>NC_056006.1:81233759-81867032 GCF_018446385.1 Zingiber officinale
AGGGTAAATCAGTCTTGTTTGTAATTGTGGACTGTTTATCCAAGTATGCTCATTTCATTCCCCTAGCCCATCCGTATACAGCGATCTCAGTGGCTGCGATCTTCTTTACTGAGATATTCCGCCTCCATGGAATGCCTGAATCTATTGTCTCTGATCGTGACAAGGTTTTCCTTAGCTCTTTTGGCGGGAATTGTTCCGACTTTGTGGAACCAAGTTATCTTTTTCTTCAGCCTACCACCCACAGACTGATGGACAAACGGAGGTGGTTAATCGTACCATTGAAATGTATCTGCTCTGCCTTGTTGGGGATCAACCGCAGAGATGGCTTGAATGGCTTCCATGGGCTGAGTATTGCTACAACACATCTTTCCATACTTCTTTGGGGGCTAGACCATTTCAGCTAGTGTACGGACGAGAGCCCTCTCGTCTCCTATCTTATTCTGGAAGCTCTACTTGTGTTGCTGCAGTAGATCGCGGACGTTTACTGCAATCCCAACAGCGAACCAAATTGTTTTTTGACTCCTCTCACCGTGAATTGAGCTTTGCAATGGGTGACTGGGCCTGGCTGCGCCTACAGCCTTATCGTCAACTATCGGTGGCTCGCCAACGTCATCACAAGTTGCTTCCCAAATATTTCGGTCCATTTCAGGTGGCGGTACACATTAGGTCTGTTGCTTACAGATTTGATTTACCACCTGATAGCCGCATCCATGATGTTTTTCATGTCTCATTGCTAAAGCCATATAAGGGCTCTCCACCAGATAATGCGGGAACCTTACCTCAGATGTGTGAAGGACAAGCTTTACCTGTTCCCTAGACAATTCTGCGCAGCCGTCTTAACACAGGGACACGGGAGTACTTAGTGCATTGGGCAGGTTCCTCCATTTAAGATGCTACTTGGAACCAGCCGGGAAGTTCCTCTCCATCTACCCAACCTTCGAGCTTGAGGACAAGCTCAACATCGAGGAGGGGAGTGATGATGTGGGCGCCTTTGTTGGACGCCACTATAATCGGAAGCAAATTACTAGCTTGGCCTTGGAATAAATCTGCTACTGCCTAATTTGATAATTTGGAATAAATCTGTTACTACCTAATTAGCTACTGAATAAATCTACTGTCTATTTGGTTATTGTCCAAATTCTGCTAAAATTTGTTACTGTTATAAGTAGAAATAAATAAAGGGCATTTATTTATTTGATTCCTTGTTTCCTTTAGGGATTGTCTTTTCTTTTTTCTCCTTGAATAGTCCATGTAATTAACTCCTTATAAAAGGAGTGTTATTATTAATGAAGAGGGAAAGAAAAATTGAGGAATTGAGACTCTGTCTAGGATGAGTCTTTTCTCCTCCCTTTCCCCCTTTCGTGTTGTATGACCAAGTACGGATCCGGATCTCGGCCTGTGACTCGATCCTCGGGACCATAACACTTTCCTCCGTCAACATCCCTGTCATTTCTGCCCTCCTCACCGGCTCCTCCATTTATCTCAGTTTTTAGACAAGATCAATCACATTATTGAGCTCTATATGGCACTATATCCTAGCACTACAAACACCTCAATATGACTAAAACATCCAAAAGAAAAAATAAAAAATTTTATTTACAGGAAAAAAGGTGTTGTAATGTTGTAACTAGTTTGAGACTATATGCCAAAGCAAATATGTAATCAATCATCTATGCCAAATGACTAGACAAAAAAAATTACCTTCCCTTGTCGGTAATCCTCTGTTCCTTCATCATCATCTGGGAAACGTCCAACTACTGCAACTGCATTTACTAGTGACTTGCTAACAAGAGTATGAACAGCTCTTAACAGTGAATCAGGATGCTGAATCCTTCCTGTTGATTTCCCACAGAAGGGATCAATCCATTTTTCAACCTATGAATAAGAGGTTATAAACATTCATCAGTCTTTTGTTCTTTATATTCTGTTGAAGATTCTTGAATATATAATGAAAGAGATTATACTCAAAAGATTGGACTTCCCGTAGGAATTTGGCCAGAGCATCTAGTAAAATGAATAGTTTATAACATGATAATTTCACAAGTCACAGTTTCAGGATAAAAAAAGTGGGGATTCAAATGCACAAATTATGCTCAGGTAGATGCCAATGATTCGAGCTAATCTGAAATGCTCAAGTTTTTTTGTTTTTTGTTTTTGTGAAAGTCATAGCTAAATAATTATGCCAACATTAATATATTTATATAATCACCTCGAAAATTTTCCAAGAACATATCTTTACATGTCAGCTCCTTCTAACTTTCTACATCAAAAGTAATCCTTTTGTACTCAAAGTGGAGACAATCATTGGTTAGCATTAGAATTTTGGATATATTCTTCCGTTTGCCCTAGAGTATCAACTGCTTTGTCATCACATAATCACTTAAAAGAGAGAAGCAAAGGACATAAGATACCAGAAACCATCATCAGACAATGTATATGTAGCTGAAACCAGATAATTTATTTGACTTCATATAACCTCAAACTTGATAAGCAAATAAACACACCCTATTATGCACACCTCTAAAGGAGAATCTGTTACTATGTATTCCATTAGAGGCAAGCCTAGTGAAGCTCTAGCAGCATCTGCAACCTGCAAATGGCGAATTCGAAGTTCCTCCTCCATTCCAGCATCGAATATCAAACCTATCTTCATACCAAATGGAAAGGTTTATGAGCCATTTGACTACAACGCAAAATGAAATTAAGATAAAAATATTACATGCTTTTTTTTATCAAATATCTCTTTGACACTATCTTATTTCTAAGTGCCATCTACATAAACTTTGACTAATTTTGAGTCATTGATGGTTTCTTATTGCCCATTGATTTTGATTCATTTTCATTCTCTTGGGGAAAAATACATCTTCTCTACAATATACGAAGAAGGGGTTACCTCTTTGAATGTGGCAAGTTTATCTAGTTCTTGTGTCAATTGACAACTAAAGTGTGGTCACAGCTTCATCCATTCTTACATGTCATAGATGATCAAAATTGATTGTTCAATTACGTGGCCAAAAGGCATACCTTATTTTGATGAACTGGTTGTAAGGCCCATAACCCTTCGGCAAACCTATCAAGCGCATACCCCTCAACATAAAGCACATTTGGCATCGGCCAATAGAGCATTGCAGCATTCAGAACCTATAATGTCAACATTTCAGCTTCTTGAAGAAATCTAATTCTAGTGAATGGATGGTTGAACAAAACAATGACATCAAAATATAAATCTCAAAGGAAAACACTGAGAGAATATTGTTAGGACCAAAAGTAGCTAGAGGGGTGAATAGCTCGTCGCGTGCTCGTTGCTCGGTGTTGCTTGTTTCTTCAAGAATGCGCAGCGGAAAATACATAAACAAACACAAACACGCTAACACTAGGAGTTTACTTGGTATCCACCTCCAACGGAGATGACTAATCCAAGGATCCACACCACGCACGCACCCTCCACTATGAAAACACTCCTTCTCTGAATGAGGGCGGAGAAGCCTACAAGACTCTCCAAGAAGAAGAAAGTAGTAAAGAATAAGCAAAGCTTACAAGAAATGCAGTAAAACTCAGCTTCTTCTTCTCGCTGTAACTGACTTGGATGAACCTAAGAACCTTCAAGAACCTTTCAAGGGGCGGTGAGGAGCTTAGAGAGGCCGGGAGCTGTGTCAATCCGAATCGGTGAAGTTACATCGCCATTTATACCGCGACGCCATAACGGCCGGATCCCGACCGATTCGAATGTTCCTAATCGACGGAGGCTTTGGATCGATCCACGGATCGATCCAGCGCCTGCAGCTCGAACGCTACCGATCGATCCACGGACGATCCAACATTAAGCCGCCATCGCCATGAAAGAAGCCATGTCCCAATCGATCCATCGATCGATTGATCTTCGATCGATCCTACCTATCGATCCTGCAGCGTCGTCATTAGTCTCGGATCGATCGACATTCAGAGCTCGATTCATCCATCGATCCAGCATCCAAAGTTTTTGTCCAAAACCAAGTCCTAAACCTCCAACCAACATCCGGCCAACCTCGGGACCGCTTTGGCAGATGTCACGCCTGGAAGATTCAATACCCCTCGACCGTTAGATTCCTCATCAAGGTCCCAACAACCCCCAATCCACTCCCTGACCCCTCTCCTGCTGCCATCCCAACAATCCCTCTGACCCACTCTGGGACTTTCTTTCCACGCCATGATCCAACAATCCTTCTTCGGGACCCACTCGGACTTCTCCCACACTGGGACGTCCGATCCTCGGGATCCATCCGATTTTCCCGCCTCGGCTCTCACCACCGTGCTTCACCACCACCACTAGGTTTTTCTCCATCCGCCTAGCTTCACCACCAGACTCTCACCCAGCTTCACTCACTAGGTTTTTCACCCCGCCTAGCTTCACCACCAGATTCTCCCCACCGGCTCACCCACCAGATTTATCCCACCTTCACCACCAGACTCTCACCGGCTCACCCACTGTGACCTGCATCCGCCCACCTCTCACTTACTGCACTTCCTCACCACTGTGACTTCTCTATCACTTCAACATCCCGCTAGTCTTCCAAATAAGCATCCATCAACCTCGACCTACTCGACTCTCCTTCAACCAATATCTTATCATTAAACATCTAAACCCAAAACCAAGACTCAACAAGGTTACCTGTGTCAACTCGACCCGATATGTGACATCGCACCAACAACCTCCCCTCAATGCTCGACAACACCACAACAACACCTCTACAATCCCATGTGTTGCCAGCTAATCCCATGTACCTCCTTTCTTCACGCCATCAGGTAATGAAGCATAAATTAAGCTTCTTCATTCTCCCCAAGAGGGCAACTCTCTAGGTAAAATTTAAAGTTCAACTTACTCCCTTCACGAGTCCTTTCATTCTCCCCTCATGACCTTCCCATGTTGTGTAATGAAGGACTAAGCTTAAACCAATATTCTCCCCTATCGCACACATCAAACCCATCGCCGACACACATCAACCCACGCCCACCTCCGGGGCAATAATTCTCAACAACCATTTGTCACACCTCCCCCGAAGAGTCAAGCCATCGCCGTTTCACAAATATCACCGTCATGATCAACACGGAGCAACGGCTGTCCCACCTTCATTTATCCTTAACTCTCCCTCAACGTAGTATTAACCACCAACCTCGAGCATTATTCATCATACGTAGTGTCCACTGAAATAACGAGATATCCAATTCCCCATTTCTCCCCATTTCAAGTTTAAACGCCAACCTTGGAGCAAGTTCACACCGGTATGTTAATCACCTTCCAAGGTTCGCTTAGTAAAATAACTTCATGCTTTAAAGAGTCCTCCCCAAAGACACGTGCACTCTGCCATCAGACCAACAACGATTGAATCCCTAAAACATTAGAAACCCAATTGAAGTTTCTGAGGTTCAAATATTCAAAATTAAACAACTCAACTCTAAACTTACCTAGTCTTCGTTAACCAATCCATCCTTGTTTTCAACACGAAAAAACACCCCTTTCAGACAGACACAAACAGCTTTAAGGGGTTCAAATGGTTACCTGTGACCAAAGAGGTTCAAAGATGTCAAATCAGCCTTCCCGTACCAAAATCAAAGAACTCGATCGACTGGAGTCGGGTTCCAATCGATTAATCCTTCTCAATCGATCCACGGACGATTCAGATTCCCGGATCGACCGGCTGAATGATCCAGCCGAGCTTCTCGTCATGGAATTGCTGTCAATCGATCCACGGATCGATTCACGGAACTCCACCATCCACGATCGACGGAGCCTCGATAGTCGCTGAAATTCCTTTCACCAACTTCAAACCCCAGGAAAATCTCTACAAAAATCCAAAAATTTAAATTTCGTGGTAGACATTATTTTCAGACATACTTAATCACGGAAAATAGCTTTCTGCTTAAAATACATCATATTTTCAAAGATCGACACAAACTTGAAAAAAACTGTGAAAAAACTTTAAGCATTTTTCAAGTTCGTCTAACTATTCAACGGTGATTACTATCAAAAGATAGCCTCACCAAGGTTTTCCAAAACATTTTAAAACATTTCAAAACCAATATCCCATCACATTCTCGCTTAACGCACACTTAATTTTGCATATTGGGCCTTTTCCTAACGCATTGAAACACATAACTGATGTGGTTTTCACTGAATCAAACTCAAAAGAACGTGACTAAATCAACATCTGGAAGTTTGTTCATCATCCTAACATCTCACTGTATATACATGCACGGAAACACATACAAGTCAAATTTTATAGTCTTCATGACGTAGATTTCGCTTCCCTAATCTGTGGACTGCATGACATTTATTCAGGGCATTTTAGGAATATTAGACATCCACCTAGGATGTCACTGGTCAATAAGGTCGTTAGATGTCATTTCCGCCCCACTACAAGGAATTAAACTTAACGATGATTATGTTATGTAGCATACATCAAAGAAAATAATTTCAAAAGAAAAATATCCTATCACACGATGTACGAATGTCACATACGGTGCTGATTTTCATAATAAAATACGAATGAAAATCCGTATTACGATGTCGCCGCATACACGGGCAAACAATCACAAGCAAGATTTAAAGATAAATAAAATATACCTCAGATACTATCTAAGTATCCTGAAATCTTAGCTAAACCATACCTTAAAACCTTAGATCATTCTAAAATGTTACAAGAGAATGCCAAAGCTTCCAATTGGCATTTAATTTCCTTGATTTGTCGTATGCCAATCAAAATAAAATATCTCTCAAATGTTTGCAGATATTCCATTTTTCCACAAGAGTAAAGACTTTAAATACAGTTTAGTTTCACTTAATTTCCCAAGAACATACCAAAAATCCAACTGCAGCTCTTGTGTTTTCTCAAATTGCGCCATTTTACTCTTTCAAGGAGTAACATTAATTCCATTTCATTTTCAAAAGTTAACAAAACCCTGAATGTTCTCGAGTGTCACTTCAAAGTTGCTAACTACCTTCTAATCGAGTCGACACCTCTAACCCATCTACGTATAGAAGACGCCTTAGGAACCAACACCTACTGCTCCTCGACGCCTAGGTACTCACTAGGATAACTTCCCAGATACCCTCCTAGTGACCTCGTCACTTAAGCCTCGTCATTTTCAGGTCAACTCTAGGGACAACCTCCTCGACCTTGCTCAGGACTCTCTTAGACTCTGTAGTCTAGTCACATTTATTGCAAAAATACCTGTGATGACTCCCCTAGCATTTTCGGCCTCGAATCACATTCTAGGCCTGGCTCCATAACCATATGGAACCCCATGATAACCAGGCACATCCTTCTTAGCTTTGCTCAGACTCAAACCTTTACGGCCATCGACGGCTTTATTTCTCCTAACCCAAGTTATGCTCATATCACTCTAATAGGATATTTTCCATCATTTTTAGGGTCTTTCTCCATTTTACTCAAGTCTCGAATTCTAAGACTTGATTTTCCTCACTAAGTCCCCTTAGTATTCTCGATTCACGAGCATTTTGTTTCTAGGTCAGATCTTACATCCTTAGGGTTGCTGTCTGGGTTATCCGAGCAATCCTTGTTATTCATCCAAGGTTATCTCGATAACTTTGTTCATGGGTGAATCACTTATCTTAAGCCGCGACGGACGCCTCGACACACGTTATTAATTAGCATATAACCCTAATCACAAACCTAAGAAAAGTGGGCTTTTCCCGATTCCGGTTATAAAATTTTAAGACAAATTATCTTCATTATTTACCATTCGAGACAAAATAACCCTAAAGATCTATCAAATTTCAATCTCACCATTCGACAACATCTCTCTGCCTTCTCGGCCAGCATCATCTGCCAGCAGCTGGTCAGCCGTGACGAGGCATCCACCTCCCTGCCCACTACTACCACCGGCAGAGGGGCCCAAATCCCGAGGTCGCTGCATCCGGCCGCCGAGGACGCATCACGAGGAGGCGAGTCAGTAATCCTCTGATCCTTTCAATCCCCACACTCGCTGCCACATCCAATCGGGAATCAGAGCCAGCATGAATCACCGTCACAGACGCTTCATGGGGAGTTGTGGACCTGCATCGGCTCATAAACTTCCGCCGACGCACACAAGGATGCGGAAGTTTCCCGAGTAGCGATCTGCCTGGCCGAGGGAAGAGGAATCGCCGGAACGCGGGCCACAGAGTGGGGGAGGAGAAAGCGTTAAGCTCCTGAGAGGATGTCCACCCAAGTCGAGATGAACGGTCACTGCATATGGGAAAGCAGAAAGGTCAGTCATTGTCATGGCTGGTTCCCACGACTCATCTCCTACCGCCCAGCCACATGACATCCGCCTCATGTCCTCACGACCCACCTTCTCCCTGCCTCCTTCAACCGCCTCGTGCATTCGCAGCCCCCCTGTGCTCCTGCTTCATAACGCTTTATTCGGGTATTTTATACTAAGTTCGTCAAGGCCCCAGTCCGAGAACACTACAAACCGCAAGAACACTTCTCCCATCTCGTCTATCTCTACGATACGAAGCTAAATCTTCTTCAATTAAATTAATCATCATAAAAATCTAATCTTTATCTATTACGTTAATTTCGCGACGAGCCGAACAGATCGCACAGAAACATAAAATAACAACAAAAATCTAATTATATATATATATATATATATATATATATATATATATATATCACTATTAATAATATAATATTATCATTATTAAAACAAGGATAATATGGTAAAATATCACGTTAAGTTATATACTAAAACCTCCAAACAAATAAGATTTTATTGGATTACCTAAATTGAACCAAACAACCAATGGTTATGTTTCATTCCCTATAACCTTGGTTATGCGATTACTTGGTAATCACATAACTAAGGTTATGTGTCATAACTTGAACCAAACGCGCCCTTAGAGTTATCGCCTAGGTTTTTACCTACAATCCTAGCCTGTAGTGTGTAGCTTTGAAATTTAAAAGTTATATGTTTTCCCCAGTTCTCACGCTTCCCATTCTTACGGTAAATCTATTAAAATGATAAAAGTTAACCATCATGCTTTTACCATAACGAAAGAGGTAGCTCAATAAACGTACCTTCTTTCTTCACCGAGGCCCTCGCCTAAAGGGCCTCGAACCGACCACTTTCTTCCTCGGGGCATCGACTTCCGATAACGCTTCTTTGTTGACATGCTAAGACACAACGCGCTCCGCTTCTTCTTCGTCTGTGGGTGGTCACCTCTGGGCTTTCCTCGGCCTCCTTTCGTGCCACTGTCCTTCTTCGCCAAGTCAGACACTTGCCTTATATGCCCATGCCCCCTACACTCAAAACATATTATATGTATTTTTATTATTAATCGAATATTTTATACCTTGCTTCGTAGGGGTGGCATCTTTCTTCGATCCTGAGGTGTGAAGCTTCCTCTCGATCTAATTCTATCTCCTCCATTTGATTTTTCTCGACCATGGAGGTGGTGTTTCTTCCTCCTCTTCTTTCCTCGGACCCTGACTGCAGGCTTCCTTCTCTCGATCCCGGCAGTCATTTCATGATCGCTTCCCCTCAATCCTGGGGAGCGGAGGCTTCATCATCTCGAATACGAACAAGGAGTACGCCCTCCTCGCTCCCTCTCTGCCAGACCCCTCGAATGCTTTCTCGGATTTCTTCTTCTGAGGTCGGCATCTCTCAACCCTGAGTCCCTTCGGTCTGCCTTCCAAGAGTCACCCTCCGGATTCTTTCATTATTCAGACAGCCGAGGGATCTTCATTGCTTGTTTACCTGCTTCCAAAGTTCCTTTCAAGATCTTCAAATTCCTCCACCTCAGAAAGAACGGTGTGTGTGCGCAGTAAATGACCAAAAAGTCACATCACACAACCTCTCATTCTACTTCAATGCTCCTGAACATTCCCGCTTCTCATTGTCTCGCTCAATCGCTTCACCGATCTCCAAGATCCCAAGAATCATCCGTGTGAGACCAGGCCCAAAGGTCCCAAGTCCAACTCGAATTCCAGAACTCAAGTCAGGACGTCTACGCCAGCTCGGTCAAAAATCATCCTCGAGCTGCCCTGAACTCTCATTTGTGCCTTTTCTTCTCACGACCCTTTGACCCTCAATGACTTCTTGGAAGAGCGCCAAGAGCTTCTCGATACCACCCCACTAGTTAGACAAAGCATTGAGGGGGTGAATAGCTGATAGCTGCTCCAAGGTGCCGTGTCGTTTCTCTGTTGTTTGTTTTTCACGCGCAGGAAAACGCCAAGCGCTAAACAAACACAAACACGCTTAACACTAGAGTTTACTCTCTAAGATCCACCTCCAACCAGGACGCCCACTCAATCCATGATCCACACCACACGCATCTCCACTATTAAAACACCTCGTAACTACCGAGGCGGAGAAGCCTCATGCCACCTCAAAGACAAGAAGAAGAGTAGGTAAAAGAATAAGCAAAAGCTTACAAGAATGCAGAAAACCCACTTCTTCTTCTTCTGCCGTAACTCGCCGATTTGACGAACTCTCCAAGAACTTCAAGAACTGGCGCGAGGATTAGAGGCCGGGGAGGAGTCAGCATTAACTGAACGAATCGGTGAAGTTTTTTCACAAGCAATTAACGCCCATTTATAAACGACGCCAACCATTTATCCCGACCGATTCGAACGCTCCCAATCGACGTAGGCCGGACGATCCATTTGATCGCATCCAGCGCCGGAAGGCATTTCTGACCATCCACCGATCGATCCAAAGACTTATCGCTACAGCAACAGGCCCCAATCGATCCATCACCGATCGACAGATTCTCCGATCATCCACTGATCGATCCGTAAGCTCTCTGTCGGCCGATAGTCCGGATCGATCCACCCATCGATCTGTAGCTCGATGATCCACTGACGATCCAAGACTTGGTTTTTATTCAAACCAAGTCTCAAACCTCCCAAACCAACATCCGGCCAACCTCGACCAGCCGCAGACAAGCCACGCCTAAAGATCTACTACCCCTCGACCATAGACTCCTTACTGGGCCCCAGGCCAATCCTTCACACCCACTGATTCTCCGCTGCCAGCATCCCATTAACCTTCGACCTTACTCGACTTTCTTCACGCCAAAGAGATCCAACAATCCTTCTCGACCCACTGATCTCCCGCACCCTCAGACGTCCGGATCATCCTCGATCCATCCGGGATTTTCCCTCAAGGCCGGCCTCACCTCACTGTGGCTTTCACCCAGCTCCACGCCCACCAGGCTCTCCATCCCACCACCACTGTGAGACTTCTTCACCACCACCCACTGTGTTTCACCGCCCACCACCACCAGACTTCTCTCCACCCCGCCCACCACGTGGATTTCCATTCGTCAGCCTTCCACCACTCAGACTTCACCCAGCTTCACCACCGCATTTCCATCCTCAGCCTTCACTTACTGCATTCCTTCCGCCCCCTGGCCCACTCACTGTGACTTCATTTCGCCTAACATCCTGCCAGATTTCCCAAATGCTCAAGCATCCAAACAACCTCGACCACTGACTCTTCTTCAATCAATATCTTATCGTCAAACATTATCTAAACCCCCAAACCAAGACTCAGTTGTTACCTGGCACAACTCGAATTTGAGTGGATATCACATCAACAAATATTACAAGAAACAACATTTCTAATCGAAATATCAAGATTCTATAGGGATGGATTATAAGGAAGGAAAAAAAAGGGATAATTAGCAGTACATTAGGATGAGAGATGACGCAGTCGGCAACGGTGGCGAGGGTTCGCGCAACCGGCAAGGCGTCGCCGGAGAAGCCTCCGATAGATGCGCCAACTCCCGTAGGGACAATCAGCACCGTGGTGTAGGGCCTCTGGAACTGCGGCGTGGGACAGAAAAATCAAATTAAGGGCACCTGAAGCAAGTCCGTTAATTTCAGCAAAAATGGAAGCAGAGAAAGCACTTTGGTATAAGACGTGGACACGGAGCATGAGAGGCGAGGACGGCGGCTGGACGCCCAGCGAAAACTGGCGACGGAGAGTGGAAGCGAGGGCCGGCGGCCGCCGACGAGTGCTGTCGAGGAGTGGGAGGACGGGAAGCAGGCCGCGGCGGCCAACATGATCCAATGGCAGTCCCAGGTCAAGCGGCAGCCAGTATTATCCGTTCGAGTCCATTTCATTCCGCTTAAAACCCGAATCCGAAATTGGCATCGTGTAATATTCGTTAACCAATAGTCGAGCCGGGTAGGATCCTTGCACTCTTATATCCGAATTATACAAATTATTTTTAAAAAAAATATGGAACCATCATGCGCCCACTGTCGTTGGGAGTAAGATAAAGTGAGAAAGTTCAAATGATAAGTATTTGTGTAGGGTCTATAAAAACGATAAATTAAAGAAAAATTCTTAATGATAATCATAACTTTGTATACAATTCTTATTCCTAAAAAATCTTACCCCAGACGCGAAAAGGATACTTATTTCACCTCTCACGAAATATTGATACTAAATTACCCTTGTGACAAAAGTTCAAAATCAGCATAAAAGTCGAAAGAGTATAATTCTTCTTAAAGTCAAGATTTTACTAAAAAATCGAGTATATTTTCTATCAAAATTGTCCCTCTTATTTTAGTATAAAAGTCTAAAAATAAGATAATTCCTTTAAGAATTCAAAGACTTTTACACTATAATACAAGACTTATATAGATCGTTATATTTTTCTATCGAATTAACTATATTTTTTGTGTACAAAAAGTCAAAATCGAAGATAAAAAGCTCAAAACGAATATAATTCTTCTTAAAACAAGACTTATATTAAAAATCGAAAGATATTTCTTATTAACTAAAGATATTAAACTAAAATCGAGTATATTTTGAGGTGAAAAAAGAATCGTACTCCACCCGAGAAAATATACTGCATTCTAATTCTAATACACCTAATTTCAGTTATGATTTATATCGATTTTTTGTAATTTCATAATTCTTAAAATATCATGGGCAATTATATAGAATATTCGATCGAGAGCTTAAAAAAAAAAAGTTTTTCATGTAATTTTAATTCCACTGTGAAACAGCTTAGCAACGGGAGTGCACGAAATTTAATTCTATAAAAATGATGAATAGGACTGTTTCACAGTTCCACGAGGTTTAGGCTAAAAAGAGTTTAGGCTTTTAATAATGTGTTTTTTTTTATTTTTAAATTTTTTATATCTTTTTTTCATTCGAACTTGAGACCGATAATGGATTTAAAAATTTTTAAAAAATATTTTTACATAAAATTTAGTTTTCTAATGTAAAATTATTAATTTAATTTTTATATTTAGTTTTAATAATAAATTTTTAAAATTGATAAAATTATTAGATTATTTAATTGTCTTAAAATATTATTGAAAGTAAATATAATTTGATTAATTTTAATTTTAAAAAACTTCTTTCTGCATGATTAATAATATTCTATAATATATCCATGAATTAGGAAAAGAATCTACTACAGCAACTAGGGCTATATGCATTATATGGATCGAAAGTAATTGACTAAGATCATTCAATACGACAGTATGGACACGATACCAAAATAATTTCATGGAAATACCCTTTTATAAAAAATATATATATACTATGTCACTTTATTTTATCACATTATAATTGAAAAAAAATTATACCACCTAACTTTAATCCTTTTCGATATTTGTCAGAGGGGGCCAAGCCGGCAAGGCCAAAGAGGAGAGTAAAGAATCATTGTCGCATTAAAACTCACGCCGGATTTTTTCAACTCGAAGTGCACACACAGCAATAACACATAAATTCAAAAACAGAGACTCTGAGTACCCGTTCAAGAACCAAGAAGTTGTTAATCCACATGTATGAAACAAGGCAAGCCGCCATAGAAGAATCTCTTTCTACGGCGGAGAAGTTCTAACATGCTCTAATAACGACTACCTGATTGTATTGCTAGAATTACAGATTAGATTGACGAACAATGATTCTCACTATCATAGTTCCAGTCTTATAGAATTCTATCTCTCTCGGATGTTAAGGCGCCCATAGAGGTCCAAGGAGAGAGAGGATAAACTTCCGAACGTTCACTCACCGCCAACGTTCCCAAGCGGCCCAATGCAGTCCGCATTCCTCAACTGTCTCATCGAGCCGCCAACAAGCCGCCTCGCCCATCGACCACTGGAATATAAGCGTCGTCAGGGTATCTCGATCGATCATTCGAAAAACAAATGAAGTAAGAGCAATGAAAACAAAACGAGGAGACAAGGAGATATAC
The DNA here is from genome assembly GCF_018446385.1 of Zingiber officinale. NCBI lineage: Eukaryota > Viridiplantae > Streptophyta > Magnoliopsida > Zingiberales > Zingiberaceae > Zingiber > Zingiber officinale. The sequence continues at coordinate 81,247,966 of NC_056006.1, forward strand.
CGTCAAGCTTATAAGGCACTCCCTACGTACGCCCGTGGCAACGAACTCAAATATAAGACAAGAAAACAACTACATAAGATCAATCCAATTCAAAGCAGCGGCAGCAGAATAGATTATAATCACGACAACAACAATCTGAAGTCTCAAGTTTTCTAGCACCGTCACAAGTGGATGTCACAGTCCTGAGTACTGTCACTCTTCTAGAGCATCATGAAGTATCTGCGGCGGTTCATGATATCCGGTACGCTCCGGGCCGGCCGAAGGTTCCCGTACGGTCTGCTCCACTTCATCGCAGTCATGGTTACACGTCTAACCGTCGTCCCTCGCAAGCCGATGGTCTGGTAAAAGTTGTTGATTGCAAATTCCGGCCGCAGCTCCTCGTCCTCGCTACACTTTTCTCCACAGTTGTTAATCCAAATCAAAGGTTAAATGAGAGACATACTTCTGATTCCCAACAAATCCTAAAATACTTCGATGGCCTGCCTCCGAATGGGTCTTCAGTCGATCCTTGATTGGGGCCACTCTAACTGCACGGCCCCTGCCTCCTACTCACCTTGTCGATTAGACGATCCTCCGACCGACCTGACTTCTGCATCTCTGGTGCCGGGCACTAGACTCGCGTCATAGATCTTGCCTATACCATCTAGGGTTACCAACCTCTATCGTTATTTCAGCCAATGAAGGACGTAGGATCCACTAACATCCAGCCAGGTTACCTAACCCACTCTCCTCCTCCCTCTTCGCCCAACCATATGACGGATCACTGGGTCTACCACCCTCAGGACTGGGTTTACCATTCCCTCTCAGACTAGACCTAGTATACCGCCCAACCTAGCCCAGTGCTACCGCCTACCCTTAGCAGCTAGACTTTCTAGATCTCATTAACCCCTAGATAGATCTAGAACATTATTAGGTCAATACGCTTCCCTCATGTTATTCAGTCAAAACTTAGGTTCGATCGACGCAATGACAGCCCTCCTTTTCCTGCACAAGCCTAAGTTTCTTTCTCGAAGACGCAAGTCACTCGTCCCGTTTTTCAGATTCCCAGCTAACCGGTGAGCCACCCAACCCCTCGGCCATTCCTGGCGGCACCTCCTCGCTTAACGCCCTAACAGCCGCTCGACCTAAGATCGCATCCCGGTGCCCACTCTTATGCCAGCCACGCATCGCCCATCTGGAAGCTCTTCGCTGACTAGCTCCGGACTGATGACTACCTCGACTCCCAGGGCCCACAAGGTCAGCCAAGCAAGCGCCCCGCCCGACCTGGCGAGGTGGATGATTTATTCAATTACGAATGAATCACAATGATCTCCATCTCCCTTTCTCGTGGCGAGTTCAAGAGTAAAATAGATAAATAGTAATTTTAAAGAAAATTACTAAACTAACATTTTAAATAAATGTAATAAGTAAAATTAAAAAGTTTAAGAAAATATTGAAAAAAAATATCTCTCCTAGACTTTAGATAATCTCTCCCTCCTCGATCAACGTGTAAAGGGACGATATTTAAAAATATTTAGCGATTGTTGTTAGTTGTTAGAAGAATTTTGAGTAAGATGAATTTTCCAAAGTTTTCTAAATAGAATGAAATTTCTCAAAATAATTTCTAAGTCAAAATTAATTTTTAGAATTTTCAAAAAATTTCTAAGTAAACTAAATTTTTAGAATTTTTCAAAAATGTTAAAAAAACTTTCAAAGTATTATTTAATTCTAGTTTAATGCTTTTTCAAAAAGTTAATTAAACATTTTATTTCAATCATCTTGATAGTACGGCCATAGCGTATTACGATCCTTCCTAAACTAAACCTGAAATTTGTTTGTTTCTCTCTTGAAAGCCTAATTGTAAATTAATTGTACCTATTCGAACAACAGAGGTCCTTCCCTCTCAAATTTCAAGTCAAAATTTTATAATAGTCTCGCACTCTTAGAGTCGATACGATGGTTTCTAATGTACCAATTCAATTTTTCATAAATTCTAATTTTTTATTTTGAAAATTTATATAAACATGCATTATTTTTTAATTTTTCAACTTCAATTTTTAATTTTTCATTTTCTGATTTTAGATTATCGTACATCTCAAGTGGACATGCTTTTGCTAATTTTATTTTAAAGATTTTTTTTCTAATTTAAACAAATCTTTGAAAGAGATTTGACAAATTTAAACATGAGATGGGTTAAGAGCTATTTACCCGGCAGTGACAGCTCCCCCTCAGCATCATCTGCATTCTCTCTTCCTTCATCTTAGCCATGACTCTTCTTATGGCATTAACTCTTCTTCCATTATAGCTAAGTTCCGAGTGCTAGCCACACGACTAAGACCGCCAGTTCTTGAGAGAAGGACCGTACTCCGATCCGTAATCTGACGTCTGACAGCCTTCCTTTTTTCTTCTCCCTGTTCCACTTGCTAGCTCTTTTAACCATTCACAGAGTTGTTCAAACCAACCACCATTCGCCTCCATCTTCTCATCTTCCCAAGCGATCGTAAACCGTTATCTGACGGATTAAAAATCGAGGGCTACCATTAATCACACTGGATCTGCCGTTTGTTCGAGCACGACAGTTGGCTGCTGAGGAACGATTGGCAATGAGCTTTGCTTTCCTTTAATGAGCCTACAATCCAAAGATTCATGAAGTTGAAATGTAGAAACACAATTTCTAAGTACTACCTCCTCAAAGTCCCTTGAGATATGCACATCTACTAAGAGGAGCCCACTCGGAGTTAGTTTACGGCGCGCAGCTGCTCTCTGTGACCGAGTCCCTGCTATTGCTCTTCTCTCCAAGGTTTAGTTTAAAGTTAGTTACGATGATCCTGAGTCAGGCTAGGTCTACCTTCTCCGTTTCTCATCTGTCTGCTCTGATCTGTTCGAGGATGTGCTTTACCTGTGACCTCGTCTTCCAAGGTACTTGAATGTCGAGTCCTTCTGCTGGGCTTCATAGACTCCTTGATTAATTCCTCCTTGACTTCAGCATCGATTCTTTGCACACATATGGTTTTCTTTCCTGCTCCACTTATTCTCATAATTAGCATCGCTTTTGTGTGTTTCCGCATTCGCATCTTCAGGAAGTAAGCAAATTTCCTTTGTGCATGAATGTCTCTCGTCCATTACTCACTTGAGTCTCCGCCTGTCAAATCCGATCCGTACGCCGTTTCAATCATGGTTTGGGTACTGATCCATTCGAGAGTGGCCGTGAAGTAAAACAAGATCTGATGTCGAAGAGGGCTAATTCACAAATTATACAATAAAGCTCGTTTCGAGTTACATCTGGTTACAGTGTGCAGGTTGCGATTCCTGGCGAGAGCTAGCGCCGCACGCAGAATAATCCGTATAAATAGCGAGGAAGCGAGGACTTCTCACTGGCCTTTAACCTATGTAATGACTGATGAGTTGAGCCTTTATAATTCGACCGTTTTCCAAAGTCTGAAATTTAGTATTGATGTCTCGAGGCGCCCAATGAGGTCCAAGAGCCTCTCAATAGAGATAAAACTTATCACGCGGCAACGCTCACTGCATCAGCGCGGCGCCCACAGCTCACTATGTGCTTGCAGCAGCGTTGCCGCAAATCAAGGAGCATCGGCAGCCGGTCGTCAGCTTTGGGTGCTTTCTGCAAGAGCCTGCTTCGACTTCGCTCGTGCGACTGTGTAAGAAGTCTGTCGATTATAGGCCAGTCGAAATAGGGCTCATAGAACGATTGACCTTCTTCTCCTCGAGCCTTTATCTCCCGGCAAGCGTCCCTCCCGAGCGTCGCCCGGCGTTTCTTAAGCTGCCGATTGTACTCTTCATGACTCTCGTCTTTCGGGCGCGCGCGCCGGGCCGTCGGCTCACACTTCCGGGTGCCAGCCAGCCTCGCCCAGGCTGCGTCTTGATCGACTTCCTACGCTACTAAGCTCCTGCACCGGACCACGAGTTAAAACCTGAGCGGGCCTGTAAGCTTGGTTGATCACATCAAAACACCCGCGGGGTCCAACAGATTTGATATGAAAAAAGGTTAATTCTGAATTTATTATTTCTTTTAAAATTTTAATTCTAACAATAAATCTAAATCGTCGTCAATATATAACATGTGATGTATTAAAAAGTTTTTAAAATTTAAACATTTTATTTTTAAAAAAATCACCATCAAGCAATTTTAAATTTTCTACATCATATAAAAAATTAAAATTATCATCGTATATTTTAAATTATTCAAACCTACTTTGAAGTAAAGAAATAACATGGCCAATAATATAATTAAATTAATTAATTTTAAAAGCTTTTTCAGGTGAAAGTATCACCTCATTAATTTTATTTTCATCAATTTTTTTATTTCTTTTAATTACATATTTTTCATGAAATTTTGGTTCCATATTCATCTCATTTGTAATCTCTTTAGCAAAAATCATAACAGATATAAATCTATTTTCTCTATAATCATTAAAAAAAAGAAATAAAATCTTTTTAATTGTTCTAATGCAATAGCAATGTTCATATCTTTATATTGTAAAAATTTACTAATAGTATTAACTACGAATAATATATCATACCAAATAATCATACCTAATAAAAATTTAAAATTTTCAAATTCATATATTGTTAAAGAATTTACTTCACTTTTTATTTTAGGATCATCACTAGTTTATGCAAGTTTATATAGAGCTTCTCTTATTTGTGGAACTTGATATTTTATTATTTTAACACTTTAAAGATGACTTCCCCAGTGTGTTTGTGATAATGGTTTAATAGTTAAATTAAAAACATCTTCTTGTAAAAATTTTCATATTTTTGTAGAAGAAAAAAATAATGAGTAAATACGTTGTATCACACAAAAAAATATTATAACACTAGAACAATAATTAGCTATATCACATAATACTAAATTAAGATTATGACAACCACATGGTGTATAAAAAGTACTAAAATTTATATCTAATAATCTCTTTTATACGCCTTGTTATTTACCTTTTATATTAGCCCTATTAACATATCCTTGTCCTCTTATGTCATTTACATCAAGTTCAATTATCTTTATTATACTAATTAGCGTATCAAAAACACCTTTTTCCGATGTATCACCTGTTGGATCATAAAGTTCGCTAGAGGGGGTGAATAGTGATCATCGAAAATTGTAAATTAAATTGAGTACGCAGTGGAAGAGAAAAATAGAAGCAATGATAACAAATCAATTTTACTTGGTTCGGAGCCTTCGTCGACTCTTACTCCAAGGCCTACACGTGAGAGTGCTTTCATTGGCGAATCACTAATAATTTACAAAAAGTATTACACAATTTAGTACAAGAAATATAAAAAATACTGACAACAAGGAAAATGAAAATGAGACGCAGGTTGTCGGAGGAGCTTTGCAGCGCCGCAGGAGCGTCTTTGGAGCAGTGCGTAAGAGAGCAATTGTAGAAGAAGTTGTATTTGGCTCTTGGTGGAACACTGCTTATATAAGCAGTTCCGGGAGCCCTGATCGTGACGTCAGCCCATCCAATCAACGCGCTCCACGTTGACGACGAGATAACTTTTGGCATTCCAAGCGACCAGACCAACTCCGGGTACCTGAATCCCTTCCAGGCGCCGGGACCCCCTTTTCCAGCAACTCTTTGTCCTGCAAGAAAAGGTTAGTCCAAGATAATAAAAAAATTATACTACCCTATAAAACAAAGTTAGCACAGTATAACAAATAGAGTAGTAAATAGATTCTGTCTCCTCGAGACCAAAATCTAGTCAAGATCTCAACTTAGGTTTCCAAAATAAATCTAAGTTGGATCGACGCCTACTGTTCCCTCAAACGGGGAACACATCCTCACCAAGTCACTCCCCTCCAGTGACTTACCTTAACTTACCGCTTTGTCAGGCATCCGGTCATCTCGTCGACCTGTCTGGACTTCATGCCAGCTATTCGGTTGATTCGTTGACCTAACTAGACTTTGTGCCAGATATCCGGTCAGCCCGTCGACCTAGCTGGATTTCTTGCCAAATATCCGATCAGTTCGTCGACCTATCTGGACTTCGTACCAGCTATCCAATCAGCCCGTCGACCTAGTTGTATTTCTTGCCAGATATCACGTCATCCTGTTAACCTATCTGGATTTCTCATGCATACTTAGTTAACTTGTTAGATCACAATAAATCTAACTTAACTTACTTTGTCATTCAAATGAGACAGGTTCAATGCAGTGCAACTTACACTAACATCACCTGCTTTTAAAAATTCTATAAAATATTCTTCTATTTTGATTGGACTTGTTGAAATATCTACACATTTTAATATAAGAAACATTTGTTCTTGATAACTTATATCGAGAGTACAATCAAGTATAACTGAAAAGTATTTTGCTTCTTTTATTTTTTTAATTATAATAATTTTAACTTCTTTTCATAATATATTTATTAACTCATTTTGTATATTATGATCAAGATAATGATTATGAATTTTACCATTTTGAATACGCTTAAGGTGTTCTTATATTATCGGATTAAATACTATAATCTTTTCAATTAAACCTGATCCTGTTCGAAAATCGATGAGATGAATGCTGGGGATGTGACGCTCCTGTTGACCTCCTGTGGACTTTGCTCCGACCTGCAACACAAGCAGCATTAGTGTCGAGCCAGGGAAGGGGTCCCGACGATGGCCCTCCGACGCTCAAGTCAGTCTACGATGACGAAGAAGAAGAAGCAGTAAGCGGAGCAATAAGAACTATAGCGCAACAGTAAGATATCACATACCTCCGCCGATGTTTGGATCTCCCTTTATATAGAGCTTCGGTAGCGTGCATGCACACTTCCCAAGGCGAGCACGCATATTAAAGCTTTCCTTGAAAAGACTCGTCAATAAAGTGTATCTGACATAATATCTTAACAAGCGGAGCATATCTCTGAAGTGACAGTGGAAGCTTCCGCCGTACGATCCTCTGTCTGACCATGCCGCCTGTCAGCGACACTAGCTCCCAAAAGGATATCAAAAGATATCCCATTGTGTCTGTTGTTTGGCCGAGTGGGATGACCACTCGGCCAGAATTACTGCTATCCAGGAGCCACTCGGCTCGACCGAGTGGAGGAGCCACTCGGCTCAGCCGAGCGGAGGAGTCGCTCGACTCGACTTCTATAGCTGGTGTCGACCTTTTTGCATGTCACGAGGCACTCCAAATTAATAAAGATTGGAACTCACATAAACTAAATGAAACACGTGTAGTAAGGAGTCCCAAGTCGTATTTTTCCAAGGATTAACTAGTAAATGTGTGTGAATTCTTGAATTGATTCCAATCGTACTCTTAAATCATCAAGGTTAATTCAACATCAACTTACCAACAATTAAATTCAACATCAACTAATAGAATTTAAATGCATCAGTGAAGCAAGAAAAACAATCACTAAACCTTTAATTGATAACCACAATCCATTATCACAATTAAACTCAAAAATTCAAACAAAATAAGAATTCATCATTCTACACTCACCATTCAACATTTAAGCATTCAGATTGCCTACTAAATCACTGTTTTTCATGAATAGAGGTAACCATCAAATAAGCTCAAGTACACATTCATATTCAATCTTTATCACAATCACAACAGATTCAATGCATAGCAAAATGTTAGCTAACTAAATAACCAAAATTAAACAACCAATGTAAAGCAAACTCCTAATTCCAAACTAAAACTAAATTGCAAAGTAATTGGTTAGCTTAACAACATTCAGATTGCAGAAGTTCAACAAATTTGGAATTGCAAGCAAAACATCGGTGTGGTTAGAAATTAAAAGTAAATCTAAGAAGCAAGATACAATGAGAGAGATGGATGATGCGAGAAAGCATGAAACAAATATATTAGACAAAAGATAGATAAAACCTAAGCATTCACGAAATCGATCGCAAGCTCAAACTCTCACTGTCACATAAACGGACCCCTTAAGCCACAATCTTCAAAGCATTCTTCAACTAGCTTCACAACATGTCTAGAAACCCATCTGAGCTCCATCCATCCACTGAAACCCCATCGAGAAGAAACGAGGCTCAATTCTATAAATTCACAAAACTAAGTCGGTTGATCGGATCTACTTAGCCGTTGTGGAATGAAGATCGAAATGATCGAAAGCTCTCGAAACCTCCCAAGCTCGTGGATGAAATTGATCGGAAACTCCCTTAGGAATGCGGCAAGTGAGTAATCAAAATCACCATCGAGACCTCCTTTTCTCTCGATCAAGAAGATGAACGCTGGATGATTGTTGTCGTTGAGAAGAAGACGGATCGCGGAAATCGGAATGGGAGGCGTCGGCGCGAAGAAGAAGACGACAGCACAAAATCGAACCGAGCTCAAGTGTGTTTTCTTCTAGGATTTAAACCCCTTCTCATCTGATCGGACGGTCGAGAACAGCCTCTCCAAGCTCGACTAGATGAGTCCGATGGATCAAAACTTTTGGATATTCATCAATGGGATTGATTTGCTCCTCATTAGGTCGGATGGACCAGATGCTTGACGGATGACTCATCTCCAATCTTCAATGGATGGTTCATAATGCTGTTTGATCTTTAAGCCCTTGAATGGAGTCCAATTTGATCGGGTCCATGACCCTTTTGATGCCTACAAAATAATAATCCAATATTAGCATCAAATACCACGATAATTTGCTAATTTGCAATAAAGTCTAAAATCATATGCAATTATGAAATACAATGTAAAATGTGAGATAAAGCTATGAAAAGACCAATAAAAATATGCATTATGATTCAAAATAATATAGAAAAATCATGGTTATCAAATCCCCCACACTTAATCTTGGACGCCCCGTTTAAGTAAAGAAAACTAAAAATCATCTCCACAACAATCCCCTAGCAATACCTAGAAGATAGTAAAAGGTAATTAACTAATGTCATCTTAAAGATCACAAACAATCATGAATACAATCCAAACAATAATCAATAGGTATGGTAGTTTCAATCCAATTGAAAAATTAAGCAAGATGCAATTTCACAAAGGATTTAACTATTCTAGCTCTCACACTCAAAACATATATTAGTGGAGCTCACTCAATGTCACTCACAACATTTCACTACCATAAGCTTGCTTATTTTCTAATTCTCCACCACTATAAACATAGCATACATGAATCAAAAGGATTTTATCAACAAGAATTGAAATGGAAACAAAAAGAACAATGAAAGTGAATGAAAATGGCAAAAGAAAAGAGTTCAATGAAGTATATGAGAAGATGAGAGTATTGGAGGAATATACTTGATGAGTTGACCATTTTGATGTGTAAAGAGATGAATACCATTTGTCTTTACCATTTTTTTTCACTGTTTTTCCACACTTTGAAACTAACACAATTCAAATCACCTTATGGAGAATACTCCCTCCCCCACACTTAAAACATTTACCGTCTCGGTAAATGAAATACATCATCCAAATGATATCTAGAATTTTTCATTTCATCTGTAGAATTTTCTTTCTATTTCTCTGTTTCTGTCTTTGGCTTCATCAATTACTTCAACTCTTGTTTTAAATCTTCCATACACAGTATCCTCATCCAATGCCAATCAAGATGTAATTCAGATTCAAACTACTTCAAGCTGTCAAATTCATTAGAGGTAATACATCACACAATTCCACAAAATAATTCAAAGATCAGTTCATTTCTGAAATCCCAGAATCTTCCAGACATATTAAGTTTCAAAACTTAGAGCCAAAAGTCTTCTCAGCAGTTAAGAGTTCTTCACAGCAGCAACAAAGATAATTTAGATATTACACTTTCAGACATCAACACTCTTCACTCAGCATCCAGATTCTAGGTCTTTTCTCTCTGTGAGTGATTCTTACATTTAGACAACAAAAGATAGTACCTCCTGCTGTACCAGCATTCTTCATCTTTTGTAGATTGTTACTCAGATTCAAAGATAGCAAAATTCCATTACTACAAGTTCCAACTCAATCCTTTGCAGCTATCCTTTTAAAGTAACACAAATATCACAGATAAACATTTGTTTCATTTGAGCTTGAAAATTCTGAAACTCAGAATCAATTCAAAACACAAAATCCAGATCTTGCAACTAACTTCTGCATTCAAATTTCAGAATTATCAGAATTGAAATGGTTTCTGAAATATACAACTTCAAGTTCCTAATTCAGACTTAAGATTCAGATTGCTTAAAAGCATGAAGAATTCGACTTGTAAGAATGTATCCATTGGCACAATTTCATATCTCAATTTTGCAGATTTCACAAAACTACAGATATTTCATCAAACTACAGCTTACTACAACTAGGTCTCTGATTTGTGATTCAGCATCCAGCAAGCAATGGTAGTCCCTTGCATTTCAAAACCTAAGTTTCTGCAACTTAGTCACAGAGATGTTGCATCCTGCAGAATCAGCATTTGAGACAACCATTCCAGAATATAGGGAGTTGCAGCTGTTCCTACTTCAGAATGGCTCTAGCATGGAAATAATGCAAAAGGCAAAGGTAAAGAACTAGCAACAGACCTAAAAACAAAAGAGACCAACAATATGGAGATTGATACAAAATTGACACACACAAATCTGAAAATTGCAGCTTCTATTCTGTTGCTCTTGCTCCAAAATTCCAGCAACAGATTACAAAAATCAACTTCCTACTTCCAACAGCTTGATTATTACAAATCTGTCCAACTTCTGATATCTGATTGTGCAATTCCAGGAATCACAGTTACTGAAATTTCGTGCTTTGAATCAAAACAATTGTGAAGAGAAGTCAACATCAAATAAATTCTGTTTAAGCAATTAGAATTCTGTCCAATCTAATTCCCGGAAAAACATGGAATGAAAAGAACACCATATGTTATTGAAAATACCATAGCTTCACTGTTTTTCCTCACTGTTTTGTAAGCTACTCATAGTATTTTGGTACACACTTGATAATAATTTTAAACTGAAAATTGACAGTCTACACACTCTGTTTTTCACTTCCCTTCTTGAAATAGCTTGTAGGTTGGAGTCTTGCTGTCAAATGCAGGAATTCAAATTGTTTTCAAACTCCCAAATAGCTTGTTGCAATTTTGAAAACTATTTTCAAACTGTTTTCCAGTAGCTGTCTATGAAACTCTATACAATTCATCCTTTTTCTGAAAACATGGTCCTCAAATTTTTCTGATTGTTATTCAGCATCTTAAAGTTCCAGTAACAGGAATTAAGTAACACTCAGTAGCAGAATGAATTTAACTTTCAGAATTCAGATTCTGATAAATAACATTCCTCTCCGATCTGCTTGAGAAGAAGCAAACAAAACTAAAGCACAACACAACTCTAAACCTAGCTCTTGCCCATTTCTGCAACTAATCACTAATTAGAAGTGGTAGGAACATCACTAATCAGAAGCTTTGAACACCAAGTATAAATTTAGCACACAACAATTTCTTCACGTTTGTTTCCGTGATGTATTTCCCTACATTTCCAATTCCAGATGATGGATGATTCCATTGTCGATCAAGTATGCTTCATCAACATAAATGACAACAAGAGAAAGAAACAAATTTAAGCTTGACAAGTCCAGAAGGAAAATTTAGCAACTCCAGAATTAAATGCTCACTGATCCTTCTCTACAGGATTGTTAAAATGCTACTTCAACAACCAATAAGATCATGATCCATACTACATATATACCCAATAGCAGCAACAATCATAAATTCATCATCTCAATTATTTGGCACTCCACAGATTTGCCAAGCAAACTCCAATATCCTCATTTGCATTCCATAATTAATTAATGACGTAAACATCATCAACTTAGATGCTAAAATGACTTCTGAAAATTTCTACTAAACAGCAGCCTCCCAAATTCAGCAAAAACCAGTATGGTAGCTGGAAAATTTCATTGCTGCACACTTCAGCGACTCTTCCTTTTCCTTAAATAGTTTGCTCATCTGATCTCTTTTAGTTTAAGCAGCTGATTCTCCCTTCCACTTCGCTTGATATTCATTGTTGAAGCATTACATTCTAAGTGCATTTGGCAGCTCTCAGCAGTGTACAGATCTGCACAAGCTCCTGAATGAGAGTTTAAAAAGAAAGTTGGCACAAAAGTGGCACAAACCAGTGTACACAATTTCCAGCTTCAAAATTTCACTAAATAACTCATAATCCAGTGATTGCGCCAATATTTTGTGAATCCTTGCAACATTCTTCAAAATTTCCAAAAAATTATCATCTCATCATCCCTTGATTTCATTGTCTAACACATCCTGGGCAACATCACCACAGAAGGATATATAACAAATAACAATGAATCGATATGAACTTCAATTGAAGGAGTTTCTACTCAAAAACAGCAGTAAGCTTTTGTTGCTGTGATTTTCAGATTTTCTTCATTTACTTCAGCATTTAGCTTTAGCTTTCCTCTAATAACTTGCAAACAACCTTTTAATTGGCATAAAGATAAATCATAGAGATGAAGGGGTTTCTGTACATCACTGAATTATCACTTTTAGCAAATCATAGAGATGAAGGACTCTTGTCACTTCCATTTCATTCCCGAAAGTCAAAAAGCAACCCTCATGAGGCCATCAAAAATTCCTTCAAGTCCTCAAATTTTGTCCAAAATCTTCCCCCACACTTAGAACCTTGTCATCTTAATCAAGCTAACTCATCAAGTAATTAATCCAAAACTCTCAACGAAATAAAAGAAATATGACAAGCAAAGAGAATTAAGAATTAGAATGCTAGATGAGAATGTATAAAGAAATTTGTGAGGAAAGGAATTGGAAAGTATGAAGGGGAACAAAATTGACTAAATCCTCAATTTCCATGCACAACAATGCTATTATGACTTTGAAAAGAAACTAAGCAAGTTCTAGAGTTTCAATTGTCATGAGTACATGTCACACAAAAGAAATTAATGAAGTATAGGCTTTAAGTGGTCCTCTCTAGGTATTTTTATACAATCAAGCTCAATTGATCAAATTGGAATCCACTACCTCATTAACCAATATCATGTAAGAAAAGCATCCACTCATGTCCCATGACCTAAAATTGATGATCAAATTTAAGAAGCTTTTACCATCTTAAAAATATTACTTAGAAAATTCCCATGAAGAATTTATTCAAATTGAAACGCTATGTACTAAACAAAATGCAAATTATGGAAGCTAATGTAAATGTAAAGTATTAAACTAAAGAGAAGTATAAAGAATTTATTAGACACAAAGCATAAATTAAAATGCAAAAGCAAGCTAAATTAGAAACAACTCCCCTTTCATTCCCGGTGGTTGAAGAAGGTTAAGAAGTAGAATCCACCTCGAAAGTGGAGTAATCGTGGTTCCACCTAAATTCTTTTTATTCTTCATTTTTCCCTTGAAAACTTTTTCCGGAGGTCGTAGACGATTCAGATTTAGTACCCATTTCAAACATCTATTGTGTCCTGCAAAAGCAAAAATAAGCAACACATTCCGAACACTATCATGAAAAGATAAATGGGCATCACATTCTACAAATTCAATTAATGGTACCTCTATGAAATTTTCGGATAATTCACAAGAAATTCTCACCTTGTCATGTTGAAAAGTACCTAGAGTGGTGATTGTTACCTCCTTTTCATCAAATGAATGCTCAAGCTCTGTTTCTGGTGAATGTTCAACTTCATGTAGTGATTCTTGGGTGCTTGGCTCCATAGCACAAGTCCCACTACAATTCTTGGTGATTCTTGAGATCTTTCCCTAATGCCTCAGCATTCAACATCTTCAACAAAAATCATTAGGATGCAAATTTGCATAAAAAATACTAGAAAAATCATATGTTCAGGGGTAATAAATACATCTCAGTTTTGTGCTCCGATGATCGATTGATCCAATTTGATCGAACTCTTACAGTGCCCATCATTTGTTGCATCATCTCCAGTTTCCATGTTGAGGTTGAAAAGGTTGGCATAAACCTCTTGAAATCCATATGAACTCCTGTAAAATAATTGGATATGACAATGGTCTTCATGAAACATGAATTATTCACCCAATTAGGATTAAAACCATTGACTCATACCTATTTTGTTGATCCATGTTTGGGTAAAGCGATACTCGGTGAAAATATTGATTTTCCATTCCACCTCCAAAATTCTGAAAATATGGATCCATGCTAAAGAAATCTCCTGGTCTTCACTACAACACTAGAACTCAATGTTAGAAGACTCTAGAGCATAAAGTTTCATTCACATGATAATATGAATAGTAAAAGCACTTAATAATTCAAATCCAATGCACAATCTAAAATTAAACACACACTACTAATACTCCCCGGCAACGGCGCCAAAATTTGGTGTTAGCCTTTTTCACATGTCACGAGGCACTCCAAATTAGTTAAAATTGAAACTCATTAAAATTAAGACAAGTGTTATAGTAACGAGTCCCAAGTCGTATTTTTCCAAGGATAAATAGTGAGTGTGTGAATTCTAGAAGTGGTTCCAATTACAATCTAATTTCAACTAAGTCAAGAATAGCATCAAAGAAATGTTGTTCTCATCTAAATTGATTCTTTTCCATCTCATCAAATTAGCATCAATTAAGTTTGGCTCCTAAAGCATCATTAAATCAAATAATTCAATTCTCGATCTCCATAACAAGTAAACTCAAGGTTTAGACACCCTTTACTAAATCAATCTACATCCAATTCTCAATCACAATCATTTTAACGATCAAGCTCAAGAATTCAATCACAATAGCATTAAACAGAGGTAGCAATCTATTCATCAAAATATGCATTCACATTTAAGCATGATCACAGTCTTAGCATATCAAATGAACCAAACACAAGCTGTGCTAACTAGATAATCTAACCTATAAACAAGCAGTAAACAGAAATGTAAATTCAAAATGAACATAAATTGCAAACAATATAGTAGCTGCACAAAATTCGGATTGAAGAGACTTAAATGAAAACTGAAATTGAAAATGAAAATATTAAGAACAGAATTGATGAATTGAACTTAAACTAAAACTGAATTGAGAATTACTAAACAAGAAATCATATGCAAACTATCTATCAGATCTTCAGATCTGAGCAAATTCAAGAATAAACCAAATCAAAGACAAAGAAAAATCAAAACCTAAAACATTCCACAATCCGGATCCAAGCTCAAACTCCTCATCAATCTACCGTGAAGCAGAAATGCCCTCGGGACCCCTATAAGCATTCAACAACAATCCCGAACTCCCAGCTATTACCAGAAGGCACTCACAGCTCTTGGAAACCTCCATTCGAGCTCCATCCAACTGGAAACCTCATCGGCCGAAGAAACAGAGCTCAATTCTGTAAATTTACAAAACTAAGTCGGTTGATCAGATCTACTTAGCTTCGTTGTGGAATGAAGATCGGGAAATGATCAGAAGCTCTTAGGAAACCTCCCTCGAAGCTCTAGTGGATGCGAAATTCGCTGATCGGGAAACCTCCCTCAGGAATGCGGCGACGGAACAGAATCAAAATCACCATCTGGAGACCTCCTTCAAGTTCTCTGATCACTGGAAGATGAAGCCGGATCAGTGGTTGTTGTCGTTGAAGAAGAAGAAACCACCGGATGCGGAAATTGGAATGGGAATGACGGATGGCTCAGATCTGTCCAATCTTCAATGGATGATTCATAATGCTCCAAGGTTTGATCGCCTCATTAAGCCCTTGATTTGAGCTCAAATGCGGTCTGATTTGATCGGGTCCATAACCCTTTGATGCCTACAAAATAATAATTCAATATTAGCATCAAATACCACGATAATTTGTTAATTTGCAATAAAGTCCAAAATCATATGCAATTATGAAATACAATGTAAAATGTGAGATAAGGCTATGAAAAGACCAATAAAAATATGCATTATGATTCAAAATAATATAGCAAAATCATGGTTATCAATAGCCAAGTGGGCTTAATAGACCTATACCTTCATTCAACTCTAAGACATATAGACTAAATTCGAAAGACCCTGAAGTCGATTGAACATATGGGGTTTAATTTTCCACTTCTGTAATATTACTTTCAACTTACAGATGTCGCCCTACAGTGCAATACAATCTTCAGTATAAATTAGACCATCACAAGGCCAAGTGTACATACAAGTTCGAATGCCTTATTATTTTATAGTGAGTTTCCCATCATACGGTCGGTCAGGTCCTAGAGGTGACTGGACTTGTGAGACTTGACTCTTCATTACTTATTGGATCTTCAGCATGAGTCTACGAGCATATTGCCAATTGGACTTATAGTCGGTCGAATTTGTGGGATTCGACTTCTCCTTCAAAGGTACAGTGATCCTATTTATAAGTTTGATTGCGTTTACGAGGTGTTGTTCCCCTTTCATATATGAATGCTCAGGGCAAAATGAATAAGGTTATTCTCATTACAAGTCGGTCGGATTAGAGATGACTGGGATATCCCGTTCTCCCAAGTATACGGTTGGACTATATTCCAGGAGATAACATTGTTAGGGAATCACAACAAATTGTTAGAATAACAGCTATTCATCAGAGAATATTCTTCGATTATAACATATACATTCAATGAAACCTTTTTATAAATATAACTATACAACTTCTATCATTATTGCGGAGGTTACACGTGATTGTTCATATACATATAACAAAAGATTCCTCGGAGGACCACTGTACAAATTTAGGCTGTACACCTTCTATTATCCGATATCTTCTGACTCCGAATATTCTTTGTCGCCTCATTATTACGAAGGTAATAAGAGATGATATATGTTGGTGCAATATTCCCTAAGTCAAGGTCAATCAACTGCACCGTCGCAAGCAAAGGAAAGCCTCCGCTCTTTCCGGACTGATGCGACAACAACTAGATTGCTTAGACACAAGGTCGAAGGCGGTGGGATTTGGGAGTAGCCGCTGATGGATCCCGTTCGATGATGACGACATGAAAAGCATGGTGTTGGAGAAGCAGTGAAAGTCACTGCCTGCAGTCCCAAAAAGTCCCTAGTGAGAAACTAGAAGCTAGTTAAGGAAAGTCCCAGATGCAAACACCATGATGGGTTAGGGAAAGTCTGTTCCAGTCGTGTGTCTGCATGTCAAGTGAAGCGGAGTGAAAATCGGAGTATCGCAATCACAGAGTGAGGAGGTTGGAGCGTAGAAGCAAAGGGGACCTGGTGTTACGTAGTGCTGAATCCATATTATGGGTGCTGGCAAAGGATGAAAGCCATAGGGGATACCTGGAAACTGTCCAAGAGAGTCATACCTGCGAGGGAGCCAAATCCGATTAGGCACGACGAAATCGAGAAGTCCTAGAGACATCCTACCGATCGGGAGTATTCGGACCGCATTGTAGGGGCTTGACTTATACCCAAAATGGTTGTTCGATCGTAGGGAGTCAAGCAAAATCAATGTACAAGATGGATCACCGGTGATCACCCATTGATTCACATTGATTCAGATGGATTCGGCCGGCCGGAGTGATTCGTCGAGGTCGATCCGATTGAATACCATACCGCCGAACCCGTGGACGGTGATACTTTTCGGGGGGCGCAGTGCTATTGTCCAAGAGGATCCCAAGAGCATCAGACTGGGAGCCGCCGATTGGGAGCCGCGCTTAAGCTGGACATCGACCGATCTCGATCGATCCGATGGGGCAGAGAATGTTCCTGAGCGAAACGACCGACTGAAAACCGCAATGCTGAAGCTTCGGATTTCCTGAGCAAGCGATCGTATCCAACCGATCCGGGAATGTGGTTATCCGCGGGTTCTGTCGGGTTCCGAAAAACCAGCGAAAATCGAAGCCTTGGGAACTCGATCTTGGATTATTTTGGATTATCGAAATCTCCCGTACTACGACCCGCTCTTATATGATTATATTAAATAATAATATAAAATAATTATAATAGTTATGATTATAATTATTATAATTATTATTATTATTATGAATAATAATTTATAAATTATTAATTAATTAATAATTATTAAATAATAATAATAAAGAATATTTTAGAAACATGCTAGGTGGGAACACAGAGGGGCACTGGCGGAGATGAACGGACTCCTCAGCGATGATAAATGGGTCCTGATTCCATCCGTTCCGTAGAAATGAACGCATTTGGTCCTCAGGCTCTAGGTCTCACGAACTTCCACGACTCCGCACTTTGATTGAGGCGCTCTCAGACGACCGCGGTTTAATGAAGGACTTCCGAGAGGAGCGGACATCGCAAGAAAGTAAGAGGAATGTTGTAGGTTTATTGTTAGCTTTGCGTATCACCCTTCTTCTTTGTATTGAGGAGGTAAGAGCTAGCCGGCCCGGTTCAGTGTACCGGTGTTTCATATGTCCATGGATCCTGATGGATAGTGGAGGGTGCTATCTCTGAGGTGTAAAATAGCTTTTGTTTCTTTTCTCTCATGCACATGCCATACATGTGCATCTTTGATACGCACCCGGAAGCGCCGAGACTACGGAGCTGTGACGAGCTATTCACCCCCCCTCTAGCTCCATATTTGGTCTTAACAATATAAAGGGAGTTCTTTCCGCTGCGAAGTTACGCTTTACAAATGAGAACACAAGATTATTTTTCATTGTCACTCACTTAATTTTACCATAATTTTTCTTCACTTTTCGCTTGATCATCTATTGACTTAGCATTGGAGTTTCTATGCAAAGACCCCTTTCATGATTTTTATCCTAATATTCTATTGACTTAAAAACTTTTTTAAGTGTGCATAGAAACGACTCAAAAGAAACGTCGGGTGCCATCATCTCCCTAATGAAGTGTTCTTAGGTCAACAGTATGGCTATCTTTTTCAGCATACCATCTTCCATTTTTGACAGGATCATAAATAAATATTATATTTGATAGATGCTACAGGAACAGAATATTAAAATGGCTGTCATCTGATTCTGTTGACCTAACAATAAAAAAGCTTTTTTTATTAATTCCCTCATATTGGCGAGCTCTTCCGTCGACGTGTTGCGGTAGTCTTTGTTTTATAAAAAAAAATGTGAAAAATAAACTCAACGACCCATACCTGATTGAGTTCGATTCCATTGTCGGTGTGCCACGGGCTGATCAATAATTGAACACGCTAAAAAAAAAAAAAATTGTACCAAATTAATTGAATCAAACGCACGTTATTCAGTTGACCAACAACAACAACAAAAATTAAAATGGCTGCCGTCGCATCCAGTTGAAGATGAATGTTATTAATATCGATCTCCAATAAACAAACCAAGGTATGAGAAGATCTAAGGCGCCGACCACAGTAGATGCAGTCCCACGCGCCACCATCTTACTCGATCAGGTAGTATCCTTGATGTTAGATCCGCCACCAACGGACGAACACGCGCTCAGCGCCGACATGCATGGCGTCGACTGTTAATGGCCCGCTAATTGATTCCTTGCCAAATGTCTTGCTTTTGGCTATAAAGCCCCCCAAATCTTCTTCCTCACTTCACATCACATCCTAATTCTCTTCACTGCAATACTTGGACTAGTTAGGAGAAAAATGTTTCCTTGCACCATCTCCTACCCTCCTCTGCGCCACCACCTTTCCCCCAGACTTCTCGTCGGCGGCGGCCGCCACCACCACCACCGCCCCCGTTTCACCTCTAGCAGAGTACCCGCCTTCGGTTGGAACGACAGCGGGAGACTCGTCGACGAGGACATGATTGTGCTACGCAAAAGGATCTACGAGATGAAGATGGCAGAGGCGAGTTATGAGGCGCCAACAGAGTGGGCGGACTGGGAGAAGCGCTACTACACGAGCTACCACGCAAACGTCTGCGACGTCCTCTGCTTGCTGCAGACCGTTCTCATGAGCACGAGGCCGAGCTTCGCGATCGGTATCGCCGTCGTCATGGCCCTCAGCGTGCCCACGTCGGCGGTCTTCATCTCCTTCCATCTCGTCGAGGCCCTAAAGGCGATTAGTCTCGCCGGAGTAATGCACCTCGGCTGAGATCCGAGTCTCTGGGTTCTTTGGATTAATGTTGTATTATATTCTGCAAATTATAGCATTAAGATGACTACACGATCAAAAGAAAACGTACGTGCAAATAGAAGGAATTCTTTCTTACCTACTAGATCCACTCAAATCTAGGTAAGAGAAGCGGATTGAGAAGGGTGGTTAGTAGTGGTTGATGATAAGGTTTATGATAATGAAAATATTTTCAAACAGATTTGAAGTTAATTGAATTTTTTTTTGTTAGTAAAGTAGATTCCACTATCTATTCAAGTGGCGCTTTAGTTGCACCCGCTCACTTTCGCCAAAAGTGCTATGAATCTGTCGGTGTCTTCTAATCTGAGGTCAAGAAATTGGTCGTTTGTTATTTCAAAACCACAAACTTTTTATCTCCCTCCAAAAGTTTCTCAACGAAGAAAAATAAAACAGAAAAAAAAGATGGCATTTTTCTCAATCCCTCGCCCGATTCCTTCCTCCCCTCCTCTTCTCAAAATCAAGCTCCTTCCTTTGTCGAGATCGCTTGTCCCTCGTCTTCCCGCACCGTCAGCTCTCCCCCACCAAATGATAATTACTCCGCTGCTTATATTCACCTTCCAGGTGAACTTCATTTGCGACGCCAGATTCCTTGTCCAGTAAAATAGAGTCGAATGGGAGCATTTATAATTATGATCGGATCATATAACCCGATTATAATTAATTTTTATTTTTTTCTTGATTCATCGTCCCTTATATCTTATAGTTTGGATCGAGACAGATGATCAAAAACTGTCCGACCTTAGTAGTTTGACCATTTGCCCATTGTTGATGACTTTTGGATGATGTTCAATCATCCGTTCTGACTCAAACTATAACTTGTATTTCCTATATATATATAGTTTTTCGTATTTTAGAATTCATGCGGCATAGATTTTTTAAAAAACTAGCAGAAAGATGTATTATTCATTAACACATTGATTTCATCAGGCAAAAAGGATAGAGAATGGTGTGTATTTGGGTCCTGCTGGATCTCTAACTTTCGAGGGCAAATTCTCATGGAAGAATAGAATATTGGCATTCATTTTTTCAGAATGTTCGTACAAAGCTCGGACCATTTGGTCCATTGCAAATTGATCTTGGACAAACAGAGAAGGAACCTACCGCCAAAGATCCCTTCTTCATCTGGTTCTACATCGACGAGGAAATTGCAGTTGCTCAAGGTAGAGGTGGAGGCATTGCATATTGGTGTAGATGTCGCCATGGCACATAGCTAATTCTCATGCAATGCAGAGCTCTCAAGTGTTGTGGTTGGGAATTGAATTCTGCCTATAACTGCATTATATTTTGTGCTAGTTTGGTATTCTTCGTGTATCAATTCGATATCAAATTAATCATGGTTAGTAATGCTGTTTAAAATTTGGTCAACTCAGGAACATCTGCTAAATTGTTAAATCCTTCCATCTAGATAATGCTGGTGAAAAAAACTTCCATTTGCTTTCTCATCAAGTAACTCTAAAATATCGAAAAAGACGAATAATCATAAGAGAATTTTAAAAATTTTCTGAGAATTTTCGGAGCTCGTATGATGAATTTAAGGGGATCAATTATTAGGACACGAAAAAATCTGTTTAAGATACCTCATTTAAACGAGAAAAAGTTGAATTTCTCTTATCTTTTCTTTTTTTCCTTTCCCGTGCTCTTACTTCGCCCGATTCCCCTTCGTTTTCTCCCCTCTCGCGACGCATCCCGAGCTTCTCATCTTCCCACCCGACGCCGCCGCCTCATGCCTTTTCTCTTCTTCCTTGTCACTGAACCCTTTCCCCTTCTTCTCCTCATTACACACCGACAACCTCTCTGCCCTAGCTTCCACCCGAGCCTTCCTCTTCCCTGATCTTGCGCCGCCCACTTCTCCCTGTGTTGCCGTCGATTGGTGCCACCCGACGCCTCGCCGACGTCAAACGACGACTGGCCTCGAGCCCTAGCTGTCCCTCTTCACCATCGGTTGTTGTGGACTGACGCGGGAGCTTAGGCGTCACCATTTACCCTCTGTTGGCCGTGCCCTAGATCTCACAACCGGGTCTTCCTTCTTCGGCTTCAGTTGCCAGTAGAAAGGAAACGAGGGGTATCGAGTTAGGTAAGGCCTAATTGGGAATTTGGATTTTTGATTGGGATCCTGTGCTGAACTTGTTGGCTGTTTTCCCTTCTAACTTAGCACCGATTCGCTTGGCACATCTGAGGCGTAGCCGCCAGTTTCCACCTCTCGGCCACAAAGGAGGTAAAAGGTGCTATTTCTTCTTGTTTTCCTTTTTTGTCTCTTGATCTCAGCAGCTCTCAATCCCTAGGTGTCGTCGGTGCCAGAAGGGAAACAACCAAGGAAGGGCTGAGCTACCCTCCAGAGTGGTGAGTCCTTGGATACCTTATCACCACCGTAGGGTTTTCGTTCGTCGGAATTGTATCGCGGTCATCGTCCTTGACGCTAGGTCGCTGTTGGAGCTTTCCTTGCTGTCGGCGATCATACTTAGCTGCGGTGTTTTCGATATTTCCATCAGTGGTGATTTTCGACCGTGAGTCAGTAGTGGAGGTTTGAATTGAGGAAAGGTATAGAGAAATTATTTCTTTTGTTATAGCGTACACATATTTGAAGCTAGGAAAGGTTAGGACTGAATTGCCACTAGAATTGATTTAGGTATAGATTTAAATCTAAATGGAATAATTAGGGTTAAGGAAACTAACCCTAATTAACTTGTGAGTTATATTTAGTTAGGGATTAGATAATGGATCTAATCTAAGCTTCGGGTTAGATCCGATTAATGGATGAATTTGGATAAGTGGTTAGGAATTGATGTTAACAAGAGGGATTAGCTAATCGAGATACATAGTTTCTAATTGGATTAGGATTTTGTTTAGCTATTTTGTTATAATGGAACTTAGCTAAAACTGTACGATTTATTACGTGATTATCATCGTGATCGTTGGGAACACTTTAACATAGCGATTGTTTAGCCTCGGCTACTCGCGGTTTGATCTAGATCTTGTGTTTGACTCACATATCTAGATAACGAGTAACGGTTATCCACGGATTCATCACCTACATACTACATCTAGAGGAGGCAGGTAAGGGTTCAGGCCTCACACAAATCACAATCTCTCCCATATATCGATTAATAGAGTTGATATAGTGCTAATCTAAATACAAGACAAAGAAATACAAAAACCTACGATCATTTAACGGGGAGATTAGGGCCCTATTCCGGCTGTACGGCGGCCGGCTGTCAAGGTGGGCGATCCGATCCATCGCAAGGGACTCTTCGAACGAAAACTAGCTCGAGCCCTGTCGGAAAATTCACTCCACTCTTGAAACACACTGCACACAGATCGACCCGAGGGGCTTGGGAGACTCTAATAGACTTTAACTAATTTCATCGTCTAACTCCTCAAGTCTTCTTATAAATATAATGATACGGGTTGACCTATCCTTGACCCCGCCCTCAAACCGATGGAAGTCAAAACCATCTGCCCGATACAGTGCTCGCCTTACGGTGTGCGACATCACTACCACCGCCTCAGCTGTCACCGGTTGATCACGACCGATCGTATTGTAGCTCACCATTCATCTAGCCTAACACGACTTCTAATTTAAAAACCGTTATGACAGCACCTTACTCAACCAGATTCTTATTTTCTACATTATACCTCATTTTACTGAACGCCTTCCGTATGCTTAGTCGTCGTAACCTCCTCACCTCGGACTTCTTCTTTCTTAGACTTCTTCCTAACCTCCTCTTTCCCGTGCACGTCACGCCTTGCCTGCTTACGATCTGGTTCGCGTTGTGTGGTCATCCCTTTTTTCGGTCTCCTATCATCATTCCAATCACACTTGGACTTACCATTACAAGACTATATTCTTGGACTTCAACCGCCAAAACTCATCCTGATTCTCTTCCAAGATTACACTTTGGACTCCTTGTTGTGCTTATCCATCAGTAGACTCCACAAACACACAATAAACCTAAGTTAAACTCTTTGCTGCTGCCCAACATCAAACTTAGGTACCTACCCAGCAGTGCTCGTACACCCTGTATATTGTTGAAATTTGGCTTGCTGCTTGCTTCATTACCCTCTTGATTATATACTCGTAATTAGATGACATGTCGTGCTATGATGTATTAATACTAGACATTTTATCATATTTGATACTGTACTAGACATTCTTATTTAAGCCATTTATTTGGTACATATTTATAGATGGTAGATATAGATTGGTTTTATTACTTGATGCATGATTACATGTGTTGAGCGATGGCGATGGCAGCCCTATTGATCTACATCTACCATGATCTGCTGATCTGCGCATGTACATGGAAACCGAGTTGGCGATCGGTATTCGGTTTGTATACGTGCGGCCGTCTAGTTCACTCATGGGTGATGGTAGCAGCCGGGGTCCTGTCCACGAGTCGTCCCTCCTGTCATCTGACAGAGAGACATCCCACACTTATTGGGATTCGGGCGTAGTGGTATCGACAAGCTCGTCCCACCTATCCTCGATCGTCAGACTCGCCGATAGAATCATTGTCCGGTTATGCTCACTACCAATCTCATCACACCCATTTGTGTGTGTTGACAGACCATAGGTAGTGTTAGGGGTGTGTACGAGGCAATAGTGACCTTTCTTTTCTATGTTCTTCTGATGATGGCTGGATCGATACATGCATATGGTGATACTACTCGGTACCTCCTCGGTCCGATATCCTGATCATACGATATTCCCGATTCCTTTTGATCTTCCAGTTTATATTCCTTCCGATATTATCGGCGTATTAATTTTTCATCGTGTTATATTCGCATCTGGTACCTATTGAGTGTTATAATTTTACGAAAGTGACTCACGATTTCCGCGGCAAAGGATATGGACAATGGACTAACGGTTGATTATTACCATTTCGTTCATGATAGGCCCGATTTTTCACTTGTGGGTTCAGGTTCTTATTTTATTTCGGTATAAGGCTTGTGTATAATACTATAGTCGTATAAGCTTGTGTGGGTTTATGTGGTTTATCGATGCCTATGTCTGTGCTCCATTTAAATTCGAGTAGGTTAGGTATGTAAATAAGCTGCGTGGTTGTAAAGCTGTTATACCGTGGTTACCAGAAATTTAAGCATCAGCACCAGATTAGTTAGTTTTATTATTATCCATTCCGGTCCACCATGTGTTGGTCTGGAATGTTGTCCTAGAGGATTATATATTAATATCGCGCAGGATTGCAGGGAGTGATCACGCATTGGAGACTCCTTCCCCGGGCAAGAATTTCTCATCAATTGACTCGCCTCGCCAGTAGTGCGCCTCGAATGGTGGCTGAGATCACCTGCAGATGAAGAACGAGCGAGCCTTGCCCGCTACGTTGTGTGGAGTCAACCTACTGACTTCAAGGACGGGCTGGGCTCTAAACCAGAACTCGTCGCATAAGGCTGCAATAATCGGAGAACAAGTCTCAGGGTCCCTTAGCTCGCCGAGATTCTCAAAAGATTATTGAAAAGAAGAGGTGAGATCGTGAACGTGAGGGAGGGGGACCTTATATATACAGTATCTTAATCTTACCGGTCGGGAGGTGTTAGTGTTAGGACTTAGACTCTTCGGTGGTGGTAGACACGACCTCTCAGTAGCGGAAGTCTATGTACCCCACGCTGGAATATTCCCACTGATAGTTATTCTGGCGGTATTTCACGACTGGTTTGGCCGATTCTCCTCCGGACATGTAACATTGAGGTACTTGTGATTGAGGAGGCAAGTCTCACCGGTGTCCGCCTCGATAACATAGGCATGAACCAGTCCCTTTCTCTGCTATCTTCGATTGAGCCCGTGAACCCGGCCAGAACGCCTGAAGATCAACCGACCCCGGTTATGAGACGATGGTAAAGTGTAGTGCGGTCGGGACCTTCATCATCGATCGATCAGCGTCTTGCCGCGCCCTGTGGTTTCTTGATTGGTCTTGACTTTATCGCTAATGACCCCGGGTGGTCCTACTCAAATATATTCTTTGTTAGTGCGGTTAGCACTAACGGTCTAACCAATTTTGATGGATGACAAAATAGGTTAGAGATTCGTTTGTTGTTAATCTAACACTCTGGCCAGGTATCACGGGCCAGAACGGTCGGCAGGTGGCTAGGATGTCACGGCTGCAATCCAGCAGGTTGTCGGGTTGACGGATGGTAACCTGAGAAATCGAAGCAGATTGACAGGCGTGAGCGTTGTATGAGAATCGGTGAGTCGGCCAGGTGTGGGATAGGCAGCATGAAGTCGGATGGGTGGAAGAGTGACCAGACGTCAGCGGTGGGGAAGTGAAAGGTAAGTGTTGGAGGGTATTTGTGAGGGCGATGTTCTCGAGAGGAACTTGCGTCTTGATCCGACTTAGAACCATTTGGAACTCTAAGTCGAGATCGACTGAACTAGGTCTCGGAAAGATGGAATCTGGAAGTCGTCTTTCTTTCTATTTTAGTTATAGACTGCTAATAATCTGTTTTGCGAGGAGATATGAGTGCCTCGGACTGATTTTCTTCTGAGAGGAGTCTGCTGGAAAGCAGTCCAGGAGGTACCAGTGACTCGGACTTTCCCCCAACGTCGTTTCTGTGCTACGTGGAGTTCCTTTGGTTAGCTCGGCTACGTCGTAGTCGGGCCACAAGTTCCGGGCGCCCGACCTCCTATATAAGGAGGGTCAAGGTGACTCAACAACAGTCGGCTCATATTGCTCCTGCCAATCACTGCCGAAGCTCAATGACCTTTCTCTTGGTTTATTTCTCTGTCGATTATTGCTTTAATTTTTTAATTGACATTCTTGTGTAGTTTGTAATAGTTTTTGGATTGCTAGTTAATACCCATCGAAGCACTTAGGGTGCTCGAGCAGGGTTGTCAAATCCAAGTAAATTGACTTTGTTAGAAGTTGTCGTCTTCTATTTATTTAACTTGCACATTTCGTAAATTTTTATCGATATTCACCCCTCTCCCGAAATCGAACAATCACTGATCCAACTTGTTGCGCGTTACCTGACCTCTGATGACGAGACCTACCATTATAAACCTCCCCTCTAAGTCTAGTGGAAGAGGAGGGTCAGTCTGGCCGGCTAGATCCTCCGTTCCACTTGGCCTTATCATTGTCACTTTAACTGCCCCTTTTCCCCAGGTCTGGAAATTTACCACGTTCTCAAATGCTATGTCCTTTCCTAAATGTCGCTAGCCACGTGATTCCTGGATCTTTAGATAAGTAATCATTCTGAATGCGCGCATGGTTCTCCATTGTTTGCACGCTGAGCTTTGGTAGGCCATATACATCTTCTCTTTAAAAGGGCTAACTCCTCTTATGCCCTCATGCTTTTCTGCTAACTTATGCACCATGGAATCCATCGTGGGCACGAACCTCACACTCGTCGGGTTACTTGATGAGGTCTTATTGAGATAACAGGCGAGACCTTGATCTTCCCTTATTCGAAATGGAAGAACTTTCCATGCTAAGTCCAGACTCCGAAATGAGGCAACCTTGAAACATAAGGCTCATTTAGACCTAGAGAGCCAGACTCACTTTATTGCCTATTTGAAGATAAAACATGATGCTTCTCTAACCCTTCTCCAAGAAGAAAGTTGGATAAAAGATGAAACCATTGCCCAGTAACATGATTCAGTGCATCAAGGTAGAGCTGACCCAAGTGTGAGCCCATTTGGAATGAGCAGGTCAGGCAGATCGATCTTGCACAAGGTGCCGACCTAATACTGTTATTTAAAAGGGAGTTAGGACTACTTATATTCCCAGTGTGATGATATGAACTTTGAGGAATACCTTAGTTAGTGATAATACGGTGACCAAGTTATAGAAGTTTACCGGAGGAGACGACAATCTTCTTTTGTATAAGACTTAAGCCAAACAAGTATAGAAGACCTTAATTCGTGTAGCCATTGGTGAATTCTAATTGTTGGTTGCACAACTTAGGAAAGTACATGATGTAGGTAGCATTCTATTTGTAATTCCCTATGTCAGGAAGGGGAGGAAGGGAAGATTGGCAATTAGTAGGCCAAAAGATGGACTTAGGCATTTCGAGCAAAAAGAAACACGACTTCCAACCCATGTTGGAAGAGGGCATATCCTTAAAGGAAATGGACTTTGGGCGAGATTGAAAAAGGAATATTCCTGATTCTAATTTCTTGGGATAGGAAAATAAAAAGAAATTTTAGGGTGTAGTAGGAATGCTAGACAGATGGAATAATATGAATGTGCCACATATGGCATGGATAGCATTTGGGGAAAACTATTGTAGAGGGATATTGAAATACTGGCGTACCACTGATAGAAATGGGAGAACAAGGAAACAGAGATCAACCACTAGCTGATCTATAAAAAAGGTGATGTGATTTGCAGGAGAATGATAAGGATGGGCGTCAAGAGAAGGGTTGACAATTCGATAACTCTTGGAGATTTCGTACCGAGAGCGAATGTAAGCCTTATTAGCAGCATTAAAATCCAAAAAAGTCAGGGTATACTAGGTAGCAAAGGATTCTTCAGCCATGAGAGAACACGAAATGAGAAAAGAACAAAAGACTTACTGGTTGCTTAAGGGGAGGAGAGGAGGACACTATAAGTGAAAGATCACCGGAGAAGAAGACGAAGAAAACAAAAGGCAAAGTGTTGAGAGTATGAGTTGTTTAGGGTTTTTATAAAGTATAATTCAATTGCGACCGTTAGATTGAAATAACATGCAATGAATCGTTGATCTGTATGAAGAGAGAAATTGTTTAGTTGTACAAGGAGCCATGCGTTGGAAGTCGTTTCAGAAAATAAAAAGGGGGTTACGTGGCATCAATCCATAAATAGACATTTATGAAGGAGGCGACAACTAAAATCATCCCCCTATCTAGGCACCTCTTTGCATGTCCTTGGTAATCTCTGCTGAACAAATAGTCATGGACAAGCAGTTTTTGAAAAGAAAAATCGCTAAGTCTTCAAGGCATAAAGTAGAGTGCAAATTTTCCGGATGGTCGTAGCAAAAGGGAGTGAACGGGTGAAAGTGAGACTTGGGTCTAGTCAGTCATCTATACCTCCTTTTACTAGACTTGAAGGGGAGGCTAGTGATGGGTTATGATGAGTGAACCTAGGGGTGACATGACAATTAGAGTCAAGATGACGGGGTGGTCAAAGTCAAGATGACGTGGTAATCAAGTCGATAAAGGATAACATCCCCTCACTCGACTTTGATTAGTCGCCCAGCGCTAAGGTTTTTTAGATTCAACCTGACCGAGTTATAAGTCGGCTAAGGAAGAGGTGGCTAACCCTTGAGCCAATCAAACCCAGATAAAGGATGGACAACCTTACATACTAGCCAAAGTGATTGACTCAATTCACAATATACCTGCCATAGATTTGGTCGAGGGAGCAACCTTGATTGCTGGTAGCCCTAATGGGTTTCCATTAGGCAGTATGTTTGTGTATCCGTCCGATTATAGAGTCAGACAAGTTCATACACCCTGGTCGTATAGAGATCTGGCCGAGCCTAACGCAACCCAGTTTAACATATTGATCGAGTCGCTCAGAGCGCAGTTTCATTTCCCAGGGTAGCCCATCATAGGCCCAGTCGAATAAAAGGACGACTAGACCTATAACACTTGGCGTCATATTACTTCTCAGACGTATTTCCAACAAAGAATAAAGGTTATTAGAGGGATTTCCTGGAAGCATGGGGCATCGTATTATTTCTCGAATGGATTTTCATCATGACCAAGACATTATATTATCCTCCAAATGAATGTTTCAATATGGCACAAAATATGACCAAGCGACTTAATGCCGAGTCAGATATAAAGGTGGGTGACCTTAATGACTGACCAAGATATATGGAGTATAACACACAATAGAGAAGATTGTACAAAATATAATCGAGCAGCTCAATAGAGGCGATTGACTTAAAGACCAACCGAGATATACTCACATAACATCTTAATAGGCGTATCGATTTAGGCAAGAGATATATACTCAACGGTCAACTTCAAAGATCGAAAGTTATACTCAGACAACATCCTAACAAGGAAGGTCGACTTAAAGACCTACCGAGATATATATAGTAGGAAAAATAAACATGTAGATCATGACAACCATGACGTAGAATATTCTTGAACCTTCTCAGACCATCTTGTCTCTCTTAGAGTGTATACTAAAAACTAACTTTTGTAATCATTTATTTTGAAATAAAGAATCACATTGGTCAAAATGTCTACATTTATATGCTAAGTGTAGTTCAATTAATTTATATGTCAGATATAACATGGTGTCGCACGTAAGGATGTTATCGATCATGTTAAATATAAATTATAAGGAGTCACGACTAAGATGGATAGGAATAAACCATTGGAATAATTGTATGGGTTTATCTTAACTATAAAATTACACTAACACTACTGGCATGTGTTAATGACATTTAAGGTAAGTTCTTTTTCTTGACTTAATAAAAAGACAAGACCTTTTATTATGGAAGTGTGTTCTTAATCATATATAACAACAATCATATATTTAGTATTTATTTCTTTAATTTATCATGGGTGAGATTTAGTTCGATAAATCAATAGGCCGATAAGTTGAGAAATAATATTTATAGTATGTGTTGTTGATTATAGAAAAAAGTGTCCTAGTAATCTAAGTTGATAATACCCCCAAGAGGAGGGCTCATAAGGTTTGTTACGTCGCAATCCGGCTTAGACAGGCGAGAGAGTGGTACCACTCTTGGACTAAGATAATTAAAGAAGAAAGTCGGGAACTCATTTAATTAGTGGACATTCGACATCTTAAACACAGGAAGTCTACACACTCATAATAAAAAGGAGCCCAAAATGTAATTTGGGATTGCGGTAGTTCAATAATAATTCAGTAATGAATTATTATTGATGAAATTAAGTTAGTGTTGATAATGAACACGGTAATTTCGTGGAGACCAATTCCTCCTCCTCTCGGTCCCTATCTTAGCCTCTTGATAGAGAATTATACCCACATACCCACCACCCACCCTCTACCTGGGTGTAGGCAGCTTGGAGTATAGCAGCATCAATGACCAAGAGGTTGATAGGGGCTGGAGTAGCTGCTTGTTGTGGCCGAATAAATAAAAAAGGATTTTATTTTAAATTTTTTGGATGTTCATGGTTAAAAGAGAGTTTAAAATTTAAATCTTTCCTTTTTTCTACAAAAATTAAGTGAAAGATTTGATATCTTCCTTATTTGTAGTTAAAAGGAAGATTTTAATTTTGATAAAACTTTCCTTTTTGTAACCATGTTTATGATTTAAAGAGAGTTTTAAAATTAAATATTTTCTTTTATAAGTTTCTACAACAGATTAAGAAAAATTTGATATCTTTCCTTATTTGTAGATTGAAAGGAAGATTTTAATTTTAGAAAACTTTCTTTTGAAATCATCTACATGTTTTAATAGAAAGATTTTAATTTATAAATTTCCTTTTATAACCAACCATGAAGGAAAAAATTATTAGAGAAAATTTTTATTAGAAAATTAGGAAGTTTTAATTCTTGTTATTAAACTTTCCTTGCTTAATATTGGTGTACTTAATATAAGAAAAGGAAATTGTTTTAATCAATTAAATTTTCCTTTCATGGCAAAATAAAGGTTTTTGTTTAAATTTCTTATTTTCCAAGATCAAGGATTATAAAAGAGAAAGGGAGGGGATCATGAGATATAACTATTCTATTTTCCCTTTCGTGGTGGTATAGGCTCCTTCTTTGCTTTTCTCTTCTTCCTTCTTGACATCACCACAAGAGAGTCCTGGTGACCGACCGGTTCTAGCTAGGAGAAGAAAGGAGACTTCTTAATGACTTGAGTGAAGAAATCTTGCAAGAAGGAAGGTGTTGGTGGTTCTTATCTCAATAGATCATTGCCCACACAACGTCTGAGATAAGAAGAGGAATACGGTAGAAGATTAAGAGGTTGTTGCTTACAAAGAAAGTTATAACTAGTAATTGTTTTCCGCATTATACTAGTTTTTCTTTGTATGAATTCCAAACACAAGAGACTAGTGATTCTAAATTTTCGGAATAGATATTCGAAGTTGTGTTTCTTTTGTTTTGTTTTTTCGAATTTGTGATTCGATTGTTCCTTTTGGTTAAACCTAGAGTTATATAAGGAAATTAAATATTAGGTTTCTTTAAAATACTTTGTCTAGGCGGTGGTGGATGATCTCATACCCAAGAAGGCCTAGTGCCTCGCCATGCAGTCCTGGAAGCCAATTATAGAAAATAATATTTAATTGAATTTATAACGTTGGTGGATTTGGATCAATAATGTTAAGAATCATTTATGATTCAAGTCTAAACCATTAAGAACAGATAAGTTAAATTTGGAATCAATAATGTTAAGTCCCGTTTGTGATTCCTAATTTAATTTATAAAGAACGCAATAGGTTGTTAGAAAAGGTTCAGGATTTGTACAAAATTTTTGTACAGTCGAACTGGCACGATCTTCCTAGGACCAACCAACAGTCTCGCGTCAGCCGACCATTTATAACAGTTGGTACTGGTTATGGTGAGCGAGTCCTAGAGATAAGTTGGAGGTTCAGGTTAGGGTGATATAACGACCAAAGTCAGGATAGGGGAGTGTTCCCCACTTGGTGCCATTAATAGCCTTACATCAAAATATTTGGCTCCTATCTAGGGGGTTTTAGTGCAAGATGTGCAGATAAGTCTGATTGGCAGGATAAAGATTGAGCAAAACATAAGGCTTCTAGTGTACGCCTGATCGGGCAAAGACTGCATAGGCTTAAGAACACTTAGCCTCATAAAGTTCTTAATATGAGATCGGCTGGATAAAGGCCAATCAAATATAAGGCACTCAGTGTACGCTCGGCTAGGTAAAAATTGGGTGGGCTTAAGAATACTTAGCCTCATAAAGTTCTTAATATGGAATTAGCCGGATAAAGGCCGATCGAATATATGCCGCTCAGTGTACGCTCGGTCTGGCAAAGATCGGGTGGGCTTAAGGACACTTAGCCTCACAAAGTTCTTAATATGGGATCGAACGAATGAAGGCCGATCAAATATAAGGCGCTCAGTGTACACCGATCATGCAAAGATCGGGCGGGCTTAAAGACACTTAGCCTCATAAAGTTCTTAATATGGGATTGGTCAGATAAAGGTTGATCGAATGAATTAGTGTATCGAGTATATCTACGCTCAACTACTCTCGCCTCAACCTCTGTAGTCGATAATGTGCGATGTAGTTCATGGTTAGAGTTCATGGAAGGGCCGAGTGAGTTAGACGGGGCGACGTCCCGCAGTGAATGGCTCCTCTGAATAGCTTATAGTTCAGAGTGGTACTACTGAATTTCCAGTAGAGGAAAGGCAAGCATACGAGGACAGGAAAAGCAAGAACCAGAAGGCTCTTCTTATATATAAGATCAGATCTGGAAGGTTTTGCCGGCAGTAAGGGAAAGATGAAATAAGGTTCTAACATATGTAATTTGTCCTGTTCTCCTTAAAGGGATCTCTGACAACATTATAATAGATCATCAAAACTTCGAGGAATATTCCATCGGAGACTTCTTCGAAGGTTATTACGCCTTTCATAGGCCAACTAAGCATGACATCATGTTTTTCTAATGACCTCAGTAAGGGCGCGAAGCATATATGACAAAGAAGGTACATTTATGGGTAGATAAAAGATTTCTCGGATAATTATGGTATGATGCACAAGTTCTTTCCATCACCTAATAAACTCTAACAAACTAAGGACTATCTCATGATCGCTGAGGTTATATGAGGTGGTATAAAAAAGAGAATCCTCTCGACTGGCAAGGTATGCAAACATTTGCATATGAACTCTACTTTCTGGCAATCACTTCCACTACTATTCTTCATCCACTTCCTGGAGATTGTATTGACTTGAGCGTCGGACGGTCTAGCTAGGGATCCCTATCCTGTTCTTAGGCCACTAACGCTTTGTTGGATTGTCTGATTGTGTGCAGGATCGTTGAAGAGTTTTTCATATCTCAAGAAGTTCTTCATCCTTGAATCAACCATCCACCGGAGCCAGTGCGCCATCTCGTAGCCTTCAGACAAGATCAATAGAATATTCCTTCATCAACCTCAGCATAATTGAAGGTATAAACGACAAAATAGGTATACATATGAGTAAAAGGAAGATTTCTCATATAATTATTGTGCATTGCCTAACAAACTCTGACATACTTTGCCACCTCATAATTGCGGAGATTCTAAGAGGTGGTATATAAAGGGGGAGTCCTCTCCGTGGTGAAGGTACGTTCTCTGAACATCGACAACTTACTCTCGTGCGCACGTTCCATACTATTCTTCATCTACTCATTCGGACTTGTACTGACTTGAGCATCGGAGGGCCTTCGCCAAGGACTCCCCCTGATTTCTGGGCGTTGACGTTTTGTTGGCTCGTATTCGTATGTGCAAGAGTAGAAGATAACTTTTCCGTGGAGCAAAAGGTCTTCTACGAGTCAATCACCGATCTACCATGCTCATCACATTATCTCCATAGTTTTTAGATAGGATCAAAGCTGATGTTTAATTTCCCAAATAAATGCATAATTGTCCCTTCACCAGGAAATTTATTCCTAGGAATTTCAATGAATTAACAAACAATCATAAAGGACCAATCATATAAGAAAAAGACAATATAGCAGGTAAAAACCAAATGTGTAATCCAAATTTAATGAATTAGTAAATAGATAAATCACCTAGTGATATAGGAATTCATTAAGTTAGTACAGAAGATAAAACTATAAAAGGTGAATGCAACTCTGAGACGTAGGGACTTATTTTGTCAGTGAAAACTTCTTGAGCTTGCCAATGAAACCTCCAAATTGTTCAACAGACGCTAATGCCCTGACACAATGCATTTGTGCACCATTTCATCGGACACTGATTCATGAAGCTCCATATGCAGCTTCCGAAATAATACAAGCAGCCCATGATCCAAGTAGAGAGCATAATGGAGAAAGGCAAAAAGTAAACAGAGAATATCAAACCCAAGATTTTACAATGCAACATAATACAACTGTGTTCTATCTCCACAGAATCCACATGGTCCAAGAATTACTGCAACGCTTCCCTAGGTTATTATCTTGCCGATGAAGATTATTTGAGACAACCAATGGAAGCTCCAAGATGTCCAATAGGAAATAAGTTTTGGCAAGCAGTGCAATTCAGTTTAGTCATATCTTTTGCGCACCTTATCTTGACGGGATGAGAAGGATGATTAGCAACATATAGATTTGATTAGACGCCCCCCTTTGGTGAAGTATTCGGTAGAGCACTCGATGACAATCGGAAATGGTGTTCGGCGGGGTACTCGGCACTCGTGCATGAAGAAATGGCTCCCACAAATTCTTTTGCCACACCATAAAGATTGCACTGCCATAGTGCTTTCCTCATAGCGGGTCTCACCTTGGATCCAGGGAGGAGTGCTCGGCAATTTGATTAAGCGGATCCCTTTTTCGGCAATGGGCTTGGGCTACGAGTGGATGGATTGGATAATGGTGTTCTGCATTCAACAACTTCCAAAACCCAAATCCAGGAAACTTTGTTTTTGAATTTCCAATTCACAAGGAATAACTTTTGAAATAATTCCACAAATCTATGGCTATTGCGAAATCCAATATTTGACTCGAGCAAAGAAATACCACTTGTTAAGTATAAAAGGCTGGATAGGTTCCAAGCCTGTGTAGTTTGGAGAGAAAATGCAGAGTACCCTCATTCTCTGTATTTTATGTATGACGGTTGGTTTTAAAATATGAAAAATATAAAAATATAAAATCGGTAAAATTTACAATGAGAAGAACGATCACAAACGAATCGGAAAGTTTTTCATGATTCACAAACCAATTCTCTTTTATATGAATGGACAAATCAATCTTGAATGTTCTTCGCCCCTCTTACAATCTTGTGCACAGGGACGAACCTTGCACAGAGACCTTTCACATATGGGACGAATCCTTTCTCTTTGACTTTGCACAAATCTTGCACAGAGCAAGCCCCCTTTGTCTTCTTTCAAGGAAGATGACTCTGACTCTTCCTCTATTAATGGAGGAATTGAATGAGCTAGAAGATGAAGAGGAAGGGGTGTCCTTTCATCTTCTTAACTCTAACATCTTCCACTTGTTCAAGTCAATCCATAAAGATCATCTAGTCATAAATACCATGTAAGTCACATAGACTATTTTGTAATCAAGTCACAAAGACCAGAGAAAAATACTAGTTAGTCATAAAGACAAAATAAGAACATTCAATCCATACATTAAGGAAAATAGTTCGTGCGACAACAAGCACACTGAGCAATTATTGCTAAGAAGATTGTTGCACCTTACATAGCTGCTCTATAGAACGAATTAGAGATATTTTCATAATAGCACATAGCCTCTCTCCTGACGGTACATATCCATTATCTAGGAAACATCTAATCTCTCAGTGGCACACAACTATTAGCTTGGAAATATCCATGTCTTGCTATGTACCCAGATTAAATAATCTCCATTTACATCAATATGAACATCTCTATTCATTGACACAATTATCAAGGCAACCTTAACTTATAGGTATGCCTCTATTCATAACTACATAAGCTATCCCATAAATAATGATCTTACCTCTATTTATACTTAACAAATAGAGATGATTGTCCATATGAGTGGACCAATCTCAACCTGCCAACATGCTCATCGAGACTTTAATCCAAAATGTAACAACATATACACTGAATAGATCATGACATTTTACAATGTGTTACATTTTATGAAATTACAAATACTTCCCATATCCTTGAAATGACTCTTTAGTCAATTGTTTCATAAAAGGATATGTAAGCATAGTACGTGTAGGGATATACTCAAGAATTATCATTTTCTTGTCCACAACATCCCTTACAAAATTATACTTAATTATATATATTTTCCTTTATTGTGATATTTGGGATCCTCAGCTTGACTGTCGTAGTATAGTGTAACATGACTTCCACTGTCCTCAGCAATCTTCAAATGTTTCAAGAACCTTTGCAATCAGATAGATTGTTGCACAATTGATGCACAAGTGATAATCGTGAAGACGATGTCAAAAGAATTTAAGTTCTGAACCCCCTCTAACTACACTAATGCAATATAGAAATAACTCAGGTTGTCTCCCAACGAATACAACGATAGGATGGTAATATAGGATAATTTGTTATTTCTATTTTTGAGGTTTTTAATATGAAATGGGGGTTTTGGATTTTAATTCTAAACCTAACAAATTAAAAATAAAGTAAGTAGAAAACTAATCTAATGCTGGAATGAAATCCAACTAAGTGTCAATAATTAATCCACAATGCATTGTCACTCTACGCTATGAATTAACCGTGAACACAATTAAACTAAGGAATGAAATGATAAAGTATTAAATGAAACCTAATCTAATAAATGAAAGATAATGCAAGAAATAAAAGCTAAGTCTAACCTAATTACAATTACAGAAAATAAAAGACAATATAAAGTAATACATAAACAAAACTAGCATGTAACGAAACCTAAAGCATAAAACAAAACCTAGACTAATCTATCCTAATTGCATTCAATCAAAACTAAAACTTAACAAAATTGAAAGAACAAGGCAAAGCAAGAATTCAACAAACTACAATACATCAAATTAAACCTAACTATTGGTTCAAACAATTCATTGAACACATTGTACACATTACAATAGGGTGGGAGCTTATAGAACCGAATGAAGCCATAATGATTGTAAATGAGGTCTACAAAGAAAAGGAGGAGCGGAAGGTGGAAACTTTCAGCGAGCAAAAGGATATACTCGGAAAGAGAATGATTATGAAACCTTTTAGCTAGGTAGCCAGTCTTGTCGGATTGCATCTATGCTTCATATGGATTATTAGATTTGGCAAATGGATGTCAAAACATCTCCTTGATCTTGAAAAAACATCTATATGAAACTAACCGAGTTTCGTTCTGCGAAAGAACATCTTGTATAACGCGCTTCAATCGGTCTAAATGGACTAAAAGCCGAT
This sequence comes from Zingiber officinale, assembly GCF_018446385.1. Taxonomy (NCBI): domain Eukaryota; kingdom Viridiplantae; phylum Streptophyta; class Magnoliopsida; order Zingiberales; family Zingiberaceae; genus Zingiber; species Zingiber officinale. The sequence goes on from NC_056006.1 coordinate 81,285,866, forward strand.
TTACTTGGAACATCCAGTTTAATAAGTTATCAGTCTTATGGATTCTTTCGATAGTCTTGTGTATACAAGAAGAATATGAAATGTGATATTTCTTGTACTATCGTAGATGATATTTTCGTTGTCGAAGTGTTAGTAGGTATGGTTGTCCAAGCGGTTTGATGAAGGACTTGGGAGAATATGAATATTCTAGGATCGAAAGTAATAAAGGATCGCAATGAAAAGAATGTAAATCCCAGCTTAGTCGATATTATCCTAGCTCGTTTCTGAAACTCCAAGAAAGGTTTCTTCGGCATGTATAGTACCTTTATCTAAAAGAGATGTCTCTAAGACATGAAAGGAGATAAGGTGAGCGACTGTTCTTATGGCTGAGTGACAATATGAGCCTAACGTCATATCTAATGCCATGACAAGGGTTGGTATCAAGTAACCCGAGGGCATTGTTGTCGTATATTGAAAGTACAAGGACTGAGATTATATCTTTGGTTTACCGTAGATGATTTGCACCACATACACGGGTGCAATTTGACTTTCAATCGAGATAAGAGACGATAGTAAGTCTACCTCGGGGTGTATGTGTTTACTTGAGAGAGGAGTCGTTGTGGAGGGTGTTGGAGTCCAACATGGAGGGGCGTGACTCTCACGGGGTAGCGAAAGAAGGCATTGTATGGCTCGAGAAACTTATTGATGGACTTAGATGTTCGGATTTGAAAATTATCTCAGTGATAATGAGTGTAAATGGTAGCAAACTCGAAGCCACGAGCTCATAAAGCGTAAATGTTAGGATGTATACTAAAGCCTAGCTTTTGGTATAAACATTTATTTTGAATAAAGAATCACGTTTGGTCGAATTATCTGCATTTATTTGTAGTTGTTCAATTAATTTATATTGTAGATAACATATGTGGTGTCATCTGAAGATTATTATCGTATAAATTATAAATTATAAGCAGGGAAAGGACCAACCATGGAAAGAAATTTGGAAGGTGTAATTAGTCTATAAGTTAGTACACCAATAGATTTATTGAGTAGGACCATTAGAGTCGTTCTTTTTGACTTTATAAAGGCACGACCCAGTTTATGATGGTGTTAATCTAATATAATAAATGTAGTATATTTGTTATTTGTTATTTAATTTATCAATGGTGAGATTGGTTTGATAAATCAATAGCCTGAATAAGTTGGGAAATGATATCATATTGTGTGTTGTTGATTATAAAAGAATCTGAAAACTAGGTTGAGAATGTCGAGAGGAGCTCATGATTTGCGTGTTAAACCACACCCTGTGGAGCGTACGAGTGGGCAGATGATAAGGTTGATGGTACTACTCTTGAACTAAGATATTAATTAAGTGGTAGGTTATCGAGTAGCGATTTGGTGGTGGACATTCATTATCTTAAACACGGGGAGACTACCACGTGTGTAAAGGGCCAAAAATGTAATTTGGGAGTGCATTGATAATAGTTGTCTAGTGGAATGAATTATTATTAAGTAAGTTGTGTTGGCGAACAGGATGCTAATTTTGTAGAGACTGAGATTCCTCCTCTCGGTCCTATCGTGGCCTCTTAATTATAGTACTATACCTATGCCCACCCTATACCCCCGTCCACCCAGGTGGGCTTTTCCTTGGAGCCCGAGCAGAAGCCAGGCCGTGTTTAGATGGGAATAACTGACGTGCATTATTAAAAGGAATTTTAAGAAATTTTTAATTTTAAATTTTTTAGAATATGATTTAAAGAGAGTTTAAAAATTAAAATATTTCCTTTTATAAAATTCTACCTGAGATTAAGAAAGTTAAATCTCTTTCCTTATTTGTTGTAGATTAAAAGGTTGATTTTAATTTTGGTTAAACTTTCCTTATTTACTCGTCGTCAATGTTGAAAGAGATAGATTTTAAAATTATAAAATTTCCTTTTATAACACTTGACCATGAAGGTTTGAAGGAGAGTTTATTTTAAAATTTTTAGAGTAAAATAAGGAAGTTTTAATTTGTTGAATTAAGAACTTGCCTAATTTGTTGCCTTGATGGCGGCCATGATGGGGTCTATTAGGAAGTTTTATTTAATTCTTCCTTATTAGTTAAGTATAAAGGAAAGTTAAGAAAGTTAGTTATATAATTAAATTTCCTTATTTTCAAAGCTAAGGATTATACGAGAGGGGTTAGGGTGCCTTAGGTGGAACTGACCTCTATTATTCTCTCCTCTTTTCTTCCTTGGTGCTGTGACTTCTTGAATTCTCTCCTCTCCTTGGGTTGGCCCAGACCTCTCGTCTTTCTTGGAGATCAGTGGTATAGGATCTTAGCAGAAGAAGGAGGCTTGCATCCCTTGGGCTTGGTTGAGATGGAAAGGTTCTTCATCCTTTGGAGTTTTGTGCTTACTGAGAGCTTGAAGGAGGAAGAAGGTCTTTAGGTGGTTCTACAAATGCCGGAGGATCGTTGCCCACCTGCGGCCTTGAGAGTTAGAAGGAATCACAGTGGAAGATCAAAGTCATTTCATACTGAGAAAATTATAACTAATAGTGTTTTCCATCATGTTAGTTTGTAAAATACTAAATACAAGGCATGCGATTCTAGTTTTGGTTAGTTTTGATTGTGTTCTTTTATTTTCTTTTCCTTGTATGATTGATTCTTAGCGGTTAACTGAGTTTACTATGGGAAGGTTCATCTTTAATTTTGTAAAAGGCTTTGTCTAGTCGGGGTGGTTCCCATATCCAGGCCAGTGTCCAAGAAGGCCAAGTACCGCCGTATAATCTTTGGGAAGCCGATTGAAATAGATATTTAATTATCTTTGTGACCTAGGTTATTTGGATCGAGATGTTAAAGTTTCGGAGAATCCAAACCTAAATGATCAAACAAAGATCATTCATGCTAAGTAGATCCAGGTTTAATTTAAAACAATAGTAAGTAGGAAAAGTTGGACGCTGTACAAATTTTTCTGAATTGGAATTTTCAAAATATGCCAACAATTGGAGCTAGGAGTTTTTTGCCCTCTTGTGTTTTGGTATTATTTAATCATGCATATGTAGGCACATAATTTGGTAACGGGATAGTAGGTGGATGTCTTGGCTTTGCTGGATGGGATCAACTATTATGACTTATAGATATGTGTGTGATTGTGTGATTGGAATATCAAAGGGCATTGTTATTATGTGCATTCTTTGTATTATAAAAATCATTTATCTTCCCAGATTTTATTAGGATATTTATTTTGATCTAGATATATACGTTTTCCTTTAGGAATTAGGAAATGAAAAATGTAAATTCTATTTATGATCATGGATCGATGCAAGGCGTGGAGACTTTTTGAGGACTAGGCGTAAGCGGAACAAAGCAAGATGGATCTTGACAACTAGACGTTAGGGTTGGCCAACACGGAGGACAACAATAGATAAAGCCATAATAGTTGAAAATTAGTTCTATTTATTGTTTTTATGATGTCCTGTGTGTGCTTGTTAGTATATTAAGTAGGCTAGTATCAAAATCCTCACTTTAAATAACTAAGTGGGAGAGAGATTTCTTTTTAAATAAATTTCACGTCTCATTCTTGGTTTATAAGTGAAATGCAACAATCTTGGCTCTGGCTACAAGTTCCTTCCTCCACTCGGATGAGCTTTTGTAGAATCACTAGATTAAACTTCCATTTTGGATGACTATAAAATTAGCTAAGGCGTGTAATCTTCCCCATCGGAAGGGGCACAATCTTATTAATGGACTTAGTGTCAAGTAATGGTATACATAGCTAATATTATCCTCCCAGGAGTCTGCTAATATTTCGTAGTGAGAACCAACTATTAGTTTATTCATAGATTGGAATGAAATGAAAATTAAACCCCTCTTACAGATGTTGGGATTTGTATATGACCAGAGTAAATTAAAATTTCGTTGGTAAATTTATTTCTACGGTTTTGAAAAAAATTAATTGGGAAAACTCCTACAAACAATGTTATTATTGTATAAATGGCGGAATTCACGGTGTTAGAGGTAATTTTATTTTCATAAAGACTTATTGACAAGATAATTAATGGGTAAAACCTCCTCTTACAAATGTTTGAATTATAACGTGGCATGCATAATTCACGGTGTTTGAGGTGTTGGTGAATTTAAATGATATTGTTTTGAGGAATCAATATTATTTTAAATTCAAAAGTTTTGACCAGATATTTAATCAAAGATAGACCAACTATTAATTTTATTTATCATAAAGTTAAGATGACGAGATAATAAAATTAATGGACAAAATCTTTTGAATTTGTATATGTCCACACTATCGTGGCATACAAAATTCACGGGAATTTTAAAGTGTTGGTCTTGACCAAATATTTTGTAATTCTTAGGATTTAAAATGTTTGCCAATCCCCTAGTTGTTATACTATAGAATAGACTTAGTAGTCCCAATTATAATGATTGGAAATAGGACTTGGACATTAAGGTAGATTGTCCTCTTAGAACTGAGAACAATATAGGTGTTTTGGTTCATTAGTTAGGTGTTTCAGTGAACGATGTGTAGATATGGGAGTCATTGATCATGTCTGTTCAATTCGTTCGAGTTCTGAAGGAAAATCAACTATGAAGGAAAATCCACAATTTGAGATTGCGAGAGAAGTTTATTCTTTGATAGGAATTAAATATAGATTTTAAGAAATTGTCTTTACAAACCAAGTTTAGAAGGAACTAGTTTTCGATTTCTAAACTATTAAAGAATAGATATTGTGTCTATTTTGTATTCATCGAAAGAAAATAGGAAAGATATCTACTCTGGTACGTTGGTTGACAATTTATAAATCCAATAACTCCCACGATGCAATAAATGGAAATTAGTAACACATCTTCTAACTTTAATAAGAGAAAGCAATCCTTCAAAAATGAACCAATCACATCATTGGCAATCTATGGCTAGATTATATTAACTTAAGTAGGATTCAAAGGATAACAATTAATGAACTCTTGGGTTCATTGGTAGTGGAAATCTTTCCAATCCTACGGGTCTTACTTGGAAGAAAAAATAACCAAGAAGCTTTTAAGTCTAAGGGGTATAGAGCCAAGGATGTGTTAGAATTGGTACGATTCATGACTATCCAAAAAGAGTAGGTTCGATATTTATTTATAAATATCATTTTATAGATAATATATACATTTACTTGATGCACCAAAGACTAAGTTTGATTAGTTCAAAAAGTACAAATCTTGAAAAGCGTTAGTAGTAAAGTATCAAGTCACTATGGTAAGATCATGGTGCGAGTACCTGTACCCTTGGGAGAGAATTTAGTCACTTATCAAAGTGATTCATCAACTAATCGCACTTGGTGGTAGAAAGAAGGTATAAGGCCTTATGGAACAAGTAGATTGATGATGAGTTATTCAGAAAATTACCAAATTCATTTTAAGGATATACTCACGAAAACGAAACTTCTACTGAAACTCTATAGAATTCTTGAATAGGTGTAAGACTATTTTAAAGAATATTCGGATCGGGTAGTCAGACATATGTTGAGAGAGACAATGATAAGTTGGACTGAGTTCACTTGTTTGAGTTATCCTAGAAATGAAAGGAGATTTATAGTCCTTAAAATCGAAGGTCATTATTGGCACTAATGCCCGATTTTAGAAAAAGACTATACTATGAACCACAAGCCCAGTAAAAATTGTTCTTAAGGAAATTAAAGGACACGTCTAATCTAGTACAAGCACTATAAGATGAAATAAGAAGAAAGATACTAAACACCTCGTCTAAGTATGAGCACGAGGGTTGTTAGGTGACCTAAAGATTCATGTTTGGAGGTCTCGACTTGATCACGACAGTGGACACATGATATCATGATTTGAGAGCACATAGTGCACATCTTTGTAGAGCTTTAAATACGTGAATTAGAATATATATGTATAATAGAGTACGAATAAAATCACCAAATGGTATAAAGTCATTAGGTGAAAATAAGTCTCTGATAGGAAAGAGGATAGACAAGAAAAAGAAGGTGAAATTTAAGAATTTTTACCCATAGTCATGCTTAAGTCTCCCTTTTTTCTATTACTTCTCACATATGAGATTAACAAGTGGATGATGGATGTCAAGACTGAAGTTCGACACGATAAACGAAGAACAGATCTTGGTAATCTGAGGAGCAGAAAGGGTCTTGGAACATTAGGTTTAATAGGTAATCTAGACCTATGGATTTATTTAATAGCAATCTTGTCAATGAAGTTGATGGAAAAGATTTACTTGTAGCATTATGTGATAACATTTTTGGTAGATAATAATACGAAAGTGTTGTCGTAAGTAATGGTATGGTTGTCCAAACAATTGATATGAAGGACTTGGAGAATGCATATATTCTTGGGATCAAAGTAATAAGGGATATCGCGAAAAGAATATATTATTTACCCAAAACTATCGCAATCATTTAAGCATGCAAACTCCGAAAGGTTCTTACCTTTTAGGCATGGAGTATCTTTATCTAAAGAGATATCTCAAGATATCAAAGAAGATAAAGGACATGAGGCTCCTTATTCTTGGTACGGAAGCCTAAATGTAATGCAATGTTGTGAGGCGATGTCTGTTTTATAAATAACGATAGGATCTGATATCGATACCAAGTATGAAGCTGAAGTACAGAGCAAGATTATGCTAGCTTAAACAATAATTTGTTGGTTTGCATATAAGGATAGGGACACCTGTTCAACCGACCGGGTTTTGTGTTTACTTTAGGAGGTAAAGTTAACTAAACATAGGCTTTATACCATAGTGCTACTCTACCGAGGTATATGGCAACCTTAGCCAAAATAGAATGACTCAATTACCTCGAGATGGACTTAGATGATTTACGGTTTAATATTTTATAATATTGGTGCGAGTAAACTCAAGAAACCATGAGTCTATAAGGCAAGTAAACACAATAGAGCATGAGTACCACCTATAAGCGAGAAAGTGCCACCTAGTAAGCGGCTAGATCCTTGCTGGCACCTAGATCCTCACTAAAGGCTCTTGCAAGAGCTTGATGGGCATGTTGAAGGGTGGGAATCAAGGATGAATGACATATGTGACAGTCTTTTAGTATAAGTGGGAGATTGTTAGGATGTATACTAAAAGCCTAGCTTTTGGTATAAACATTTGTTTTGAATAAAAAATCACATTTGGTCAAATTATCTACATTTATTTGTAGTTGTTCAATTAACTTATATTGTAGATTACATAGTATGCCGTGAAGATTATGATTATCAAGACTTATATTATAAATGAGGCTCACACCAAGATGGAAAGGAGCAAACATTGGAAGGTCATAGTGTAATTGGGTATTAGTTTATCTTAACTACATAATTACACTAGTACACTAGAGTGTATTGAGTGACCATTAGAGGTGTTATTTCGACTTTTAGAAGCAAAGACCTCGATTATTATGGAAGTGTGTATCTTAATCCTATAATAACAAGCACATATATTTGATATTTATTTCTTTAATTTATCAATGGGTGAGATTTAGTTTGATAAATAAACCCGATAAGTTGGAAATGATATCACTTATAGTGTGTTGTTGATTATAAAAGGAAGTGTGTCCTAGAAAACTAGAGAATGTGTCCCCAGAGGAGCTCATGGGATTGTCATGTTAACTCCAGGTGGACATAATCACATGATGATAAGGTTGAGTGGTACTACTATTGAACTAAGATATTAATTAAGTGAGTTGTCAATCATTTAATTAGTGGATATTCATTATCTTAAACACATGAGACATACTCTCATAATGGAGCCCAAAATGTAATTTGAGATTGAGTGCGGTAGTATAATAGTTATCTAGTGGAATGAATTATTATAAAATTAAGTTGTGTGGCGATTGTAATTTTATCGGAGACAAAACCAATTCCTCCTCCCTATATGTAGCCTCTTAATTATAGAGTATTATACCCACCTATACCCACCTCCTAAAAGGGTTCGAAGTTCTTGGAGCCCAAGCAAGGCTAAACCATGTTTAGATGGGATTGATTGCGGCCAGTGGTTCAACCTATGTGTGGCCCATTACATAGGAAATTTTAATTTTAAATTTTTTCTTATGTGGAATACATGATTTAAAGAGAGTTTAAAAATTAAAATATTTCCTTTTATAAGATTCTACAAAAGATTAAGAGAAGAGTTAAATTTCTTTCCTTATTTGTAGATTAAAAGGTTGATTTTATTTTAAAACTTTCCTTATTTATAAATCATCCACATGTTGATAAGATAAATTTTAAAATTATAGAAATTTCCTTTTATAACATCAACCATGAAGGATTTTTGAATTTTATTTAAAGAAACAAATAAGGAAGTTTGCCTAATTTGTTGCACCTTGATGTGGCTATGATGAGAGGTCTATTAGGAAGTTTTATTTAATTCTTCCTTATTAGTTCATGTCAAGAAAGTTAAGGAAATTGTAATTAAATTATTTGCTAAGGCTATTTATAAAAGAGAGGGTGGGGTGCCTTTGAGACACAACCTCTATTCTATTTTTCTCGTGTGGCCTTTCTTTCTCTCCTCTCCTTGTGGCCCAACCTCTCATCTTCTTTCTTGGAGATCAAGTGGTGGCGGATCTTAGCAGAAGAATGAGAGAAAGCTTGCATCCCTTGGAGCTTCTTTGGATGTTTTGTGCTTGGAAGGAGGAAGGTGCTAGGTGGTTCTCGTCGTAAGATCGCTGCCCACAACTGGCTGAGATTAGAAGAGGTGGAATCAAGGGATTAGAAGAAAGAAGGTCGCTTCATCCCGATCATGTTGGTTTTCGTACTGCATGTGATCTATTCGGTTGTGTTCTTTTTTTTTTCTTTTCCGATTTGATTGTTCTTAGCGGTTAACCTAGGGTTACTATGGGAAGGTTAAATATTTAATTTCCTTAAAAGACTTTGTCTAGTCGGTGGTGGTTGCTCCCATATCCAAGAAGGCTGTGTCTCTCATGGAAGACTGGGTTTTGGAAATAGATATTTAATTGTCTTCGTGACCTAGGTGATTTGGATCGAACGTTAAGTTCAGGAGATCCAAGTCTAAACATAAAGAACAAATAAATTAAACTTAGGATCAAACATGTTAAGTTCCGCGTCGATCCAAGTTTAATTTAAAAGAACACATGGTAGCTAGGAAAAGGTTGCGACCTCTGCAATGCTTTGCACTGGAACGTTAGGCCTGATAGCAGAGAAAGGACGACGAACCAATACTAATACGAGAGAGGTTGTTGGCGCCAAGATGCATCAAGATACCGTGATTCTTTCACTAAGGCCCTTCGATGATAGCTTTGATCGGCATAGAGGATGAGAATGGATGTAGCACATAGTCTTTTAATATAAGTGGGAGATTGTTGGGATGTATACTAAAATCCTAGCTTTTGTATGAACATAAGAATCACATTGGTCAAATGTCTCGCATTTATGTTAAATGTATAGTATATTGGTCAGTGTGGTGTCACCACGAGAAGATCGTTATCGCTTATAAATTATAAATAGTAGCTCACAACCAAGATGGATTGGGACAACCCATTGGAATGATTGTAGTGTAATTTGGTATTAGTTTATCTTGACTATAAAATTACACTAGTACCTATTGTAGTAGGATCATTGAGGTTGTTCTTTTTATTGCATAAAAGAAGGGACCTCGTTATGAAGTGCTTACTTAATCCATATAATAACAAACACATATACTTAGTATTTATTTCTTTAATTTATCAATGGGTGATTTATTCAGAATCAATAAGATAAGTTGAAATAATATTATTTATATGGTGTGTTATTGATTATAGAAGGAAAATATGTCCTAGTTATCTAGTTGATGATGTCCCCTCGAGAGCTCATAAGGATTATCATGTAAACCCTACAGGTGGACAAGACAATAAAGTTGAGTGGTACTACTCTTGGAGCTAGATGTTAATTAAGTGAGTGTCAACTCATTTGATTAATGGACATTCGATATCTTAAACATGGGAGATTAACACTAATAAGGAGCTCATAATGTAATATGGGATTGTAGTTCAATAATAACTCTTTAGTGGTATGAGTTATTGATGAACGAACAGTTGGGTGTTGTCAAACACACAAGCCCATGGAGACCAAAATCAATTTCTTCTCTCGGTCCTTGTACTCTATAAATCCTTGTATCCACCAAATCCATTTCTTACCCATGTAATGGGTCGGACACATCCTTGCTTGCTTGGCAGACGCCATACCAACAGTTGTCCAAAACCATGGTGTCGGCCACATCACTAAGATTAAAGGGAGATTTTATTTTGTTAAAATCTTCCTTTTGTAACCCATGAAGGGATTTAAAAGTGAAATTTTAATTTTAAAATTTCTTAATCATCCTCATGGTTTTAAAAGAGAGTTTTAAAATTTAATTTCCTTTTATAGCTATCTAAAGATTAAGAGAGATTTTAATTTTGTTAAAATTCTTCCTTATTTGTAGATATCTATAATGTTTAAAAGAGAGATTTTAATTTTGATAAAACTTTCCTTTTGTAACCATGATTAAAAGAGAAGTTTTAATTAATCTTTCCATCTTTCCTTTTTGTAGTTGCTACATGTTTAAAGAGAGATTAATTTTAAAACTTTCCTTTATTGCCATGTACAATAGGAAATTTAGAAAGAGATTTAAATTGTTAAAATTTCCTTTTTAAAGGAATGAATGTTTTAAAACTTTTCTTTTTTTGCTGACCAAGGATTATAAAAGAGAAGGAGGGTGCCTAAGCCTTACCTCTCCTCTCCATTGTGGCATACACCCTTGTTTCATCCCTAAGGTGGATCACATCTCCTTTAATCCTTGGTGGTCGGCTCTTCCTCTTCCTGCCTCTTCTTCCTTCCCTTAAGGACATCAAGCTCCATCTCCTCGTGGAAGGAGAAATAAGAGAAAGTTTCCTATTTTGGCATCCCTTGGTGGCTCGAGAGTCTTGGAGGAGAAGAAGTGGTTCTGTTGGATTCCATCTTGGTAGATTGTTGCTCACACAATGTCCAAGAGGAGGAGAGGAAAACACCAGAAGATCAAGAGGTCTTTAGCTACAAAGAAAGATATAACTAATTAATGGTTTCCGCTTCAAATTAATTAGTTAGTTTTCTTTGCATGGATTCTGAAACATCAACACAAGATGCTAGCGATTTTATGTTTCAATTTCGTGCTATCGATTTTGTATTTCAATTTTACGCTTCGATCTTGTGTTTTTATTGTGGTCTCTGTAGTTAAACCTAGGATTATTGTAAGAAGTTAAATATCTAATTTCTTTGAAAGGATTTGTCTAGGAAGTGGTGGATGATCCCATAACCAAGAAGGCCTAGTGCCTCGCTATGTTTAACCTGGAAGCCAATCTTTGAAATAGATATTTAATCAACTTCTGTAATATGGTTTAACTTAGGAAGATCACATCGGTTAAACTTGGAGTAAAAATGTTAAGTATCGTTTCCAATCCAAGTTTAAAGAGCAACTTGGATTAATAATGTTAAGCATCATTTGCAATCCAAGTTTAACTTCAGAAAATATAGGTAGCTATTGGTTGAAACATTTCATCGAACACATGAAATGCATGAAACAAATGAAGCAAGTATGTGCAATTCAAACATAGAAAATCAAGTTCATTACAAGCATTCAATAAAAAACTTCAGCACAAGCAAATTTACACAATTAATTAACATTAACATGAATAAAACTAAGTAATCCAAACCACAATCCACCCAACTACTTCAAGTCCAAAGACTACCCTTATCGTCACACGAGGATTCGACGATCAAACTCCAAACTCCGGTGAACAGTTGCTCACTACCGGATTTGCTGCACTCTTTGACAATGACGAGGATGATACGAATCTTCCACCGAAGAACCCCCTCGGATGAAAGTTGACCGGATATGCAGATGGAACCACCGCCGCTGACCTCCTTGCTCTGCCACCTGAACCCCAGGTGGTGAAGTTGCTAGAAAGAAGTCGGAAGGTGGAGGATCTCACTAAAGAACCCCTCCGGTGAGGTGAAGATGTTCGGAGTCTGATGTCGAAGCCTGCTGCCTCCGCCTGTGTTGCCAGTGTTGTCGCCACTCAGTTTGCTTCTACTTAGTCCATTGATATTTTTCTTTGCCTTTTGGTGCTTCAAAACTAAATTTTATAATTAGTAATAAATCAAAATCAGTCTTAAAAAATACCTTCATCTTTTTCTTCCAAATCGTGAATTCCTCCTCGAACTTAGGTGGGTTTATGCTCAGTCTGGTCGTCTCTTGTGCTTTGGTTAGTGGTTAGTCCTTCTAAAGCAACCTGATACCACTTGTTGGAACAGGTTGGGCCGACCAGAGGGGGGGTGAATTTCCTGTTGAAAAATAAAACAAAAACTCTTCTCAATCTTTCAACTTAGATTAGTAGCACACTTATAAAAAGGAAATTAAACAACTAATAAATTAAAGGTGGTTGTTAATCTAAGATAGAAGAAAGCACTGAAAAGATCTCCTTCGTGTAGGCGGAGAAGCCTATTATACTCGTTGAATGCTTAGAAATGTGCTAGGAAATGAATACAAGAGTTGTTAAATTATTTCTAGATCCAAGGGTCTTTTATAGCCCCTGTAAAATTCTATCCGAGGCTAGAAAGCGGCTTCCATAGGGTGGAAGGCGCCTCCAGCATGATAATTTTATCTGTGCAAAGATAAAGTTTTATCTTCGTCAACGACCACTGGGAAAGCACCTTCGCACTGTTCATGGAAGACACCTTCAATAGCTTAAAGGCGCCTTCGCACTGTTTATCGAAGATGCCTTCCAAGTCATGGAAGGAACCTTCCATAAGGCAGTTCAGCTTCTTTTCTCCTCGAGTAAGCTTCTTGTCTATCTTCTCATATCTCTCAGAAATGTCGTGCGCTTCCTTCTCGTCCGCCAACATACTCTTCCGTAGCACCTCATCCCTCGGATACACTGAGCCCGTCGACTCTCTCCTTGTAGTCCTTCTCGCTAGCTGCATCTTTCACTCAACTTCCTGTGCTCCTAAGTTCTTGCACACTTAGACATAGGGGTTAAACAACAACATGACCTAACTTGATTTGGTTGATCACATCAAAAATATCACGAGGTACTTACAAATGGAATTAACTTTGAAGGTACTTTGTTAAGTATATAGACCATAACTAACAATGTATCTCTCCAAGAGGAGATTGCCAAATTACCCTGCTCCATCATAGACCTAACCATATCTAGAAAAGTTAGATTTCTTCTTTCAACAACCTCATTTTGCTGTGGAGTTCCTGAGATTGTTAATTGTTTAATAATTCCTCTATCATTACATATTATTTGAACTGATCAGATAAATATTTTCCTCCACGGTCTGTAAGTAAGGTTTTAACCTTACGTTCCAATTTATTTTCAACTTCATTCAAATAATGATTAAAACAATCTAATGCTTCTGATTTATAAGAAATTAAATACACATGGCCAAAATAAGAGAAATTATCAATAAATTTAATGAAATTGGAAGTTCCATGTCTAGCCTTCACATTTATTGGATCACAAATATTCAAATGAATTAATTGTAATGATGATTAAGCTCTTATAGCCTTACCAAATGGTTTCGTAGTTACTTTTCCAACAAGACAATGCTTATATATTAACAAGTGAATCTTAGTTCGAGTGCCCAATAGACCCTCTCTAGTCAACCGATGCATACGTTCTTATCCTATGTGTCCTAATCTAGCATGTATAACCTCATTAGTTATATATGCATCACTAGTTAGAGCAATATTTGAAAAATAACCCTCAATAGCACAATTGACATCTGGTTCTACATCAAGAACCATAAAAACATTTGATAAAAAAATATATCCGATTGACACTGAGTCAATCTTAAGTTCAACACTCCGATTATAAAAATTAATAAGCAAGAAGACCTGTAACGAAAATATGAATATGTTGAATTTCAGGACCATACAGGATATCATGTAGAAAAAAAACACTATCACCATGGAAGTTGAGTTTGCAAGTGTCGACTCCTTTGACTTCAACTCTTGCATTGTTTCGTACATAGATCCATTTGTTGTTAGCTGGTATCCGTTGATACTCAACAAATGTAACTCACTTCCGAGCTACATGTTTGGTTTCTCCCGAATCTATAATCCATAAAGGATAAAAATAAGCTAACAATACTGAACTAGCAACAAAATGTTCAGGAAAAAAAGACACACTTGGATTTTCCTTTTTTTCCAAGCTTAGTGCACTCCCGAGTGAAGTGACCCTTCTTGTTGTAGTTAAAGTAAGTCAACTTGCTTTTAGGTTTCACACCAATCATCTTTGCTTTATTCTTGATTGGGCCCTATCCCACAGTACCAGCTTCTTTCTTCTTTTCGTTCCCCTTCTTGAACCATTTTTTTCCTTGGGTCCATATGATCCAATAGAACCGATAGTCACATAGGCTAGTCTAGAAATCCTTGGGGATGCAACTCTCTCTACCTCCAATTCTACATAATGTGAGACGTCAATGAAAGTCCTGATACTCTTATTGTGAGTTAGGTCCGTTTCATAGTCTTCCAAGAATTTGGAAGGGAACGAATAACTGTTTGAACCTATTGTTTATCGGTCAACTCATGACCAACAGTTTTTAGCTCCCGAATCATGTTCAACATCTCCTTGAGGTGTTGAACCATTAAAAGATTCAAACTATTCTTGTAGCTGTCAAACTTAATCGTCAACTATCGAAACTTGCTCAGACTTACTCCACTGTATTTCTCCTTAAGGTCTACCCAGACTGCATGAGCCGTAAGATGCGACTCATATTCAAAAACTAGGTCATCAACGATTGAACTAATCAATAATCCCTTAGCAATGGAGTCCTTCTTCTTCCATGCCTTATATGCATCAAGATCTCGTCTGTTCTTTGTAGTGGGATGTAACGCCCAAAAATTCTCAAAATTATTTTAGAAATATTCTATGATTTTTCTTGAATTTTAGAATATTTTTATGGAATTTTTAGAGTAGCAGAAGTAGCAAAAATAAATAAGAACGTAAAATAGCTTAAGCGGGAATCGAACCCGAGACCTATGGGACCTATTCCTTATGGAGGACCCTAGTAACCAGTTGAACCCAGCAGGGCCATGCTGAAAGGAAAGGGGAACAATTTTATTTAAGTTAGAGTTGGGTGAATTAACTCCTTAATATAAATAGGGAATTAAGTGAGGAGTTTTAATTTTTACCGTGACTTACCTCTTCTCCTCACCCTAGTCACACCGCCCCCTTCTCCTCTTCTTTCTCTCGGCGCACCAAGCCCCAAGGGCTAGGGTTCCGTCTCAAGGGTTCCATGAGCACCTTCCGGCGACGACTTCGGTTACGAGGACGTTTCTCTCCGCGAGAAGAACGCGTGGACGCAAGAGAATCGTCGAGAAGATCTTCTCCACCGAAGATCTAGCGATCAGATCGTAAGGAAATCTAGCGCAGGATGTAAGAAACCCCTCACCTGCAGTATAAGTAGCTCTCGTATGAATTTCTGCTTTGTTTAGTAGCATACGAATTTTTGACACATAAGTTGTGCAATAGTGCACACTAGGTGTTCGATAATATGTGCAGCACAGGAAAAGAATGCAACTTAGGCATTTTAATAGCTTAGTAAATGCAATAGAAGCATTTATTCAGTATGTATAGTTTTACTATAGTCATATGGGACTACGATCCAATGGGTGGGCTCCCACAGTCGCCTCTAGGTTCAGATAACCTAGAAATAGCAATATAAGAAGAACTCAGTTATAATCAGTATTTTATTTTAGCAGTGACACTGTACTGGATTAGATATTCATTGGGTTGGGCTCTCATAGTCGTCCCTAGGTTCAGCTAACCTAGTAAACCCTACTAGATTCGGAATTTGCAACCCCGGGTTTAGTTAGGGATGCGCGCACAGCAAGTACAGTTGTCGGGCCCATCAGCAGCATGATTAGTATTTTCACCTATTATATATATGGTTTTCGAACTCTCACAAATAGTTACGTGAATTCAGTATAGCTTTAGCATTAGTTTAGAATTAGCTCAGCTCAGTTTAGTTTTCTATTGATACGATATGATAGCTTAGATTAGTACTTGTTGCCATGACTAGCTTGTTTGCATGCCATGCTATGCTCTTACATGTTCAATATTCATATGTTTCAAACAGCATGTTTTAAAAACATAAATCGCATCGTATGCATGTTTTAGTGAGGTAGATGGTTTCTTACTAAGCTCTCAAGCTTACAGATACTCTTTTCCTTATACTGCAGATAAAGGTAAAGGAAAGATGGACTAGCAGAGGCTGGAGGTCAATGCAATGATGAGGATGTGTGTGGATGGAACCTGGAATAAAGACCTTGGAAGAACTAGAACATTTAAGAACTTAGTGTTTCTTATCATGTTACTCTTTGCTTATTCAGTATCTAAATGCATGGAATTATAGAAAATCTGCTTAGATTGCTAGTAACCATGTTTAGAATGTTAGTTGTTTGATATTAGAATGTTCTCCAGTTATTTTAGAACTTATGTAGGTGAGTTTGACACGAAACAGTGCTGAAATCAGAGCCTTGCTGCGAAAATCGATCAACGGATCGATTGGGGGTCCTCAATCGATCGGTGGATCGATTGGGAGCTGGTTCAAGAACGGTAAGCTCGGATCGATCAACCGATCGATCCAGTCGCATATGTCGCAACAGGAAGCTTACGGATTGATCGACCGATCGATCAAGGAATCGGGGAAATCGCTCCCATGAACAGAGAGCGCTAGAATCGATCACCGGATCGATTGACCACTGGATCGATGATCGATCCAGAATACTACCCCAAGCACAGTAGCCATCTGAATCGATTCATGGATCGATCTAACAGCTTACAATCGATCGAGTTCAATCTGGATCGATTGGGAAGTTGGGTTTCGACCAAGAGACCTTGTAGTTCAGCTCATTGACCATAGAGGATGTAAGGTATGCCATGAATACCTTAGATTGCATCCCTTAGCACATGTAGGACCAAGAACTTGTATTAGCTTAGCAAAGTTTTAAATTGGTACAGTTTTCCGCACCTAGACTTAGTAATGGTCATGGACATAGCTTAGCACAACATAATGTGACGGTCCGGCCTTACAGCCTAGCCAGTAGAAGGCGGGTCGTTACATGGGACCATCTATAGGTTCTTCCATATCCTGTTTTATAGCCTCAAGAACTTCTTTTTCTTCAAGAACATATTATATCTTGAGCCGCTAGGTTTTGTAGTTATCCTCATATAACTTCTCTCTGTTATTGAGTTTAGCTATGATGTTCTTATTTGTCATGATCTAACATAAGTAAACATATTATTTAGTATTCAGTGTAATTCATATGCATGCAATTTATGATTGACTCAATGTTAATTTGAATTGGTTTACAAAATCAAATGATAACTACGTTTCCACTCATCATTTATATGGTCTAATCAAATCAACATTCATCATACATTCTAACAAATGAACTAATCATTGAATGAATAAATCATTAAAGTAAACATGAACTAATCATGATCAAGTTTGTTAACGCAGAACATAACTTTTCATAAAATAACTATGTTCGTACATAATGATAGAAATTATTGCATGACTCGAAAACTAAATGGGCTAATATTGTTCTTATATAACGATAGTAATAATAAAATAACTCTAATAAATTAGATAGGTCAATACCACTCCCACTAAGATAAATACTAGTGTAGTGGTCAACTCAATCCCCTTGAACCTGGACTCATTTGAGGCAATCTCCGTAGACCAACTTCAAAATTCTCTATTAGATCTACTTTCAGATCCTCTTGTGGATCCTCCTCAAACTCTTCGGGATCCTCTTGATCCATATGATGAAATAGGTCCACACACAAATGTGCATATGAGATTCGCCCCATACATAGTCTGCTTCCACCTTAGGATACTTCGGCAATGAATGCATCAAAGCCTAGATCCTATAATTGTCTAGGACCGGAAACTCTTCTCGCTCGAGTTTCCAAAACAATCAATCAAGCCTTTCAATGTGTCCATTGACTCCATAAACTGAGTTATATTCAATCTCCTAAATTTCCTCCTTCAAAAGGTTCAGTTGCACTTCGCGATGAGTCAAGGTAGTAATAGTCCGTGCCATCTGTAAATTAAATAAGTCAGTACAAAACTAACTTATCAGTACAAAATCGGCTTAATTCAATTTACACAAGCATAGAACCAACATTATTAATCAAGAAAAATAAATTTTCTTGATTTTCAGGAGTCTAAGTCAACTGACCCATTAGACTGGTCGATTAGGAAACCCAATCTTGAACTTTATCTATTGTTCTTGTTAGAGCTAATCTAATTGGGCTGGGATGCCTTATCTTTGTTTTGTTAATCTAAGCTCATTTAAGTCAATCTTAGACTTATTGATCAAACTCAGGTTTATTTGATCAAATTAATATCTATTAGATTAAGTCTGACCCATTAGAATAAATTTAATTAGTTTAGTTAAACCAACTAATGGTTTAGATCACAGACTAGGTCAGATTGGAGCAAACTAATATGGTTAAACTAGTCTATTTAAATCAACTAACGATTTAACCAACTCTTGGTCTAATCAGATCAAATTGATCTATTGAACCAATCAATGGTTTAACCAGAATTGGGTCAAAAACTTAATCGACAGTCTGATTTAGATAAAAAATAGATCTGGTTCGATGAACCATTAAATAATATATAATATATATTAATTTTCTTTTCTATTTTCATATGTTTTGATTTTATAAAGAAAATGTGCATGCATATAACTTTTCTTTTTTGTTGCAAAAAAAACTTAAATTACTATGCATGCACGAAGAAACCATTCGTCTTCTTCGTCGCTTTCACCCCATGCCTTCATTCCTCATGAACCGTGACGAATGCAATCATTGACAACAGTAGCCAATCGTCGGCATCCTGGGGTAGTTGTCGACCCTTTCCGACGCCGGACGCCGATCGCTCTTGGCCCAACGTAGTCGTCAGTGTATGCTTGTACAAAAACAACGAGAGGCGGCCCACAGCTGCATCGGTGGCCACGGGCGCATCCTCAACCAACTAGGATGCTCTCACAGGTCCTGGAAAAAACATCGCCAGTGACCTTCCACCATGCGAAGCCCGACTTCGATGGAAATCGCTACGCTGTCGCATTTTTTTGACCTAACGCAACACTGTTCACAACAACAATGTTACAGCATCTCTCTTTTGAGATGTTGTCCCCGACAAGCAATGATCTCCCGACATAGGGGTAAGTTTCATAAATTTAAGAACTAATGCTCTGATACCATTGTTGGTTTTAAAGAATGAAAAATACAGAAATACAAAATCTATAAAACTCACAGTGATCTCTCGTAGTAGATCTTGATCTTCACTTATCGTCAGAAGAATGATCACAAATGACTCAGAAAGCTCATCATGGTTCACAAACCAAATCCTTTTTCTGTGAATGGACAAACCAATCTTGAATGTTCTTCACCCCTCTTAGAATCTTGTGAACACAGACGAACCTTGCACAGAGACCTTTCACACATGGGGCGAACCCTTTCTCTTTGACTTTGCACAAACTTCGCATACAACAAGCCCCCTTCTGTCTTCTTTAGCTTGGATGCATATATATTAGAGGAAGATGACTCTTCCTCTTCCTCTATTAATGTAGGAATTGAATGGGCTAGACAAAGAAGGGAAGATGTGCCCTTTCATCTTCTTAACTCTAACATAACCAACAATTATCGAACACCACAAAATGGAGTTTCTTATAGGAATCCAGATCAAATCACAAGAAATCAAAGATCGACAATCGAAATGGGCGGATATGATGAACCCAATGGAACTTAATATATATCCTATAGGGTCTTGATTTGGATCAACGAAAACTCAAGAACTCCATAGGTCGAGTGATGAATTGATGTCGATAATCAACAAAAAAGATATCATGAACGAGGTGGAAATGTTGGAGTGCCGCAGGAGAACTTATGGTTGCTAAACATCAGGATAGATACTCGTAAGGACAAACCAAGTAGGATTGAGACACATATCGATGAAAAATACAAAAGAGAGAATTGATTGTCCCGAGGCGTTGATAGATCTCCATACCAATGGTTGATTAAAAATTTTGAAATCCGACGTGATGAAAAACTCATAGATCCGAAGGTTATTCAGTTGGATGATTCAGAAGGAGCATTGGAGTTGTCTTGTTCTCTTCTTCAACCTTTGACATCTCAGCCTCAACGTTTTTCCTCATGTGTCGATGATGATCGACGCCTACGCCGCCCTTCTTCTCTCCTTCTTCTGCTCATCTATTATAGCAGCGTAACTTTTTTGTAGGATTTTCCTACAGACGTCGCCAATTTGATGGTCTCTCCAAAATGATAGATCCGCCTCCCAACTTATGAGATCCAATGTCTTGAGATATAACATAGGTTAGGGCTTGGGCCAGCTTGCTGACACGACCCCTCCGACGATCAAGTAAGCCATCGATCAGAGAAGGAAAAAAGAAGACTAAAGAAAGGTGAAGAAAAAAGCTAATGGAAAGGAGTCGCCTCCGCTTACCAGAATAAGAGAACTCACACCCCCCCCCCCCCACCCCAGAACTTACCATTTGTGGTGTCCACGTCGGATCCTTCCCACTTTCTCTTATATGAGGAAGATGAGCCTTATGATAGTATATTTACGCCTTCTTTTATTCATCAAGTGCCACGTATTGTTAACCAGAAGCTTCGGAGCTTTAAAGCTTGGCAGAAGGTATCTCTGATGCTTAGTGGAAGATACTTGTAATACTCAGTGGAACTTGGCGATATTGTTTAGGGAAGTAGATTGATTTCCCGAAACTTTGTAGCGTATACGGTAGTTTATTGTAGGATGGTTACTGTAGCACTGAGAATAGATTGTTTGGGAGAGTAGGTTGATTTTTCGATACATTATAGCACTAAAAAACTGTGGCACTAAAAAAACTGTAGCTTACTATAACATAGTTATTGAAACACCGAATAGATTGCTTAGGAGAGTAGGCTGATCTTCCGAAACACTATAGCGTTGAAAATACTGCAGCAACTATAGCATAGTTTCTGTAGCACAGAGGATAGAATGCTCGGGAGAGCAAGCTAATTTTTTGAAACATTATAGTGTTGAAAATGCAGTAGCTTATTGTAGCACTGAGGATAGATTGCTCAGGACAGCAAGCTGATTTTTCAAATCACTTTAGCACTGAAAAATATTGTAGCTTACTATACTTACTGTAGCATCCGAGAATAGATTGCTCAGGAGAGATCCTTGCTTGTGGAGGTTAATGTAGCGGTTACTTTAGCATATGAAAACTTTGATTGCTTGTGTGATTACTAGGGAGAGTATATTGTGGGTTCCTAGACACTGTAACTGTTGGTGCGGTTAGTACTAACGATTTAACCCAGGTTTTGATGAATGACAAATAGGTTAAGTTAGGTTTATTGTTGCTCTAACACTCTGATCGAGTGCGGGATAAGTCGCAGTGTCGACGGTGACCAGGATGTCCGGCATGAAGCCTAGGTCACTGAGGTGTCAACCGTAGGACCGATCAAGGCCGGCGCAGGCTGGCCGGAGACGTCTAGCGGTAAGTCGGGAGTGAGTGAGACGAGTGGGGACGCATTCGAAGGAACATTAGGCGTCAATCCGGCTTAGATCCATTTCGGATATCTAAGTCGAGATCGTGACTAGATTCGGTCTCGGAAGACGGAATCTAAGTCATACTCTTTTCTTGTTAAATCATATTACTTTAGTTGTGCTAACAATCTATTTTGCAGAATATATATTTGCCTCGGACTAACTATTTTGCGGAAAGGAAGTTTGAAATAGGGAGGCGCCGAAAGGATCCGGTGCTCGGATCCGGTGCCCGGTGAATTTTATCCGAGCCTAGTCGTGCCACGTGGTTTGATTAGACCCCACACGCACTGACCGGCTAAGGGATCAGTGCGCATATAAAAAGAAGCCCTGGGTGCAGGCCAATATTGAGAACTCTTCACTTGTGGCTTGCTCTTTGCCTCGCTCTGCGGCTAACAAAGCTCCGACAAAGTGCTCCTTCTTCTTTGGTTAATTTCCTTGTCGGTATCACTTTGTTTCATTAGCATTTCATGTACTCTTTTTGTAATCATATTCAAATTGCTAGTGATTGCCCAACGAAAGTGGTCAACGACCACGGGCCTTCGAGTAGGAGTCGTCACAGGCTCCGAACGAAGTAAAATCAATTGTGTTCATTTACTTTTCCGCTGCGTACTTTTACACTCGAATTTTCGAATCGATATTCACCCCCCCTCTATCGAACGATCACGGTCCTACAAGTGGTATCAGAGCAGGTACCGCTCTGATTTGGTGCAACCACCAATCAGATTGGGGGTGAAACCTTTTTTTTTCGGTCTTCTGTTTTACACTTAATTCCAAACTGGTTTATCATTTTTTTTTGAATATTTTCGTTGCAATTAAATCTAAATTGGTGCAACACCAATTTAGATACTTTTATTATTTTTTCTTCTTCCGCACTACTAATCCAAGACCAAGTCTTGAGATTTTTATTTTTCTTTTCTTTCTTCTGTGCGCAGGACTAAAATGTCTCAACGGAGGATTCGACCTACGACCTCCACTCTTCATGAGGGCGATTTTCCGTCTGGAAGAAGCGCATGGAGGTTTACCTCAAAGCAGACTTCGCAGTGGATGTTCGAGACCCTATAAAATTCATGGACAACTCAGGAATATACTTCGGATCACGGGTGAAACTCGATTGAAGAAAAGGCAATGAAAAATAAAGCGATCAACACTCTCTTAGGCGGATTAACAAGAGAAGAAAATGAGCAGTCGGTCCACACAAAAGCGCTAAAGAGGTGGGACAAATTGATCGAGCACGAGGGAACGAGCGATGCCAAGGTAACAAAAGCGAGACCTGCTTTTAAATAAAATTCTTAATATAAAAATGCGGGAAGGCAGAAACAGCGAATCACTCCACGCGAGGATCAAGGACATCCTCAGCGAGCATTCGATAGGCCACCGGATGGAAAATAGAGACTTAATAAGGTACATTAAATGCTTTTCCACGTAATAGTTTGTGGGCTATCGTGGATGCCTACAAAATTTCTAAAAATCTTTCTAAGTTAAAATTAGACGAGCTTTTCTGTGAATTAGAATTACATGAACAAACTAATCTTGGAGCCGAGAAAGGTATAGCTTTATTTGCAGGTTCCTCCAAAGAAAAGAAGAGCAAGCCCGAATATGAAGAAGATTCGACCAAGACTCAGAGACGAAGAACACCCAGTGAACTTGGTAAGAAAAATGTTCACCAGAGAAAAAGGAGAAAAGGACCTTCAAAGATCAGGCTCCTCGAACAAAAGAGCGTGACTTGCTTCTGGCATAAAAAAGGACACTACAAGCGATGCCCAAAAAGTTGACAAGCCAATGAAACCAAAAGAAGGCCCTCAAAGCAACGTGGGACGACCGGACGAATCGGAGGAAGAAGAGTAGAAACATCAGAGCCACCTGCATGACAGGCATGGCCCAATTGAGAGACGGAAGATGAAAGCGGTCGGACCGAAACAAGCCACGAGTTCGTACTTTCAAGCAGGAATGAGGTATATCTTAATTTAAACAAAAAAAATTTTAGAATCATTTCCTGTTTAAATAGTAAATTAATTAAAATAGAAAATGAAAACAAATCACTTCTTGAGGAAAATCAAAATCTCAAGGAACAAATCAAAAACTCAAATCCAACTCAAGATCTAACACTTGAGGAGGAGAATTTATCATTAAAAAATGATATTAACAATTTAAAAGAAATGCTAGAAAAATTTACAACAAGATCAAAAAATCTTGACTTAATCCTGAACAATCAAAAAGCATGTTATAATAAAACCGGACTCGGATACAAGTCGAACTCAAATAAAACTTTTAAGTCATTAATAACTCAATACAAATCAACTAATCAAGTTTGGGTTCCAAAAGCGTGTCTAACCACGCAAGTAGGACTTAATCAATATTATATACCTAAAGAAAAAGTATATTATATAAACTCGATTAAACCAAATAAAAAACTAAAATACAAACCTAAATCGAAAAATTCAAAATTTAAAACTCAACAAAATTTAAACTATCACCAAGTTAATTATAACTATAAAAGAAACAGACACAAACCTAAAACGAAAATTTAAATTAAAGGTCAATAATTCAGGGGGAGGCTCCAGAATAGCTGGCACCTCCAAAATTAACTAACCTGGCAGGGTAATTAGGATTAGTTAAAAAGAGACTAAGTTTAACTTGAATCATGGTACTGGTGAAGTTTTTGGATGATAGTACGTTAAGGATGTTGGTTGCTACTCGGAAAGCCTAGAGGTTCCACAGTACAAAAATTTTGTACAAAGGTCTGAACCTTTTCCTAGCTACCATGTGTTCTTTTAAATTAAATTTTGGATCCCCTGCGGAACTTAACACGTTTGATCCAAAACTTAATCTATTTGTTCTTTTAGGTTTTGACTTGGATCTCCTGCGGAACTTAACACGTTCGACCCAAATCACCTTAAGTTATTAATTCCATTAAATATTAATTTCCATAATTGATTCCCAGTACTGACGTGGCGAGGCACATGGCCTTCTTGGATATGGGAGCAACCACCACCGACTAGACAAAACCTTTTATAGAAATCTAATATTTAATTTCCTAAAATAACTTTAGGTTAACTGAAAAGAACAATCAAATCATAAGGAAAAATAAAACAAAAGAACACAACTTCGAAAAACATATTCGAAATACTAGAATCGTAAGCCTCTTGTATTTGGTATTATTTCCATAAATAACTAGCATGATGCGGAAAGAAAAATTACTAGTTATACCTTTTAGAAAGACCTCTTGATCTTCTACCGTATTCCTCTTCTAACCTCGGACGTTGTGTGGGCAACGATCTTCCGAGATGAGAAACCACCAAGCACCTTCTTCTCCTCCTAGCTAGGTTCGGCCAACACAAAGAAGCTTCACCAAGGACGAAGAACAAAACACCAACCAAGCTCCAAGGGATACAAGCTTTCTCTCCTTCTTCTTCTTCTTCTCCAAGTAGTATCCGGCCACCATAAGAGCTCCAAGCCAATAGAGAAGGTTCGGCCACCACCAAGAGGAAGAGAGGAAGAGAGGTTGGCCGGCCACAACACCAAGTAAAAGAGGGAGAGAAATAATAGAGGTTGTTCACAATGAAGCCTTCTCTATCCCCTTTTTTATAATCCTTGGTCTTGGAAAATAAGGAAATTTAATTAAAAACTTCCTTAATTCTTTTGCCATGAAAAGGAAAAATTTATTTAATTAAAACAATTTTCCTTTTCTCAATTTACATGGCCGGCCACAAACAAGGTTTTAATTAATTAAAACTTCCTAATTTGTCTCAGAAATTTATAAAATTTCTTCAATAATTTAATCCCTTCATGATTGGTTTATAAAAGGAAATTTAATAAATTAAAATCTTTCTTTTAAACATGTGGATAAAAGAAAGTTATCTCTAAAATTAAAATCTCTTTTAATCTACAAATAAGGAAAGATATCAAATCTTTTCTCAATCTTTTGTAGAAACTAATAAAAGAGAATTATTAATTTTAAACTTTCTTTAAATCATGAACATGGTTAAAAGGAAAGTTTTCTTAAAATTTAAAATCCTCCTTTAATCAACAAATAAGGAAAGATTTCAAATTTTAAACTCTCTTTTAAACATGTAGATGATTTACAAATAAGGAAAGTTTTTAAAAATTAAAACCATCCTTTTAATCTACAAATAAGGAAGAGATTAATCTCTTCTCTTAATCCTTTGTAGAAAGTTATAAAGGAAATTTTAATTTTAAACTCTCTTTAAAATCATGATATCCACAAAATAATTTTAAAAATACTTTTAATATTCTAGTGGCCGCCACCTAAGCTGCAGCTGCTTTGGCAACCACACTGGGACCAGACTTTGGCGACCACCTACTTGACTCATCCACTTGGTCTTGGCGCCCTAGCTTGGGTTCAAGCTAGCTTGACCGTCCCATTGGATGGGTAAGAAGGTGGGTATGTGGTGGGTATAAATCTCTATATACTAGAGGCTACGATAGGGACGAGAGGAGGAATTGGTTTTGGTCTCCATGAAATTAAGCATCCGTGTTCACACACACATTAATTTCATCAATAATATTCATTCCACTAAAGAACTATTATTGAACTACGCACCAATCCCAAATTACATTTGGGCTCCTTCTTATTATGAGTGTGTTAGTCTCCCTGTGTTTAAGATAACAAATGTCCACTAATTAAGTAAGTTACTGACAACTCACTTAATTAATATCTAGCTCCAAGAGTAGTACCACTCAACTTCATCGTCATGTCGGACTAAGTCCACCTGCAGGGTTTAACATGACAATCCTTATGAGCTCCTCTTGGGGACATTCTCAACCTAGATCACTAGGACACAGTTTCCTTCTATAATCAACAACACACACTATAAGTGATATCATTTCCCAACTTATCGGGCTTATTGATTCATCGAACTAAATCTCACCCATTGATAAATTAAAGAAATAAATATCAAATATATGTGCTTGTTATTATATTAGGATTAAGAGCACACACTTCCATAATAACTGAGGTCTTTGTTTCTTTATAAAGTCAGTATAAAAGAAACAACCTCTAATGGTCCTACTCAATACACTCTAAGTGTACTAGTGTAATTATATAGTTAAGATAAACTAATACCTAATTACACTACGACCTTCCAATGGTTTGTTCCTTTCCATTATGGTCGTGAGCTACTGTTTATAATTTATAAGGTACTGTGTGACACCACACACCATGTTAATATAAATTAATTGAACAACTTCATTTATCATAAATGTAGACATTTGACCAATGTGATTCTTATTTCTAGATAAATGTTTATACCAAAAGCTAGGCTTTTAGTATACACTCTAACAAGGGAAGCTTGGGCATCGCATGTCTAGAAAGATATGGTTTCGATCTGGTGCATTTGGCCAAGTGGAACTGACTGAAGCTACCCTTAAATGAATCCTAACCAGTTAGACCATGATTTAGTACTAAGCTCTATGGATAGGACTATTCGGAAAACCTCGAAAGGTTGGTTACTACTAATGACGTCCATGTGACTCACCAAGCTTAGAAGTTTATCAGAGATTTTATGTTGTGGAGACAGCTAAATCGAATCTAAAGTTAAACCAAAACTCCATAAAAATCAATTTCATCTCACAAAATCATACGATTCCACGATTGATAATATAGATCGTGAGATGAATATAAGGCTAAATTTGTTTAATTAAAAAATAAAAATAAAAAAACTTAATTTCAATTTAATTTAACAAACTTAATTAATTAATTTTAAAATTAATTTAAAATTTAATTTTAAACTTAAAATTAATTTCAAATTTAATTTAAAACAAATTAATTAAAATTAATTTTAAAATTTAATTTCAAAATTTTAAAATTAATTTCAAAATTTAATTTAAAACTTAAAATTAATTTTCAAAATTTTAATTTTAAAACTTAAAATTAATTTCAAAATTTTAATTTTAAAACTTAAAATTAATTTCAAAATTTAATTTAAAAATTAATTTCAAAATTTTAATTTTAAACTTAAAAATTAATTTCAAAATTTAATTTTAAACTTAAAATTAATTTCAAAATTTTAATTTTAAAACTTAAAAATTAATTTCAAAATTTTAATTTTAAACTTAAAAATTAATTTCAAAATTTTAATTTAAAATTAAAAATTAATTTTAAACTTAAAATTAATTTCAAAATTTTAATTTAAACTTAATTTCAAAATTTTAATTTTAAACTTAAAATTAATTTCAAAAGTTTAATTTTAAACTTAAAATTAATTTCAAAATTTTAATTTAAACTTAAAAATTAATTTTAATTTTAAACTTAAATTAATCTCAAAATTTTATTTAAACTTAAAATTAACTTAAATAACTCTCAAAAATAAAAAGACTAACTTTAAATCCTACTTACGGTAGGAAACCAAGTGGATTTTGGACAGTGGTTGCTCCAAACATATGACTGGAGATCACACCAAGTTCACTCAACTCACTTACAAAAGCTTAGGAACAGTTGTCTTTGGAGACAACGGCAAACTCAAGGTAATTGGTATAGGTAATATTGAATTAAAAATAGACTTTATAATTACAAATATTTTACTTGTTGAAAATTTTAAATATAATCTTCTGAGTATAAGTCAATTATGTGATACTAGGTATAAGGTTAAATTTCTATTCACAGAGTGTTTAATCAAACATCTAGATAACCCTACCATAAGCCTAAAAGGTTTTAGAAAAGACAACATCTATGCCATCAACTTAACCACTTCTTCCATTAAGTGTTATTTAACACAAAAAGAAGAAACATAGCTATGGCATAGAAGAATGTCTCACACCAACTTTAGAAATATAAGCAAATTAAATGGACTAGTGAAAGGCTTACCAAAATTACCTAACATAGATTCACCCATATGTAATGCTTGTCAACAAGGTAAACAAACTAAATCCACTCACAAACCAATAAATCAGCCACAAACCAACTCAATAGTAGAACTTCTACACTTAGATCTTTTTGACTCCCATGGAGTCAAATCCATAAATGGAAACTTATACTGTTTAGTCATAATAGATGATTATTCTAGGTTTACTTGGGTAAAATTCTTAAAACATAAAGACGAAACTTTTGAAATCTTTACAAACTTTTGCAAACAAATTGAAAATGAGAAAGATCTTAAAATTAAAAGAATTAGGAGTGACAATGGGGGAGAATTTAAAAATCATAATTTTAACAAACTCTGTCTTGAAAATGGCTACCATCATGAATTTTCATGCCCTAAAACCCCCCAACAAAATGGTATTGTAGAAAGAAAAAATAGAACCTTACTTGAAGCTTCTAGAACAATGTTAAATGAATATAACCTACCTAAATATTTTTGGGCAGAAGCTGTTAGTACAGCCTACTATGTACAAAACAGAACAACAATAAATAAAACCCATAACAAAACCTTCTTCGAAATGTTTTATAATAAACAACCCAATATAAAATATTTTAAAGTATTTGGGTGCCTAGTTTTCATCTTAAATACAAGTGAACACTTAGGAAAATTCTCCTCTAAAATTGAAAATGGAATTTTTGTAGGATATTCCCTAAATAGTAGAGGCTATAGAATTTATAATAAGGTTACCTTAAAAATTGAAGAAACTACTAATGTAAAATTTGAAGAAACTAAACAAAACTTAGAACTTACACAACCACTTGAATTTGTTCCAGAAACCAACCAAACTCTAAGTCATGAAGAAGAGGAACAACATCAAGAGAGTCAAGCCCCTAGAACAATAAGGGTTAACCCAAATCACCCAACTGATCAAATAATTGGTGACCCAGACTTGAG
The DNA here is from genome assembly GCF_018446385.1 of Zingiber officinale. NCBI lineage: Eukaryota > Viridiplantae > Streptophyta > Magnoliopsida > Zingiberales > Zingiberaceae > Zingiber > Zingiber officinale. Next base: position 81,315,209 of record NC_056006.1, read on the forward strand.
AGTTCAAACCAGATCATCCTTTAGAAACCTAAGTCAAATTTCTCTAATTTCAAAAATTTCTCTAGAAATAAGGCTAGGCTAGTTGCCAAAGGGTTTAGTCAGGTTGAAGGACTTGACTATGATGAGACCTATGCCCCAGTAGCCATATTAGAATCCATTAGAATGTTACTAAGTTATGCAGCCCATAAGGGATTCAAACTATACCAAATGGATGTTAAGTCTGCCTTTCTTAATGGACTAATTAAAGAAGAAGTTTATGTAGGTCAGCCTCCTGGGTTTGAAAGTCTAGAACACCCTGATTATGTTAAAGAAAGCATTATATGGACTTAAACAAGCACCCAGGGCATGGTATGAAAGGCTAACATCTTACTTAACATCTAAAGGATTCAACCAAGGTCAAATAGACCCAACCTTGTTTGTTAAATCATTAAATACGGACATATTTATTGCACAAATATATGTAGATGATATAATATTTGGTTCAACAAATTCAGATTTTTTAGAAGAATTTATTAATCTAATGGAAAAAGAATTTGAAATGAGCTTAGTAGGAAAGTTAACTTATTTCTTAGGATTATAAATCAAACAAACAAATGAAGGAAATTATATTTATCAACACAAATACACTAAAGAATTACTTAAAAAATTCGGAATGGAAAATACAAAAGAAATAAAAACACCTATGACAGTAAACACAATCTTAGATAATGACCCAAATGGAAAATCAGTTGATTTAAAATATTATAGGAGTGCAAGCCGACCTGATATTTTATTTGCAGTTAGTATGTGTGCTAGATACCAAACTTGTGCTAAGGAATCCCATTTGACACAAGTTAAAAGAATTTTTAGATATCTTAAAAGAACAACAAATGTAGGAATTTGGTATCCTAGGACCAATAATTTTGAACTAATAGAGTATTCTGACTCAGATTATGCTGGATGTAAATTAGACCGCAAAAGCACAAGTGGTGGATGCCAATTATTAGGTTCATCACTTGTTAGCTGGTTTAGTAGAAAGCAATATTGTGTAACTGAGTCAGAATACATAGCTATAGGCGAATGTGTTGCACAATTATTATGGATGATGCATACTCTAAAAGATTTCAACTTAAATATCACAAATGTAAAAGTATTAATTGACAATATAAGTTCAATTAACTTAACCAAGAACCCTGTGCATCATTCAAGAACCAAACATATTGAAATTAGGCACCACTTTATCAGGGATCATGTTACTAAAGGTGATATTGAACTCAAATACATTGAGTCCAAATCAAATTTAGTTGACATTTTCACAAAATCACTCCTTGAAAGTGAATTTAGCAACTTACGTCGAAAATTAGGGATGTGCTTAATAGACTAGGATTTTTAAAAAATATTTTCAAAAATGGTTCTCTCAAATTATAAGTTAAACTTATTTGTTTTCAAAACTTTCCATTTTTAGATTTTCAAAAATAGTTTTGGCCTTAGACTAGTTTTGAATCCTTAGAAAGCATGTACCCATAGGACTAGTTTTTGAGCATCTCACCAACACCTTAGGTTTACCTTGCTTGTGTTTGACAAACATAGAAAGGGGTGAGATGCATAGGCCAACTGTCTGGACTTAAGATGCTTATTTCAGTGCATCAGCATAAGTCTGGACATTAAATACAAATCAGATATTAATCAAGTTAAGATTGACCTTAACTTGACTAACCAAGTGAAAGCTGCTATCTTTTGATAAGTCAGTCAGTAACTAACTGGTTAGACATTTGATTTAATGTCAGGTCCAGGGGGAGGAATCAATTAAATTTTTTTTTCAGTTTTTCAAAACATTTTTTTAAACCTATTTTTGAAAACTAAGTTATTGAATTTCAAAATTAGATTTAACGTAGTTTTGAAAAATGAATTTAAAAATCTAGTTCTGAGAACTTGACTTTACTTAATTCTACAAAAAATTAATAAACTAAGTTTTTTTTAAAGTTTTTAATCTTTTACAAACTTAGTGTTGAAAATTAAACTTCAATCAATCTTGAAATATATTTTAAAACTTAGTTTTGAAATTTTGCTTATGTTTAAAAAGAGTTGAAACCTGTTTTAAAAAATTGTTTTTCTTGAAATTTAGAACTTATTCTTAAAACTTAACCTTAGAAGCTATACTTGAAAAATTAGCTATTTTTTCACAAAACTTAGCCTTTAAATCTGGATTTTTTTATATACACCTATTTTTGAACACTAGCTTTAAAAAATCAAGTCTTTTATGTACGTAAGTCTTGAAAGTTGAATCCTTTACCAACTCAGTTTTAGAAAAACATTTTTACCTAGTTTTGAAAAATAGATCTTTTAAACTTGTCTCAAAACTTAGCTCTTTTACAAAAAGATAAATTATTAAGTTTAACTCCCCCAGATTAACTTGACATGATTACTTACTTTGTCTGTAGTCTATATTTTTTTTACTTTAAACATGCTTATTTTTGATGAATGCCAAAGGGGGAGGGTTAGGTGGGTTAAGTTAGCCGAACCAATTGAACATACAAACTAACTTAAAAAAACCTCCACATAATGATGTTAGCTTGCAAATGTCTTCACTAACTTAATCAGGTTGTCATTCCATCAAAAAGGGGGAGGTTGTTGGTGCGGTTAGCACTAACGATTTAACCCAGGTTTTGATGAATGACAAATAGGTTAAGTTAGGTTTATTGTTGATCTAACACTCTGATCGAGTGTCGGGATAAGTCCGGGAATCGTCGACGGGCTGGCCGGCGGATGGGATGTATACCACGAATCCGACTAGGTCGAGGTCGTAGCCGGCATGAAGTGCACAGCCAGTGTGTGGCCGGCGCTTAACGGCTGAAGCCACGGATCAGGTCAGGGACGGATAGTGGTCGATTCAGAGTCCAGCCACGGCAGACGCTGGGCTCCGACGGGTAAGTGAGGTAAGTCACCCGGAGGGAGTGCGGAGAGACGCCGTGAAGGAACATTAGGCGTCGATCCGCTAGATCCATTCGATATCTAAGTTGAGATCGTGACTAGATTCGGTCTCGGAAAGACGGAATCTAAGTCATACTCTTTTCTTGTTAAATCATATTACTTTAGTTGTGCTAACAACTGCTGCTTTATATATATTTGCCTCGGACTAACTTTGTTTTCGGAAAGGAAGTTGAAATAAAATGAGTCCGAGATCCGGCCGATCGAGAGATCGGGCCGGTGAATTTTATTCAGCCGAGTCGTCCATCACGTGGAGTTCGCTGATTAGACGCCACGTCTACACGCTAGCCTGGATCCAGGCGCCGAGGCGGCATATAAAGAAGCCCTGGCGTACCGAATAAATCGCGGTTGAGACTTGTTCACTATGCCTCGCTAACAAAGCTCTGACAAAGTGCTCATTCTTCTTTGGTTAATTTCCTTGTCGGTATCACTTTGTTTCATTAGCATTTCTTGTACTCTTTTTGTAATCATATTCGAATTGCTAGTGATTGCCCAACGAAAGTGGTCAAGGACCACAGGCCTTCGAGTAGGAGTCGTTACAGACTCCGAACGAAGTAAAATCAATTGTGTTCATTTACTTTTCCGCTGCGTACTTTTACACTCGAATTTTCGAATCGATATTCACCCCCCCCTCTATCGAACGATCACGGTCCTACAGTAACTGTGTGGTAGCTCAGATCAACGACAACGTTAATAGTTGATTAATGACCATTACTTGCCGAGCAGTGAAACAACCGTTTCACTCATTATCACTCGACCGTTTTGATTCTACATTAATCTAGACATTAATGCATCAGTTTCACAGCAGCAAAAGGTTTACGTGGTAAAATGTTGGTTGTTCCACTTGGGCAAATTTTGCCCTGACCGATTCGACATTCGATGCGCGCAGGTCGTGCCCACACACGAGTCAACATGGTTCAATGCAATCCGGGCCCTGGATTTGCACCCACACGTGAGAGAGAGTCTCTCCCCATACATTTGTTCACATCCTCAATGCATGTGAATCAATATAAACCAACCAACATTCACTACAAAAAATATAATTTTCTGGGAGGGACGAATTTATAAAAAAAATTTCGTTGCAAAATTGTTTGAGATGAATTCTGCGACGAAAATATTTTTGTCCCAAACTTCTTGTTGCCAACTTTTGGAACAAATATTTTTTTTGTTGTAAATTTGGCAATAAATTTGGGGACGAAATTGGCGACGAATAATATGCAATGAAACTCCCAATGTGGGACTAAAGTCTCATTCACAATGGAGCTTCTACCCTCTTCTACCTCTTCTCCATTCATATATATTCAACATATTGTTCATGAACCATTCACAATCCTTGTTCATTGTGGCAAAAAGGCGAATACGCTCACCCCCAGCGCCTCCGCCAACCCGTCCCATGGTCAACACGTTGGAGGTAAATCACGGGCGACTACTAGCTTTTGAAATAGTGACTAACACATAAGGGAAGTATTTACCTCTGTTTTGCCGAGATTCGTGTTGGTGCATATCCCTAGGTCAAGGTTGACCTAGTTGACTAAGCTTGAGTTGGCTCAAGCTTGAGTCTCTAAATTTGAGTTTCGATGTTTGACAATACAGATAATACGTGGAGATTACAGGTGTAATCATCCGATTGGGGAGATTGCTGGAGCAATTCCCCTCTGGTTAGGGTTTGACCTGTCTGAGTTTGAAGAAGAGTCAAGTAGGTCAAGATTGACTGGATACTTAACTGGGAAGTCCTAGTGAGTGAAGCTAGGCAGAAAGAAAAATTTTGGTGAGTGAAGCCAGGTGAAAGACCTAGTGAGTGAAGTTAGACAGTTGGAAAATCTTGGTGAGTGAAACCAGGTGAAAATTATAGTGGTTGAAGCTAGGTGAAAGTCCTGGTGAGTGAAGCCAGGCAGATAGGAAGTCCTAGTGAGTGAAGCTAGGCAGATTGAAAGACCTGGTGAGTGAAGCCAGACATGTGGAAATCTAGGTGGGTCAAGGTTGACTGGATACCTGGTGTTTGGAAGTCCAAGTAGGTTAAAGAATTGACCGGATACTTGACAAGAGGAAATCTAGATGGGTCAAGGATGACGAGGCATCTGGTGGAAGTAAGTTCAAGTGGGTCATAGAGGACCGAACACTTGGCATGAGATGGTAAGTCCAAATGGGTCAAGGTTGACCGGACACTTGGCGCAAGGAGAAAATGTCTAGATGAGTCAAAAGTTGATCGAAATCTTAGTGGTCGTAAGTCCAATAGGGAGTTGGCATAGAACTAGGAAGTTCAGACGTAGTAAAGTTCCGAAGGCCATAACTTTTGACTCGAATATAGGAATGAGGTGATCTCAGATGCGAAACGAAGATAATTTCAAGATCTACACAGTTTTCTAGGTTTTAATCGATTGGCCAATCTATTGGGGGGTTCAATCGATTGGTTGACGCGATTTCGCGCAGAAAACGTCTGGATCGATTGGGTAATCGATCAAAACTTCCCCAATCGATTGGTCAATTGATTGGGAGAGTTTTGAGTGAACAATGAACTTCTAAATTGATCCGTTGATCGATTGAAACCTCCAATCAATCAGGCAATCGATTGGGAGGCTGGAAAATCACGTGATAGCTCTGGAAATCGCGCGAGACACGTTGAATCGATTGGGCAATCGATTCAAGTGTTTTCCAAGAGTACAGAGGCACTCTGGATCCATCAATCAATCGATCCAAAGCCTCCCCAATCGATTGGGAGCAATCCAATCGATTGAGATTCGACCGTTGGCGCGGATAAAGCTGTTGACGAGCATTTTTCTGCGAAGTTCTTCATCTCTTCTCCACGGGCGTTCATAGCAGCTCTCCACAGCGATCCTTTCTTCCTCACCGCCAGTTCTTGAAGGTTCTTGGAGGCACATCCAAGTCAAGAGGCGAGTTGCAACAAGACGAAGAAGAAGCTAGGGTTTCATTGTAATCTTGTAAGATTTACTTGTATTTTGCATCTTTCTTTCTTATTGTTGTATTGTGAGCTTGTAAGACTTCTCCATCTACGGCAGTTACCGTAAAGAAGTGTTTTTATAGTGGAGGGTACGTGGGTGTGTGGATCCTTGGACTAGTCACCACTTCTTGAGGTGGATACCAAGTAAATCCCTAGAGTTAGCGTTGTTGTGTTGGTTCTTGTATTTTTCGCTGCACATCTTCACAAGAAGAAACAAAGCAACGACGAGCACGAGATCGCGAATAGCTATTCACCCCCCCTCATCTAGCTACATTTCGGTCCCAACAATTCGAACCCCAGACCTCATTGTGGCAACACCTCATGTGCTAGCCACTAGACCCATCCGAGAGGACTTCATAATCCTTGTTCATGAACATTAATGAGTTGCGCACACATGTGTTCAAACTTGTTCATTTAGTTTAACGAGTTCTTCAAGCATGTTCATTTAATTGACTTTATATGCATTATACAAAAATAAACAAGCTCTTATCAAGCTAAAGACCAAGTTTGATCATCAACATTAGATTCATTTACAACCTATGTAGGAGAATGTGGTTTTGAGTTTTGACCATGAATTTGAATTCTTCATAATAGCTCCTTGGATTCTTCAATTTTGTTGAAAACCAGGAATATTGTTTCATGCTCAAGTAAATTAGGATTGAATTCTATCAGTTTTGCTAGGACTAATACTGATCTGAGCATGCTAATATACAATAAGTAAATAAGCCTATAAGTAAATTTTGTAATTTGGTGGAAATACTATCCCTAGTCAACTAAATATAGTAGTTTTCTCTAAGAAATAGTTTACGAAAACTTCATAATTGTGTCAAAATCATAACATGTCATACTTCTTTTTCCAAATTCTGATTGTGTGAAGTTTGGAGACTGATAAAACTATTTAGTTGCTTCCATCCGTCTTGTAATTTATAGGTTAAAAATCACTGATTTTTGGTTGTTTGAGATGTTGAGCTTGTATTAAATTTCAGTATCGCATACATTTTTTTCATTTGCTCACTTCCACATTGGTGAACTTTTACAGACATTAGCGAGATATCAATTGCTTGTTATCGTGATTGTGTTCAACAATGGCGGTGTCCTGCCCCTACTTCCTTTGTTCCAGATTCAACATATCATACCCTTGCTGTAACTTTCGGTGGGAAAGGTTATAAAGTTGGAACAGCTGAAGAACTCAAAACCGCCCTTTCTGAATCTTTCTCTGCCTGAAAACCAGCCGTTATCATTGTCATTGTCGATCCATTTACTGGTTCTGAAAGTGGGAGATTGCAGCATAAAAACTGAAGTGGATGATGAGAGATTGCAGCATGTCAATTCTCAGCGAAGTGCACATTTTATGTTATAATATTAATCTTTATGAATGGCAACTAGTAATTTGGTTCCATCCAATGTATCTTTACCAACCCACGGATGCATTTAATTGTCCTAAAATTGGCTCCAATGTGACCAATTATGAGTGAGAAAGTAAAAGAAATTAGTTTTATTTACTTATTCATTGTAAATAACACAATTACTTTTCTGAATCCAAATAAACTATTATTTTTAAAATTAAAAAAAAAATATAAAGCTCCAGTTCAAAGACTTAAGAGCCAACATCTTTATTCAAAGCATTTAAGAGAATGGGAAAAAGTTGTTTTAAAAGAAGTTAACGATTTGCTCCCACCATGTGCACTGAACAATAGTTATTTATTTCTTTGTTTTTTCTTAAAAAAAAAAACATCAACAAAAGCGGCAGGCGAGAGATTTCAGCTTCGATACTAAATTATGCGTTGCTTAGTCGCATCCCATGTGCCCCTCTTATTTACTTTCGCTACATATTAGTAAAGTAGTCTCCATGAATGCCTAATTGATTAGAATGTAATAAATGTTTTTTATAATACAGTAAAAAGATTAATTTTCGATGGATATATATTTTCAAGAAAAAAAATCTCCTTTCATTCTCTAACTACATCAATTATATGTTGATATAGTAATTTATCTTTCTTTATATGAGCTAAGAACATACTGTGAAAAATATTTAGACGGACGTAATCATTGTTTTACTCTAATATACTATTAGAGTAAAAATTGAAATCCTCATCGTAGTGGTCGTTTCAAAATGGCTCTAAACTTTATGAAAGAGAATAAATGGGTATTTACCGTAACAATGATAATTTATTTTTCATCCATTTAAAATTGATTACAACCACTAATATAGACCTTTGCTGTATACTATAAATGAGTGAAAAGAATAAGATAGTTTGATCTTTAATTATGATATATTTGTAAGATTTTTTATTTTAAAATGAAAAATATAATCAAAAGATACTGAACTTCTGAATTAATCGTCATGTATATTTATCGATTTATCCCGATAATCAATAAAAAATTTTTACGAGACCAGATTGATTAATCTTGACATTATGATTATTATTAGTTTTGTTACTGAATACTATAAAGATGATTGACAGAATGAACGCACTAATTCCTTTTAATTAATTGGGCCAAGCCGCCGGGCATTGTCCCGTTTCCTATTTGCCATAGTAAAAATGCCACCAAATCTTAATAGATTAGATTCTGTAGTATAAAATAATAAGTAGAAGTGACAAATTCTTTTATTTTTTATGGAATTACAATTGAAGGGGATCACAAGTGACGACGTGAGAGAAAGTAAATTGCTACTGGAAAAAGGACAGCTTTCGATCATCCATGCCTACTAGCCTACGAGCTTTGGCTTTCTACGCCGTGGGGTTGTTCAAACCATAGCAATTTGCCTTCCTCCTCTGTAAGTGGAGATCAGACGAGCTCAGGAGGAGGAGGAGTTCTTCGATGATGGGGACCCAGGCCAAGTTCTTCAGGAGCTTCAGCAGAGTTGAGCTCCAGACTCTGAGTTTTGTCATCTTCACAGGATTCTTCCTCGTCTCTGTTACCCTCCTTGTGTTGTCTGCAGGCCATTTTGTTCCTTTTCCTTCATGTGAGTTGCTCTTCTTCCCCCAGAACGTTTTCTTGTGTTTTGTTGTCGGAGCTGGTTATAATTTGAATCTTTCTTCCTCTTCTTCATTTTTTTGCAGTGGGTTCCTGGCTGTCGCCACGTGCATCTCTTCTTACTAGGGCGGGAGAAAATGGTAATTCCTTGACTCGATGATAAATTTTCTATGAAATCTATAATGCGAGGGAGGAAATTGTTGCATGGTAAATCAGAGCAACCATGAATCTAGTGTCGTTGAAATTCTTGTGTCGATTTGGAATGCTTAATTTTGGTTGGTTTCAGATACAAACAACCAAAATGTGGATCTCCGGAGCAAGCCCTTGTGTGATACTTCGGACAGAAGAGCAGACATATGCGACATGGAGGGTGATATCAGGATCCAAGCAAGCTCCTCCTCCATCTTCTACGTCACTTCCTCAATTCGGAACAGTGCCACAGAACTTCAGGGGACCTGGAAAATAAAACCTCATCCTCGGAAAGGGGATCGCCCTGCCATGTCCGGTGTCACTGAAATGTCAGTAGGCTATTTGAGTACCAAACAAGAAGCTCCAAAATGTGACATCAACAGCACGGTTCCGGCAATCATCTTTGCAACCGGTGGCTACATGGGCAACTTCTTCCATGAAGTCTCAGATTCAATTATTCCCATCTACATCTCATCGCATAAGTTCGACGGAGAAGTTCAGTTCCTGATAAGTGAAATGCTGCCTTGGTGGATGACAAAGTACGAACTCTTACTGAAGAAGCTAACTCATCATGAAATTATCAACTTCAACAAGGATGCGATGGTTCGGTGTTATCCTCGTGTCATAGTGGGCATTACATTTCACAAGGACATGGGCATTGATCCTGCAAGATCCGGCGGTGTGACGATGTTCGACTTCGGACGGTTCATAAGGAGCACTTACTCATTGGAGAGGGAAACTGCAACTAAGCTGCAAGGAGCCAACCCTGAGAAGCGACCTAGACTTCTGATCATCGCAAGAAGCAGGACGAGAAGATTCACTAATGTTGATGAAATTGCGCGAATGGTAGGATGGCAGGGCTTCGAACCTGTCGTAGCAGAGATGAAGAAAAATCAAAGTTTGGCTGAATTTGCTCGCCTAGTGAACTCCTGCGATGCCATTCTAGGAGTGCATGGTGCAGGACTTACTAATCTCATATTCCTCCCGACCAATGCAGTAGTGATCCAAGTTGTTCCATTGGGAGGAATGGATAACTTCTGCTATGCTGACTACGGAGTGCCTACTTTAGAGATGAAGATGAAGTACTTGCAATATGGCATAGGTGTCATGGAGAGCTCACTGGTCGACCGCTATGGTATTACAGATCCTGTAGTCATAAATCCAAAATCTGTTCAGGCTCAGAAGGAAGGCTGGAGGAATTGGACTTTAATATACTTCTTCAACCAAGATGTGAAGCTTGATGTGGCCAGATTCAGCAGTTTTCTCACACATGCCCGCGAGCTCCTTCGTGAATAGACAAGATCTAGATTAGTTCGGAGTTTAGCATCTATATTGTCCAGACAATTTGAACTTGCAGATGTACAAAAGGAACTGCATGTATTTGTACTATTGATTAATCCTTTGTAGTTTGTCAAAGGTGGGCTAAAGCAAAATATAATGTTGTCATGTGAACTGTCTTTCGGTGAATTCATTAGTTTCAATTCAGCTACCGCACGGCACGGGTCTTCCTCCTGTCCTTAATGACACCCATTATTTCTCTGTTTTGATCGAGCATCTACACATATACGGCCTCGAATACCAGGACCATCTCTGGTTTTCTTCCTGCCCCACGCAATAATATAGCTTGTTATTCAGTCTACGAAGTGAGGGTCATGATCTTGCAACTCACCCTACAAGAGTTGCTCTACTGAGCAAAAGGCTCTACAGCCTGCTCCTGTGTAAACATCCAATTAATGCTCTGAAAGTCACGGAAAACAACAAATCTTTCACGTCCTAAGGAGTTGGTGGTATCGACGAGAGCCATTTAAAATGCCATTGCGCAAGAAGTTAATGAACATAGTCTGATCACGGAGATGGAGATGCAATAATTCAATTCACAACAGAACATGAGGCATCACGTTTGCCTTGACTAGATCCATGAACAAAGGAACAATTAGGTTGTTTCTGCAATAGAAGATTGAACCACTTGTTCCCACGCTTGTTGCATTCACCGTAGTTTTGCACCACTGGAAGGGTGCGGTGTCAAATCTATTATCAATTTAATAAGCATTTGTCACAATATTTATATATACATTAAATTTATTAGCAATCAAGTTTCTCTTGATTATTTCCTTTCTGCGAAAAGTCAGTAATGAAGGCTTCGGTTATGAATTATAGATGTAACATTATTGAATATATCATAATTTAAATTCAGCTTGCCCCTAATTGAAAGTGAATTATGATGGAGAAATCAACTTTTGAATGTGACTGAATTATATTAGCAGATTAATTAGGAAGAAGATCATCTACTTAATATTAACAACTATAAACAAATTAAAGTCCTCGTGAAAACTGGAAGCGATGAGCTAAGATTTCAAAATGGCAGCAATTGCTTGTGGAAAAACAGGACATGTGGTAGATCCAAATCTGCACCTACCACTATACAGTCACCCTTATGGAACTTTAAATATTCTATATTTTTTTCTTTCTGCAGAAACAAAGTTTATTCTGCCACGCAACCACAGGGTGGAAGAAATGATCAATAACACATGATTTGAGTACTTAAATTCTTCAACTAATGATATTTAATCTCTCAACTCCATTAATATTACGCCATTAATTCCAGTGCACAAGAAAATTGAGATTTCTAGAGGACGTAAGTCTGAAACTGCTTTGCAACTTGCTGACGAGAGTAATACTGGCAGATGGTGAATCACGATTCTTCAATTATTGGAGGGTGATGGTGTTTTTTAAATTGCAGATGATACTGATGTGATGAAGCATGACGTCTTGTTGGGAAATTACTGTTCGGTTGCGTTTAAACAATCCTAGGATTCTTTTACTTGGCAGCTTTTTTTTTTTCTGCCAGTCCTATTGAGATGTTAAGTATAATGACAAAACATGAAAGTGGGAATTCAGAATGAGCTTTATTGAAAGAAAGAAAGAACAGTTTAGAAATGAAATATTCAGCAAACTTCGAGGTCAATTTTTTTTTTAATGTGGATGTATTTAGAAGAGTTATCTCAATGCTTGAAACGAGGACCACTGGACCTTATCCTCTTTTTCGAATTAAAGAAAGAAAGAACAGTATAAAAATGAAACATTAAGCAAACTTCGAGGTCAATTTTTTTTTAATGTGGATGTATTTAGAGGAGTTATCTCAATGCTTGAAACGAGGACCACTCACTGTACCTTCTCTTCTTTTCGAGCCATTCCCAGTAAATTTACTTAGGACGGTAAATCAGTCGAATCTAATTAAGTCAAATTTTGATGTGTTGAGATTTATTTAATAAGATAATCGATTTGAATAATTAAGATTATAAAATGATTGTTAAATCTTAACTTAGTTTTTTTTTTAATGAGCTTATTTGAATTTTGCTTGAGTTTGATTTATTTAGATATTATCGAGCTCTCAATTTAAGTTTGGCTTGAGCTTGATTCAAGCTTGGCTTGAGCTTGGTTCGAACTTGGCTTGAGCTTAGTTCGAACTTAATTTGTTTAGATGTTATCGAACTCTTAATTCAAGTTTATTTGATTGTTTAAAAACTTTAGTTGTTTTATTGGTTATTGAATTTTTTAATTTAAACTTATTTATTTTATTTTATTTTATTATTTATTTAGCATATTGAAAAGAGTTTTATTAATAAATATAGTTTGTGAATATTATTTATGAACATTATTCACGAAGGTTGTTCATGAATATTATTCACGAATAATATTAACGAGTTGAACACATATGTGTTCAAACTTATTTATTTAATTTAACGAGCTATTCAACCATATTTATTTAATTAATCTTATGTATATTAAATAAATATAAATAAATTCTTACTAAATCTAACATCAAACTTATTCATAAACACTTAATTCATTTACCGTCCTAAATTTACTTAATATAACGGGGACAAAACATGATCACCACAACAGGCATGCAGAGTTGTATCCTTTTTCATGGTATCTGTAAATTCATTAAAAAAAAAAAACAGCTGATGTAGAAAAGAACTATGTTTACTTTTCACTTTGATGGGTAAATTAAGTTTACATCGGATTGATGAGGGTAGGTGGAGTCGTAATTCCTGAAACAGACTAGTCAAGCTCTATCCTGGTTTAATTGTACAGAAAAAACTACAAAATTATGTCCTCTTCCCATTATCACCGATTCTGGAATAACATTATTCTTCTTAGAGTTTTCTTATGAAAACGAAAGGAACGAGGAAAAGAAGTCCCGAGAGAGATGATTTATATTTATGGACATAGGAGCTCTTCCATTTGTCTTCTTCCAAAGCAAGAAGATAGCAGATGAGAGAGAAGGGAGAGCACCGATCGATCGAGCCTTCAGCCTCTTGTTGAAGGAAGAAGGACGAGGTTGGTCCTTTCACTCCCAATATCTTCTCCCTTGGGGCAACGCATCGGCCTCGTGTCTCTTCATCTGCAACCTGCAGCGTTATGGGGTTTGAGAAGTCCGTAGTCAGGAACTTGAGCAGGATCGAAGCAAGGAGGCTTGGCTTGGCCTTGCTTGTGGGCTGCTGCTTAGTGATCCTGATCTACCTCGTCTCCATGTCGGAAACCTCCGGTGAGCTTCTGATTCCAGCCTTGTTTTCGTCTCTCTTTGTTTAATTAGTGCCTTGCAATTCTCTTGTTTTGCGCTTTTGCAGTTGATGAGCAGGCAACTTTAACCTTCAAGATTGGCACTGATCAAGAGGCAGAAGGCGAGATTAGGCAAGTAAAGCCAGGTAAAAGCTAATTCCGAGCTAGCTTGTGTAGAATTTGCAACAATGCAAGAATCATACGTATGCAACTGCATAGCTTCTCTTCTCCAGTGGCCAAAGAACTACAGCCTGTGTTATCTTTGGTTTCATTCATTGAGTTCTGTTACTTTCCAGAAAAAGAAAAGAAAGCAGAGGAGCAGCTTTCCCTTATGAGTTTGGACGACAATAACAGAGAACCGAAGAAACCAGGTAACTGAACTTTGTATTCGATTAAAAGTTGCCAAAATTGAGCAAATCTTGTAACACTACGTGACGAATTTTATGCTGATTGAAGGTGACAAGAGTCTCCTTCCGAAGAAAGAAACGACCCAAGTGATTGAGATGCCGAAGCCGCAATTAACGGACTCAATCTGCGACTTCTCCAACTTCAGAACGGAGTTTTGCGACCTGAAGGGCGATGTCAGAATCCACGGCAAGAAGAAGGCCGCCACCGCCGGCGTGGTGCTCGTGTCGGCCCACCGAAAAGCCGAGGAGTACATGGTCGTCCCCTACGTCCGCAAACACATGGGCAACGTAGAGAAGGTCGCGGTTCGAACCGCTACGGCGGCGCCCGCGTGCACCGTCAACAGCGCCGTCCCCGCCATCGTCTTCGCCCTCGGCGGCTTCACCGGCAACTACTACCACGATTTCACTGACGTGCTCCTTCCCCTGTTCCTGACCGCGCACGAGTTCCACGGCGAGGTCCAGTTCCTGATCACCAACATCCAGTCGTGGTGGCTCAGCAAGTATCAACCCATCTTCGAGCTGCTCACTCGGTACGAATTCGTCGACCTCGACAAGAGCGACGACGTGCACTGCCGGCCGCACGCCCTGGTCGACCTACGCTTCCACAATGACCTCACCATCGACCCCGCCCGCGCGCCCAACGGCATCTCCATGCTCGATTTCACCAAATTCCTGCGCGAGGCGTACGCGCTCCCGCGGGATCGCGCCGTCAGCCTTCGGGCGCACCCGGAGCTGCGGGCGCGGCTCCTGTTGGTGGCGCGGAACGGCACGCGGCGGTTCACCAACGTGCCGGAGATCGTGCGGGCGGCGGAGGCGGTGGGCTTCGAGGTGGTGCTCGCCGACGCGGACTTCGGGAACGTGGCCGGGTTCGCGGAGGTGGTGAACTCGTGCGACGTGATCATGGGCGTGCACGGCGCAGGGCTCACCAACTTGGTGTTCCTGCCGACGAACGCGGTGGCGATACAGATCGCGCCGTGCTGCGACTTGGAGGGGGTGGCGGAGCACACGTACGGGCCGCCGGCGAGGGATTCGGGGCTGCTCTACTTGCAGTACGGCGTCAGCGTGGACGAGAGCACGCTGTTGGAGTCGTATCCGAGAGATCACCCGGTGTTCACGGACCCGCAGTCGATCCACCGTCAAGGCTGGTTCAAAATGGGGAAGATCTACCTACACCAGCAGAACGTGAAGCTCGACGTCGACAGGTTCAGGCCGGTCTTGATCAAAGCCATCGATCATCTCCGTCAATAGAAACACATTCACACAAAGAAATCCAAGGAATTCCGCAAGAAATTTAACTCTGTTAGCAAGATTTTTGGTTTGGTTCTTAATTTCTTTTATCATCCTAAACTGTATTTAGCTTCTGTAATTATGCAAATTCGTCACTAGATCTTCAAAATCCAAGAACCAATTGCGAGCTGGCTGGCTGAATTATTAGTCTAAGAGGCTAAAAGCTTCATAGCTTCCCATTTAGAATCTCTTCAAAAGTATTGCCAGTTGGAAAATCACTTAGCAAGTGCATGCGTTGGCACTGATACTCGGCACAAATTTATTTATTTATTTATATTTTCATTTCCTTTTGCGTCTTCTCTTTTGGTAAAGTTTGCCGAAAGTTTCTCACAAGTTTCTCTTTTGTGAGAGACCTACACATTGTGGCGCACTACAGCTAATCATTGGCGGACGAGCAGATTAATGGTTCCTCTATTGGATTGTAATTAGTTAATTTTATTTTTTAAGATAAAGGATTATGATATTAACCTGTATCATTGAAGTTGTTTAGCCAGTAAATCAAATTATTTTTCAAAGCAGTGCATTCTGATTTATATTAAAGAGAGGTGCTTAATTCGAGCATAGGGCACGCATTGTTTTATTTACGTTTTGGTTCAAAAAATAACTCAAAACTAAATTAAAATATTTCTGTTACAAATATATATAATAAATAAATTAGTAAAAGAAACACAAATAAAATGAAGGGGAGAATTTTTAACGCTTTTAGTTTTGTAGATTTTTTTTTTTTTTAAATACTAGAAGAATCCCACCTCAGCACTTTAGGTTGGATTAGATTCTTTCTTTTTCCTTGCAACATGATATTAAATTCAGACTTTTAATTAGGTGGGATTAGATTCTTTCTTTTCCTTGCAACATGATATTAAATTCAAACTTTTAATTACATAAAAAATGTTAAATATGATTCAATATTAAAAGAGCCTGACTCAATGCTTTGTATTTTAAATTAGATTATATTTTCTATTAAGCTTTAAAGCTAAAGTAAATTAATAAATAAGTTTTTTTGGCATCTGGAGCATTCTTTTATGAAGGCCCATCAGGAGTTTGAACTTGGAGTAAATCATTTGCTGCAAGTGAGTCCGTCTATTTATGACAGCACAATTTCTGGATGTTCACAGTCCAAAATCCAGGTGCTCTCTGTATTCACTTGTTGATTAAATTTAAATAGTTCAGAGAATATATAATCGAAATCAGTGGCGCCGCTAAGATTTTCAATACGAATATAATAAATTTTAAAAATCAATACAACACAAAATCAAATTATTCAACTTTAAAAACTATAAAATGCTTTTAAAAAATAAACTGAAATCTTTTAAAATTTTAAATATTAATGTAAATCGATTTTCACAAATTAAAAACATAAATATCAAATTTAAGGAGTTAAAAATGAACTTAAATTTGAAAATTTCTACCTTAACATTTTATTTTAGTTAAAACAATGATCCATTGATTCTCGGACTTTATCTATGACTCAAAATTGAAAAAATTATTTGTATTATCATTTCCTCATAATATTTAACATTTCTACATATGAGACCTTATGTAAATACCACACGATTTGAATAGGATAATAGAGATGTGGGATAGTGGAGATCATGGTGTTAGTAGAGATGAGGGTGTTTTTGGAGATAGTGGAGTTAGTGAAGATATTGGGATTAGTAGAGATCAAAACTTCATCTCTATAAATAACCATGGGAAAGTTACAGAAAAACTTGATCGGAAGAGAAGACATACCCTCAGCAGAATCGTTTTGGCATGAAAGGAAAAGTGTACTTCAAGAAGGCCCCTTTCCCACCTCCATATCAACTTCCAAAGGTTTCGGTAAGTGGGCTTATTACGCAAATTATGAATTCTGAAAGTGATAGTTTTATTTTCTAAAAATTATTTTGTTCCACTACTGTTATTATCAATTACGGAAAATTACTTATTACTATTATTTTGGAGCATTGAATTAATTATGAACTAAATGTTAGGTGATGTGGATATGTGTTAAGGACATGGGAGGAATTAGGAGGAAAGAGGAGGGCACTTTGGTCAAATCGTTGTAGCACCCTTTTAGGGTACTGTAGACCATGAGCAGAGGAGGCTTTTTTGGGAGGCTTCTGCATTTTTGCTCCGTCGCCGCCAAAGAACTAGGCCATTTTTCTTCTTCTCACACTCTTCGCCGGGCTGCCGCGCCTACTTCTTCACTCTCCCTCCTCCTCTCCCACTCTCCTCGCCACGCTGGCCGCCGGGACTCCCCCTCGCCCTCCGGACACCCGCCCGCCGACCCTCTCTCCCCACGTGACGCCGCCGAAGAGACCCGCCATCGCCTTCTTCTTTTCTCTCGGCGCCCAATGCCACCTCTCTTCTCCTCTTTTCCCACCACCGCCTCTTCCTCCTCGCTTCCTTCCTCGAGTGCCTTGCCTGTCGCCATAGCCCTACTGCTGGTACGCTCTGTGCCTCAACACCACACTCAACAAGCGCCACCTTGTCGCTGAGCCGCTCATTCACTGGGCGGACCGGGCCGCTGATCTCTCCCTCGAGCCCGAACCGAGGAGAGGCTGCCCCCATGATGAGGAGCCCTCACTGCCGGCGCCGGCAACTCCTCCCCAAGCGCCATTGAGGTTTTACATGGAGCCCTTACGGGGCTGACGTCGCGTTCCGTTTCGCGCCTTCTTCCCCAACTTTGTGCAGTCGACTGGCGCATTGGTGGGGTGTGTGTTGCTCATCTTCGACAGCTTTGATTATTGTTGTTAGTGCGCCGGCGGTGAGTGATAGTATGGCATCGTGCGTGCTAAGCCGCTTAGTTAACTTTACCAGTGCTACCTGGATCCGATCTAAGCCGTATGAATAAGAGCTTCGTCATCCGGCGATGCGATCGTCCCTGCGAATCGACCGATCCTATCACGGCAGTCACATGCCTGATTTGGACAACATTCTGGTTCACACACGGACCTTAGGGTCCGCAGCATCCCCGAGTCCACACCCCGAGGAGTCACCAAATACCGTCGGCGCGCCAGGGCAGGAGCACCCCGAGTCGAATTGTATATTATATTATTTACATTTAACATATATTATGGATGCGAGCGGAGTACGTAGGCCTCGATGTTCGTTCGTGTTCCGCGAGCCTTTCCGTGGGACCGTGCCGGGGACGGGGGCGTACAATGAACAGGACTTTTAAGACTTCTCACTCTATCGGCGCACCCTCTCTCGGACGGGACATTCGGTCAATCATTCTCGCATGGGGTTAACTCTGGCTCGCTCCACTTAGACGCGGTCAGCTCCGGCTAACGTCGATTAGACGCGGACCAGAGACAGGCTGAATCCGTGTGAGGAAGGGCCATTTTGGAATTTGCTCTAATTAAGGAGAGGAAGTGGGGCATTTGGAGTTGCCTCAATTAGGTTTTGGGTTTTAAGAGAGAGCATTATTACCAAGAGGGTTTTTTTTACCGGTTTGGTGGTTGCCGCTGCGCTAGCAGGAGCTACCTCCAAATGCCACGGATATCTTGGCCAAAACACTGTCTGCCTCGCTTTCCCATCCGCCCCCACGATGCCACTTCTCCTCTCCTCCTCCTGCCCTGCTCCTCCCTCGACCGGATCTCTTCTCTCGCCTTCGCTTTACTATCTTGTGCACACTTCTACCTCCTCCTCATCTCTAAAGATCTCGAACCGTCCGACATTCACCAAAGGGATCTGTCTTTTGCCTCTTCTCACCCCACCCTTCTTCATTCGTCGTCAATCGGCGGAGAGGAGAGACCATGGCCAGCGCTACGCTACACCTCCTCTCCTCACAGGATATAGGCAGTCGCTCTTCCTCCCCCGGTATCGGTGTCATGCCCATAGCGATTGTCACTCCCCGTAGTGTACTCCTCAACACAGCTTCCTGTCTGTCAAGTGTCCCAGGTAGCGTAATCTCTGACTGCCTATCCATCGGGAGCGTGTCGTGTTATGCCTATCTCTCGCTCTGCAAGTAGCCCGTCTGACCACCTTCCTTGTACTTTGTCTCCCTAAGGATCCTGCGTGGTGCCGTCAGGCGCCTCGTTCCTACCAGAGTTACTAGGTTGTGGCGCCTCGGTAGACAATGTTGAAGGCATCATCCACGGATCCATACACGTGGAGCGACTGCTAATCCTCTTGGTGCAGTACCGTTTATCTACTATTTGCACCACCGGTATATTCATCCACCTCTGAGCGCGCCGTGGCTCCTTGTATTCATTTTGTACTTATTTTGTTGTCCTATTATTATGTGGATGCTTATATGTCATGACCTACCCGCAATTACAAGTACCAGACTCGAGGCGACCTGCATTGTGTGACAGAAGATATCGGAGACGATTTCCAAGACGAATCACCATCCGGCGTCGATGGGATGCTAACACCTTCGAGAACCAAGTTAGTCTTCTCGACTTAGAGCAACAGATCAGACGGAGAAGAGACACACACCAGTGTCCAACCGGCCAGGAACCGGAACCGAATTCCACCATCTTCATGGCTTTGATGAGTCGTGCAGTATATCAGCAGTCCTCACCGGTATTGGCGTTGAGAGGTTGAGAAGTAGTCAATCTATGGTTAGTGTAGATATATCATCTAGCTCTTGCTACGGACGAGGTTATATACGACTCGACCCAACGAGTGCCCCTAGGAGCGACTCACGATAGCGCCATATTATTGCTCTACGGACCGCGTATATCTGGCGGTCGCATATTCCAGATTCAGAACGATCCGAGCATATTATCGGTATTCAATTGTCAAGACCCAGAAGCGGAGCCAGAGGGCGAGGACAACATTCCGATATATTATCATCCGAGGATTCAAGCTGTCGGTTATCCAGCCACCGGCTCTGCGGAAGTGTTGTCGAGCACGATAAGCCCCCCAGCTCGATGTCGTGTAGTTCGGGCAGGGGGCGATACCGACCTAGACACCGGGCCCCTGTCCAGTATTGTCCTGAACCGTCGGACTCGGTCTCGCGACGGTGATGGATGGACAAGCATGGGTCGATTCGTATGCGTCGGTTATACCCGGCCTTGACAATCGCACGTGCCTCGGCGATGTGTGCCGCGGTATGGCATGGGCTCCACCGGGCTCGTACCAAGCGAACCCACGCATCTGCTTGAAGTGCGGCACTGCCGCCAGTATGTATCCGCATTACCGCGGTGGTCCGCTCGTCAACGCACGTAGGAATGTGCCGGTGGCCAAACAGCTCGATTGGCCGGAACCTGATCAAGACCCCGATATGGTACGTGACGCTGCGGGCAAGATAAGACCTGTCGTTGGCTGACATCGATGCTTGGCATTATGACGGGCTCGATGCCTACAAGGGAGAGAACCTTGAGACCTCTGAGTATCCTGTCTGAAGGCTGGCGATCCTCTAAGAGGTCAGGCCAACCCGGCTGCTGCGGTCAACGCGCCCGGGTCCGGTTCGATCAGGGACGCGAGCAACTTGCCAGCGAAAGGATCAGGCCACGCTCGGGCGCCCTTCAGAGCCAGAGGGCAAGAGTCGATGTTGTCGCCACAAGACTCGTAAGCTCGGCGTATCGTGCAGTATATGAACCAGAGTCATCACATAGCAGGCCACCCGACGGTCGTTATTGCCTCATATTATACCTCATTCGAAGACCAAGACCGCGGATGACCACAAGACCCGCCGGCATATTGTCAAAACCGTCGGGCTGCACCCGCATATTATGCCTTGAACACGGCCGCAACGCGTATCGACTCCGAGCCGCGAGCCACGATGAAGAAGCAGTCTTGCCGGTAGTGTATATGTCATTGTAGGTTATTCACCCAGGCCGTCAGTAACGGAGTGACAATATAGAGTCGCGCGTTGTAGAAGACAAGACCCCAGCGTCGCCACGGCGGAGCTCATCTGGATGGATTACCCGGACGCATAAGAAGCGGGCAAGACCCCGTACGGGCTCGAGCGCGATATGCTGACAAGCGGTAAAGATGTGGAAGTCGATTTGTCGCGAGCGGGCGGGTTTGCGTCAATTGTGGCATCGTGTTAAGAGGCCATTAGACTATAAAACCCGGAGCTGGGCAATAGTCGGTCACTCTTGAGACACCGGGCCGTATAGAAGGCATTATAAACTAGAGTCGTACCTTGAAGTCGACGGAAAGCGTGAGAAAGCGTTGACTACTAGAAGACCCTAGCTAAGTTGAAGACTCCGACAGCGTATAAATTCCGGAAGAGTCGGTGACGTAAACTCTGGAGTCCACCCGGCGCCAACTATAAAAATCTGCTTTTGAAGACGGCGAGCTACGATGAACACTAAACCTTCGCTCTTGTTACTCAATCAGGCCGGTCGGAATCGGTATGAAGATCGTAGGAATCAGACCTATAAAACGGCTGCTGGCAGGCCGCGTCTGCGATGACGTTAGGAAGTATCGACGAATGGATCGGCGGCAGACTAGAAGTCGAAGCAGGTATAAAACCGTCCCGCTATTGCCGTAAACCTAGATCGTCAACCGACTAT
This sequence comes from Zingiber officinale, assembly GCF_018446385.1. NCBI lineage: Eukaryota > Viridiplantae > Streptophyta > Magnoliopsida > Zingiberales > Zingiberaceae > Zingiber > Zingiber officinale. The sequence goes on from NC_056006.1 coordinate 81,337,015, forward strand.
AAAAACTTGAAGACCCGCGTTGATGTTGAGCGACGTAGAGTCACCTACCCACCGCTCTCTACATCGGCGGCGCGTTGGCTGGCCTAGGAACGGACGAGACCAGCCAGCTGACCACCAATGACCACTTATTTGGACCGATTCTAACCGAGTCTATCTATCCTCTGGCTCGAATCTCGCCGGGTCGATCTTATCTCGGCTGACCTTGCGCGTCAGCCGTTACGGTACTCGGTAGGGATATTCTCAGTCGTTGGGGTCAGTCTTCCCCCGCTGTTAAAGTCTATCTCACCAATCACCACTTGATATTCCCTCTTCTCTCGAGTGAGTGACAGTCCTGCTGACGGTGCTCGAGTCTCCTATCTCCCTCCCTCCTGAGTCGTCGAGACATCTATCCCCCGCCGGGTCGGTGTGTTCGAGATTCTGCTCCGCTCGGACATCGGTGGCCAAAGACGCCTTACTGGACCACGGTGATCACTGATCTCTCTTGTTCTCGAGAGCCTACCTTGTGACCACGACGGACCATCGTTGGTTTTGGACGTGATATCTCCGACGGGCTCTATGCTCTCCTATGCTTCGCGTAAAGATAAACGCCGCGGCTCACTGACTTCACACTCGGTACGAACTTCCACCTGTCTACACTTCAAAGTTTGACAGTACCGACTCCATCGTCGTACCAACGACTCGGTACGATCCATGTATGATCGTATGGGCATGCGACTGTGAGCCCTCTAATAAATGTGGCCGCTCGCCAATCCCGAAGTACGTGGGTCGTTCCGACCACATGCTCGCACGTCTTATGACGCCCGTAGGGCTTCATCTGACTTCAACTATCACACGACGATCGACACCATCATCGACATCCAGACCCTAGTTATTTACGCGGCGGACGGCCAAGGCTACTCAAATTTTACACTGCAGCGCCGTCTTCGTGTCGTTACTGGTTGCTCCGCTCGCTTGATCCCGGTTATCGCTCCGACCCATTTCTGCAGTTATAACCGATCGTTGCTAACGGCTTTCAAGACACTCAAGGCAGCATCAGCATCAGTGTCAACACTGCCGGTGCTAGATTACCGCCTCCTGACTCCTTAGACAGAGAGCTCAGATCTGGAGCATTGGGAAGAGGGTATTTTGAGTTTGCCCTCAATTAGTTTGGCTTTTAAGTGGTCGATCCGATGGCGCAATAGGTCGTTCAGTTTTTGGTGGGTGGTTTCAGGAGATCAAGAGGCCTTCTTTGGCCTTCTTGGTGTCGCCAGTGTCGCCTCACCGTCCACGCCTTCTTCCTCTCTCTGCCACGCTTCTTCTTTGATCTTCTCTTGAGGACTACCATCCTCCTCCCCTCGACCCTCCTCCTCATTCTCCTCTCTCCTCGACCCGCTTTGACCGCGGGATCTTTTCTCCGCCATTCTCTATTCCGCACGAGCGAGAGACGAGGCGAGAGATGCCGGCCATGCCGCCATGCCCATGCTTGCTTGAGTGCCGCACAGCCACCTCTCCACAGATATATGCAGCTGCTTTCTTGCTTCTCCGCCTCAGGCCAGCCGACAGTGCCGCGAGCCAGCGGTGAAGCCCCACGGCGGCCACCATCGTGCCGCTGCGCCCGCAACTCACGGGGAGGGCCAACTGTCGTCATTATCATCGCATCACAGTAGTATCCAACCACGCAAGCAGGTATGCCTCCGTGCCGGTACACTAGTTTGTCACGGTCCGAATCGTTGTTTCGCCCCCTGGTGTTTCTGTAAGCTTGATCGATGACGTTGGTCTGAGGCAATATCATGTATCATCACATACCGCCACAGGCGCTACTACCAAGTGACTCTGACGCTTATTCTCAGGTCTATGTCATCGTGATCCGCTCATTCGACCCAAGAACTCCTCAACCTATCTGAGTCAGCACGGCCGAGCGATCGAGAGTATTCATTTGTAACTATTTTGTTGTCCCATTATTATTGTGGATGCTTATATATATACACCTCGAAACTACGCGACCGTATACGATCGGAATCGCGTTAGTTCAGGCGTGCGTACTGGACGTTCAATCGGAAGCTAACGACACACAATCATGTGCGACTTCCGCGTATATCATTAGCAGTCATTCATCTTCAGGCAGAGAAGTGTATTCAACATTTCTAATGAACTACTGAACTCTACATCAATTTCACCCCTCCAGAAGAGGGTTCTGAGAGTTGATATTAACTTAACATAAAGGAAACATGATTTGGTCGCCTATGTATATTATTTTAGTTTTTAGGAGTAATAATCATTTTTTTACTATTGAAAATCATCAAGCGAACACTGACTATTTTATCCAGTCACTGAATCTCATAATTTTCCATTAGAGATGAAATTGCCGAATAGGATGGGTTCAATGGAGTACAAGTGAGTCTTGATTACCGATTTCTAGAATTCCGTTGCAATATGGGATTTTCAAATTTAAGTGGATGTAGTTTAATTACTTCGAATAATATGAATAGTTTACCGTTTATTTTGAAATGAAAAGACTGGTTTATTTTGCAATTACTGCACTAATGAGGCTGGTTGTTTTCAATTTTTTCTTTGAAAGCAACACAGATGTCCATCACTGGTAATGGGGTGTGACACCTCCATTCCAATCTAAATAACCATCCAAACTAGCAACTTAATAAAATAAAGTTTATACTTATAATTCTCTTTCAATTGAAACATGAAAGGAGGAACAAACAACTTACTCCGCTTGTTTTTGTGGTTGGACAAAGGAGAAAAAAGAGTTGCTTGTACAAAAATAAAAAAGAGAAGAGCAAAGAAGATATGGAGGAAGAAGCAAAAGAGAAAATCTTTACCTTCTTCATTAGCAACCTTAACTAGTTTCAGTGAGCTCAACATCGACAAAAAGAGCAAGGTAAGGCAAAACATGGTTACTCTTGTGGTGCCAACAAACCCTAGAAAACACGATAAGAAGAAGAAGATGCGAGAGCTTCTCTTGTTGCTGGAAGATGGCAGCAACTGATGCTGCGTTTCTTGCTTCCTGGAAAAGAGAAAGGAGAAGAAAAGATATATCTTGTGCTTGAGAAGAAGAGAGGGAAAACTAAAGGTTTATTACCATTGGAGAAGAGAAGGAGAAGAAGGAAATGGGGAAGAAGAGAAAAGGAAAAATAAAAGAGAAGAAACGATGAAGGCATGGCACGGCTGGGAGAAGAGAATGACTATTGATATAAAATATAAGAATATAAAATCGAATATTGATGCAACGAAAGCTATTGATATAACTGTTGATTCAAAAATTAATACTGGAAACAACCTTCTAAACCCTATTAATTCAACACAATACTATGAAATAAACAATCAAACTCGTTGGGAGAAGAGAATGGCACGGCTGAAACTATATTATTGATCAAAAACTACTCAATAACAACTTAAACAAGTGCTTAAGTAGACTCAAAACCTAACTTTGTAAAGACAAAAATAACCTTAAAACCCTAACTTGGCAAAAATTAATAAAAATATAATAAACTTGTTCCAGGCTTCTGAAAAGGCCTTAAACAATTTCTTTTGCCTTTAGATTGCTTTGATGTTCTGCATCATTCTCCTCATAGTAGAGAAAATTCGCTCTTGAATTGTTGGCCAAATCATTATCATAAGAATTACTATGTAAAGGAATCACACGATTTACATTAAAAACATCGACAATGTAAATATGACTAGGTAGGTTCAAACGATATTCATTGGGGTTTATTTTCTTAACAATCTTGGGAAGACCAAAATTTTTAGTTGATAATTTGGTGTACTCCTCAGCAATAAAATGATCAGTAAAACGATCCTTAGACAAAATTGCCCACACAAAATCTCCAACATCAAACTCCAAGTGCCAACGCTTTTGGTCTGTAGTGTGCTTGTCCTCGTCAAATTGAGTTAAAGATAAGAGAATTGAAACTTCATCTGATGGTTTAGGTTTCCACCGTTTGTCTACAAGGTAGTAGCATAATTTTTGCTCTCTTAAACATAAAACTATAAGTATTAGCTTGCCCATCATGATACACACTTCTGTCATACTACCAAGATTTGCCTAACAATATGTAACAAGCATCCATAGCTACTACATCACACCAAACAACATCTTTATATTCCAAACCAATTAAAAATGAAACAAAAGCCCTCTTAGACACTGATACATCACCACCCTTCTTAAGCCAAGATAATTTGTAAGGCTTAGGATGATTTCCGGTTTGAATATTTAATTGATGCATGATTTCAACTTACATAATATTTTCACAACTTCCTGTTGGTGCATTTGACACAAATGATCAAACCTAAGTTTTGATGAATAACGAATGGATTAAAGTTAGATGTGTCGTGTGGTCTAATCTTTCTACCAAGTATGCAGGACTTAATTAATCTGACACCAGGCTGAAATCTAGCTAGGTTTGGAGGACCTGATAGTTGTTCCATGAAGTCTAGGGTCAAGTGAGTGACTGATATCTAGCGGAAGAAATTTGGCTGTAGACACCGGGAGGACACAGTTGGTGCAATGAGTTCGAATAAGATGCGGACCTAACAAAAGCCACGAGACTGTGGGCTAAAAAATCAAGCGATTTTGCATAGTAAGTAAGGTAAATCCTTTGGAGAACGAGTCTCAATTTGGGATTTTAGGTGCAAGTCCAATTTAGATCCATTTTAAAAACCTAAATTGAGACTTTGACTAGATTCTGGTCTCAGATAGACAAGATCTAATTAATACTGCTATTTTTATTGTGCTAATTTTATCTTGTAGGGTATACTTTGTTTTGTTGGATTAACACATTTTGCAGGGAGAAAGGACCACAAAATACTTTGGGTGAACAGTACTCGAGGTGCCTTCCATGCAAAGGAAGGCGCCTTGAGTTGGGCGATGGAAGGCGCCTTTGATCGAATAACGTAGAGACTTCGTAGATGATAAGGAGTATCTTTGTTTGGCATAAAGCCTGCAATTGGAGGTGCCTCAGAGAGGCTTGGAGGCGCTCTAATGCTCCTTAAAAGAAGTGTTCGAGCAGTGCATTGGAACAGAACTTAATTCAAAAGTGCTACGACTCATCTGCAACTCTAAACACACCAACTGCCTCTACGCTACTACTCTAAGACATCTGATCGCTGTCGACAGACCGTCACCAACACAGAGCGATCCCGCTTCTACTTCGGCTGTTGGTAACATTTAAATTAAGTTGTTCATTTATATTATTAAAGAAAGTGTAGGTTGTTACACTATGCTTTGTTCATTTGTATTCAATTTCCTCTTCCAGCGGTTTCGGAAGAGATTATTAGTAGATTACTTATCAATAGGTCTGCGAGACCTAAGTCTTAAAGTAGGAGTCATCGAAGACTTTGAACCAAGTAAAACTGATCGAGTTTGTGTGCTTGTTCTATTTTCGTGTTTAACTTTTTCCACTGCATACTTATTTTATAAAGCTAAAAAGATAAGTTTTCTAAGACCATGTGACACCCCCCAATCTCTCTCCCTCCCTCTCACATGCGTAATGGTCTTACACTTCCAACATCAAACACAAATGACAAACCTTGCCAAGGATGGTACCCGTCGACTAAACATATTATTCCACAGCCAATCATCACCCACTATTGATTTTGGCATTAAATAGGAACGTTGAACGACCAATGCCATTTCAACATCTGCTTCCAATAACACTTCGTTTATGGCCTCCTCATCATACACGGGGTCTAGTGAACTTTGATATGCTTTCTTCACAATCATCATTCTCCTCAAATAGTGCTTTCTTTTCTGTAGTCTTTTTACATTCCGATTGCCTATGCCCAATCTCTCCACAGTTGAAACACCTTATTTCACCACTACTGTCACTTCCTTTGTTAATTTGACTGACACCTTACTAATCCCAGCAGCCACACCGCTAGGCGCTCCACTAACAGTGTTCATAGGATAAAAACCACTATTACATTCATGCATGATTTTTTCCACCAACAAAGTTCTCTAATGTGTAGTAGATACAGAAACGGAGTCGAACATATTCATAGTATCCTGAATTTAATAGTTCAAACCCCCAATATATCGTGTCACCAATTAATCTTCAGTTTTGTGAATTTCGTTCCTAGCAATTAATTGAAAAAATTCGATGGTCTATTCATCTACTAATCAAATGTCTTGCTTCAAGTTCTACAACCTTTGATACATTAACCGTTGAAAATTGTATGACAAAAAGATTGCCCACATATACTTCTTCATCTTCTTTCAATTTGTAATTTTTTGCCTTACCTAATCTGTTTTAAGTCAATTTCAATTGTTGGCACCATGCAATCACTCTCCCATATAGTCTAGTTGTAACCAGAGGCACACACATGTCTTCTGGCACCTATTTAAAATCCAAAATCTTCTCTATAGAGGTTAATTAGCTAGTTCAAAAACTCCTTAAGTTGTAAAGTGACATGAAACTTGAGAATATCACTTCTCATACCCGTCTCCCAACTCCTATAATCCTCCTCTACTACTACTTCGTGACACCTATGGGGAACCTTTTCATCATAAACGTCCTCCTCACCATTACCCTCTCCATTTCTAAGTATGTCGGCTGATAGTTATTGTGTTGGACCAAATGTCCTCTATTTTAGTTTTCCAATATCATTGTCATCCTCTCCGTTAGCTAGTCCACATCTAGTTCAAGTTATTTGTTAATCATCTTTCGAACCCGTTGCTCCATATCACAATCATAAACTTTGTGAACGTTGTCAATGCGTTGATGTCTTATTGGCAGTATGATGATACAAAATCAGTTCCGTTCTGATACCAACTAGTGTAGCGAAAGCTATTGATTCTGTTGATTCGAACACGAATGCTAAAATTAATCTTCTAAATCTTATTGATTCAATAAAATACCGAGAAATATGCAACCAAACTCGTCGTTTGGAAAAAATAGAATGGTGTAGTTGAAACTTTATTATTGATTAAAAAATTTACTCAATAACAACTTTAAATAGGTGTTAAAATAGACTCAAAACTAGATTCGAACCTCAGCTATGACAAATTTATAGAAATTTTTCCTCTAAATGGGGCACGCAACTAAAGGATGTTGGGCTCCTGGGCTGCCCATTACGAGCGCTTCTCAATTTATCCTGGTGGTCGGTGGGAAACTTCTATGGGACCGGACTGATTACCCCAGGCTCGACGTTACCCAGCCTGGTTAATCATTTTTTTAAAAAAAAAATAGACTCAAAACTTTAATTTTGTAAAGATGAAAATAACCTCAATATCTTGGCAAAGATTAATAATAAAAAAAAGACTAAACTTGATCTAGGCCTTAGAAACAAACTTTAAACGATTTTGTTTCTATGAAAGATTGCTTTGCTGTTCCACATCAAGTATCCTTGTGGAGCTAGAATGATTACGAAAGGAGTGATACGATGTTGAGAGGAGAAAACAAAGAATAATTATTATGAGATAAATTTACATATAATTGCAAAAGAGTGAGCATTTCCCAACAGGATAGGAAAGGCGAGGTATGATTCTAATGGTTAACCTGTTAGCAAAAATAATACTCCGAGATTTTCGGAGACTTAGTTGAATTTAAATTATATGAAATAAATTCAACTTATCTATTGAAATGACCTAAGTTGATAATCTCAGACTGTCAGCAAAAACTGATATTTGCCAAGTGCTGAAAATATACTTCACAGTGACCGACCGGACGAAATAAGTTAAGGCTCACCGAAAGTAGATAAAATCTATCGAAAGTAGAGGTTTAGGCCAACCAAGTGAAGCTTAAATCCGACCAAGCAAAGAGATTGATCAAGGGAAGAGGCCGATCGAGTGAAGTGTCCGACTGAGCAAAGTGGCCGACCGAGCGAAGCTTAAGACCGACCGAGCGAATCGAATGCTTCTGTCGAGCGAGTTGTAGGCTTTCTGCTGAGAGAGTTGTTGCCGAACAGTAGAGCGAAGTCTAGAAAGTGGTCGGACGAGTGAACTGAGTAAACCGTGGCCTACGACGAATGCAGTCTTCTTGAAACACATTCACCCCACCTCTAGCTGTGTTTCGAAGATTTTTTGGGTCGTCTGTTTCCAGAATACAATGATAAACCGTGATTCCCATCAAGTACTGATGGTCACGACGAACTGAGAGTTACCCGACTGCTATCACGGATACTTCATCGAGCAAAAATTGCACGATAGAGGAGATGGGGAACGTAGGTGGAGATTCAGCCTTTCGTGTGTGTAATCTTTTGCCTATGGTCGTAGCCTCCTTATTGGTCCGTTTGGACAAATTTTGCCCCGACCGATCTAGCATTTGAATCGTGCAGGTCGTGCCCGAGCAAAGAGGCAGATCGAGTGAAGAGTCCGACCGAGCAAATCGAAGGCTTCTGTCAAGACCGGTCTGACATTTAGACTGCACATGTCATGTCCGCACACGAGTCAACATGATTCGGTGCAATTTGAGCCCTAGATTTGCAACCCTTGCGCACCCACGTGTAAAAGAAAATATCTCTCCATGCATTTGTTTACATTCTCAATGCATATGAATCAATGTAAATTAACTAACATGCCTTGAAGCGTCCAATATGAGACTAAAGTCTCATTTACAATAGAGTTCATATCTCTTCCACCTCTTCTTCATTCACATGTATCCAACGTAACCTTGATTTTGTTTTTGTTATTATTCCTGTCTTCTCCAGTGAAATCGAAGCAGATATGTTGATCCTCGAGTAGTTCAGACATAAAACAATACATAGAACTTTTTTCTTCTGTTTTTATTTTAAGGAGCATACATATTCCGTAGTATAACGATGCCCGAGCTCATAGTTGCGTGGCTACCGTTTGATATGGTCAATGAAGCAAGGAAGAAAACTTATGCCAAAAAAACCAGCTTTCCCATCGCTTTCTTTGATCCCTTGACTTCGCTTCAAGCGTCTAAAAAGAATAACTAGGCAAAAAACACAAAAAAGGCCAGATTTAGCAGAAATGTAAAACATCCACTGGATGATGACTTGCTAAGGGAAAAGCTTCCTGATTCTAAGTTGCTTTGATTACTCATAAAGTTCAATCATTTTCTTATTCAACGTACCTATCCGATTCAATTAATTATAATATTAGTCATGGCAGCTTCTTCTAATTTTCCATCTGTTTGATTATGAAATTTGTGAGAAGCGGTTGTAAAATGCTTCAATTATTGAACCACAAATAGCGCCCATCGACAAATGCATTTAAACTTTGTTTCTTTTATTTTCCGAATCCATACAAGTTATTCAAGATGGGACGTTTTGAATATTAAATGCGTTGCCTAATCTTTTTGTCTTTCAACATTTATTTAGGAGATTTGATTTTGTTCTTCGACGAGTTGAATCATTGTAAAATCCAATTCAAATTATATTTTATATCAATTTTGCTCGCCAATGGTAGGCTTTTCTGGATTCTTTTCAGCGGCGTAAGTCTCAATCTATGGCCTTCGTCCGTCACATTCCTCCACGCCGCATTGTACGAATAAAAATCAAACTCTAAATACAATCATCGATCCTCGCCCACCGACACTGCAGAATTTGTTCTTCCTCCTCTCCTTTCAACATGTCAAGTCCAGACTCCTTATATATTTGAAAGTGTTTCCATTCTTCAGCGTCTGAGATAAAGCTCCTGCAGGATGAAGGAGATGAAGAGGCTCAGGTTCCGGCCTCTGGCGGAGCCCCGGAGTTTTGGGTCAGGGCTAATTATTGGATGCATTTTGGCGTCGATGATTTATGCCATAATGTACAGAAGTGAAGAAGGAATCGACCATCGGTCTATCTGTGAGTTGCCCAACTCTGTTCTTGCTGGTCCACTTCAACAATGATGTGACTCTGTTTCAAGTTCGCGCAGTGACTTGCAAGCTTCCACCGTCTTCGTCGTCGGACGACGCGGCTACTGCGAATTCTTCTGTCGAAGAAGGCGGGAGCATTCTATCGACAAGTAGTGACCCGGCAAATGAAGAAGACAAGATCGCAATCAATTCTTCCTTGGTAGAAGAGAAGGTTTTAATAACTGGGAGAAATGAGTCAGGTAATAGTATGTCATTAATTTTCTTTACTTTTCCATCTTGAATTAAGATTACGCCAATCTTGATTGCCAGTTGACGAGGAGGAGGAAGGAACCAAAGTGAAAAATGATAAACAAGCGTCGGCGAAACCATCAGCTGTCGATCACAATCAACCAGGTTATTCTTTGAACACACAGACTTGTGCTTTTTAAATCCACGCCTGAATTCCACACTGGCTTGTTTCAGAAGCTTTGCCTGCGAAGAAACCGATTTGCGATTTCTCCCAGTACAGATTAGACATCTGCGATTTAGAGGGCGATATCAGAGTCACCGGGAAGAATCTCTCTTCGGTAATGCTCGTTGCATCCAGAGACGCCCCTGCATCGTCATGGGAGATCAAACCGTATCCCCGCAAGTACGACCATTCCGCCAAGGCCAAAGTCCGATCTTTCAACGTCACGACACTGCACGCCTCCGCCGCCCCAAACTGTGACGTCCGCCACTCCGTCCCAGGCGTGCTCTTTTCCACCGGCGGCCACTGCGGAAACTGCTTCCACGACTTCGCCGACGTGCTCGTTCCTCTCTTTCAGACCGCAGGCCCGCTTCGCCGACAAGTCCGGTTCGCCATTTCCAGTTTGAAAGGCTGGTGGATGATGAAGTACCGACCGTATCTGACCCAGCTGTCCGCCTTCGACGTCATCGACCTCGACGGCGACGACCGCGTTCATTGCTTCGACCGCCTGACGGTCGGTCTGCGCGCGAAGCGCGACTTGATGATCGACGCCGAAGAGGCCCCCGATGGCCACTCCATCGCCGGCTTCGTCGAGCTCACCCGCAGCGTCTACGGTCTCGGTCGCGCCGGAGTCGGGCCGAAGAAAAACCCCACGAAGCCGCGCCTTCTGTTCATCGCGCGCGGCGGCACGAGGAAGTTCGCGAACCTGGACGCGCTGACGGCGGAAGTGGGCTTCAGGCGGTGGCGGCGGGCACTTCATGGACGTCGGCCCGGTTCGCGCGTCGGTGGTGCGACGTGTTGGTTGGCGTGCACGGCGCGGGCCTGACCAATTTCCTCTTCCTACCCACCGGAGCGGTCGTCGTCCAGGTAGTGCCACTTGGCAAGCTGGACTGGATCGCCACGAATTTCTACGCGGAGCCAGCGATGGGTATGAATCTCGAGTACATCCAGTACGACATCACCATCGCCGAGAGCACGCTTCTCGACGCGTATCCGAGGGACGACAAGGTCTTCACGGATCCGGAGTCGATCCACAAGGAAGGTTGGCATAGGATCCTGGAAGTCTACCTCCGCCAACAAAGCGTCCGGCTCGACGTCGACCGGTTCAGACCGGTTCTGGAGAAAGCATACGGGCTCGTCCGGGATAGGGATGGCAATGGGTAGGATTTGGGTAGGATTTTATATCCTCTGTACCCATATCCATTTATTATATCTATACCCATACCCATCCCCATACCCATCGGGTATTTAACTTTCATACCCATCCCCATACCCGTCGGATTTTCGGGTATCCATATCCTACCCATCATCCTATTACTCTCTACCATTCTCATTTTTTTAAAAAAATTATCTCAATGTATTTGTCAGCTCTTCCTCGTCTCGCGCTCCTTCAATCGGGTGAACATTTTTCGTAGAAAAGAAGATAAGATACGTGTTGATGATCGAAAAAAGAGACAAAGTAAGCCTTTTTCTAAGATGGAAAGAGGGCTAAAGTTTTTATTTCTCAATAAAAAATGAGGCTATATATATATATATCGGGTATCGGGTAGGGTATGGGTAGGATTTTACCACATCCGCCTCCATATCCATACCCGAAATACCCATACCCGAATACCCATTTACTATAATCGGATATAAAAATACCCTCCATATCCTCCTCCATTCGGGTCGGATGTCGGATTATCCATCGGATTCGGGTGAAATTACCATCCCTAGTCCGGGAGAAGGAATAAATGCTCAAATAAAAGTTTTATTCTTTATATAACGGAGGGACAAACAAAAAGAAAGTGGCTTCCACATACGTTCTGATGCAGCATAGCTATACCCCATTGGTTTCGAGAAAGAGAAACTGAAAGGAGAAGACAAATATTGATTTGTTAGAGCGGTTTGTCATGTAGCAGTAGGCATTCATTATCATAAACGGTAGAAATTAAAGTTAAGGTGCAACGTTACACGTTTCTGAAACTATACACACTTTTGCTGGCTTTGCGTGAAGAAACTGGAAAAGTATCTTAATCCATTTTCTTCTTTAATCTAATTAGTCATGATTTACTGAAATAAGTTAAGGTCGGTAGCTAGTATATATATATATATATATATATATATATATATATCGTGCAAAAGAACACTGGAGTTAGCCTCTAAAAACAATTAAAAACGTGGACTGAATGTCCGTTAAGGAAGCAGGAGTGGATGATCAGTCGCGTAATCTTGTGGGGTTTGTGACAGCCTTGTAATTGAGTGCATGTGAGGTACGTAGAAGAAGCAGCTTATTCCGCGTGGAGGTGTCAAATAGGGTCGGTTCAACTGATGCTTAGTATTTTAGTTATTGCAGAATAAAATTCATGTGGAATTTGCATCCGTCAGTTATTCCAATGTGGCGCTTTTCACTGTGTTTTTCTGAGAAGTATGGTTGTTCAGGGGTTATGGTGTAGTGGTAGAGTATTAAATATTTAGATATATATAATTTGAAAATGGTGTAGTGGTAGAGTATTAAATATTTAGATATATATAATTTGATTTTTAGTTATGATAAATTTATAGATTTTTTTTTTAAAATGGGATGTGCAGTGATTAATGGAAAAATGTTATCGGACTAAATTAATAATCTTAAAATCAGTAAATAAAATTAATAAAATTTATTTATTTTTCCCGTGAAGTATGTGGTAAAAGGTGATTCGTTTGTCTCCAGCGCTTCCGTTAATCCGTCCCTAGGCCAACACAGAGGAGGTAAATCACGGATGACTAGTAGCCATTAGTGCAAATGGCTAAGACATGGGGGAGGTTATGTTCGGTCACGCCGAGTTTCGATCTCAAGATTTCATGTGATAATTTTTTATGTCTTAATCATCGCACCGTCCCGAGGGACATTTTTTCCATTAAGTATGGTTGTACAAAGAGAATTTAATTAGATGCATCAATCATTCGTATTGATCAGTGCATCAATTCTTACTAAAAGAAATTATATATTTGTCTAATAGTTCGAAAATTTTCATGAATACGTAGGAAAAGGGTTTGCCGACAACTGGATGGATGCCCAAGTCAACGTAGGAGGTTGGTGAACTGTTCCGTCGTTTTTTTACGCATATCATGATTAGTCGTTTTTAATAATCGTAATTATTGTTTAATTAGGAAAGAAATTATAAAATAACATAACCCACACCAGTACGCTTTCGTTAATTAAGATTATAAATAATTATATTACTTTTAATAACATTAGGAATATATATGCTAATTTTAACTTTTTATTAAAATTTGAAACACATGGGCCAAACGTACATAATGATATACTAAGAATCCTTATGAATGAAGATTTTTTTTTTTGTTTTTTTGTGTATATATAATTATAAAAGAATATGCAATTCTTTATTTACTCTAAAAGATATGGGATGTTAGAAGATATTGGATAATTTATAGAAGATTTTAAAGAAAATTATTTAATTAAAATTATATAAAATTAATTTTAACTTAGTTAATCTGTTGCGATTGTCATGCCCGTAATGTAAAGTTATCTAATAAAAATTAGATAACACATTCTCTGTAACAATGATAGATGAATCATATATATAATATCACGAAACTACTCACAAGCAATCAATAGTCCACACGGCTGAATGTAAACACAATCACATAGTTTATAAGCAACCTACACTGTTAGAAGTAAACACAACCATACAGTTGATAAACAACCCACACGGCTGAAACAAAACATAGCAATATAGTTGATAAACAACACACACAGCTGAAACAAAATACAGCGAAAGTCACAAAATAACGAACACAAAACCACAAAAGCAACTAACTACGAGTTGGCTTGGCTTGACACTAAAACATCAAACCAAATACAAGAAATCACAAGGCTAAACTCCAAGTCCACATCGAGTTATTAAAATACCAAGTTCATAAATTTAAAACACAAACAAAATAAAAAAAAAAAACAAAACAAGAAAACCATCCTGGGATGTGACGTAGGATCGGTAGTCAGGATCCTCCAAGTGTCCTTGTACCTTCTACTTGTTCCCCGACGAAAGAAAAATCAGTTCAAGGGGTGATGAGTGCTAAAGACTAAGCGGGTAATAGACAGATAGTGCATGAGCATAATAAGTATCTAGAGAACCAAAGGTATATAGTTTTGTAGGGGAAAGTATCATGAACTATAGAGATATCATAATAAATATTCATACCTGAATCCATATACTAAGCTAGTAATAGAAAGTCAGGTGCAATGAAGATCTACAATAGTACTGCTCATAACCACAAGGGTAACATGTGAGGTATATATATACTACCAACAAGTAAGCCAGTGTCAAAGCACATGCAACAGGCATATATCTCAATCATATATAAACATATCACATCCATATGAATACAATAAAAACAACAGCATAAGCAAGCATAATACAAAAGTGTATGCACGGATAGTCACCCCACCCACCTCTCTGTACCACGACCCTGTATGGTTGAGAGGCTGGAACAATGACAACTGTACAACACTCCAGCTGCCACGACTCTCAAGTATACATGCAATGATATGATGAGTAAAATGCATCAGTCATCACATATATAAATAACAATTACTATACTACAATAAAAGCAGCATGCTCAATAAGGTACATGAATAAACATCAATCAGTATAGGTAAACGTGGTATCTAGTATCTGCTAAATATCATAGATGACAATGAGAGACTGTATAAACATGGATTCGATCATCTCAAAGATCAAGCAGGTAAGTATCAAGCTCAGGAAAAATATGAGTGGAGTCAAGGTAAATACAACATCTATCTAAATATCTAACTCATGCATTAAGGTCAAAGTACTAAAGAGACAAAGCAGAAAGTACCCGCCTTTATCTGTCGATCGTGATAAACCAATCTCACATCGAGACACTCATCTCGAATCAACATCCTGCAAGTCATATATTGTATAGTTTAGCTAATCAAATAAGCAACAACTAGCTAAACCCAAAGATCCAAACTCATAGGAAAACCCCTATTCAAATCGAACATAAATTATCCTTAATTAATGATTAGCTTCAATTACTCTCATCCATGAATCCTTAATTACAATCTGTTCAATACTACCAACAAGAAACCATATAACTTCAACCCATCACCACTAATCACAATATCAATCTAATGATTCTGATGACGATCATGTACTCCTCTAAATCTACCAATCCACTAATCAATCCAAGTTTATCAACCAAGTATAGATTAATCAACTCAATACAAACTAATCAAACTCCATAATCAATTAGATTAAATACTTCCAACTATTCCACCTCCACATAGGATTTATTTCAAGCATAATCAATCCAAAACTCACCCAATTCCAGTAATGAATCAATCCTCCATTCAACCCAAAATATTCATCTCAATAATAATCGATCCACATGATAATCAATCACAAACCCAAATCCACTCAAGCAACATATCACAACTAAATAGAATTTGGTCACCCTAACCATTCCATGACTAGAATCAAATCTAGTTCATATACGAAATTACCTCTACAACTTACCCAAATCTGGTTCACTGCTTGATGAAGAAATCCAGTTGCAATAGCAATATAAGTAGACCTTTCCTCTTAGATCTGCTGAGAGGATGGTGTTATAGCGATGATCCGAGCTAGGTGAAGGTGTTGTCTTCCAAATCAAATAACCCTAAATCAGCACTGATCATAGATCAAGAAGCCTAGGTTAAAGGGATGGCTACTTCCGCGTTCCCTTCATTCACGAGTGGCCAATGTGGCAGCTGACAAGGCGATTTGATGTCATCACCGAGAAGAGCAGGCAAGGAGTTGAGCTACTGCTGCTCGCATGCGTGGACCAAGCCTCTCAGTGCTGCCACGCGAAACAAGTGCACAATAAAAGGACTGCCACAAGGGCAGCTGAATAGACACAAATGAAAATAGGGCCAATAGCAATTCGCTAAGAAGGACTAACTACTACTCAGCTAGCACTCGTCGGCACGTCGGTAAGGTTGCCGGCTTCTTCGCTCAAACCGAGTCAATCGAGGACGAAGATCATTAGAGAAAGAAGAAGGCAATCGAATGAGAAGATGACGCATGTGAAGGGAGAACACGGTGAAGAAGAAGATGCCACTGCATTGAGGCGGCGACACAAATGACAGAGGTAGGAAGGTGGTGTCCTAGGTGAAGGAATGACACGGACAACACAATTAGTCTTGTTTGTGCCACGTGCCCTCGCCCTGCAAGCAGAAGGAGGCTAGCGGGAGAGATCTCGGAGACAAGGTAAAGAATCGGAAAGAATGATTGCGCAGCAGGAGATAAGGAGATGAAGTGTTGATGTAGGGTAGAGAGTCGTTTAAGAGAAGTGTCATTAATTAATCCATCGTATGTTTTAATTAACCAACTCCTAACACATGGATATATAGTCTTTACTATCTAATTTAATAGGTTAACGCATAACCAACTAATGACACCTGATGGATCTATAAAATAAATCCAAATGCCTTCGTTAGGCCTAATACTATTATCCTCTTAATCATATCGTACGATGATCGAGAATTTAGCATGGTTTTGCTCCGCCCGCTGTCAAAAGTACAAAGCGAGGCTGCGAAGGCAGTCGCATCATCGCTAGATCGAGGCCTCTTAATGCATAGATGTAATGCGCTATCGGACAGCATTGTGTTGAATAAGGTTCATCGGATCATCTCTTCGAATATTACATGGCCCACAACCAAGCATTGTAGGTCTGGATATGAGAACTGAATGCAGAAAGGAATATCATGGCTTAATGCGCATTTATGAACAAATTGGGAAACACGAGACGTAGTGAGTTTTTTACTCTCACCGTGTTTTGTTCTTCATCTTTCGCTCTTACTCATCTCCTTCTCTACTGTGATACCGCAATGAATGCTGGCGTAACACACACAACCAATCATCGTTTGGTTGTTCGTGGCGAAAAATAATCATCATCATAATGAGTAATTAACGTTCATTAGAGACATTTGCATTTAATAAGAAGAAAGAATTGAAACGCAGTAAGGTTTTTTTACTATTAATGCTCTTTTGTTCTTCCGCTTTTTTCTTCAACAAAGTCCATCCTCCTTATATGGCTCAGCAGATGCGTGAGAGAGTCATCCTGTCTCCCTACACACATATAGAAGGGCTCATATCCTCCTAAATCACTCTAAATGAGTTTAATATCGCCATTAATAGTCGAGACCATTACTAAAGTATAAGATCCAATTTGACATTCAATAGATCCCACACCGTAATGGGGTGCGCAATTTAAAAATCACCAGTTGAGTCCAAGTGTAGCATGATTCCAATATATTAAGATGTTTGCTTGATGTCTCGACATGTTCTGAACTGCATGTATTTGATGCCTCTATATTTGTGTTCACCCAGGCGTCGATAGCGAATCTCAGTCGAACCTTGGAAGCGTGTCTTGATTCGGCCATATTGACATATCTCTAAGACTCTCCGTGATAAGGCAACCTCATTGTGCTTCGTCACGTGACCTCACTTCCTCCTCACAGTTCTTTAAAAATGTGATTGTCAGGCTTAATGGCTTTTAAGAAAACCTCCTAAAATTGGTCATGTGGAACATGATGTACAATCTCATCCTACATCTCCGACTTCTTTCTCTTATGGACAAAGTTTTCCCTTAAAAAGTCCTCCGCCTATCCCTAATAGGTTGGGTTTTGCCTCGCATACACTCCTCCAACTAGGTTCAATAAGGTTGGCCTGTCCGATCCGGTCTCAGGTGTTCATGCTCATCTCGTAACTATGTAATCAGATACACTTAGGTTATACTCCCGTGTTCTACTTAATTTAGATATGTCTATAGTACTTAATCATGTTATAGTTGCCCGACAACTGCTGTGGAGCACTTAATGTTATCGACTTATTGACTATAATTATGTAATGTTGACTAACTGCTAATATTAGATGACTAGCCACCTTGATGAAACATCTTATTTATCGGTGCCTTTAGTCATTCTAACCTTTCTAAAATTATTCATAGTACAAACCCAGATTCTATAAACCCTATTATTTATGCTAAAGAACTAGAAATACCTCAATACCCTAGATAGAGATTATAGTGCTAAGATAGATAAAAGATTTCTCATCGACCTCTAGGAGGTGACTCAATGTGAATAGTTTATTTGATCAAAAAGGCATAGTAGTATCCATAGTTTCACAGTGTAGTCCATATTCACATATAGTGTATGTATTTATAGTGTAGTATTTATGCTCGAGATTGCAATATGCTGCTCACAATTCTATATCAGTATCACCGCATTAGCCGAGTACGATCATTACAGAGCTGATTTCTTTTACCATTCGTACTTGTCACTATTTCGATGCTCGTGATCAAATAGATCACCTTGGTAACGCTCATCTCAAGTAGTTCTTCCTTGGTGAATTTTCTACATCTCTCTTCACCCTCGGTCCACTATAATAACATATCTTGTCAACCTTACTTGAACAAGTCTCTTCTTATCCTATTCCTAAGGTTTAATTCAGTCGACCCATGTTAAGTTGTCTTAATGTCAACATGTTGATAATCCTATCTTCACAATAGTTGGACCCATGTCTTTAATGTCAAATGACTACATTCATTTCTTGTATATAAAGAAGTAAGAAATGTCATCTCAGCTTTATGAAACATTTATCATATTTATTGATATTGAATCCACATATCCTTATAGCATTTCTCTTTCAACGCTGCTTTGCTTTAGTGTTTGTTTTAATAAAATTGTATGATAACTTCACACCGATCTACACTTATTTTAAACCTAAAACTCTCATCTAGATAGATTCTTCTAAATATCTATTTAGAAATGTTGTCTTATCACATTCATCTAATATATTTCTAGATTTTATAAAGCATAATATGAACAACACTCTAATTATTCTCTCAACATCATATTAATATATATCAAGTCTTCTCCATTGTCCAGATGATCCTTCTTCGATATCGCTTAGAATGTACTATGACTTATCAATTACTGTCTACGACTTTCTTCTTTCAAAGATCCACTTGCAACCTAATGGTTTACTTCCCGGAGGAAGATCCGTTTAAGTGTGATTTTGTAAAGATTCTACCTTAAATGTAATTGTCCTCCAAAGTGGGGTCCAGAGTCGGAGGAGGAACTCCACGTGTTCAGTGAATATCACTACTCAGTTTCAGGATATGAATGTGATGATAGTGAGCTCTAGGATCACAAGCAAAGCATTCTATGAGCCTTTCACCTCCTCATTGATAAATCATTCTTCTTGTATTTTATATGCTTATTTTGAAATAGCCCGTAGTCTTAGAAGAAACACATTGCTGAAAAGAATGAGGGTTCTTGATCTTCTTCGAGTTACGGTATGAGTTCCTTGTGTTTGTAGTATATCCTACACTATATGTACATATCAATAAATATACATCCAATAAATATATATCACAGTAGTTTGGGTCCTATATTATCCTGGATCGTGGCACCAAAATTTTGAAGACAACCCCTACGTCTCGTAATATTTATGACTTATTATCTTCCATAGCTCAGCATCTCGGCAGTATTACACTAATAATCAAGTTTTAATAGATAAATAGATATATTATTTTTGGTTTACATACAATGTGTGTGATATGAATTTGATAGGTATAGAGTTAGGTGGAAGGAAGTCCAAGTCGGCGTTGATAGTCATAAGTACCATGTTCTAGATTGAATTGAGAGATCACGAAGGAAGTCCCCTGTGGGTCAAGGACATGACATCAAAAGAATGAATCCTAGAATTAAGAGAGTGTAGAGGGCAAGCAACTAGAGATCCGAGACATCCTCTTGAGGAAGGGACACCTGTTGTCAAAGTTTTAGAACACATCGTGAATCGATAGTCGAGGCTATCAAACTTATATATATATTATATTGTTTTAACTCTAACTGCTGTGATCTTAAAGCAGTGTCTCCGGGTGTGCCCGCCTGCCCGAACCATAGGTGCTTAGAGTTGATCCCTGTCCGGCGGGCTAGCTGTGCCTAGAGCAGGCTGCCCGCCCTCACGTGCGGGTTTCCTCAGCACCCATACCGTAAAGTTCATGCGCTGAGCGCTGATGATTGAGGCGTGGTGCGACATCATGCTCAGGAGGAGGTCCCACTTACTGGATAAACTTGAGGATGAAGTTTTGAGCCTGTGCGTATGTCAGCAGTCTCGCTTCAACGTAAGCATTAGTAGATAGAGGGACGTGTTCCCGGCGCTCGCACCGGGTGGCCCTCAGGTTCACCAGTCGTTGCGGAAAGATCGCCTAATAATCGCCGACCCACGTTGGACTCGCTGATCGATCCAGAGGGGAAGTTGAGCACACGATGGTGGATAAACTGAGAGATGAAGTTCTGAAGCTCGCCATGTCAATATAGTCTAGGCCCGGAGGGAACCGGCATGTCCGAGATCGAGGCGGATCACCACACATCAACTACTTTTGTTCTTGTACGACACTTTTGTTCTAACGCTTTGGCCTCCCTCTCAACTTACTATCATTTTAACTATTTATAGTTCACTTGTACTTAAATTTTATAATCATTCGAACTATTAGTGGATTGTTCAATGAAAGTGAGTCGTCACAGGCTCCAAACTAAGTAAAATTTTACTGTTAGCGTGTTTTTCTTCGCTTCGCCTACTTCTTAGTTTTATTTTAGTGAACCGATATTTCAGAAAAAAACTTTAAATTCAACAAGTTTCACCCTCTCCTCCGCACGTCACGTGCGATCCAACAAGTGGCATATACGATAGGTCGTCTAGGGGGTGAATAAGCAATCAAAATTCAATTAGAATAGCGATAAACAGAAAACAAATGCACAATGAACCAATTTATGGTGTACTTGCTTGGTGATTCAAGCGACTCACGACAGAAGTGCTTTTTGTTGAGCATTCATCAGCGACTCGAAAGTGTTTAAATGAAAGTACAAGAACTCGTTAAGAAAAAAAAATACACAAAAAATGACTGCGTTACGCTCGCCGCGGGAGGTCAGATAGCTAATACAAGGGCACCATCGTGAGAAGCAGGCAGATATCACTACAAGTATCTTTTATTAAGTGCTCGCCTCCCGGCCTGCCGAGATGCGTCCGTGACGAGCGTAACACAACTACATCTGCTGACGGATAATTCTGGACTAACCACGGCGCCTTTCCTTCCCTGATCCCTTCCAGTCAGCCCAACCACTATCTTTCCGCAGAAATCTCTTTTCGCCAAGGAGGCAAAATAAAGATTACTACCCACCTGTAAACAAAGTTAAACACATATAAGCAGTAATAATTAGATTACATGTCGATCGACGATCGGAATCTAGTCACGATTTCAACTTAGATTCGAATGATTCTAAGTTGATCGGCTCTAAGTTCTAAGTTAACTGACCGATCCTCACCAAGTCACTTCCTCCCTTAACTTTACTAATAACACGCAGCGATCAATAACCGTCACCCGCCCTCGATCATCATCAGTGCATCAGTCCAGTGAGGTGCCGCTACCAGGGAGTCTATTGCGACCTTTTGCGTTGCCAATTATACATACCCCGAATGTGGGTTTAAAATTCATATAGTCGACGAAGTTTTACCTAGATCTACATTAGATCTACAAGATCGGAAGATATACCTTGCCGATGTCCTTCGCTAATCGCCTCGTCCAAATGATGTGGGATCTCGAGAATGTCAAGTACACTCCTCCATGTGTATCCACACACTAACAAGGAGATGGAGAAAGATACTGAGGAGTGTGCTACCTTTGCACCTTTCAGGTGCCTCTAGGGAAGAGGAGAAGAAAGGAGAGGAAGAAGATGAGAGTTACACAAAATGAAAAACTCCTCTCTTGAATAATTGTGGTCGGCCACATTAAGAGGTTAATAACCTCCATGGAATACCAAGAGTCACAACTCTTAGGTGGCATCCCACTTAAACAACCATGATGATGTGGAGATCATCATTGGTCCCTCTTTACCAACTCACCCGAGGAGTGGCAAATGGTCGTCAACTGACTCGTCCTCCTCCTCTCGTCAGTCAAGTCAACCACTCTTTCCTCTCCATGGTTAATCAATTCCTAACCATTGTTCAAGTCAATTTTAATTTAATGAATCTCTACCATGAACAAAATGTGACTCATATCTAAACCAGTTTAGACTCATCTAACACATGAACCAAATTGAGTCCGACTAATTCGGATTATACTTAATCCAATTTGGTTCATCATGGACCTAATCCTTTAAGTTCATCAAATGAACCTAATTCCATCTAATTGCTTGTGACTCTTACTTAGGTTCTTGTCAGACCGATGCTAAACCCATTTAGCATAAGTAATGAGCGTATCTAGCAACACATCACTACCTACCCAGATCCAACATCACCTTCTGACTACTAATTGTGACTCTTTCAAATATGACAAGTGCCTTACATCCTTAACATCTAGATTCGACAACAATGTGTAGTGGACCAGTCTCCTAATAATCATCAATCTACTTCATTCAAATCCCAAGTAGACTCACTTAATCTCTCATTCATTGATTGATTCTTTAAATATGCACTAGTGGTCTCTCCGATCACATATAGAGGAGTCTACATCCATATCTCCCGTCACTCATCCTCACAGGCACATCACTCACATCCCTCCGTATATTATCGTATCCCCCACCCATCCTCCGCATAAGTGGATGGCGGATCAAACAAGTAGTGGCGGTATGAAAGTGACCTCCAAAGTGGTATCAGTAACCATGTAGGGAAGCCCATGTGTGACTCATATGATAGCATAATAGTCGATACTTTAATCGCTAATTCCGATAGAAAATATATGGACCACTATAACAATCCATGATACTTTCTCATGGCGGTCATGACTTCAAAACATTCGTTAAGGTTACACATGCAATCACTGCATGATATCCTGAAGATGTCCATGACTTTGATATTCAAGAGAGTGTCCTTATATAGTCATCGCCGCATTAATCCCCGAATGTTCGACGATTATAGAATCTCAAGGGCCTTATATATCTCACTTGGTTTTTCAACCCAATCGATCGATATAGCATAAGAATTCTATTCAAGGACGCTTTATAAAGATTTGGCCAATAAGTAAGCATATACATGATAAACAAATGCTCTTTGGAATATATATAAGAATAACCAATCTCCCAGCACTCTGGTGCTGGCAGGCTCTTGACCTGCTTTCTCTGGGCACGATGTTGAGCTCTATTCTCTCCTCATAGCCTCCTCGAGCTCAGAGCCTTTCGTTTTGACCATTGTCACAATCTCAAGATCTACCTCAATGAGAGAGCTTCAAGCCGAGATCTTGGTTCCACACTGAAAGTCCACTTCCTAATGCTTGCCATCACAATAGAGCTCTACTCTAGAATATACTCTAGGATCGCTCGCTCTTTCTGCACTTGGATCACAGGCAGCTCCAAACCAATTCAATTGATTGTTTGAGATCAACCGATCGCGGTTGTGCTTGAACCTTCATGCTCACCACCATTATTCACACACTAACCTCTCACCGCGATGATCACTACAGCTGCCCTTTAAACCCTGCGAACCTCTTCCAAGCTATTATCCAAGCTCATCAATCCATTCTTCGATCGCTCTCAAGTCTTTTCATTCTGGACGTATCCGGACATATGCTCGCATCTGCGTCATGCCACTCACGAGACATCGAGTGGAGCATGGCGCACGACGTGGATGCATATGGGGTATGAATCCACGCGTAAGGCTGGACTCTATGTGACATCGATGATCGGTTTTGGCAAACCACATTCGGACAGAGATACCAGCCATCCCTTCTCTGGTCTCGCTTGACTTATCAGTGAGCGTGCAATGTACGCGTATAGCACTCGTCGACTTCTTGCCTTGGGAGACCTTCTGATCTCTAGATCATCGTAGATCTGTATCTCATGTAGCTTATGGGAACCCAAGAATCCTTCATCGTTGTCAATTTATCCCTAGCCAGCCAGTCTTCTGGACACGCACCAGCATTAATTTATATCTGTTGAGTGTGATGATTTTATAACATTATAAAGAGCTCACACCAAAATAAAGGAATCTTGTCGATAGGTAATCTACATTTGTCAGAAGTTTGACTATTAATTTATTGTATCAGTAACAGTGGAGATATCATATTTGACAGACATTAAAAAATATGATGACCGTCATACGAAAGAACATCCATTCATATAATAACATTAGTTTATCTTGACTATAATTACACTATATAACTAGTACACTTGTAGTACACTGTGTATGAGTGATCGTACTTCGCTGAGGTCGCGCTATAATACCTATAATTTATCTTCACATCATAGTGTCTTAGTTCGATGAACAACAAAGCCCGATAAGTTGGTGATTTAATGACATCACTTATAGTGTGTGTTATTAAGTGTTGTTGAAGGAAACTGTGTCCTAGAGCTACTAGGTTGATAATGTCCTCAAGAGGAGCCGTCATTAAGGTTAAACCCGTGTGGACCCTAGTCCGATGATGATAAGGCCGAGTGGTACTACTCTGACTAAGATATTAATTAAATGAGTTGTCGTGAACTCACGAATTATTGACACATTGATATCTTAAACGGACCTTGGGAGACCATATACACATAGTAGAATAAGAAGAAATGCCCAAATGTAACGTGATGCATTGCGCAGTAGTGTAGTAGTTCTGATGTAGTAACGATATATAAATTAGGTTCAGGTGTGGAAATCGCCTACCTGCTGCAATATCGATGATCGACCAAAACAACCCTCTCGATTCTAACTCTATAGCGTAACGAGCGTACATACCTTCCACCCTACCCCGCTTGGGGCCAGAACTTAGGGCCGGCATAGACTAGTATGGTAACCCAAGCTAGTGGGGCTAGTGGGGGCAGTAGCACCATTATAAAAGAATTTAATTTAAATTTTATTTGTGGAAGATATAATTTATTAAAGAAATTAAAATTAAAATATCTCACTTGTAAAAGATCTACATTAAAGAGATTAGATCTCTTTCCTTATTGTAGATTGAATTTTAAATCTATCTAAAATTATTCACATATTTATAAAATTAAAATTGGAAATTCTTTTTATCATTTTTGGAGAAATTTAATTTTAATTCCAAAACAAATTAGAAGTTTTAATTGTTGATTACAACTTGTCCAATTTGTTCTTCATGATGTGGTCGACCACTTGAATTTAATTGGGAAATTTTATTTTATTTTCTCAATTAAATCATGTCAACGAAAATAAGGAAATTTTATTGTAATTAAATTTCCTAATTTCTCTAGAGGCGAGGAATATATAAAAGGGAAGTGAGGGGGGTGCCCTTGAGGGCTGACCTCTATTATTTTCTCTCTCTTGTTCCTCTTGCTCCAGCCATCCTTTCCCCCTCCTCTTGTGGTGGCAACCCCTCCTTTCTCCTGGAGCTCTTGTGGTGGGGATACTACTGGGAAGAAGAAAGGGAGGAGGCAGAGCGCATTTCGGAGCTTGGTTAGTGTTTGATTTCCTCCTTGGTAGAAGCCCGCCGGTCTGGCCTTTGTCTCAAGCTAGGCTAGTGAGGAGAAGAAGGTTGAGTAGCAGGAGCATCGAATCGTCGCCACACATGGCTCTACACAACGTCGGGGTTAGAAGAATAATACGAGAAGATCAGAGGTCTTTCTAGAAGGTATAACTAGTAGTTTTTTTTCCATCATACTAGTTATTTATGGAAATAATACTAAATACAAGAGGCTAACGTTCTAGTATTAATTTTTGATGTTGTGTTCTTTTGTTTTATTTATCCTTGTGATTTGATTGTCTTTAAGTTAACCTAAAGTTATTTTAGAAATTAAATATTAGCTAATAAAGGTCTGGGGGTGGTGCCCTATATCCGAGAAGGTGTCATTCGCCTCTTGGCCTACTTGAGAACCAATGAAATTAATATTTAATGGAATTAATAGGTGATTGGGTGTTAAGTTCCATGAGACCAAGTCAAACCTAAGAGCGACGAATAGATGGTAATTTTGGATCAAAGCGTTAAGGATGTAATGAGCAGCGATCTAAAATTTAATTTAAAAGAACACGTGACGGTAGCTAGGAAAAGGTTCACACCTATTCAATGGAACCTCTAGGTTTTAAGTAGAACCAACAACAATTCGCACGCATCGACTTAGGTTAGGTCGTTTTGCCTGGTAATAAATTATACACATATATAGGCAAGGATTTAAATTATAGGTTAACTAACAGATCCAACTAGTACTTATAGTTATGTGTGTGATTGGACCATTGGACATGTCAAGGGTTAAGTCTAAGTATAATAATTCAAGTATTTTATTAGTTTTATTTTGATTAGTTATGTACATTCCTTTTTATGGAATATAGGATCGATGGATGTAAATTTTATTTTATCGATCTAGTTTATATGTACATTCCTTCGAGGATCGACAAATGTAAAATTCTATTTATATGATCAATTGCAAGCGTGTGAACCACGACGGCAACGGTAAAAGGCACCCAATGGACAAGATAACCAAGACGATGGCCAGGGCATGCCATATGGCGTGATCTCTGGCAACACCGAATGAACATACGAGACACAAAGTTGAATTAGATTTTCATTCTGTTGCTTTTATATTGTCTTATATATGTTGATCACATGACTGTAGAGAATAGTTAAAAATTCCCTCTTAACAATTGTAAGGGAGAGAGATTTTTAAATCCATACGTCTCATCTCGTCAGTGTAAGCAAACAACTGCAAGCGAAAGTGTCTTCCTCCATAACCGGATGAGCTTGTTTTGGATCACTAAACACTTCCATGATGACTATAGGGAAGTTAATTATCATCTCCGGGGGCATAATCTTATTAATGGACTTAGTGTCGAGCATGGTATACACCTTAGACCGTAGACACAATATAGATATCCTCATCACACTCGTAGGTCCACAATTATTTATATTCATTTGTGTGATCAAAACACCAACTATTAATTTTATTCGTCAAAAAGTTGGGTTGACAAGATAATAAAATTAATGGGTTAAACTCTCCTTTTCAAATGTTGAATTCAGATACGCACACTAATTACATACAAAATTCACTGGTTCGAGGGTTGGTGAATTTAATATTGTTTGAGGAATCAATGTTATTTTAAAATTCAAAAATTTTGACCAAATATTTGATCAAAAACAGATCAACTATTAATTTTATTTGTTATAAGTTGATTAGAATGACGAGATAATAAAATTAATGAAAATCTCTTCTTGATTTTGATTTATCCACCCAGTGTCAGAAATCATGGAGTTGATTTGCCAAATATTTTGTGACTTAGATTTAAAATGTTTGTTAATCCCCTAGTAGATTATAGAAAAGACTTAGTAGTCCCCATTGTAATGATTGGAAATAGGACTTGGACATTTAGGTAGATTGTTCATAACTAAGAACAATATAGGTGTGTTTAATTCATTAGTTGGAACATGTTTAGTGGTGTTATATACTACTCCTGTGTATCATGCGGACAGTGGTAGATGCCATTAATCATCATGCTCGATATATATTCCGAGGACCCTTACTACCAAACGTAAAACGTCGTAAATCATTGAATGGCTATGCGCGTAGGCGGGTTTATCTTTTGATAATGGATAAAACATGGATCTTTTGAATAAAACATGGATCTGCTTCGTTTAGAAAGAACTAGTTTTCAATTTCTAAACTATTGAACTTGATATTCGATACGCGCTTTTCGCCTTTATTAAAGTTGTTATAAGAAAAGGAAGTTATTATCAATACTACGTGATTTATAAATCCATAACTCTCTGCACATACATTAGTATACATTAGTAACTAACTTGAAAATATAGAAAAAATAGACCAATTATATTTTCGCGTAAGGGCTAAAAGGCTTATATATGTAGGATTCATTGGTATGGTATGCAGGCTGAACTTTTGGGTTCATTAGTAGTGAAAATCTTTCCTGGAATGAAAAATAACCAAGAAGCTTTTGTCTAAGGTATGGAGTCAAAGAAGATATTATATCGTTGGTTGTTTATTCTAATTTGATATCTCTTAGCATCCGAGGAGTAAGAGGTTGTTTAGATATTTCATCTATTTTATGAACTATTTGAGATACTTATATATTTGCGATGTGCATGCAAAGTCTAGTCTAAGTGCTTTGTTGTTCAAAGAGGTGGGAGAAACGACGCGCGAAGTAGAACTCTATATGCTGAGTAGACCTCGAGGCAAGTACCCTAGAGTCATTTATCGGGGATCGGTATCGCTAGCTTGCTTAGTGCCGTACAAGGAGGAATACTCTTGATAGGAAATAAGTAGATTGAGAATATTACCAAAATCATTTTAAGGATACCCCGAGTGAATATAGTACCTTCTCAAAGTCGACTCTCTTATGTATAGAGTAGTTTGCGTAAAGTGCAACTAACTTCTGGCGTACAAAATCCAGTCGGTCCAAGACATACACGAAGAGAGACAATGATAAGTTGGGGAATTCACCTATTGGGGTTATCCTAGTGAAAAAAGTGGTTTATAGTCTTCGGTAAGAGCGGAATTGAAGACCAATTCGATAGATTTTTGAAGGGGGACATAAACCATGCATAAGAAAATGTAAGGAAATAATAAAAGGCATGTCTAATCTAGTACCAAGCACGACAATGAAGAACTGTATCGCGTATCACAAATGATACCAGAAGGAGTGCCTTCGAGAAGACGCCTCTAGTATTGGGAGGTTGTTTAGCGATATAAAGATTCATGTTTTGGAGAGACCGATCCAGGAGGATCAGACACATCGATGTCCTTACTTTTCAAGATAAAGATGCAACATCTCGTGACAAGACAAAGTAATGATAAGAATAGAATGTATTCTAATAAAAACTAGTTTGACAACCCAATGGTGTAAGCTCTGTGTAAAAGTCTATAATAGGTCTAGGAATAGGGAATGATGAGGATGTGTAGCAGTGAATCTTTTCAGAGAGGCTGATGAAAACTTTTTCATCGGTAACCATGCTTAAGTCTATCCTGATTCTTTTATCTATTGCTGCTCAGGCTTTCCTTAATGGAAGTCTTGAAAAGATCCATATAAAGCAACGACTGGGTTCATGTCAGCTAAAGAGAGGAGCTGAGCTCAATCCTGTGCAAGATATGGTGGTGTGGGTGAGCGTCAAGGTCTGGTCTTGAACATCAGCTTTATCAAAGTAATAATCAGACTATTTATTGATTAAATGGATAAGTCTTGTACAATGGTGTGATGGAAAGCGGGTGCTTTTCTAAACGATATAAGACATTCGAAGTATTAGAAACAATATCAAAATGTTGTCAGGTTGTCCAAATAATTCAATATAAAGGACTTGGAGAATGTATATATTTTTGAGATCAAAGAATAAGGGATCGAAAGAAAAAATATATTTTACTTATCAAGCTTAATATCGAAAATCCCTGCCGCTAGCATCTCATGTCCGAAGGTCAGCACTAAGCAATGGTCTTACTTTATGGGTAGTGTCTTTAAAAGAGATCTCACGATGGTGAAACATAGTATGTATATACGTTAATTCATATCCAGGATCTATAAGTCTAGTTTTACAGGTATATCAAGCCTAAGATATTCGGGCTTGGCATATAGAGCATATAGAGCTATAGAGAGGCGCTAGGAATTATACAAAGCTACACAGCTTACAAAGAGCTATACATAATACAGATTTCGTTACTCACAGTTTTGTCGTGATAGATAGCCAAGTCAGCTTGATTTTTGTGTTTTGTTTACTTTGGAGGAAAAGTCATCAACTATGGAAGAGTGATAAACATGATGGTGTGACCCACCATATGAAGGAACCATAACCAGTGTTACTCAATGACAATTACCTCAAAGACTTAGATATATTCTCTCATTCATTATTATTTGTAATGATGACGTGGGTAAACAGAAGATAGAAGTAAAAAGGTAGGCGCCCACCAACCAATCAGTCATCGAGGTGTATAACGAGGAGAAGTTGTTTGCGTCTAGATTACATGATGATAACTAAGGTCCTAAACAAAAGAGTTTCAGGCGAATCGGAAGATCGGTGTAGACTGACTGAGCTACAACACTGTATCAGGCTCATGTGTATACTAAAAAAGCTGTAAACATGTAAAATTTTGTAAACATTAAATAAAGAATCACATTTTGTCAATTTTTATATGCTAAGTGTGGTTGTTCAATTAATTTATATCGTATAATATTCATGATATGTGTGGATGTCATGACTTTATCATATATATAG
Source organism: Zingiber officinale (assembly GCF_018446385.1). Taxonomy (NCBI): domain Eukaryota; kingdom Viridiplantae; phylum Streptophyta; class Magnoliopsida; order Zingiberales; family Zingiberaceae; genus Zingiber; species Zingiber officinale. The sequence goes on from NC_056006.1 coordinate 81,367,414, forward strand.
CGGTACGGTGGCCAATGAGAACAAACCATTGGGAGGCGGATTAATTGGGAATTAGTTTATCTTGACTATATAATTACACTAGTACACTTAGAGTATATTAGACCATTTGAGTGTCGCGTTTATCTACCCACTATCTATCGACTTAAATAAAAATAAAGACCTCTTCCTTATGGAAGTGTGTGTGCTTTAATCCTAATAATAACAAGCACTATATTTGATTTATTTATTTTTAATTTATCGATGGGTGAGATTTAATCATTCGGAATCAATATAGCTAATAAGTTGGAAATGATCTAGTGTGTTGTTGATTATGAGGCTATGTCCTGAGAGGTTGATAATGTCCCTCAAGGGCATGGGGATTATCATTACACGGTGGTGGACCTAGTCCCAACATGATGATAAGTGTTTGGTACTCTGACGACTAAGATATTAATTAAATGAGTTGTCGATTTACTTAATTAGTGGACATTTATTATCTTAAACACAGGGATAACTCATAATAAGAAGGACCCAAAATGTAATTTGGGATCTTAGTTGATAATAGTTTCTCAGAATGGAATTGAATGTATGATTATTCGATTAAATTTTTTCCAACACTTGGATGCTAATTTATCGGAGATGACCAAACCACAATTCCTCTGGAGTCCCGTCCTCTCGTAGCCCAGCCTCTTGGCCTCTTATATAGAACATCTTTCCCTATACCATCAGACTATGGTTAACAGGAGCTAGCAAGTTTTCACTAGTACGCTATTTGGCTCGTGAGTGCTTGACTAGCAAATTAAATTGACAAAAGTAATAATTTAATTAATTATATATTATTAAGAGAATTAAAAATCTCTCTTGTAAAGAGATATATCTCTCTTGTAAATCTCTCTATGTAGATCTGTAGATACTCATATTTCTTTCTAATAGATTTATAGATTCTTTTTCCTTAGATTGGTGAGATATTTTATCTTTAAAAATTATTCACATGTTAAAAAATAGAAATTTCTTTATATCAACCATGAGAGATAATATAAATCAGATGAATAAATTCCTTTATAGGAAGCTGATGATTAAAACTTGACTGTTCATTGTGGTCTCATGCCATGGCTGGCTGGTCAGCCAATTTTATTATATTTTATTTATATCTCAATTAAATCAATAAATCATAAATCATCATAAATTGGAGGAGGATTTATTGTAATTAAATTTCCTAATTTGCTAAAGGAATAGGCCAAGGAATAACGAAGGAATATGGAAGGTGCCTTGGAGAAGAACCCTTATTCTCTTCTCTCCCTCTCTTTCCTTGCGTGCCATCCTTCCTCCTCTTCTCCTGTGGTGGTGTACTGTACCCTCTCTTCCTTGGAGCTCTTTAGGCTACTACTGGAAGAAGAAGAAGAGAGAGAGGAAGTCTCTTTGGAGCTTAGTAGTGTTTGATTTTTCCCTGAAGGCTTTTTGGCCAACCTATAGGAGGAGAAGAAGGTGGTTGGTGGTTTCATATCTTGGAAGATCGTTGCCCACACAATCCGACGCATAAGTAGAGGAATACTATAGAAGATCAAGAGGTCTTCTAGAAGGTATAACTAGAGTTTTTTTCCTTTCCGCATCGTACTAGTTATTTATGGAAATAATACTAAATACTGAGGCTAACGTCTAGTATTTTTATGTTTTCGGTTGTCTTTTTTTATTTATCCTCAGGATTTGATTGTTCTTCTCAAGTTAACCCTAAAGTTATTTTTGGAAATTAATATTAGCTCTTATAAAAGGTAGCTGTTATCTATCTAGTCGTCTAGTTTGGTTGCGTATCCATATTGCCCGCTCAAGATCTTGGGACCAATGAAATTAATGTTTGGAAGATATATCAAACTTAAGGTTGTCGCGTTCACCCCATTTAAAAGACGAACGAGTGATATGAGTGGATTTGTGTAAAAGAAATTTCCACACATTGTACTTTGCATACACACAAAATTTAAAATGTGTACGGTGACAATGGAACATGGTCGTATAAGCAACAACACCTTTTCAACAGGCTCGGTATGTATGTTATAGAATATAAGTGTTCCAACAGACAATTGCTTGTAGACAAAGTGACCATGTCTTTCCCAATCTTGATTCTTCATGTCATCAATACTACTCGTGGCCATGACACCTTCTGGCTCCCACAACTTCTTGTATCGAAAATATTCGTTCATCCGATGGCTTCAGCCAATGCGATGGACTCTCTGCTCTAGCTCATCGATCATACTGTACTGTGGTTATCCATATGTGTCCGGCGGGTGTAGCTCGCGGTCGCGGCGTGGTACTGATCGTGGTAAGCGTGGTATGCACACATAAAGTATGGTAATCGTGGTACAGTATAGCGGGTATAGCAAGATACAAGGATAAATCACTATCGAGAAAAGGTTTCATCATAGTCAATAAAAGTTTCATCATAATCAATACCATGAATCTACTTGAAACCTTTAGCTACTAGCGACCCTTATAAGCGAAATAAATCCATCATCCATATCGCGGTCGTCTTTTTAAACCTTACTCAATGGGTCACCCTTCCCTTTGGTTGGATCAAAAGTCCATACTTGTTGGTGTACATGGATCTCGGATCTTGATCGGGCCTGGCCTGGCCTATCTGGTCTCGCCTGTCTCATCGATCTCACTTGATAGATAGATATGTCCTCAACGTGCTCATCGTGGCCATCATGGTGAGGGAGAATGAATATCTCGGTACGTGTACTGACGCCGGGCACTACTGAGGAGAGGTCTATACAGGGCTGTTCCTCAACCTCTTGTGGAACACATCACACACTTGGGTTGTGGAGCTCAAGACTGATGCTGTGGTCCACATCTTGAACTTCTTAAGATCGAGATCCACTAGTATTTCTAGTAAACAAAATCCCTTTCTAAATACGCTACCTAATACCTATCTTGTGTTTGACTCGACTGATCGTAGAGAAGTAGCAATATCCTTCGCCTTCCGTTTGGGATACGAAAATAGCACTTATCATCTGTTTGGGTCCCAATTTGTGAGACTGGTCGACGTAGCCCCGCGATCCTCATAAAAGAGACGGCATCTCCGGTCCCGATCCATATCTATATATATGTGTCCGACGGATGGAACTGAGATATGAATCTGATGTCTAGAAGTCTGACCCCAAAGATACGGAAGATGTGGACATCGTATATAGTACCGTATCTATTATATATTCCTTTCTCTTTCTATATACCACACAACTCCAGCAGGAGTGTAGAGATCCCACACTCATCTAGATAGTCATGAAACTCATGGCTGGTATTCCCCCACCTGTCCTGTCATCAAGTATCTTAATACCTCTGCCAAGCCAAGCTTTTTGTACTTCATTCTTGATCTTTGAACTTTAAGTCTGTGTCATGTCGTAGTACGTAATTCGGTACACAATATCTCCCTAAGTCGAATAATAAGTGAACATAACCACCTCTGCGATATCATGGTACTATCACTATGTATAAGAACTAAGTCATCGATTCTCACGGTCCACTAAAAGGTCTTGAGTCTCTCAGTCTTGCCGCTTGAATGAGCACTCGACGGCATGTCTCATATGATTCTTCAAATCAAGTCCAACACACAAACCATCTTTATATCGATAATTAAGCGCGTTTGTCGTATTTATAAGGGATGACAACAGAGTGCCAGTTTGGTCTGCGTTATGTGTCTATCTCGACCTTGAACCTTGTCACTTATATTATAGATAGGTTCTCAAGGTCTAGAGATATATAGATTCATTCAATCTGCACTAACACATCATCATTTTAAAATTATAAACCAACCTCAACAATATTTGTTCTTCTATTATAAATGAAAAACCTTTCTTTCCGAACAAACAGCTGAAACCTAATTATGTTTTAGTTAGGTAGGCATATAACATTCATCTAATTCTGTCTAACCCTGTATAAGTAGATAAGTCTCCCAGTGCGACAACCTCCAGCCTACTCATCTCAGATTGCCTCTCTTACTAAGTATACGTAATTCTATGTGTCTCGGATCAACGTCGCAATTGCATATTAGTAAAATGTGAGAACGTCCCTAGATTCAATACCCGATGAAGAAATAGATTGACTCTTTATAACATATATACCCGTGGATGTCTCACTCTCTCTTCTCGAGATCTTCCAGTCCTTTTCCTCCTCCCCGGCCTTCAGTCCCATGCGGTGTCTGCCTCGATATTGGGTGGGATGGCTCCCTTGCCTCGAGTTTGCCCCCTTGCTTTTTTGGCACTGCTCTCTCTGCTGCTTGCTGCTCTCGCCCTTTTGAGACCATCGTAATAGAGTCGGTAATAGCAACTTTAAGCCTTCTTAGAGTTTTAATTAGCTCTATGCTCTAGCTCGGTCGGCAGTTGTCAATTTCTGTTATAATTTAGAGCAACCGACTATAGCTATCAAAGGATTATACAAGATCGCATCATGGTCGACTTTCACGGAATCCCAAATCTGTGTAGGTCTGTGCACATCATTTTTGTAACTCACTACGAGTCCCCATGCATCTTGCATTAAAATCAGTAGGGAACACGTGCCTAGATGACGAGTGCTAGAGGAAGGACCGCAAAGAAGGCTAGTAGACCCTAAGTTTTTTGGAGGAAATTGTCGAAGGCGTAACCAATTAGGCGGGCGGGAAGACAAATATCAAAAGTTAGCTTTTATATTACTTATTACTTGCTACATCATCATCGCTAGGAGACTAACACTTTGCAAGGCCTTATTTTATCTCGCTCAATTAAAACATCCGAGATTCCAACGAACCCTAGAACGAAAGGATCACTTACTCGTCATGATCAGACGTCGATCAGATTCGCCGATTCATCGACAGTCATCGTCAACAGCTCGTTCCGACGATGATCGGCAGCCATGACGTTGATCAAATTAGATAAATAAACGGCTAGTGGATCGTCGATCGTCACCGAGCGACCATCGGTGAATTCGATGGTGACTTATCCACGGAGCGAAGCAGCTTTGGTCCGTGCGCAGAGAGATCGATCGTCACCAAATCGAGAGATTGTCGGATCAGTGTCTTCAAACGCGTAGATCCCGCTATGCGATGATCTGGATCGATGCTGAGGGCTGATTATAAAAGGATCGTGACCCTTGACATAGAATTAAGAACTACTTACTTGTCTTGTCATAAACGTCTAAAAGACAACAACCCTGCCAGCGTGCAGCTAAGGACAACTACATAAATCTCATTCTACATAGACAAACTTCTACTTACTATTTTATTGTTGGTAACAAAGTTTTTAATTGCACTTAATATCTGTACTTTTTTTGAATATATAGTGGTTGCCCAACGAAAGCGATCAACGATCGCAGGCCTTAGAGTAGGAGTCATCACAAGCTCCAAACCAAATAAAAGAAACCTTGTTAACATTGCTTTTGCTTTCTCTCTTTATTCCGATGCATTATTCGGTGTTTTTCGAAATGAGTGAAAAAGTCATGAGTGCTATTCACCCCCCCCTCCCCCTAGCGCACATCGATCCTACAATTGGTATTAGATCGGGGTCGCTTCGAATCAGTGAAACCATCATTTAAGCAAATTTTTCGTGGTATTAGATTCTAATTTTTTTAGACTTGATCGAAATTGGTACAGTTTCCTTTTCCCACTAAGTTTTTTTTTACAATCGAGTTTTTTTCGTTTCAAGAGGTTGGTGCAAATTTTACTATATTTTACTCCCACACTACTAATCCAAGACCAAGTCTTGGAATATTCGTTATTTTTTTATTGTGTGCGAGATTTCTCTTTAACAATGGCACACCAAGAAGGTTACAACATAGCACGCCCGCCTCTCTTCTCTGGTGAAGACTTTGGCTACTGGAAGGGTCGAACGAAGTACCACCTCCAGATGCAAGTCAAGATTTGGATGATCATCCAAATCGGCCTGGTACTTCCACTCGACGGCATTGGAAAACCAGTATCATGTGAGAATTGGGACACAAATTTGTTGAAGAAGATCAAAACCAATGCCAAAGCAACATGTATTCTACAATATGACCTAACAAAAGAAGAGCTTAACAGAGTCGGTTCATTTTCAAGCGTAAAGGAGTTTTGGGAAAAGTTGAGCTACTTGAAGGAACTTCTGACACCAAGGTAAGTAAGTGTGATTTAATTCTAAATAAATTGTATAATATAAAATGCGGACGGCTGGAAGCAGACCTCCTCATATCCAAAGATCCTCCTCAGCCTCTACACAATGGTCAGCAGCAGAAAGCGCTGGCGGCGACATCCAGCTCGGTATGCCCAATGCTCTCGAACACTCTTCAGGATATCTATGGAGGATTTCCATAGATGCTTAAAGTATTTAGGATCTTTCCAATTAGATTAGATGAATTAATCTCTTGAATTACTATTATGGATGAGAAACGTGGACTCTTTGGTAGAATACTGGTCGACCTTGGTTACTTATGCACAGTGCAAAATAAAGGAATCAAAAGTCGGCGCTCAACAACTGGAGCGCCGAACGAACGGTCGGGAGAATGATGATGACGATCATCCTTTACTCCGATCTCTCGCCAGCAGTACTTGAGCGACTCGATCCCTCGCGCCCGCGCACCATGCAAATGCAGCAATTTGTAGAGTGCTATACCGATGCCGTTTAGAAACTCACAAGCTGGATAAGTCGTCACTCCTCAGTTTGGCGAATCGTCGTTATCAGACATGTATATCCTCGATTTTGTGAGTACTAGATCCAATATCTTCGCAACAACCGTATTAGGTTTAGGTAGACTACACATTCTTGGCTAAGTAACGAGGATCAGACTAAGCTTAAACATATGAATCACAGTGTTTATCCCTACGAGATGCTCAGGTCTAGGTATGCCTATTAGGTGGTAGTCAAGTGGAGCTTAGATACTGTCTAGTCATGGTTGCTCAGTCAGTTCAAATAAAAAGTTAAGTATGAGGCATCTGGTCCAACCCCGACCGATCGCCAACGTGGGCCGGCCATTTCGCGTTATCATGCCGTCATGGTGAGACTTGATACCTAATGACTTTGCTAAGCTCAGAACAGACGTAGTGTACCGAACACAAGCAGATTTCCCTCATTATGTACTTAAGAGTCGCCAAACGATGATGTTCAACTCGATACAAGGTTTCCGACGCGCCTTAAGGATGGGTACAGTTATCTCACGGATACAATAGTAATTCTAGTAGCATGGAAAGGAGATTCCACGTATCTCAAAATGGGACGAAACGACCATAATAGACTCAACATATAGTCAAATGTAGTCAGTCAAGGTCGGATCGTTCTATCAACGACGATGTAGTACACGAAAAGATTGTACAAGAAAAGAAGGTCACCAAACATGAGATCAAAAGACGATCCGTATAAAGATGACATAACCAAGCTCAAACTCAAAATGAAGTTTAAAGTCAATTTGTTTTGGTCAAGAACAAAAGGACACATTAAGGCAAACTGCAAAATCGTATGGAAGCAAGAAACAACCAAAAGAAGGCACCATACAACATGAGAGACAAATTATCATCGAAGACTCTAACGAAGACCACGAACAAAACAAGCCTCGCATTCACCAACCCGAGATTCAAGTCGTCAATCCGAACCGAGACATAATCGAAGTTTAGTTCACGTAGAATCCACCTGGACCAGATCCTGCTCCTCCGTAAGGTCCTCAAACCAATGTAAGCATCTCTCTCTAATTGGACCATAACTTGATTTCACTTGTCAAGCAGAAAGGAAGGTCCAATCTTTCGGTCAATCTACCCCAAAAGGAGTGTAACAACCCTAAGGAAGTGACTAACCCAAGCTCCTCACCTAATCGCTCAGATCGAACTTCAACTCAAGTCCAAAAATCTTGAGAAAGAAAATTCTAGCCTAAAAATCCAAGTCCAGAACCCAAGGATACATTGGAACTGCTCATCAGGGTTCCAAAAGAACTTTGATTGACTGAAAACAAAGAGTCGATACAATCGATCCATTGGACAATAACTACAAGTTTAGATCTTATTTATCACTTGTTAATAGAACAAATAGAAAAATAATCCAATCATGGGTCCCCAAGTCTAACTTGATTAATCAAGTTAGACTTGGTCAATATTGGATCCCCAATGGTCAAATGCATTACCTTGATAGACCCTATCGAAGCTATGATATAGGAGGAGCCAATAGGAAGACATATTCATTAGATAAATTTATGTGATGTTTGCATCACTGCTTTTTATTATTCATGCTTATATTAGGATAGATAAGGACTTAGGCCTGATTCATACTTAACTAGTTAGACCTAGGAATTTCAGAAAAGAAATTAAATATTTTATTTCTTTAAAAGGATTTGTCTACAAGTGGTTGATGATCCAATACCCAAGAAGGCCTAGTGCCTCGCCACAGCCTGGAAGTCAATTATTGAAATGAATATTTAATTGACTAACTGTTAAACCTTAGCCTAACTCAACTGTGAATTAATCCTTAGACTTCAATTTAAACTGAAGATAAAATTAACCATCTCACAAAAACTTATAAGGCTCCCTGATTGATAATCTAGAAAAAGGTGAGATGGATTTAGGTAAAAGTTAGTTAAACTCAATTCAAAACAAAAAAAAAATCAATTAATCAACCTAATTCAAACTTAACTCAAATCTAACCAATTAACTTAAAAAATAAACTTAACTCAAATCTAACCAATTAACTTGAAAATAAAATTAACTCAAATATAACCAATTAACTTAAAAATAAACTTAACTCATATCTAACCAATTTAAACCCAATCAACCATCTCACAATCACCCATAGGTATAACATGATTGACAACTTAGTTTGGGTGAGATGAAAAATAAGGGGTTGAACTCAATCAATCTGTCTTATCCATTTTAAATTGGATCCAAATCAAATGCTTTATGTGTAGGAACATAAAGATTTAGACCAATGGATGTTAGATAGTGAATACTCCAAACACATGACTAGAGATAGATTAAAGTTCACTAAGTTAAAACTCAATAATCTAGGGTTAGTTGTGTTCAGCAACGATGGAAAACTTAAGGTAATCAAAACAGGTAATATCGAACTAAGTTCTGATTTTATTATTCAAAAAGTCCTATTAGTTGATAAATTTAATTTTAACTTACTTAGCATAAGTTAATTGTTTGACTTTGGTTATTTAGTTACCTTTTCTAATTCCGAGTGTGTAATTAGAAATGTTGAATACCCTGAAATCACACTTAAGGGAATTAGGAAAAATAATGTTTACACAATTGACCTACCAACCTCCTCACTAAAGTGTCTTTTGATATACCAAGAGAAAATCAAGTTGTGGCATAAAAGACTGGGTCACACGTATATCCGACTCATTTCAAAAATGAGTCAAAATACCTTAGTTAAAGGTTTACCCAGATTAAAAATTTATAAAATACAGTTTATAATGCTTGCCAACAAGTTAAACAAACCAAGTCAACCCATAAACTAACAAACTTTAATTGAACCAACTCAATACTTGAGCTCCTACACTTAGACCTATTTGATTCATATAGAGCTAAATCACTATGTAGAAACCAATATTGCTTGGTTATAATTGATAATTACTCAATATTCACTTGGGTAAAATTTCTAAAAAAATAAAGACGAAACCTTTGAAATCTTTAATAATTTTTGTAAATTAATATAAAATGAAAAATATAGCAAAATTAAAAAAAAAAATAGAAGTGATCATGGAGGGGAATTCAAAAATCATAAGTTTACTAAATTTTATGAAATTAATGGATATAATCATGAGTTTTCATGTCCTAGAACTCCCCAACAAAATGGACTAGTAGAACGAAAAAATAGAATGTTACAAGAAGCTGCTAAAATCATGTTAAACGAATATAACCTAAGTAACCAATTTTGGGTTGAAGCAATAAACACAGGATGTTATATTCAAAATAGAATATTAATTAATAAATTTTACAATAAAACTCCTTATGAAATATATTACAATAAAATACCCAATTTAAATTATCTAAAGGGTTTTAGATGTAAAGTTCGCATACTAAACACTAAGGACTATTTAGGTAAATTTACATCAAAATCAACAACAAGAATCTTTTAGGGTATTTCACAGTTAGTAGGACTTATAGAGTCTATAACAAAAATACCCTAAAAATAGAAGAAACAACTCATGTAATTTTTTATGAAGAAAATAAATTACCTAACTCAACTAATGAAAATATTAATCAAAATATAAGGAACATAGAAGATGATAAAGATACTCGAATTAAACCTAAACCTAGTGAATCAGAGGAACCAATTGTTGACCCTAACATAAGACCGTCTAGAATAAGGTCTAATCACCTATCTGACCCAATTTTAGGCGATCCGACCCTAGGAGTTCGAACTCGATCATCATATAGAAATCTAAGTTAGATAGCTCTAATTTTTTAAATTGAGCTTAAGACTATATATAGAAGAAGCTCTACCTGATCCAGACTGTATAATTGCAATGCAAGAGGGACTAGCTCAATAAATCTATAATTGACACTAAGTGGGTATTAAAAAATAAACTAGATGATAAACGTGAAATAGTTAGAAATAAGGCTAGACTAGTAGCAAAGGGGTTCAACCAAATAGAAGGGATAGATTATGATTAAACCTATGCACTTGTAGCTAGACTTGAATATATAAGGATGTTGCTAGCCTATGCAACACATAAAGGATTCAAGTTATACCAAATAGATGTAAAATCAGCATTGCTAAATGGGTTCATCAAAGAAGAGGTCTATGTAAATCAACCATCAAGATTTAAAGACCTAGACCACCCAAACCATGTCCTTAGGTTAAAGAAAACTTTATATGAACAAAAATAAGCACTTAGGGCTTGGTATGAATGACTATCAATATATCTAACATTTAAGAGATTTAACCAAGGACAAATATACCAAACCCTATTTGTTAAAACCTTATAAAAAGATATTTTTATTGCTCAAATTTACGTAGACGACATAATATTTGGCTCAACTAATACAAAATTCTTAAAACAATTTATCAAATTAATAGAAAATGAATTCAAAATGAGTCTAGTAGGATAACTCAATTTCTTTTTAGGTTTACAAATAAAACAAACAAAAGAAGGAAATCATATATTTCAAACCAAATATGCTAAGGAATTAATTAAAAAATTTGGAATAAAAAATTCTAAAAATATAAGTACCTCAATGGCAACTAATGTTAAAATTGATTCTGATTTAGAAGAAAAAATAGTAGACTTAAAATACTATAGAAGTGCAATAGGAAGTCTACTATACCTAACTACAACTCGACTTGACATTTTATTTGCAATAGGTATATGTGCTAGATATCAATCTTGTGCAAAAGAATCACATTTAACCAATGTAAAAAGAATACTAAGGTACATTAAGGGAACCCTAAGTGTTGGACTTTGGTACCCTAGGACTAGCACATTTAACTTAGTTGGATACTTTGACTTAGACTATGTTGGGTGTAAATTAGATAGAAAAAGTATAAGTGGAACCTGCCAATTTCTAGGTCGGTGCCTAGTAAGTTGGTCGGCCCAACAGAAAGTAACATTGTGTTTCTCTATCCACTACTGAAGCAAAATACATAGCCATGGGAGAATGTGCATCTCAATTATTATGGATGATGCACACTTTAAAAGATTATCAATTAGAATATAAAAATATAAAAATTTCAATTGATAACATAAGGTCAATCAATTTAATTAAAAATCCAATCCACCACTCAAGGACTAAACACATAGAAGTCAAATATCACTTTGTAAGAGATCATGTAGCTAAGGGTGACATTGTACTTAACTACGTTGAGTGCAAGTCAAACATAGCTGACATTTTCGTAAAACTCTTACCTGAACATGAGTTCAGCGCACTTACAAGACAATTAAGTCTATGTTTAGTAGAATAGATTCTAAAACTTTTAAATGATTTCTTTTATAGTATTATTTTTTCAAAAGTTTTGTCTTTTTTGGGTTTTAAAATTCTAGGAAAAGTTACTTTATTCAAAATTCCCAATTTTAACTAATATTTTCAAAAGATTGGACTTAGCTCAGGTATCTATTCCCTAGAAAGCATGTACTCATATCACAAGTATACTAGGATGTAACGCCCAAAAATTCTTAAAACTATTTTAGAAATATTCTATAATTATTCTGGAATTTTTAGATATTTTTCCGGAATTTTCCGAGTAGCGGAAACAGCAAAAATAATTAGAACCGCAAAATAGCTTAGGCGGGAATCGAACCCGGAACCCCTCGGAGCCGATAACTTTTAGTTAATTTAAGTAACCTGAATCCAACGAGGTCAGTCGAAAGAGGAATCAATTATATTTATATTAGAGTTGGGTTCAATTATCCACTTGATATAAATAGAAGAGTTAGGTTGGGCTTGGTTGGGTCCTGTATATAGATTTCTGAGAATTGGAAACTCCCTCGAACCCTCTCACCATCCACTACAATCTCTCTCTCTCTAACTACAGACGGGTTTCTCTCCTCCCCAAGGGCAAGGACATCTTGGTGACATCTTAACAATCTTCACTTCAAGAGCTCCCAAGACGAGGACACTCTTGCGATGCGAGGACTCGATGGGCGGAATCCATTCAGGAATTGAGCGATAAGGAAATTAGCAAATTAGAGAAACCCTCCACCAGATAGAGTATGCCGTTTTTTCTACTCTATTAGTTTATATATGCAGATTTTTATCGGCTTAGCGTGAAATTGATCCTCCTCCAGTTTAGCGATTTAGGTAGTGAGCACTTCTTCTAGATGGGCGCGAACACACAATCTCGGGGGGTTTTAGATTGACCAGTGGCTGCAAAGTGGTCTTCTACAGAGAGAGAGTTGGGCACCAGTGTTCGATAAAAGCTAGCAAAATGCAAATTAGGCATTTTTATTAGCTAGGATAAATGCGAAGAAGCATTTAAATCAATAAATCAGTTTATTCTAGCTATGGGACTACGGTCCAATGGGTGAGCCTCTGAGCTCGAGTTCGTACAACCTAGCTCTGGGTTGAAATAATCTAGAAACTATATGATTGACGCAGCTATATTGATTTTACTAGTGTGTCTGGGATTAGATATCCATGACTGACCCCATCCCACCACATGTCCCTAGGTTGATAGATCTCCTAAACCCTACTAAATGGACTTAAAGGGTTTGCTGAATTAGGGCAAGTACGTACGTAAGTGGACCAGCGCCCACATGATTATTATGATTTGATGCTTTTGATTATAAAACTCAAAACCGCTTAAAACTTTATGTTAGTTGAGTGAGCTCATCGGGTCGCAGGTTAGCTTAGCTTAACTTTCTCTTTCTTCTGAGCTCGTGATTAGCCTCTTGCAAATCAGTACATTTGGCAATGTTTGTATGGTTAGTTTACTTATTATCAAACATAGTATTCCATGCGGATCATGTTTTCAAATAGATTCTTTAAAGAATGTTTTCATCGCCGTATGTTTTGTACGTTGAGTTGGTTTCGTTGTTGTGAGGTAGTCTCAGCTTTTAACTTACGTTTAAACACTACAGCTACGACTGCAATTATCAGGATAAAGGTAAAGAAAGGATTAGCAGCGGAAGGCGGAAAATGTTTCATCAACAATGCAAATGTGATGCGTGGCGTGAACGAGGAACGGAATATAATAAAAGATTCTCGGGTTTTAGCAAGCTTAAATAGTTGAATTCTTAGTATTTCTTCTTTCATGCATTTTAGACCTTAGAATGTTTAAACCATGGGAGATTTATTTAGTTTGTTAGTAATTATGTTAGAATGCTGGTTGATAGTTGCTAGAATATATCAATTGATTTTAATTGATTGTGTTTTGTTTGTCAAATAAATTGGCCATGGGAGATCAACCATGGACGGCCGCCGGCAGGCGGACCAGGTTTCAAAGTTTGTGGAACTGCTGCATCCAGCACCGTGGCCGTCGGATTGGGGATCGGTCGGCGTTCAAGCTTGTGAAACACAGCTTGCAGAGATCGGGCATCGATCTGCAGCCGCTTCAGACAGCTTCGATGCCGACGCTGGCGACCGGAATCGGATCTACACCAATCGCGTTACGTGGTCGGATCGCTTCCACCTCTAAGCGCTACTTCGAAGCGTAGGGATAGCTTGTGGCTGAGTGCCGCCGTCTGTAGCTGGAGCCTAGATGCACCGGTCGAGCCGGGATCGGTAGCATTGGATGTGATCAGCCAATCTACAATCGATTCCCTGGCACTTCGTGCCCGACTGCGCCTAGGACATCCAGGCAGATTATCCCCCTAACACAACTCTGAGAATATTAAGTTGATTTCGGAACCAGCTTGGTAAAAATTTTAATCCATCGAGATATAATAGTATTTAATTTGCTCTGGCGCATTGCATTACACGCACCTCGCAGTGAGTGTGGTGCGTCAGTGGTTGCAGAGTATCGAAGGGTTGTTCCATACTTCCTACACACACATTAGCATTCAGCATTGAACCTGCAGCTTCCAAGTAAAAATACCTCTACTTTATTTATGTTCTTTGCTTTGTTATAGTTCATGTTTATAGATAACTAAAGCATGTTATGTGATAGTATAAAACATGATAGCAATAGTTATACAATTATGATTGTATTAGTTATTAGTTGCGTATATCACCTCGTATGTCTTTAGAAATGACATACAGCAGAGGAGCCAGCCCTACAACTTGAGGACTAGCCTCACGATTCCTCATCCAGTCTGCGCTCTTGATTAGTATCTCTACACATATGAACCACACAAGCTTGAGGCCATCGTGAAAGAACCGTCACTTGTCGTCACCCCTCACATAACCGGGTCTTAGGTTCGCGTTCAAGCAGTCCCACGGCGGAAGAGAAAGCCAGAATAATCAGACCTAGTTAGCAGAACTTCATCGGCCAAAGGCTCTCGTGACGGATGCGACATGCTCGGAAAACTTTGAAACCTTCTGGAAACACTTGGAGCTAGAATATGAGAAGGTGGTCCGCTGCCTATCTCTGCTACGGAGATACTACTGCACGCGTGGGGAGAATGGAATCGGTAACGACTGTCGCCCGAAGTTTCTTGGTGGGAGAGGAACTCTTCACCTTTCACTACGATGAGCGTTCGCCTACGACTAACATCAGGTCGGGACATGAGGAAGTCGGTTGAGGTGGAAGGAATATGTGAAGAAAATAGCTCCTACACTAATTAGAGTAGGAGCAGGGAAGATCGCTGATGCTCAAGACGCTAAGTGATATGCGATAGCAGTATGGCGTATGCCCTCGTGAGAATGCTAGCTGATGGCCTGAGCTCTATCAGGTTTCAATCACAGGCATTACGCTCACATATTAATTAGGCGATCCAACTCTCCCTTCGGTCCAGCTTCGCTCGCTAAAAATCCCACGGCGTCATGGTTCTTAGCGGAAGGGAACTCCGCGAACTCAATGAAGGTGACGACACTAGCTAGGAAAGGAGGAGTAAAAGAGAAATTATATTAGATTCAATCACCCCGTCAATACTCTATCGCTTATCCGCCACTTCAGCGAACCACGAGTTTCGAGCTCGAGGGCCCAAGAACGAGGACTCGCCAGCTATGGCCGCATGCGATATCGTCTTCCTCGCAAGCTTTAGGATGTCGTTCGACGATTATTGGAGGCCTTAGATGATGCATCAAAGCGTACGGCGGAAGTATGCGGCTCTCAATGACGGATATACTATGACCTCAGGTGGCGAGACAAGGACATAACAACTTGAAGACAGTTATTTGTTCACTGGTTTTCTGATAATATGTTGACATGGACCCATTACATATATATATATAGAGGCATCTCTCCGAATGATACGATAGCGACTCCAGAGTACCAGCGTCGGTGGCGATGAGCTACGTACCGCCTCAGCGCCATGCTGTGTGGCATCATCATCTAGGCGCCTGTGAGATGGCCAAGATGGCCACTAGCATACTGAGGAGGCCAGAGGATCTTATCATGATCGTCCGACATGGTGATTAATAATATATTCGATGATGACGGTCGTCATCATCTGGATGGACTCTTCGATCAAATCACGGGTGCTCAGGCGATAGGCCGAAGATGTGTATTCCAACCAACACGGAAGGTGCAGCGCCAACAATTCAAATTCAAGAAACAGACTGCATGCCAGACTACTGCAGACAGGTCGTTGATCTCAGATGTAAGACGACGTAGTACCCGACAAGCAAGCTGCTACACTGCCCAGCCGTATGACGATACTACTAGACGTCCTCATAGTCTTCCTACATGAATTCAACGAGGATTAAGAACTCATGAATCCGTACTCGACCACACAATATTGTATCCCAAGAAACTTCATGAACCATAAGCATGAGTACAGCGGCTTCATCGATCGTGCAACACCACACCAAGCGCTTTATGCCTGAGAGGGTCATCACTATCAACCATGGTGTATAAGCGCGAGCGCTTGAAAGTAAGCCATGACGAATTTAAGACCTTCGAACAATTGATCTCTCCATCTCCTTGATTAGCTAAGGAGGAGGCGCGTGCAAGTTTCAAAATAGACCTTAATCGGTTTCATCGTTGATCAAAGGGATATATCATTACCCCAAGGCGTGCATTCGTCAGACCAGGACACACTATTATCGGTTCAGGATGCTTCTCATGATAAATGCTCCGCACCATTTCATGGATCTCTCACAATGAACAGAACGCAGTTAGGAATATTTAGATAAGTTCATATCGTGTTCATCGACGACACTTTTCATTATCGCGAACACAGCGAAGCACCGGCCGAACAGGAGGCAGCACCCTTGAATTTTAAGTTCACAAAATGTGAATTTTGTTGATCGTGTCTTGGTTCACATCTCTCGAAATGGATGGGAGATGGAAGACGTAGCCGGCGGACCCAAGGTCGAAAACCGACCATGACCCGTTATTCGATAAAAACGAGCTATTTACAAAGAACTCTTGCTATTGTTCGCCAATTCATTGAGGCACCTATCCGACACCAACCAGAGCACAGCCCTAGGCCTCCCACGAACGATAGCTCTGATGAGAAGCATGATTGACCATCGATTGCACCTACAGCACCTATTACGGCGAGATTCAGCTGCACCTATTCGAGGGGCTACCAAAACTCAATGTGTAGAAGAACTATTGAAGGTGGCCAGGCCTTTATGTGTCACAAGATGTTGAACTTCCTTAGGATGGTTATGATTTCGACAGGTAAGCTTCGAGCTCAGTCCGAGTTTGGCCTCACCGTAGAATAGTCAATCAGATGGCAGAGTATGCATTACTCATATGACAGCTCCATCAGATGGCATGAGAGACATCCTTGTGTTCCTTAGCGGATTGCGACCACCCGTGAAAAGCGTACCCAGACCATGATCATGTCATGCCCCACTGTAGAAAGATCATCACTATGTTAAAGTCTCAGAACTCATCTCTATCTTGGACATGCTGCACCATAAATGTGACAGGCGGAGACATGTAGCTACTGGATCATCCTCGTGAAATTAACTTATTATCTCTACGCTTAAATTTCGTCTCAGTAACTTCTTCGCAGGGAATGATATATGTAGTGGTAGGGTATCCCTGTAAATGTTCCTATGTTCCACTGCAAGGCACTCGATCGGAGGAGTCAAGAAGGTTTAGATAGGCATGCATCGATGTCCCGCATCATCATGTACCGTCATAAACTGGTATGACGGTCGAGCCGGAACTTCTCGGATATCATCCGCTAAGAATCGACGGACGTATAAAGCCGAACGATCGTAAGTTACAGTGTTGCGCGCAGAGGACATTTCTGTGGATACCGCAGCCAGAACGAACGAAGTTTAATAATAATTGTCGAGTGAGCTTCATACTTCTAGATTCAGTCGGCTCTATCATGGAACATACTTCTGATGATCTATCACTAGCTCGGCAGTCAATTGATCGTTACTCGTTATCTGCATTCTATATCCTATCCATACGGCAGAATTGTATGCATATTCATACTTACAAATTTCATCGTAGGCACGGCCAGCAGTGGTCAACCTTCCTCACGGCGAGACTCTATTCACATACTGGGTAAATCAAGTATCACGTACGACAAGAAAGTGAAGGAAAATATGGTTGCACTGATATTTGACAAGCCACTAATTACAACAACACACCTTCAGCCACCAACTACAACCTACTCCTCTATGATCTCGCCTTATGAGTAGATACCTTCCGGAACTACTGCCTATCATATGCAAGAGTTGGTGCTTATAAAGTCGTGAACCTTGCATACATACAACCAAGCTACAAAGAACGACTATATACTGATACCAGGCAGATCCTGTGACGGAGTGCCATATCTCGAAAGCATCTAGACAGGTGACAGACCTGAACTCTAGCCGCCATCGCTGAGGGAATTGGGGCAAGGAGGCTAAGCAAGCATAGTATTAATACTTAAGAATGAGACCAAGCTAGAGCAGAGTCACGTAGAAAGCAGGTCCACATGTCGACTCCATTATGTCTCTTTGATGTTCTGGGTCATGGACGCATAGTTGCCACCGGTCAACAGATCCTATCCCCTCAATATGCTCACTACTATAATCGACCAATTGCGTTGTAGGATAGACCATTATGAATTGAAAGTACCATGCACATTTACGGTCGTCACACAACTGATGGCATGCACATATATTTGTAGAGGGACAGAGGCAGGCACCCTCAGACAGACTATTCTAAGTAGAGCCTTTTTATAAGGTATGGGGATTATAACCCCGCAAATTCTCAAAACTATTTTAGAAATATTCTATAATTATTTCTAGAATTTTTATTTTTCCAATTTTCCCAAGCGCACGCAGTGGAATCGAACCCTAAGTGCTCGAACGATAACGGAGTGATAACTTTTGGTCGTTTGACTAAGTGTTAACAGGAAGATAACCAGCAGAAAGGCCAGTGGATCATAGAGTGAAAGAAAGAGGAAGAGGAATCAATTATATTTATATTAGAGTTGGGTTCATTAAACCATTTAATAATCGCAGAAAAAGCTTCGAATGAAGATATTGCGGCCATTCTAAGAGAATTTGGTGCGGAACTCCCCTCCGACCAAAGCCGCGAAACAATTCTCCTTGCGGTCGGTCTAGGTTTAGGTTCTACGCCTAGGGCCACAGGAAGACTTCGGTCCGGCTAGATAACACCCGCTGAGCGGGACAGGCGGGAGTGAGGAATTGTGGAATCATTGAATTAAGGATTAGTTGCAAAGTGAAACCTCTCACTCACAGCAAGATAAGTTCCGTGGGTTTTCACGTTTTCTATCTAGCATTTGCTCATTAGATTTTATCGAGTTTAGTCTTGAAATCGGCGGACGATCCTCTCCATCGTTTAGATGTTGTGAGCACTTCTAGATGGGGCGGACCGTAAATCCTTCTTTGGGGTTTTGCTCGTCATGTTCAAGTGGTCTCCTCCTAGAGAGAGGAGAGGTTAGCACACTAATGTCTTCGAATAAAAGTTATATAGTTACAGTAAAATTAAATTAACACTGCCTGCAGCATCTAAACCTAGTCAAGCTTATACATTCTACGGTCCGCTCCCACAAACTCGCCTCTCGAGATGACAACCTAGTCGTAGACAACCTGGCTCCTAGTTAGAAACAGATACCGAAACTATAGTATTCGGATTATTCTTTTGATCGGCACTTACTCCATTGATATCCATTATATCCATGGGACTCACTCCGTCGCTAGCCTCCCTTCTAAATCCCTAAATCTAGGGACTCTGCAAACACCGGGGTTTGAATTAGCTCATCAGATAAATATAATCTATATGTATGCGGTAAATCAGTGCGCTACGGGCGGGCACATTATTATTTCGATCTACTATGCTATTAGTTTTCAAAACTCATAAATCGTTATGTTAGTTGAGTTTGATTTCACTGTGTTAGCTTCGCTTTAGTTCTCTATTATCGTTTGCATGATTAGTCATACGCTATGTTTCTTCTAGCTACATTTAAATATGCTTAACCATAGTGTCATGCCAATGCATGTTTTCAAATGATTCTTTAAAAGCATGTTTCATCACAGATGTTCAGTGAGGTACTTGGTTTTTAGCTTTCTTACTACTTTCCCTTATCCGCAGATAAAGGTAAAGGAAAATGGACTGTTATATAGTTTCATTTCACGAAAGACGTGGTGTATGAAACCGAATAAAAAGATTCTCATGGTTTTACAAGCTAATAGTTGAATCTCTAGTATTTCTTCTTTCATGCATTTTAGACCCAGAATGTTTAAACCATGGAGATTTATTTAGTTTGTTAGTAATTGTGTTAGAACGTTGGCCGATAGTTGCTAGAATATATTCCAATTGATTTTAGAATGGTGAGGTTTGGCCCAGATTGTGAATCGGGTATCGAACCTAGTCGGACGTAATTCCAGAACCGATCTTAGGTTGCCGGATTGATCCGACCGATCCAGTCTTGAAACGAGAGTTATTTGTTCGTCACCGACCTCGACGGCGCGCGCCGGTCAGAGCACTGCTCACCGATCGGTCACCGCCAAGACCCATCGGGTTCACCGACCGACGCTAGTTCGGTAGGACGCTCGACGCCGATCCAACCGCTGCAGATCTCGATAAGGAACAGCCAGGATCGGCCACCGACCGATCTGCAGCCTTTTTCCGTGCTGCGATTGTCAGGATCGATCGATCCGACACCCCAATCGATCCATGGATCGATCAAATGCAGTTTGACATAAGGTATAGATTATCTTTCTATCATGTGTAACCTCTAGTACACCCAGATATTAAGTCAGATTTTAAAGAACCGCTTTATTAAAAATTTAATCATCCAGATCCGTCCATAATAGTAATTTAGGCTCGACATTAACGAACCATACTTCGCAAGTCAGTAGGAGGCGGGTCGTTATATAGGAATACCATGCTTATGTATAAAAAATACTTATAATTGAGTGAGATATATAGGGTACTATCTGGACTTCAGAATGTGCATCAATATAAGTCAGGGCAATAAATACCAAGTTAAATTGATCAAATTAAGTTATTCACTTTAGTTAATCTAACTGGAATACTTATTTAAATTAACTAACCAAGTGAAAGCTTTACCTCATTGTAAACATCTAGTAGCTAAAGGTTAGACACTTGCTTAAGGAAAGTAGATATCTGCTTTGAAAATTTTTACTTTGAACTCTTATGCTTGGACTTTAGGACCCTAAAAATTAATCCATTTATTTTTTGTAGGCATTATTTAAGGGAGAGTGAAAGGACTTAAGTTCAGTTAAATATTTTTGACTATTTTTTTAAAATATCAAAATTAAATATATCTTTAAGTAAACGTTTTTTTTTTCAAAATTTCAAAATCATTTTTTTAAGTATTTTTTTAAGTTAAGTTTTTAATATTTAACTATTTTTTAAAAAATAAATAAATAATAAATAAAAAATTATTTTAACTAATTTTTGAAAAGAAACTTTAAATATTTGAAAAAAGAAGGTTTTTCTAAAGTTAAGTATTTAGTTAAATTTTCTAAAGAAAAATCTTTCTAAAGCTAAGTACTTGGTCAATTTTTTTTAATCTTTCTAAAAGCTAAGTACTTAACCAGCCTTTTATCAAAATCTCTTTAAAGTCAAGTTTTTATCAAAAACTTTTTAAAGTTAAGTACTTAACTAAAGATTTATCAAAGTTTCTCCATTTTCTTCTAAAAGGTAAGTAGTTTTTCAAGCTAAGTGTTTTATCTTCTAAAAGTTAAGTATTATTCAAAACTTTCAAAACAGTCTATTTGAAATTGTTGCTAATTCTCTCAAAATTAATTTTGATATAAGTAAAAGGAAAAGAGAAACTAGAATATTCTAAATTAAGGAAAAAAGAAAGTTAAGTGATTAAAGAAAGGGAGAACTAAGGAACAAATTAATTCTTTATGAATGAATATGAATGATAGCTAAGAACCTAACAAATTAATTCTTTATGAATGAATCTCTTAACTTGTCTATATTTTGCATGTCTTTATAATTGCATTTCTTTCGTAATTATTGATATATATTTTACTTAATTTTGAATTGTGTTGTCATAATAAAAAAAGAGGATATTGTTGGTGCGGAAAGCACCAAACGATCGAACTTATGTTTTTATAAATGACAAAGGATTCAAAGTTAAGGTTACTTGTTCTCTAACAAGTGTAAATAAGCTTGCAGAAAAATCCTAAGTGTTCTTAGATAAAAGTTCTAGTGGATTCTAAGCAAATGGAAAACACTAGGGGGAGGTAACCCTAGGTCCTAGGGGTGGTAACCCTAGGTCCTAGAGGATGGTAACCCTAGGTGGAAAATCTTTGCGAGTCGTGAACTTTGGACGAAATCCTAGAGTCGGGGACTCTAAGTGAAAATCCTGATGGTCACAGACTAGGTGAAAGACTGGACGAGTCGGGGATCGGACGTCCAGCTGGAAAGTCCCGAAGTCTCAGGCGCTGAGCAAAAGTCCAATCTGTCTGGAGGACCGGTCTGACAATAGGTAATTTCTCCCGAGAGGAGTATGTGAGGATGTGTTCCTCGTTGAGGACCTAGGGTTTCCGGAGGAAATCCGAAAGTCAGAATCGGACAGTCCAAAGGCGGTCAAAAGTTAGCCTTTATATTACTTTATTATTTGTTATTATCATGACTCTGTTTTGTATGAGACTAACACTTTTTACAGGGTCTGATTTTACTTCATTCGGTTGACCTAACGTCTGAATCGGTTGACCGAACCCCAGAATAAAAGGATCAAACTTGCAGCGAGTTGATTAGATTAGGCCAAGGGATCGATCGATCGAACCGAGGATGATCGAGCTAAGTTGATCGGATCAGATAAGCTAGCGCGATCAGCGGATCAGTCGTCGGAACATCGGGATCGGTCGACCGAACGAAGACTTCTATTCGAGCAACAAATACTAGACGAGAAGTCGGGTTGATTCAGGCAGGATCGGTCCACCGATCCGGGGGATCAGTCGACCTATCCGGGGGATCAGTAGACCGATCAGAGTTGGGTCAAACCTGATCCCGATATTAGTGGATCTAGATCAAGTCTGAGGTGCCTATAAAAAAGGGTCTCGGCCAACACTTCGAACACATAATTGAGAACTAATTATGTTCTTGTGTGCTGTTCCGAAATGCTTCGACAACGTGCAACCACTGCTCCAACAATCGACGAACTTCTACTTGCTATTTGATTGTTGGTAACAAAGTTTTTAATTGTATTTAATATCTGTACTTATTTCCGAATCTATAGTGATTACCCAACGAAAGCGATCAATGATCACGGGCCTTGGAGTAGGAGTCGTCACAAGCTCCGAACCAAGTAAAAGAAACCTTGTTAGCATTATTTTTATTTTCTCTCTT
This sequence comes from Zingiber officinale, assembly GCF_018446385.1. Lineage (NCBI taxonomy): Eukaryota > Viridiplantae > Streptophyta > Magnoliopsida > Zingiberales > Zingiberaceae > Zingiber > Zingiber officinale. The sequence goes on from NC_056006.1 coordinate 81,390,669, forward strand.
TATTCCGCTACGTTATTATGTAATTTCTGAAATGAGTGAAATATCTACAAATGTTATTCACCCTCGTAGCAAGAGGTAGGCCAAAGTTTATTTAACAAGGAATCCACTACTAACAAAAGAGTAAAAATAAAAAATAATTACGAAGGAATTCACTTTAAAAAATACGAACAAATTCATCTTCCAGAAACAAGCACATGATAACATTCATTTATCTAGAAAATGACGTTTCCAACCATGACACTTGAGACTCACAAGCTCAAAGAACAATTAATTGACTTTAATAAAAAAAAATTATGCCACGCAACCCAAGTATCTATTCTATTTAATTTAGAAAAAAAAATCATGACAAACTCGACGATCAGATAAATCAGAGTCTGAGAAATAGAATTAGTTTCGTATTGGAGGATTAAAAAGTTGAGAACCTCCGAATTAGAAAAAAAAAATCATCCTTAAATTTTAACTAAATCATGTAGAAGACAAAAGGGGGACAAATGTCGTAAGAATATTCCTTCCATTTATTTAACGTAGCCATATCAAAGAGAGAAAAAAAAAGGAAATACAATTTATTATTTTATTATTGCAGCCCACTATAACTATATAAATAATTTGTTGATAGAGATTTATGCATGTATAATTCGATAAATAATAGTTAATAGTATCAAAATATGAATTATTGTGAATTTGGTTCATATTGCTGTCATTATTTTCGGTGTTGTGGATCGGGAATTTCATCCGTCAGATTCCAATCGGAACGATGGAAATTGTCCAGCGGTCCTGGGAGAATCTCAGTGTTTGTTAGCCGACACGACATATGAAATGCTGACACGTTAACGGTGGGTTAACGGAATGTCGGCGCCATCTTCTCTTACCTTTAGGAGTTATATAACCTGAGCCTCCCCCCTTCGCCGCTCCACGGAGAGGGAGAGAGAGAGAGGCGACGGCATGGCAGAACTGGAGGCTGGACTCGCCGGCGAGCTGGATGAGGTGGCGAAGATCATGAAACAGATCACGTCTGAGGACGAGGCGTGCAGGATCTCAGCGGCCACGGAGATCAGGCGGCTGACAAAGACGTCGTCCAGGAACCGGAGGCAGCTTTCCGGCGCCGTCGCGCCCCTTGTGTCGATGCTTCGGTCTCTAAACTCGGACTCCGGTGAAGCCGCCATCCTCGCCCTCGTGAATCTCGCCGTCAAAGACGAAAGGTGCGTGCTTTGATGCTCTGAGACAGGAAATTAAGGTGGCTCCTTTACATGTAAAAACTGTTCTGATCTCTAATGATTCGTCCTTGTGGTTGCTTGCTTTCTCTTAGCAGCCACCCATTTCTTTTCAGTGTAGAGTTTGTTTGCCCAATTAATACGTTTGCCATCGGTAACCAAATTCAAGTTTATTGGTTGGGGACTGATTCAAACTTCTACAGATCTTTAAGTTGATTGTGGTAAATATTAATCTATTGAAGTATTAATTGTGGTTGCAGAAACAAAACCAAGATTGTCGAAGCCGGAGCACTCGTTCCCCTTGTTCACTTCTTGCAATCATCGAATTCTACTTTGCAGGAGTACGCCACTGCAGCACTCCTCACCCTCTCGGCTTCCTTCCACAAGCTAAGATTGATGCTCTCACGGCACTCTACAATCTCTCGACGATCCCTGAGAACCTCACCGTCATTCTTCCCCTGCACCCTGTTCCGGCATTGTTATGTCTGCTCAGGAACTTCAGAAAGTCGTCCAAGATCACCGAGAAGTGCAGCGCGCTCTTGGAATTGCTGGTGAATTTCGAGGAAGGAAGGGCTGCTTTGACAGCTGCAGAAGGCGGCGTTCTCACCATCGTGGAGGTGCTAGAAGAAGGCTCGCTTCGGAGTCGAGAACATGCAGTAGGAGCCCTCCTCGCGCTGTGCGAGAGCGATCACAACAGGTACAGAGACGTCATACTCCAAGAAGGTGCAATTCCTGGTCTTCTTCAGCTCACCATTCAGGGAACCCCAAAGTCTCGACTGAAAGCTCACTTGCTGCTTCAGCTACTGCGAAGCTCGCGGTGTAAAAGATCAGAGTTGCAGACGGGCACTCTCGATAGCATTGTCTGCAACATAGTGTCCAACATGGATGGCGATGAGCAGATGGGACAAGCAAAGAAGATGTTGGCAGACATGATAGAGGTGAGCATGGAGCAGAGCTTGAGGCATTTGCAGCAGCGGGCGGGCAGGACTCAAAATGGACCGCCCTCATGTTGACCATCTTCCAAGTGATTCTTCTTCATCTTCTTCTCGTTGCAGTTGTGCTTTCTTACAGATGAGAGATTTGGCATGCCAGTCCTGGCCAGTGCTGCTGGTATCGGGTGACCGGTGATATGTTGATATGATAGTTCGGTGGATGTCTTCTCAGTGCATGAGATTGAAAAAAAAATAAAAGTATGAGTAGTCTCTGTCGATGAGAACGAATAAGATATCTTCAAATTACTTTTCCCTGATTTGTTTTGATGACGGATCTGAGTATGTTTGATGAATCTTTTGTTGAAGATCGGAAACAGAAAAAATGGCTGAAGCAACGCAAGTAATCAAAACACAAGAGGATTTATATGATTCGGACTTCAAAGAAAGAAAATTGCGAAAGGTTCAGATTTTGGAAGATAGAGATAGCTGGTTGACAAATTGAAATGCGTACTTAATCACGATATTAATTGGCATTAAATTCTCGTGAATATCGATGTCAAAAAGAAAAACGTGAATATAAATTATAATCAATTTATAGTACTCCCAACACATGCTCTCTCTTACTATGTTTCGAATGGTAGCCCCACTACCAGTGAAAAGTTAAATTAAAACGAATTAACCGATAGAACTCATCAAATTTAAAATTTTGATTTTTTTTTTAAAATTGATTATTTCATGTAATTCAGTTTGGTTTGGATTTTAAAACTTCTAATTCCATAAAATTAAAAACCTAAAATTTTAATGCTAGTTTTAAAAACAAGGATCACAGCAAACAAAAACTTGTGATGCTTATTTTAAAAAAATCAGCACCATACCAAATACCAACACCACCATGGTGATAGTATTATTATTGAAAATTTTAATTATTTATATTAAAAATTAAATTAATTAATATTTTATCGATTCGATTTATTCAATTTTTATTAAGAAATTTAATCCGCTTAAAAATATTTAATTTGTTCAATGATGTGGAAGTAAATAAGATTTCACATGACGAATCCTTAATTTGGTCAACATAGATTTCATAGGATATGTCAACTACTGAGCCAACTCGATCAGTTGGCAACTCCTGCTCAACCTCTCGATCCGTCGATCCGACACTTCTGCTGTCAGTCTCGACCTCGCCGATACCTCCACCCCAGTCGTCTCAGCCCTACTGAGCCAACACCTCTTGCTCAACCTCTCAACGCCGCTGATTCAATGCTCCTGCTTGTCCGTCTCTCCTCACAAACACCTCCGACCCAAATGTCTTGACCCTGCCAAGCTGACACCTCCAACTCAACATCTCGGCTCCACCAATCTGACTCTCTTGCTCGTCCGTCTTAGTCCCACTGACACCTCTATCCTTGCTGAGCTGACACCTCCTTCTCAACTCTCGGATCCGTCGAAATGATGCTCTTGCTTGTCCATCTCAGCCCCGCCAACACTCTAGCCAAGTCATCTCAACCTTGTTGAGCCGGCACCTCCTGCTAATTAACCTCTCGGTTCCGTCGATTCAAAGCTCCTACTCGTTCGTCTTAACCCCACCAACACCTCCCGCCCAATCGTCTCGACCATGCTAAGCCAACACCTCTTGCACAACCATCTCGACCTCATAGACCCAACACCTCCAGCCTTGCCAAGCAAACATCTCTTGCTTCATGCATCGTTCTTAGTAAGATTTTGTATACATTTTGTGTTATTGCATGAATATATTTTGCATACATACATTTTCTTTTTATTGCTTTTTTACATTTTTAGTTCAAAGAAAAACTCATTATACTTTTTGATTGGCAGGACGCGATTGCGAAGCAAAAATGAAACGAAAAAGTTGTGGAACTGAAAGCAATAGAGAGGAATACACTCTAGTTGTGTCCCATGACACGCGTGTGAGAATTCAAACGTGTAAAGGATAGAAATGCGGGTCTATAGCACCAGCCTCGGCTGTGCTAATCTCCACAGAAGTTTCATTTGATTGATATGGTCATGCCACCTTGGCACAGTCGTGCTATTCTCGATACTAGTTAGATCAAATTAACACGACTGTGTCCCCCTGTAAGGTCATGCCATTTTCCAGCAAAACAAGTTGACACAGTCGTGCCACCCCTAGCACAGCTATGCCATTTTCAAACCACATCATGCCCCCTGGCATGGTTGTGGCGCGATTTTTCCCAACTCATGGTTGGGGTGGTTTTTAACCATTTTTTTTACTGTTACGTGGGCCTATAAAAGGGCTCTAAAGCCACTTGTCGAGGAGGGGGTGTTTTCCCTTTGAGAGGCCTCAACGATCCATCCACGGTCGAGGGTGGAAACACTATGAAGACATTGGCAATCTCCTCGCTAAGCGTTTCTTCTTCCTTATTCTCATATTTGGATTGTAAGAATGTTTTCTTCAATGTCTTTGGATTGTTCTTCCCTCTCCATGGAGTAGTTTCAAAAATTTAGGATGTATAGACTAACTATAATGTGATGTTGATAGGTAAACTATATATTTGGTTATCTCCTTTATTCTATGATATGTGTGCTCCTTGTTCTTGCTTGATTGATTGTATGAATTACGAATGCAATAGGATATGGAGAATTGGTCACTATGTAGAGGTGATGCTCTAGATTATATGACCATGGCACCTCTTGTGATAGAGGATATCCCTTTAAGTGGACTTTTTAGGGTCATTACCTTGAAAAGGGGGGTAATTCGCTACAAGGGATTAACTAATTAGGAGTTAATGGGTTTGCTACAATTAGATGCTAGGAAGTAAAATGAGTAATTTAGATTGTATAACTGTGCGGCCTCATGTGATAAGGGTATCCCTTTAAGCGGATTTTCTAACGTTACTTCTTTACTTAATAGCATTGAATTTGGGTTACACACTCTGGTATAATCTTTTTGGTTCGTATCAGTAAATTGGTTAGAATCTCTATAAGACAGTAAATATAGAGATAAGGAGATGAACAATACTTAAAACATCAACTAGCATCATAGTGAAACTGAAGTCCTAGAATCCTCCCCCCCCCCCCCCCCCCAATTTCAATCTTCATCTTTGATCACTCTTGCTCTCAACTCTGGATTGTCTCTAGGATTTGTTGGGATATGATTGATGTGATGTGTGCTAACAACATGTTTTGTAAATATGCATAGTGGAAGACTTAATAATAAATAAACTAATTTATTACATCACACACACCATACACATGCAAGATATAATCGCGCAGACAATATCATAAAATAAAATAAAATCGAATAACAATTATTTTAGGTATACATTATGAATGGCCCATAATGAGAAGGACATCAACCTTTTGCGATGTTATTGAACCTCGTCTCTATTCGTATCCATGCCAAGTTCTTCAAGATAACGCTAAGAGAACAAGCTTCACTTTCGGAAGTTACTAGCCATGAGTGAAGAAGAAAGATCAAGAAGAGAAAAAAGAAGCAAAAGAAAGATCTTTTTTCCTTTGGGTGGCTCATGGCAAGAAGAGGAAACCCTCTTGTTGTGATCGGCCGCAAGAGAGAAGGAGAGGGAGAGAAAGGCATTTGGTTTAGGTTTTCAAAATCTAATCAAGTCAATAATGAATTATGTATTAATTCTTTCTTAATCACATCAATATATAGTCCTCTTTATTGAGTTGGATTAGAAATGTTGGTTGGTCCTAGGAAGATCGTACCGGTTCCACTGTACAAAAATTTTGTACAAGTGTCGAACCTTTCCTAAACAACCTATTGTGTTCTTTAGAAATTAAATTAAGAATCGCAAACGGAACTTAACATTCTTGATTCCAAATTTAACTTATCTGTTCTTAATGGTTTAGACTTGGATCACAAACGATCTTAATCCACCTATGTTAAAAATTCAATTAAATATTAATTTCCAAAATTGGCTTGTGTTAAATATGGCCACTAGGCCTTCTTGGATATGGGAGCAACCACCACTTCTAGACAAAGTCTTTTAGGAAAGCTAATATTTAATTTCCTTATATAACTCTAGGTTTAACCAAAAGAACAATCGAATCACAATTTGAAAACAAAAAAAACACAAACTTGAATTACAATTAGAAATCTATTGTCTCTTGTGTTTGGAATTCATACAAGAAAATACTAGCATGATGCGAAGAAAATTATTAGTTATACTTTTCTTTGTATGCTAATAACCTCAAGATCTTGTCAGACGAGCCTCGCCTTGGGCGACGGATCCTCCAAGATGAACACACCCCAAAAGTCTTCTTCCTTCCTTCTAATCGAGAACAAGAGAGCAAGGGAGAAGGAGGGCCACCACAAGAGGGATCACCAATAATAAAAATTGATATCACATGAGCCTCTCCTCCCTTCTTTTATAATATTTAGGCAAATAAGGAAAGATTTTTACAAAATTAAAATCTTCTTATTTTTCCTTTTCCTTTTATTTTCCTTTTTCCTCTTGATTGATTCAATCATCAATTATGGATTCGATTGCTTGAAGCAAGGAAGCTTGGATGCATTCAAAGAAAAATATTTTATAAAATTTTATAAAAGAAGAAATCCTCTTATAAAATTTTACAAGCTCTCTTTCTATTGTGGATGTTAAAAGGAAAGTTTTAAAATTAAAACCATGTTTTAAAATTTAAAACCTTCTCTTCTAAAATTTCCTTTTTAACATGGTTACAAAAATGAAAGTTTCAAATTTAAAACTTATCTTCCTTTTTTCTAAAACCATGAGGATGGTTAAAAAGGAAAGTTTTCAAATTTTTAAACTTTCTTTAAACTATGTGGCCTAATTCAAAAGGAAACTTTTAATTTTAAAAATCTCTTTAAAACTTGTAGTTTTTCACAAAGAGATTTAAAATTCAAAATACCCTCCTATTTGAATTTATTATGGTATTCCTCTTTCCTTGGGCACCACCAAGCATAGGACCACTTTGAGGAGATGGTGGCCCCTTGGCTTGGTCATCAAGCCTTGGCCCCTCTTCTTGGACACCAAGATGAGCTTTTATTTAGATGGACTTGAGGCATTAATGAGGGTATGATGGGGGAGGAGAAGATTTGGTTTTGATGATCTTGAGTATCCTGTGTTCACCCCGAACACACAACTCAAGTTCATCAACAATAACTCATTCCACTAGAGAGTTATTATTGCACTACCGCACCAATCCCAAATTACATTATGTGCTCCTTCTTATCATGAGTGTGTTAGTCTCCCTGTGTTTAAAATATTGAATGCCCACTAATTAATTGAATTACTGGCAACTCATTTTAATTAATGTCTTAGTCCAAGAGTAGTACCACTCAATCTCATTCTGCAGGGTTTAACATGACAATCCTTATGAGCTCCTCTTGGGGACATTTTCAACCTAGATGACTAGGACACAGTTTCCTTCTATAATCAACAACGCACACTATAAGTAATATCATTTCCCAACTTATCGGGCCTATTGATTTATCGAGCTAAATCTCACCCTTTGATAAGTCAAAGAAATAAATACTAAATATATGTGTTTGTTATTATATTAAGATTAAGAGCACACACTTCCATAATAACTAAGGTCTAGTTCTTTTATTAAGTCAGTATAAAAAGAACTTACCTTAAATGGTCCTACTCAATACACTTAGAGTGTATTAATGTAATTTATTAGTTAAGATAAACTAATACCTAATTACACTACGACTATTCCAACGATTTGTTCCTTTCCATCTTAGTCATGAGCAACTGTTTATAATTTATAAGAGACCAGAATCATCGATCTTACGTGTAGTGACCACACACCATGTTATCTACAATATAAATTAATTGAACAACTACACTTAACAAATAAACTATTTGAAAATAAATGTTTACAAAAGCTAGAGTTTTAGTATATACTCTAACAATCTTCCACTTATACTAAAAGACAATGTCATTATGCCATACATTTGATTCCCATCCCTTCTACAGTCCAAAAGCTTTTGTCGCCCTTAGTAAAAGGATCTACGTTATCCGCTTATGCTTCACATCTTTACTTCGCGCCGATACGTTATTGGTTGATGTACTGTATATGTTTATCTGTTTACTTATGGGCTCGTGGTTCCTTCGATTGCAATCGCACCGCTATTATCACAATAAATTGTGATGATTTTGGCAAAATCAGAATCACATGAATCCATTAGGATCGATTGCCAGCATTAGCCACATTTCCTCGGGAGCCACGTCCGCCATCTCCATGGTTGAGTCTTGTTTCACGCCGTTCATCGATCCACTCCATCCAATAGCTTCACCCTAAAGTAAACACACATAGCATGTAAACCGCCTTCTGATTGAGTACAGTCCAATTGTAACCCATAGGGAGCAAATGATAAACTAGCATAATCGTAGTCCTTCTCAAGTACTTTATATGCTTTACAGTCAATGTCCTTGTCCAGGTTACCTCGATATCTCGCTAATCATGCCCTAAAACAACAAATAGGTCTCGAGCAATGCATACATTAGGCTTCCACAATGAGGCAGCGCAGCTCATGTCCTCTATCTCCTTTGATGTCTTTGGAGACATCTCTTTAGATAAAGCTACCCATGCCAAAAAGATAAGAAACCTTTCTGTTCTGCATGCTAAAGCAAGCAAGGATTGTATATATATGAAGCTTGAGATAGGCACAACATCCTTTTCTTGCGATCCTTATGACTTTGATCCCAAGAATGTGTGCACTTTCTCCTAAGTCCTTCATATCGAATTGTTTGGACAATCATACCCTCACGTCCGATAACACTTTGACATTGTTACCAATTAACAAAATATCATCGTATAGTACAAGAAATACCACATTTCATGTAAGATAAGATTGTATACAACACAGACTCATCCTGACAAATAAATCCATACGGACGATTACTTCATTTAATCGGATGTTCCAAGATCTTGAAGCTTGGTTCACCCATAAATGGACCAATTGAGTTGGCACACTAGATGTTCTTGTCTCTTTTCAATGAACCCTTCGGTTCTTCAAGACTTGCTAGAAAGGAAACCTGTTGACATCTATTTGTCAAATCTTATAATCCATAAGGGCCGATGGATAAGAGTATCCATAGACACTTAAACAATGTCTCCTAATCGATTCCCTCTTTCTAAATATACCCTTCGCAACCCTTAGCCTTGCTTTCAAGGTTTCACCTTCTCTCTTTTCCTTTTAGATCCACTTGCATCCAATGACTTACCATCCGGTGGTTCTACAATCTCCCAAACCTTATTAGAATACATAGATTCTATTTTCATTCATTCGCTTAAAGTGCATCTTTATCTTGAGTGCTTCATTTCCCAGGATCAGTTCATACCAGGATCAAATCCAAAGATTCTCCAAACATGAATCTCTTGCTCTCACAACCCATCTACGCGATAATGAATCAGCATCTGCAGCGACACGTGTTGTAGTCTCTTGTGGTGTTTCATCTTATAATATTGGTACTAAAATAGACGTGTCCTCTCTATTTTTTCTAGAACAATTTCACTCATGGGCTTATGGTTCATTACATAATCTTCCTCAAAAATCGGAGCATGGTGCTAACATTGATTTTCGATTTTTAGGATTATAAAACAAATCACCTTTCGCTCCTTTAGGATATCCCACAAATGAGACAAACTTCCGTGATTCCAACTTGTTAGTATCTCTTCACATGTGGACTACTCTCATATCCGGATATGATGGCTTGACACGCCAATTCCACAATTCCATGGGAAGAACTGTAGGGTATTATTTAGTATGTACATATTCTATTTAGAGCATATCCAAAATGAATTTGATTCAATAACTCATCATCGATCTAACCATTTTCATAAGAGTCTTATTCCTCTTCGCGCCACACACCATTCATTACTGACAAAACGATTGAATGACAACTAATTCTTCATAACTCTCCAAAGAGGTATTCGCCACCATCACTGGATCCAGTGTCTTGATACTTTTACTAAGATGTTTCTCCACTCATTCTTTGAACTTATCAAAGCATTCGGATTGCGGTGCATCAAGTAAATGTATCCGTATCTTGAATAGTCGCTCATAAAGGAGGCAATATTCATAACCACCTCTTGCCCGGATAGACAGACCGTCAAACCCAACACATTTTGGCTCTATACCCCTGGCCTTAAATGGTTTCTCGTTTTTTCCAAGCAAAGATTCACATTGGAAAATTTCCAACTCTAATGAACCCAAGAGTCCATCGACTATTTTAATACTTAAGTTAATATGCCTTAGATGCCAAAGATATGTTTGGTTCATTTCGGGTTTTTCTTACTAGAGTTAGAAGATGTGTTATTAATTTTCATTTCTTTGTGAGAAATTGGATTTAATGTATATAAATTGTCAACTAATGCAGTAACGGATAATAACTCTATTTCTTTATAACCATTGTATCATAGAACAAAGATATCCATCCAAATATAGTTTAGAAAGAAATTAAATTTTTCTAAACTGACATAAAGACAATTTCTTAAAACCAAACTTCTATTCCTATCAAAAGATAAGTAGACGTCTCCGCCTCCCATCGCAATTAGTACCTTAGTAGCATGTAAGACGGTTATCTCTCCTTGTATTCGCGTTTCTTGGAACCCTGCGAGATTCTGAGTCAGTTATACACCAAGGTTACACGTAGATAACACTAAACATGTTTCAACTACTAGAGCATGAGATATACCTTATTTTGTTTCCTTCCTAGCGAACCATCTTCCAATCTCTTCATAGTGAATAAAGCAAGCACTTTGCCTTCTTCTTCATTCAAGCTTTTCCTGCTTTATTCTTCTTTGCGATCTGATTTCTTCTTCTTCTTCTCGCCTTTAAAAGTAGAACCTTTTTCAAGTGAATCTGAGATTTTCGATTGTGACCATCCTCTTAGACTACACTTAATCGCACTATTGCCCTTTTTGGATCCAATCTTTACCGGATATAGTCACGAATTGATCTTATATATCCCCTGGTCTCAGACTAGTAGTGCCCATCAATAATTTTTCTTTTCAGGATACAATATTTTCCAACGCAGACATAGTCACGGATTAAGTCATTCTATCTCTGACTCCATAAGTATTTAGGAATCGTGAGATTGAACCTATTATTCTCTCTCTAACTCCATGAGTATTTATGAGTCATAAGGTTGAGCCTACTATTCTCTCCTGACTCGAATATAGTCACGGATCGAGCTATTCTCTCTCCAACTTTATGGATATTCAAAAGTTGTGAGATTGAGCCTACTATTCTCTCCCAACTCGAACATGATCGTGAATCAAGCTATTCTCTCTCCTACTTCACGGGTATTCAAGAGTCATGAGATTCAGCCTACTATTCTCCCCCGACTTGGACATAGTCGTGGATCAACTTGTTATTCTTTCTCGATTTGGACATAGTTGTGGATCAAGCTATTCTCTCTCTGATTCCACAGGTATTCATGAGCCATGAGATTGAGCTTACTATTCTTTCCCGACTAAGACATAATCATGAATCTACTTATTATTCTTTCCTAACTCGGACATAATCAAGAATCAAACATTCGCTCCCCCTATCCAAACGGTCATTGACATTTCATCTCCTCTGCCCTAAGCAGAGTCTCCATGCCCAAGTCTAATATGCAATCATCTCATTACTAACAAAGTCATATTTACATTAAAAGTGGAAGACTTCCCTGATCTTCGATATCGACGGTCCAATCAGTCGGAATCCTGTCTCATTCAATTAGACTTGAGGGAATACTTATGATGTAGAGGTAAATAAGGGTTTACATGGTGGGCCTTTAACTTGGTCAACATAAACTCCGCAGAGTGTGTCAAGTGTCGAGTCAACTCAACCAGCCGAGTCAACTCAACCAGCCGAGTCGTTGACCTCTCCCAAGGAGTCTTCCCAACAAAGGCCAACTCAACACCTCTTGCTCAGCCATCTCTACCTCACAGACTCGAAGTCTCTGGCCCTGTGGAGCCAACACCTCCTGCTCAACCTCTCAGCTATGCTGATCCGATGCTCCTACTCGTTCATCTCAACCTCGCCAACACCTCTGACCCAGTCATCTTGGCCCTACCGAGCCAACACCTCCTGCTCACCCCACTCAGCTTCACCGACTGGACACTCTTGGCTCACCTAGCTCAGCTCCATCGATCCGATACCTCCTGGCTCTGCCTCGTCGATCTAACACCTCCTGCTAGTACGTGGGTCAGTACAGTCCATTACATATGGGATAGCACATGGATTGACATAACACATGGAATAATATGGTCACCATAGCGTGGGACAACATGATCCAATATGATCCTCTATAGTACAAAATGTGGGGGACATGATCCCTGGGTTCAATGACGTGACATTTTTTCTACCGGGATATGACATCCCATCCATGAGGAGAAAGGTATCCTTTCTTTTGCATAAGTGATATATAAAAGGAGTATGTTCTTGTAAGCAAAGGTACGCGCGCACACACACATTTACAAACCATCAGTATTTCCTAATCTATTATTCTTCTTCTCCACCTCCCTTGCTAGAAACTTGACTTGATGAGCATTTGAGTGGTTGAGTCAGGGTACTCCTTGACCTCCATTCTAACTCTCTCTCTTGCTTCGCAAGCATTCATGGAGGTCCAGCTCTCCCTTGCTGTGCAACGACTTCGTCAATGTTGAAGATAATTGTCTTGTGGCTTATTCGTTGGCAATATCATATAAGAACATTCGGTTTTGGTTAAATCAGTTTGGTCTCACTAGGCATGATTGGTTCCCTATCATTTGAGAAATAACCTCTATTACATGAGAATAGATCTTAAAGAAACTTACTCTAATTGAAAACCCAAGTGAGTTTATATAAGTTATAAGCTTGGAACATATAATATTAATAAATATATGCGCAAGTTTTTAGGAGAGTTTGAATGAGTTTAATATTTCAATCAGCTAGTTTAGTTTCATATTTAATGAGCAGGAGAGATTAACCTCTATATATTCTTTTAAAATTTGAATCTTTTCTTTCTTTTTGAAGATATATAGACAATATGCAAGTTCAAAGACATAATAAATATTTTTACAACGATAACTTAAAGAACTGTTTTTTATTTTTCTAAGCTATTTTTTGGACAATTTTCTCCCCTTTTGCTATTTTATTATTATTAATTGTTTTGGTAAAACTAAATTCTAAGATCAATTGTTTCGAATAAACCAAGAAAATGTCAAGGAACGGTACGATGTGAGGAAGCATGAATTGAATTGAAAACCTTCTTATCTTCTTGATTCATTTGCTACAATTACCGGCAAGAAACTAACATGACTAATTTAGAACAAAATCAAACACAACGCGAACATTACTAAAGAGGCAATGAGAACGCCGGCATCCTGCTCGACAAAAGAAGCCGCCGAGGCCGAGGGAGGAGACGTGTAGTACCACGGGAACCACGGCAATACAGGATTCGGCGGCGGCGGCGCCGGAAAGTAATTGTGAGGAGGATAATAGTATCCCGGAGTAGCACCGCCAGCAACCGGCGGTGATGGAGGCGGATAGCTGGCCGCCGGAGGCGGCGGCGGAGGGCAGATGCTCACCGAGGTGGGCGGCGGCAAGCAAGGGTACGGGCACTCCGGCGGCGAATAGCTATCCCACGAGGCTGATGCCGGCGGCCTCAGAAACAGAGCTACACAGAAGAGCAAAAGGCAGAGCATTTCAGACTATAATTTGCGTGATTAATTGAAGAGTCGGAAATGGAAGAAGAGAGAAAGCAAAAGTGGAACCACAAACAAGCAGTGGAGTGAGATATATAAGTGCGTATTATAAGCCTTTATTATGTGCGTCTCTTTAATCTTCTTCCCGTGGTAATTAATGACATTATTTATTGCTAATTATTTCATGGTTAGAAACGTAGAGTGTACGTGGGGAAATTATTATGAATTTTGTTGACAACGGGACGACTGTTACAAAATTTTAAAGGGAGTTAAGGACCGTAGTAGTGAAGGCACAAGGCAATCAAGTGAGGGTGGGTGTAGGGGGCATGGCATAGGGTCATGTCCTTCAATTATATTGAATAGGGAAAGAGGCCAAGGAGATTGATGACAAATTCAAATGGCTTTGGGGAAAGAAGATTCCTTACGCCACTCGTCTATTGACGACAATATCTTCTCGTGCTTTTGATTGGTTTTTTTAAAAAAAGGTTTTTGTTCTCGAAATGCAAAGTATTTTGAAAGAGATTTAATTTGCAAAGCGGGTGATTTTGTTCCTCGTGGTCTTCAATCATTTCCACCAACCTTCCGAGACATTTCAATTCCACGGCACGTTCAAGTCGTCCATGGTTGGCTATCTCTAGTTTAATAAACTAGTGGTCCCTTGCCTTCTTTGTTTTTTTTTTTTTTGGGTTTGTTTTTTGTATAGTAACGATGTTTTACTAGCAAGAACAAAGATTAACATTTATTGATTTTGTTAGAATAATTTTTAGTAAAAAAAATATTTATAGAACGAGCTAAATCTGAAAAATAAAAAAATAAAAATAGATATTTAAGGAAGAAAAATATTATATCATGTCTAAAAAATTTTAAAAAATCGAAATCGTATTAACAATTTTCTTGACTGATTTATTATCAAAATAAAATTTAACTAAAATGAAAATAAATGAATTTACGAAAAAAAATTAAAAATTTGTGTTATTTGATCTTTGGTAACGTCTTGGACTGCATTATTTCTGCTGGGATGAAAAGGATTTGGACGGATTGGTTGTAGGGATGTAAATGAATCAAACGATTAGTGAGCTATTCAGAGTTCGATTTGGTGAAAAGTTTATTCGAGTTCGCTTGTTTAGCTTATCGAACCGAGCTCAAGCTCGATTTCGAGCTAGACAGTTTTATCGAGCCGAGCTCGAGCTTAAGAATATTCGACTCATGAACTCACGAACATATTCGTTTATAGGCTCGCGAGCTCAGGCTCAAGTTCGGCTCATTTAAAGGACTCGAGAACATGTTCATTTATAGGCTCGTGAACTCAAGCTCGAGCTCGGCTCGTTTAAAGGGCTCAAGAATATGTTCGTTTATAAGCTCTGAACTCGGGTTCGAACTCGACTCGATTAAAGGGCGAACATGTGGCAAAAGGCGATTCGCTCGCCCTCAGCGTCCCCGCCAATCCGTCCCTAGGTCAACACGGAGGAAGTAAATCACGGGTGGCTACTAGCCATTAGTGCAAATGACCAAGACATGGAGGTAAAGGGCTCGCGAACATGTTCGATGATGTATTGAGTTTGGAAGTTTAATGTGGTAGTTTGGGATGTTCAATGATGTGTTAAGTTTATATTATCTTAATAGTTAGGTTTTGAATACTTATTCAAATAAATTTTCAAGTTCGCTTAACAAGTCTGCAAAACGAGCCCAAAAACGAGCTCTAAAATGAATCCAAAAATGAGTTCGAGCTCGCTTAACTAGATAGGCTCGTTAACTATGATAATTGACTTAATAATGAGCCGAGCTCGAACTGTTCATGAGTTTAATAATTCCAAAACGAGTCAAGCTCGAGCCTTGTGATAAAAATTTAATTCGATCTCGAGCCAAACTCGAGCCCGAATATAATTTAAACGAGTCGAGATTAAGCTTAATATTGTTCGACTCAGTTCGACTCTTTTACCTCCCTAGTTACTTGAGAGTTGGGTGGGGTAAGGGGTTAAAGAGTGAAGTCAAATTTTATAATGTTAAAATTTGTTTCATAAGATAATTAAGTTAGATTAAGTCATATGTGTCTAAAATCAATTAAATTGTCAAAATGATTATTTAGACTTGATTTTTATTTTATAAATTTAAACTTAATTCATTTATATATTATTCAACTCTCAGTTAAATTTAAATAAATTTTTATCAAATACTAAGTTTGCTCAGTTTAAGTGGCCTGGTCTGGTCTCTTTGAACGAGTGAACTAAGATCCATATAAATCCATATGATATGGACTTTTGCACCTTAGTTCAGCCCGTGCCCAGCCAGAGTCCACCCAATTTTTTATAACTATTTCGTACTGGGGTGAATTTGATTAGATGGAATGGGTTCGGATCAGGTCGAAATAAACATATTATAAAAAAAATCTCAATCCTAATCCGAATATAAATCCAAAATTCGAATCCGATTTAAATCTGAATATAATTTGAGAATCTTAAATCCAAACTCGAATTTAGATAATTCGATCCATCCGAATAATCCAACCAACTCGATTGAAACAAGTATACTATTTTTTTATAATTTTTTAATTTTATCTTAATACTTTTTATTATTCACTAACCTTTTACTTATTATATACACAAAACATATTAATTTTAAAAATACAATTTAATTTAACTTAAAAGAAAATCATAAACCCTAAATTCCGGTCAATACAAGCTCATCCGATACTAACGCAATTTAAAAATCTTCATAAATCCAATCCAAATTCAAAAATCATGAATCCTAGTACGATATTTTTCGAATCAATTAAAATTAAATTAATGAATCAAATTTATTTTTAACCCCCCTACCATCTTGATACAGAGCGTTATAAGTGACCCCAAAGATAATATGGGATCGATATTCAAGACGATATGTAAGTCAAAGTCAATGTGAAGTGACAGGCAAAGTCAAAGAATACGTATATGAACGAACCACTTTCAACGAGGCTCAGCTCCCTATTTCTCATGAACAACATGACATACAGTATAAACTCGATTGGCCCCACAGCTAGTAGGATCTCTGGGGCTAAGCTTCTTATTTCTTATGGGCAAGCTCCCAACATAAACAATGATGGCACTCTAACGAAGGCTAAGCTCACCCTAACATGCATAAACCGCTGAGCGGTGAGGATCTCGGCTCGGCTCCCACTTTTCAGCATGACTACTCGATAAACTCAATTAGTCCTAGAGTCGGTTGGATCTCCAGGGATTAACTCCCCACTTCTCTTAGGCATTAACCAGACCCTTCGCTTCTATCTCGAGATCAACTCCCCTCTCTTGAGCATGACTCAATCGATCGACCCCGGACCCAGATCGTCGCTGGAACCCCAAGGTTGTTTGTGTGATCAACAAGTTAAGTTAGGTCATTGTTTCGCACCTTGTGTCTAAGTGCAGGAACACAGGTGTAGTCGAGGAACGAACAGCTGGTACGGAGACGACATGTTGTACGTCCGAGGCGATGCTCCGTACAGGGTACACCGCGACGAGAAGAGTAAGAGTGTAAGGGACGAGCCAAGGCGGAGCAAGAGCACTAGCGAGAAGGTCAAGTCGCGACGAGAGATCCGGATGACGCGCCGAGAAGGAAACGACGCGTCAAGCACGGACAAGCTCTGAGAGAACGCATCACCGAGAAGCAAGCATAGGTAAGGACGATCAGAGCGGACCTGTTGGGTTCGGCCCTCTTTTCGAGCGAAGATCACGAGTAAGCCGAAGCAGAGAATACGGAAAGCGTGACTTTTGGGGCACTCGAAGCACGTTCACGGCCTGACTCGGACTGGTGACGTTGACAGCATTGAGTTTTGACTCGATCGATCGTTGGGGATAAGTTTTATCCCTGAACTTCTCAACCTCCGAGGCCCTAAATAACTGCTTAAAACGAACTCTCAAATTGTGGTTCAACAACTCTGTGCGCTCGTTCTAGTTTAGCTTCTATTTCTACGCACTTCAACGTTGTACAAGACTTCTCCCGAAGGAGTTTTTAGTGAACTTAATCTTCCTTGGATTAACAACCTCCCCAAATCCAGTGCCTCACTTTTTCTTTATGCTTTTAATTTATCGGCCTTTATATATACAAGTATTAGCTTAATAGTAGGAAGGTTGTTGTTTGCTTTTTGTGTTTTACGACTATCCAACCACCCTCTCTAATCGCCCAACGGTCCTCAAGTGTGTATCAAGGGCAGCACGTCAGGACCTAGCGGAAGCAACAAGATGGCGACCAAGCATCTATCCACCAAAGATTAGGGGTTCGTTTTGGAAACAACGAATGGAGGTTTACTTTTCAACTGATTTCAATTTATTATTAATAATAGAATATGGCTATGAAGTCCAAGGATACAAAAGGAGAAGAACTCGAGGCATCAATGGACCGACCAAGAGACGAATTCATAACAAATGGTAAGGCTAAATCCAGTCTTTTGAGTGTACTACCTGCCAAGGATGTTGAGAGAGTCGGAAAATATAAAAGTGCAAAAGAACTTTGGGAAAAGTTCTTGAAGGTCTACGAAGAACCGGTTGAAGCCAACCCCTCAATAGACATCGAGCCGTCGACAGAAGAGTCAAAGAAGGAGGAAACTACCAAGACAGCTCTAACCGCTGAATCTCATCCCGAGGACAAAGAAAGCTCATCCCAGATGAGCATCGATGAAGGGGGAGAGTTATCAAAAGAAAGCAACTCAACAAGGGGAGAATCAACCACCGATAAGGTAAGTCAGGTATGGTCTCCACCTCCTGATCAATTAATTGAGTCAGTCAAAGTTTTTTCAAAAGATTCTCAAGAAATAGAAGCTATATTGAAAAATGATCTTTTTGAATTACAAATCATTTTATCAAATGAATTTTGCAAATCAGAAATATTGTTAAAAAATTCTTACAAATTACGAAATATTTTTTCGAACGAATTTCGTAAATTAGAGATATTATCGAAAGAGTTTTTCATATTAGAAAATTTATTATCAACAGATTTGTTCAAATTAAAATTTATGTTGTCAAAATATTTTTACAAATTACAAAATATTTTGTCAAACAAATTTTGCAAATTGAAAATGTTGTCGAAAAACTTTATCAAGTTAGAATTTAGATTATCAAAATATTATTGTGAAATAGAGATTAATATGATTTTTACATGTTTAATATTTGTGGTTTCAAATCTGAAAAAGTGTGACTTAAGAAGTTATGACAAATTAAAATGGAAATTTAAAAAGTTTTTGATGAAAGCATGAAAATTGAAAAAAAAAATCATAAATAAATAATTGCATAGAAATTTTTTCAATGTTATCAATTTTCTTAAATTTTCTTGTATAAATTTTTGGCCTTAGAATGATTTTTCTTATGGTGAAAATTATTGCAAAATTTTCAAAGTTCTCGAAATTTTTCTAAAAAGTTCTTAATGACTTAGAATTTTTTTATTTAGAGATATTTTTTCTAAGCCTTTAACCCTTAGATTGTTTTTATTGAAACCCCATTTTTATTGTGATCAAAGGGGGAGAAGGGAAAGTATAAGTCTAGGGAGAGGTAGAAAATTGAAAATTTTCGAAATTTAATTTTGTTGCACATTATTGCAATAACTTGTTTTAATTTTATGTCTAGTTAAGACTTGGGTTGATCACCAAAAAGGGAGATTGTTGGAATCCCAAGGTTATTTTGTGTGATCAACAAGTGTCCGGTCGACCTTGTCTGATCCTAAGTGTGCAGGAGCTTGGGTAGCGCGCGATGCTAGGCGAAGGAAGATGCACAGGTAGCCAGAGAGCACGACATTTGGCGTCGAGCGGAATGCGTCCAGAGTACCGACTGACGAGAAGGGCGTGGTTCCAGCGGAGCGCGTCACCAGGAAGAAAAATTGATGAGTGCGTACACGATCAATTGGCCGAGTCAACGTGGCGGCAAGGTTGGCTCAAGCTGCCGAAGCACGCTCGTTGCGTCTGATCGTGAAGTTGCTCGGGCTAAGCGGATCCAGAGCCGAGCGCACTGGGGAATGAGCGGCGGGTCCCGGAAAAAAGTCAACTCTTTTATCCCGTGGCGCCTGAACGCAGCGGAATATTTTGAGGAATATGCCGGATCTGATCGAGTTTTGACTCTTTCGATTCAGATAAGTTTATCCTCCGTGAACGTGAACCCTTCGGCGCCAAGGAGCCCTCGACTATAAATATAGCTTGTAAGCAAACTGCTTTACTTGTAATTCCGTGTGGCGCGTGCTATTTGGCCACGTCGTCGCTTGATGCAAATTAACAACCACATCGATTGTAACCAATCCTGCCTCGCTTTTCTTTATGCTTTTAATTTATCGATTTACTTTATATATACAAGTATTAGCTTAATAGTTCGAGGAAGGTTGTTGTTTGCCCGATCTCAACTCTCCATTTCTTATGGGCATGGCTCTTAGTGTAAACTCGATCGCCCCATAGTCGGTCGAATTTCCGAGGCTTAGCTCCCCACTTCTCATGGGCATGACTCCCAGCATGAAGTTGATAGCCCCTAGACCTAGTCAGATATTGTGACTCAACTCCTCACTTCTTATGAGCATGACTCCCAACATAAAGTCGATAGGCCCCAGAGCCGATCGGATATCGTGGCACAACTCCTCACTTCTTATGGACATGGCTCCCAGCATAAACTCGGTCGGCCCCAAAGCTAGTCGGATATCTGAGGCTCAACTCCCCACATCTTATTAGCATAACTCTCGACAAAAACCTGATCGGCCCCAAAGTTGATTGGATCTCCGGGGCTCAACTTTTCACTTCTCATGGGCATGACTCCTAGCATAAACCTGATCGGTCCCAAAGCTAGTCAGATCTCCGGTGCTCAGCTCCGCATTTCCCATAAGCATGACTCCCAGCATAAACACGATAGGTCCCAAAGCCAGTCTAAACTTCGAGATTTAACTCCCCACTTCTAATAAGAATGACTCCTAACATAAATCCGATTGACCCCAAGCCGATTAGACTCCATGTAGGAGATAGTATTGTCAGAAAATCTCAACCACCTGCTAGAGAATAACGGTTACTAACTAGAGAATATACACACAGTAAAGACTTCCTTTGCCTAGGGGAAGGCTGTTGTATATCCTCCACTACCCGTCATATTCTGACTTCAAACATTATCTGATGTCTTATTATTACGGATTTTATGAGAGACGATATAAAAAGGAGTTCTCTCAGTTGGTCAGATATGTGCACGTACATACATCCACACTGTTATTTTACTATTTATCTTCTTCTCTATTTTTCATCTAGAGTTATGATTTTAATTTGAACATCAAAATACCTGTGTAAAGAACTCCTTCCCTAATTCTTAATCTAACGTTAGTATTTATTCTCTTTGTGGTATACATAAGTCTACAATTTCCAACTCCAGGATCTTAGGTTCCAACTCTATATTCTCCGTCTATCAATATTCCTATCTTCTTATTGGTCATTCATCTATTTAATTTCCGGACTGAATCAGATCTAACTACAATTATACTCTCTTGCATCCGGTCACCGATCTGAATTGAAAGGAACCAACTGTTTGATTTTGACACGGACCGGCTAAGTAGCTAGCCACACAGTAGCATGCAAACACCAGTCTAAGACATTAGACATGACCAGACGATCAAGTTTTCCTTTTTCTTTGTGTTTTTTTAATTAGCCGTCGTCGATTCGTTCGATCCTTTCCATGGCGAATCGAATCGCTGCTTTAATATTCATGGCCATTGGCAAACGCCGTCCCACCTTCTTCTCCCCAAACAAGTTGAGTTGACGTTCTTTACCACGCCCATAAATAGTCATTGGTTACCTCTTCTTTTCCAACCTTTGCGTGTCATCTGCATCACGTTGCTAATTTTGCGTACCTTTCAAAAAATAAATCAAGGGCTGCAGGGTAGCTTAGCTTCTTCTTCTCAATCGGCCTGACAACCCCAGCCAGCGTTCCCGCAGCGTGCTGATACAGTAGAAATGGCTCCTTTCTATTCTATAAACAACTAGTGTTTCTGAAAATGCAGTGTAAACTTTTGTTTGAACAAGCAATCTCGAATTATTACCCAATCATCTGAGAGCGTGAGCAAACTTCGATCGGTACGTAGACTATACATTGGACAGGATAAGGTGATAATGAGTGTGAAGGAATGATTGAGAATTGGCAAAAAAAAAAAAAATGATAATAATAGTTGTTATGAATTGTTCTTCAATTTTGTATTCTGAGTCCGACGAGGACTGGAGCAAATTAGACAATGCTTCCTCAGCTATCTATAGTTTTTTTTTTTTTTTAATCTTTGACGAAATAGTTCATCCGTTTGCAGAGCAAAACAGCGGAATACTTGAAGAGATCAAAACTGATCAAGCAATCAGCAAAGTTCATGAACTCTAATCTAATACACGAACACATCAAAAATTAATCGCTCGAATGAGTTACTGCTGGTTTTACATGAAATCTAAACATATGCGGCGCCTAATTAAATACTGTCTACCGGTTATGGAGAGGATCTGGGCAGCTCGGTGCCCGCCGCTTACTCTCATCGAACGTCGCCGGCGATTCTCTGTCCGCCGCCGAGGCCGCCGTGACATCCTGCATTACCACCCTCAGCCTTCTCCGGAGCGTCACCGGAAGCGGAACCGCCGCCGCAGCTCCGCCCCGGAGCAGGAACAACACCCACGAGGCGAAGCAGAGGAAGGCGAGGCAAATCAACACGAGTCGGAGTCTCTGTCTCCGCCAGCTGATCCCCTTCGCCGCAGTCGCTGCAAATGTGCACATCAAGTAAAATTCCGAGCTTTGATTCGGCAAGAAGATGCCAAGAGAAGACGGCCAAAGAAAGAGCAGAGTTGGTGTTAGTGAATTAATGGTTGTACAGTGGCATTTGAAGATGTACATGCATATGAAGCTGCAATGGGAAGGAGTTGTACGGGATTAAGCGAGGAAGGCGGAGGGTGTTGCGCCGACATGGATGCATGGGGTTGGGGATTTGGCGTATTTGAAGGATCCTTCAACTCTGTGTCTGCTCATGTGAATCCACCCACGCAACATCAGCCTGATCATGTCGTCCTATAATCGATTTATGAGCATCTAAACTTGTAGATTCACATGGGTGAACTACTGTTCGCCTTCCAACCTGGCCAGTAAGTTGGTACCTGTGCGTTTGTTCATTTTTCTGGCTGCGACAGAGGTGTTTATTGGAGTCAAAGATCAAGGCATGTTCGAACAGAACGTGATGTATCAATGGAGGGAAAGCAAATATTGTGCTAGGTCTTAATTAAAGGAAAAATATCAATTACTGACTAATTTCTTATCATCAACTATATCATTAGACGAAATTTCATTCTCTAAGGGTGTGTTTGATTAAGTTATCATGTATAATCTTAGTTATATAATTATCAAATAATTATATAACTAAGATTATGAGAAATAAAACATAATCAAATATTTTGTTCAACTTAGATAATGCAACAAAAACTTTTTTGTTTAAAGATTTTAATGAATAACCTAGTTTAATATTTTACTATATTATCCTTAGTTACAAATTAACTATATATTATTATTTTTAAACTCTACATTTTTTTTTTGATATTTTTCTTTATTTTTATGTGTATTTTTTTTTAAAAAATAATTCTTTTTGTGTTTTTTTTATTTTTTTACATTTTATTTTCTATTTTCTATTTTTTATGTTTTTTAAATTTTTAATATTTTTCTATTTTTTTTTAAATTTTAATTATTTTTTTACGTTTTTTTTTATTTTTTTTATTTTTTATTTTGTTATGTTTTTTCTATTTTGAAATTTTTTATATATATTTTTACATTTTTAAATATTTTTTTTGAAGCTTTTTATTTTACATTTTATATTTTTATATTTTTCTTTACATTTTCCTTTTTTTATCACATTTTTCTCTTATTCAAGGGTATTTTGGGTAAAAAAAAAAATCGTTAACCCTAAAATCAAGAAAAATCTCAATTTTTCGAGGTTACCTGATTCCGAATTGCATGCCCCTTTTGCTGACGTGTCGGCCATGGAACATTACTCGGGAATCATCGATTACTTAAACCAAATAGGATTTCGTTGATAATCTTGGATGGATAACCAAGGTTATCAAGGATAACCCCCAACCAAACGTACCCAAATAATTAATCATTGTCTTCATGCATCAGGTGAAAATGCTGAGGCATCTCCAATAGTTTAAATCTCTTGATGAATTTTTAGTTCCCAATGAATCATATCAATGCCACATAAAAATATAAAAAATTATCGGTCAAGAATGATCAATGGACGCCACATGGATAAGATGACAGAGAAACTTGTTGAGGTGATTCCAATAGAGGACAGTCAAGATGATGTCTGGCTCCTTGGTCTCCCAGTCTCTTGGGCCTCCCAACTCCTTAGCTTGCTGGTCCCGAGCCTCCCGGCTCCCAACTCTCGAGTCACTGCTTCCTTGGCTTCCCAACCCCTTAGCGGTGCAGAACCATTTCAGGAAAAAGGATAAATCTCATATATTTAAGAAAAAGAATAATCATCCCGTAAATTTCGGATAATTTTGATAAAAAGACAAGTCTTGCATTAAATTAAATAATTACAACATGGGAAGGGAACGGAAGGAAAAAGTCTATGGTCTCCTTATAAAAGGTAGTTCTTTCCGGTATCCCAAGTATATACACACACACCTACGTATATGACAACCATAATACTCATCTTCTTCATCCTCTAATTTAATCGTCGGAGTGGTTGCATTAGGGAACCCCTAACCGTCATTCTAGCCTCCTTCTTGTTTGCCTTCATTCATGCTCCCAACCACATCATCATCCTCATTGTCATTCGGCGATTGACGATTAAGTTGGCAATAGATCCAAGTCTCACTGATCAACGTTCATAAGTAGGATTAAATTGACGTCATCTGTGAGAACACTGAGTTAAGACCTGAACTGAAATATGAAAATGGATGATGCCGAAAGACCTAATGCCATTACCCAGAGAATTTTGACAAATTAGTAGCGACGACTGTGCAAGTGGTGTTAAAGGGACAACCTTCGCTTCATCCAACAATCAAACCTTCAATTGAACTACCACCCTAGTCGATTGAAGTAACACTGGTGCACCATAAGGTGCCTTGGGTCACAGGAACACGCAAGTTGTTTCTCTTATGCCGATCGGTAAGTCCGTCGCTAGAGAACCCTCTATAGAATCTTCTAGTGAAACCCCTCATCAAGGTTTTTCAAGGGGAAAATGCTCTGAATTTGGCAGATCGAAAGCTCCTCTAGGTCCTCCATTCTCAAAGGATATCCTCCAAGATGAATTGTCAAGACACTTTCGAATATTGAAGATCGAGGAATATAATGGTGCTACAGATCTCGAGGATCACATCTATAAATTTGAGAACACTTTTTTGTTGCATCAGTATACAAGCTTGACACATAGATGGTTTAGTCGAATCCCTGCGTCTTCTATTTGGACCTTTGAGGAATTTAAGGTTGTCTTCATGTAACATTTTGCAACCAGTCGAAGATATCAGAAAATGTCACATGATTTGTTGGCCCTTAGGCAGAAATTTAAAGAATCCCCAAAAGAATATTTGTAATGGTTAATTGAGTAGTCATGGATGCTTCCTCGGTTACCCCAAAGGTACATGTCAGTGTCTTTTCTCAAAGTTTGGTTGATGGGGATTTTTTTAGATCTTTAGTGAAAAAACCCAAGAAAATTTCAAGGATTAAAAGTCCAAGCAATTAAATATATTCAAGTCAAGGAAGACCTATCAACTAAAAGAAAAGAAGCACTGACTTCGACTCTTGTCCTGACTCATCAAAAGCATAGAGCTCCTCCCCCACCCTTGCAAAATCAGGAATTCACAAATCGGAAGGGGGAAAGAGTGGTACAAGCCGTGGAGGTAGCCCCAACTCCTTCTGAATCTAGTCAAAGATCCTACTGAGGTGACTTAATATTGTGCCTACCATCATTCAAGCACTCATTCCATCAATTCAAGATTGTCAGCAATATGTCAGGGAATTGAAATGAGTAGTTGATCAATGGAATGCTAATCGGAGTGGGTTTGGCAAAAGAAAGTCTCCTGATCCCTATAAACATCATCGCCACCATGATATCAATTGACTTGTGAGTCGGCGATCCTGTTTTCCCTCAAAGGAACCCTAAGGTTCCTTTCAGTCTTGTCAAAAGGCCAAAGAAAAAGATACAGGCAAGAACAAGATTAATGCTCGAGGGACCGTGAACATAAT
Source organism: Zingiber officinale (assembly GCF_018446385.1). NCBI lineage: Eukaryota > Viridiplantae > Streptophyta > Magnoliopsida > Zingiberales > Zingiberaceae > Zingiber > Zingiber officinale. The sequence goes on from NC_056006.1 coordinate 81,416,646, forward strand.
CTCGGGTGGATCCACGAATGGGGACTCTACTCGAGCCTGAAGGGCTCATGGTAGAAGGATGGAAAGTTACACTTTAGCACTAGTCAAGGAAAATGAAAAGTCCTTCCATAAATTTTAGACCCCAAGATTTTGTAGGAGTCAAGGCATCCCACGATAATGCTTTAGTAATTGATGTCTTCATCGTCAATTATCAAGTGAAGAGAGTATTCATTGATACCGATAATTCTGTCAACATCATCTTTAAAACTACTTTTGATCAGATGTAGCTGGATGACGAGGAGTTTCATCCCATACATACTCCCCTATATGGTTTCACGGAACATGAAGTACTACGACCTATCGGTCAAATTAACCTCTCCCTTTCATTGGGGGAGAAGCTACTAGTGTGAACTCGATAAATATCCTTTATCATCATAAACACTGCCTCAACCTATAATGTCATACTAAGGAGGCTATCACTAAGTACCTTCCAAGCGGTGGTCTCCACTTTCATCAGAAAATCAAATTCTTAGTGGGGAACCAAGTCAGGGAGGTAAAAGGTAAACAATTAATGGTAAGAAAATACTATGTAGATATAATCTAAATAAGACTCACACAAAAACTATTGAACTTAAGATAATGTTGTCCAAACCGTCCAAGAGACACCAATAACCCTACCAAAAGAGAATCATAAAAATATGCGGATCCATCCCAACCGACCAGACATGTGTTGGAATGTATACTAAAAGCCTAGTTTTTTTGTATAAACATTTATTTAGAAATAAGAATCATATTGGTCAAATGTCTACATTTATGCTAAGTGTAGTTATCCATTTAATTTATATTGTAGATAACATGGTGTGAGTAGATACACAGAAGATTATGTTATTAGATCCTTATAAATTATAAATATTAGCTCATAACCAAGATAGAATGGGAAAACCATTGGAGTGGTTGTAGTACAATTTGGTATTAATTTATCTAGACTATAAAATTACACTAGTACACTATGAGTGTATTGAGCAGGACCATTTGAGATATATCTTTTATACTAACTATATAAAAGAACAAAACATCCTTTAAGTGTATACTCTAATCATGATATAATAACAAACACATATATTTAATATTTATTTCTTTAATTTATCAAATGGTGCGAATTTAGCTCGTTAAATCAATAAGCCCGATAAGTTGGAAATGATATTATTTATATAGTGTGTTGTTGATTATAGAATGAAACTGTGCTCGTAATCTAGGTTGATGATGTCTCCAGGAACTCAAGGATTGTCACGTAAACCCTCATGTGGACCTAATGCATGACAATGAGAGTAGTACTCTTGGAGCTAGATATTAATTAAGTGAGTTGTCGTCATTTAATTAGTGGGCATTCTATATCTTAAACAAGATTAATGCACCAAAATAAGCCCATAATTTGGGATTGGTGGTGTAGTAGTTCAATAACTCTTTAGTGGTATGAGTTATTATTGATGAACACTGAGTGGGTGGGACATGCTCAGCCTCATCGAACTAAAACTAATTTCTCCTCTCGGTCCCTATTCTATAAAACCTTGTCCACAAAGTCCTCTTATCCAAGTATCGTCCACATCCTTGCTTGGTGCAAGGGGCCCGGCCACGCTAGCTTGGAGTCCAAGCTAAGGGTCGGCCACATGGAGAATAAAAGGAAAATGAAGTTTGTTTTGAAACAAATTTTGTTAAAATCTTTCCTTATTTATAGTTATCTACAATGGCTAAAAGAGAGATTTTATTTTGTTAAAATATTTTCTTATTTGTACTTATCTACAATGGATAAAAGAAAGATTTCAATTTCTTTTTATAGCCATCCTCATGGTTTTAAAAGAGAGTTTTAAAATTTTAAAATCTTTCCTTATTTGTAGTTATCTATAATGTTTAAAAGAGATATTTTAATTTTTGATAAAACTTTCCTTTTTGTAACCATGATTTAAAAGAGATGTTTTAATTAATCTTTCCTTTTGTAGTTGTTGCATTGTTTAAAAGAGAGATTAATTTTTTCTTATAAAATTCTTTTATTGAGAAATTTTAATTTTGCTTTGATTAAGTGGCTTTTTAATGTTTTTACTTCCTTGTCTTTGAGATAATTTTCTTTTTGTTTCATACCTGACTAGAAATTTATAATTTAGGAGTTAGTCCTCATGAGTAGATACAAGGTTGTAAGTTTCTCCTCTTCTATTCTTCCGTAGTATTTGGCCTCCTTCTCTCTTCATGGCTTTTTGCTTTTTCCCTTTCTTCCTCTAGGATCTTCAATATCTTTGTAGAAAAAGAAAGGTTCTCCTATTTTGTTTCCAGGCTTAGTCCTCTATGCTTTGGTGGTCGAGTCTTGTAGGAGAAGAAGTGGTGCGAGTGGATTCCATCTTGGTAGATCATTGCCCACACAACGTCCAAGCGGAGGAGAGGAATACAACATAAGATCAAGATGTCTTTAACTACAAAGAAAGGTATAACTAGTTATTTGTTTCCATATCATAACTAGTTCATGTTCTTTGTATAGATCTTGAAAAATCAAACACAAGAGGCAATCAATTTTAGTTATCATTTTCGTTATCAATTTTTGTTTCGATTTTATGTTTCGATATTGTGCTTCTATTGAGGTCTCTGTAGTTAAACCTAGTTTACTGTGAGAAGTTTAAATATCCGATTTCTTTGAAAGGCTTTGTCTAGACAGTGGTGGATGATCCCATACCCAAGAAGGCCTAGTGTCTTGCCATATTTGACCTGGAAGCCGATCCTTGAAATAGATAGTTGATCAACTTCTGTAATATGATTTAACTTAGAAAGATCACATCGGTTAAACTTGAAGTAAGAATGTTAAGTTTCGTTCCCAATTCAAGTTTAACTTTTGAAGGATAATTTGGATTAATAATGTTAAGCATCGTTTGCAATCCAAATTTAACTTCAGTAGAGCTCATGGGTAGCTAGGATAGTTCTATGCTTGTATAAATTTTTGTACAGGGGAACTAAGACGGTATTCCGAGTAGCAACCAACAACATGGTCACTCAAGTAGCGACCAACCTCCTTCCAGAGATAAAATAAGAACTAATTTCATGCCTCTTACACAATTATGATGTCTTCGCTTGGTCCTCAAAGGACGTTATAGGTGTTTCACCAGCTATAATGGTTCATCGGCTAAACATATTGCCGGAAGTTTAACCCATTCGACAAAAGAAGTGCAACTTCTTATTAGAGTAGGATCTAGTAATTTAGACGGAGATCACAAATTTAATGGAAGCCGGACACATACGAGAGATTTAATTCCCTACTTGGCTTGCTAATGTGGTATCGGTGTCCAAACTGAGTAGTAAATGAAGAGTCTGCATCTGCATCAACTTTCATAACCTCAATAAAGTTTATCCAAAAGATTTCTACCCCCTGTCCCGTGTTGATCAACTAGTAGACTCTACTTTCGATTATGAATTTATATTCATATTGGATGCTTATCAAGGATATCATCATATTCCCTTAGGTTATGAAGATAAGAAAAGGTCAGTTTAGTACCCGCTAATGGAACCTTTTATTATACTGTTATGCCCTTTTATTTGAAGAATGCTAAGGTAACTTATCAATGACTCACGGATCTAGTCTTTAAGCATCAAATCAGGAGAAATACTGAAGTGTATGTTGATGATATTTTAATCAAGTTTACCCAATCTAATAACTTGATCTCAGATATCGAGGAAACATGTCGACATAGTATGGGCTAAAAATTAACCCCAACAAGTGCGTATTTAGTTAAAAGTGAAAAATTTCTTGGATACATTGTGACTAAACGAGGAATCGAGGCAAACTTAGAAAAGATTCAGGCACTCCACAATAAGTCCCCCCCCCCCCCCCCCCCCACCCAATCTCAAGGAGGCACAATGATTGGTTGGTCAGGCATATTACAATACTTTCTTAATTCATCTCTTGCTTAACTGATTGAAGCTTATCCTTTTTTAAAATATTGAGAAACACTTCTAAGTTCGAGTGAGACACAAAGTGTGATGTCACCGAATTAAAGGAATACTTGTCTTGTCTATCTTTGCTCTCCAAACTAGTGACAGAAGAAATGCTATGGGTGTAACTATCAACATCCAAATGAGTAGTCATCACAGTCCTACTCCTACAAGAAGATGGTATACAACATCTCATCTATTTCCTGGGATATTTATTAAAGGATGCCGAAAACAAATACACTAATCTAGAAAAAATAGCTCTCGGACTGGCCCTTGCTGCTTGTCAACTAAGGTCGTACTTCCTCACTCACCGATCATAATCCTCGCCAATAATAATTTGGGTCTGGCGTTAACTAACCCTGAAGCCTCGAGGAGGTTAATCAAATAGACTACTGAATTTAGTGAATAAGTTTTGAAATTAGAAACGATCGATTACTGTGATACAGAACATTTTCAAAAACTTAAAGGGTGATTTTCAACAAGTCACTCTGTTGAAGATTCCTCAGGTAGATAATTGAAAGTCAGACAAACTAGCCAAACTAGCAAGCACACTTGCAGGATGAAGAATAGATGATTGTGTGTCTTAGACTCTACTAGTTTCCCAAGTCAAGCAAGCTTTAAGTAAGGATGAACTTATCAATTGGAGAATACCCATTATTGTTTATTTCAAGCAAGGAATTCTGCATGTTGAACCGGATCAAGCTCGACTGCTCAAAAGAAGGGTTCCCTGCTTCACCTTAATTTGGGGCATGTTGTATTAGCAATCTTTCTCGCGCCCCTCCTCAAGTGTCTCAATCATGAAGATGTCGATTATGTAATAAAGTAGGTCCATGAAGATATCTGTGAAAATCATATTGGAAAAGAATACTTGCTCGGAAGACATTATTAGTTAGGTATTTCTAACCGCCAATGCAGGTCAATAGTGCCTGATTCATCGCAACTTGCATTCATTGTCAAACATATTAGAACCTCTCTCACCGTTCGACAAAGTTTTAGAAGACTTCTACTATGTCAACCCCATTGATCAGTAGGGCATGAATATTGTGAGGTTCTTCCTAGTCTAGCTTCAATAGAAGAATTTTCTCTTAGTTGTTGTTGATTATTTTTCTAAGTGGATCAAGCTAAAGCATTGACCAAATAACTATAGATGCAGTCAAGAAATTCGTAAGGAAAAATATCGTTTATCGATATAGCATCTCTCACAAGCTCATCTCTGATAATGACAGACAATTTTAGGGTCGATGACTAAAAGAATGGTGTAAAAGATTTGAAATCCAGCAAGCCTTCACCTTAGTAGTCTACCTACAAAGCAATAGTCAAACCGAGGATAACTCAAGAAATAGTTTTGGACTTAAAATCAAATTGGACCATATTAAGGATAGTTGGGTGGATGAGTTATTGAGTATCCTATGGGCTTATTGAACCACACCTTAAGAAAGCATAGGAATGACTCCTTTTCATCTTGTTTATGGAGGAGAGGTAATCGTCCCAATAAAAATTGAAGATGAGTCAATCCGAAGGAGCACTTATGGATAGGATAATTTTGAATAATGACTCCTGGATCTTGATGTAATCCCTGAGACTCAAGAGCGAGTGGTTGTCTGACTCAAGGGTTATCGACAGCGAATGTGTATCAAGCATAATAAATAGGTTATTCATCATACTTTTCAAGTCAGGGATTTGGTTTGAAAAAAGGATAAACTAGTGTGGGATGTAAGCAAATTGGAGCCACAATGTGGAGGACACTTTCGGATGATTAGCAAGCAAAGCTCAGAATCCTATTATCTAGAAGATACAAATGGTAAAAAGCTCGATCAATCATGGAGAACCAACTACTAAAACCTTACTTTACTTAAGAATTGCTTTATAACTTTAAGATAATTTTTCTATGGCTTATTTATGCTTTATACTTTTCTTATCAAATAAATGACTATTTCTCTTTTGACTCAGATCTTACCCCAAACTCCTCCGGACTTGGATGTAGTCAGGGTCAAGATCCTCCATGTTGTGGTAGCGGACTCCCCTTCACGAACGAGCATCGTATCGCCTTATACTTTTCAAGGCTCAAATTCCCTCAGACTTGAACGTAGTCGAGGTCAATATTCTCCATGCTACGGTAGCAGACGCCCCTTCGTACAAAGGTCGAGCGAGCACTGTATTGCCTTATCTTTTTCAAGCCCCAAACTCCCCTGGACTTAGAAGTAGTCGGGGTCGAGATCCTCCAGGTTGTCATATCACCTTGTCCTTTTCAAAGCTCAAACTCTCCCGGACTTGAACGTAGTTGGGATCGAGAACCTCTAGGCTATGGTAGCGGACTCCCCTTTGTATAAGAGTTTAGTGAGTACCATATCACCTTTTTTTTTCAAGACCGAAACTCACCCGGACTTTAACATGGTCGGGGTTGAGATCATCTAGGTTGCGGTAGCGAACTCTCCTCCGTTCAAGGGTTGATTGAGTACTGTATCACCTTGTCATTTTCAGGGCCCAAACTCCCCTAAATTTTGACGTAGTTGAGGTCAAAATCTTCCAAACTGCGATAGTAGACTCACCTCGAGCGAATATCGTATCGCCTTATCCTTTTTAAGGTCCAAACTTCCCCGAACTTAGACATAGTCGGGGTTGAGATCCTCCAGATTATGGTAGCAGACTCCCCTTTGTTCAAGAGTCAAGCGAGTACCGTATCACATTTTCCTTTTTAGGACTCAAAGTCCCCTAGACTTAGATATACTTAGAGTTGGGATCCTCCATGTCACACCACAAGGGTAAGGTTGTCCGATGAAAATCGAACAACACCTCTGATGTGCGTAGATTATATACTCTTTTATGCATGTTTTTACGCACATTTACATACTTTGAGCATGCTTGATCTATGCATTTTTATACTTCCAGCTTTCCTTTTAGCATATTTACTCTTTTGGTTCGGAGATCTACTTTGTGCATTTTCCGTATTACGTACATCGAAATTGGTGAAGATTATGTGTCAGCTGCTTGGAAGAGGGAATGAAGGAGGCATATCGGGCAGTAGGAAGGAAGGGAGAGGACATGGTGGTGAATCTCACACCAGTCGTGTGTTGAGAAATTAGAGCGGATGCCTTACATGGTCCGTGTAGATCTACCTGCAGTGTGTTGTGCTCTGAAATGTGCGTGGTATCTAGTATGCATTTCCGAAGTCTGGCAAAGTCGCAGCACTGACTATCACGCATGCGGCTAGCAAGAGAAGGACATGGTGTGAATCTCACCTGCAGTTGTGATCGGAAGTGGTTCCTCCTCTATTTAAACCTTCCTTCATGAAAAGGGGATCTCTCCCCTTTGGGAGAAGGCAAGATTTGGTGGTTTCCTCCTATTCTTGATTTGGGCGATGAGATTCTTGTGATTTGACCTCGGGCGAGGATGGATGATCCGGGCTTCTTCAGATAAGTTTCTTCTTCCTTTTCTTGGTTTCTTTGGATTTAAGAATGCTTGTACTTTATTTGTATTCTTCCTCGATTCATGGAGTAGATCTTGTAGTCTAGGATTCAGGGAGTATTTGTATGATGGATTGATGTAATCTCTTGTGGATTTGCCATTTTCTTGTTTCAATGACATTGTCTTGCTTGTATCAATTAGATCTTGAATGATTAATGGTGATTTGTGCTTAATTCTCATTCTTGATTGATTGTTTGGATTTCTTATGGACTTTGTAAGATAAACTCTCACTCGATCATCCGAGGGATCCACGTGACAGGACGCTTGAGAAATAATCTTGAAGAGGAAATAGGAATATTCAAGAGAGTAGGATGGATCTTGTGATTAGTTTCTTGTATCTTGATAGATTAATAAGTTGTGGGCTTCTATGTTGATATCCGAGGAAGGCATAGTAATAGGCTGTAATGCGGATAACGCTTGATCATATTTAGATATATTTCTCAGCCCAGCGGTTATCTATTGCAAGAGGCAACTTTCTAAGTGTTTGGCAATTGAGGATAAGAATTGGTGAACCATTTACATTCAAAAAATCTTCCAAAACTCCTAGAATCTCCCTTTATCATAACCCAAAACACTAAACTCTTGTTTGTTGACCTTTAATATTAGATTTGTTTACCTTCACTTTGCATTTGAAACAATTGGATAGTTGTTTAGCTAATTCGCATTGAGACATTTCTAGTGCTTATTCCAGTCCCTATGGATACGATAATCTTTTATATTACTTGCGATATTTCCGTACACTTGCGGAGGGTAACAACCTCTCCTATAATAATGATAATTGAAACCTAAATACATAGTTATATGTCTAAACAAGAATGATAACATTAGCTCATACGGCTAGAAACAATCACAACTATACAAGATAAATAGCAGCCTACACGGCTAGGAGAAAAAACAATACAATGGAAGACACAAGGTAAACTACATGAACAAAATAACAGATTATGAGTCAGCCCCGTTTGCCACAACAATCATCAAACTGAACAAAAGACTAACATAAGACAAAAAATTTGCACTCATGTTAATTATTAGATGAACATATTTGGAAAACAAAAATATAAGTAAAAGCAACAACAGAAACAAAACTCTCGATGCAACGTGGGATTGGCAGGCAGAATCCTCCAAGCAATTCCATACATACATCATCTACTTGCTACCTGAAGGAAGAAAAATACAACAAGTAGTGAGTCCAAATGACTCCGTGGGTAATAGAAGATAGTGTATGATAATAACATAAGGAGAACAAAGGTATACAGTTTCAAGAAAATACTTACTACAAAAGTAAGTGTGCCACTATAATCATCTATTAACTAAAGCATAACCAACAATAATAATCTTCTACTAACTTGTTCAACCAAGTGTGACCAATAAATCGAGAGTACATACGGTACATCCCAACCTGCACGAATGAATACATGATCGACATATAGCAAGTATATAACAAGCATTGACTGCAGGAGAATGATCTACCATGAATGGTCTCATGGGTAATTAGGGTAAACAAAGAGTCACTATCTACAGGCGAACTCGCTACGATGAATGATCTCATGGGCAAATGGGGTAAGTACACAATCACTATTTGTGAGCAAACTTGCTACTACGAATGATCTCGTGGGCAGACAAGGTATATACATAGTTGTCTAGCTATGAATCACAAGTGAACTCGCTATCACGAATGGTCTCATGGGTAGTCGTATATATCATGATTGCTAACGACTCTCTCAACCAAGAGTGGGAGATATATAATAGTCGATAGGATATAACAATAATTGTCGATGACTCTCTCAACAACGAATGGGAGACAATGATCGACAGGGTATAACAATATAACAATACATAAAAAAGTCTAACCTCACTAGTGTTTAGGCATGATCCTGAATAACAGACAAGGTCACATAGGATACTCGATATCCTACACCATGATATAATCTTACAAATACATAGGTATAAATAAGTATCAAACTAGTAACTTAATTCAATATTCTATAGTTATGCTACGGTGTAGTATCACTATCATAATAGTATGAGCATAAATTGTTATAAATAGCATAGATAACAATGAGATTACATGAATATCAAAATAGATCAACATAAAAGATCGAGATATAAAAGATCAAGCTCAAGAAATAAGAATGAATAGAGTCAAACTAAATATAGTAACTATCTAAACATAGATCAGCGCTAAGGTTAAAGTACTAAAGGAACAAGATGGGAAGTACTCGCCTTTATCTATAATTTGTATCGGAATAAATCCAATGTCAAGATGTAGTCTCTAATAATCACAGTCCTGCATCATTATATATTATTTAGCTAATTTTATATGGATTAATTAGCTAAAACAAACCCAAAAACTATTTAGAGTAACCCCAGTCATACATGAATCATTAATTAACTTCAATTAATGATTAACTTCCATTAATCATGTTTATGGATCAAATTAGGGCTAACTCTATTATCGATTAGCTCACCTAATCTGATCTGAATTCTTCCTTCACATGCTCCAATTTAATCAAACTGTTAATAACTCAGTCGATCCATTTAAACTACACCAAATTCTTAATCACTCAATCCACTAATCATCATTTCATAAATCTCATTAATCACTCAACTTAATGCCTATGTCTTAGCAAGGGCTTAAATCTATTGATACCCAAACCTAACAATCAATCAACCGCATCTAAAGGTTAATCCGGATCCTATTCCACTTATGTAAGCAATTAGGTTTACACAATCCTGGAAATCAAAATCAAGGCTTACCCTATTCGGCCACTCCCTCTCCGATGGTGGATCCCTGGCGGCAGTACATAGCAACAACGACAGTGAGTAGCAGAGGTCAACGATCTGCTCACAATAAGATTCCGACAACAAGTTGCTGTTGATGGTTCGCTTCAATCGCAATCGGGATAGAAAGCTTGCAACAGGGAATATAGGAGAAGCTATGAAACCTCACCGTGGATGGGCGGAATAGGGAGGAGCTACCAGCAGTGGAATAGATGATGGTGTTAGGTTAGAAAAAGCTCTTTGGTGGTGGCACCTGGGTGGGACCACATTGCCAGTGGCACAAGCTGCTTAGCTATGGATCGATTGATGAGAAGAGGGTGGTTTTGATAGATCAGCTAGCTCGGCACAATCAAATGAGGCGATGACGCATAGGGGAATCAATGCCCTCTCTCGTGGCCGAAGGCGAGATGGTGTCAAGGGGTTCGGGTCTTCGACATCGGGCAATTCATAGGTGGCGGTGGAAATTCATGAGAGGGGATTCTGGCAAAGGATAGATCGAAAGGACTCTTGCCCGAGCAGACAGCGTCGCCTCCCGTGATGGTTGTTGCATCGCTGGTGCATCTCTCATGAATGGTCGGTGATGGTTGAGTGGTGCTGGCGATGGCGACGAGTATGGTGTTGGCAAAGTTGGGTTGGGGGAGGAAGTGGGATCAGGATTGGGAGAAATAAATAACAAACCTAGGTTTATATACTTAGGTTAATAACAACTTTAGGCTAATTAAAACAATCAACTCTCACTTAATAGATATTCTAAATAGGCTTTCCCTAACCCTAATTAATTCATCCCCTTAAACGTGGCATATGAACTCTGTTTAAATCTTGAAAAAATTCTAAAAATTTTAAAATATCCAATAAGATTATTTCTCTAATAACACTTATTATCTAATTATCGTATCTTACATTTTCCCCTATTAATAAAAAATTAGTCCCTAAATTTACTACTCAAACTAAGAGATTGTCATTTGTCATTCATTCGTCTCCGACCGAGACCAACATGCCTCCTGCGAGCCATAGATAGACCTCACTGCCGCGGAGCTCCCGGGTAGGTGCACAGGGAGGCGGTCCGCCTCCTCGACGGTGTGCCAGTACAGCAGAGTCATCATCATGCACTTCTTAATGAAGTGTGGGCCTTTATATAAATAGTCGAGCTCACGACGCGCGACCGCGAGGCGTGTCCAACCCATACACTGGGTTTCGCCGGGAGAAACTTATCGAGGAAAACTACAGAAAGACTTTCACAGAAACTGGTCGAAACGAGACGTGCGATGGAACATGGCACCCTCTCTATAAGATGTATGGCCTCATCCATCAGACATACGTCAGATGTTCCCCTGTCCTTCTTTTCCCGGTGAGCGTCGGTGGTGGCGGCGTCTGGTCCTCCTCGCTGGGCAATCGTATCCCGCCGGCGACCTGCATTCGCTTGAAAGCCTATCCCCTATGCCTCCCCGGGGCTCCTTTTCAACCGCGCGTGCCAGCCGGCTTCGTGGCTGTACCATGCCACATGATGAGAACCGTGACCGGGTGTGACTGAGATGAGCGACGCCGACGGGTCCCTCCCCGACCTGGCCCGTGGCTTCCACCCTTCCACTTTGACCACGCCGGAGGGGTCCTCCGGACTTCGTTCTTCGTACCGGGTCGTTCTTAGGATGCGGATCTCCTACTCATGAGATGATGCCGTGATCACGATCCAACAAAGGCTGTCACCCTCAGACCCCGCAATGAGACATATGCAGTGTCGATCAGAGTTCCTAGGGTTTTCACCAGGGCCGACCGTGGTGTGAGTCATGCCACCCCTGTCGCTAGCTGCAGATAAGACTTACTACACCTGCGGACTGGCGGTGCATGCATCTTCCCCATGCACATCGCGTCAACCCATAACAGGCGCAGATGCTTTCTTCCTTCTTCTCGCTCACTCGCTCGCACCCTCAACCCACCGACGGCGATCAGAAGCTCTTGTTACGTGAACAGGCGAGCGGATCTTTCTTATCGGTCTCTCTAGGCTCGAATCCAAACGGTAACCCTAAACATCACAGAACCTCTATCTCTACTCCTAGGGAATCTGTAATTTCTTAACCCCAAATCCTATCTCATTTGCCCCGACTTCCCAAATTAAGAAAGATTAACCTGGAGGAGTGCCGCACCGGAGTCAACGGATACAGATAAGTCAGTCTGCGGTAGGGCCTCGTGGGCGGAGTGTCACGAGCGCCAGACCATGACTTGCTGACTTCCTGCCGACTCCACCATCGGAGTTGCTGATCGAGGCCGTGTCGAGGGTCAGGTGGTCAGGGTCGTGCCTTGGGGGCTGGGGCAAGGTACACCACTTTCCGGTGGCTGCTCTTGAGAGACGAGCTTCCAGCGCAGTCATACTTACATGCTGGAGGAGGTCTCTCCACCGGAACCCTTTGTTGCACCACCATGCACAGTTCGTGCGTCGTCTGCGTCGGCCTGTGCGTGGCCACAGCTCGGGTTTCGATTCTCTCCACTCTCTCTTCTTTCTTCGGCCTTGTGTTGAAAGAGACCGGACACTGGCTTGAAGGGTAGTGGTCGCCGCCTTCATCCGATTTTGTAGATGTTCCTCTCGATCTCTAATTCCATGGAAAGGTGACGACGAGGAAGCTGATGCCATTTTCTACCTACTTGATGGCGATCTATATCTCTCTCTTTGGTTTCTTCTTCTTCCTCTAATGGCACTCTCCCCGGCCGCGCTCTCTCCACTCCTCCTTTCCTCTTGATCCTTAAAGACAAAACAGGAGAGAAGAAACCCCCAAAATTCGCTGCACTAATCAACAACCACAAAAGGAAGCTAGCTAAAAACTAATCAAACAGTTTCGAGCTAGGGACACAGACAAGCTATGGGCGATCTCCTCCTTTACCATGTTTCTTCGACACTGCGTCGCCGCCTCCTCCTCCCTCCTCTCTACCTTCTGCCGGCCCCTCACTTCTTCCTCTTCTTCCCACCGCCATCCATCAATTGAGAGCCAGGAGACAACAAAAAGGAGAGGAAAAAAAAGGTGAGAAGAAGTGGAAGTGCGACAAGTGCGCCAAGTGCTACGCTATCCACTCCGACCTCAAGGCCCACGCCAAGACCTGCGACACTCGCGAGTACCGATGCGACTGTGACACCCTCTTCTCCAGGTCCCTCCCTCCCTCCTCCGTTAATCATTTTATCAGTAGATTTCTTAATTTGGGAAGTGTCTGGGGGCTGAAATTAGATAGGATTAGGGTTCTCGCTCTCTGTGACTTTTTAGGGTTGTTACCTGGTTGGATTCCCTAGAGATAGAGATAGAGATAGAGAGAGAGAGAGACGACTGCTCTGTTCCCACGTGAACAAGCTACTGCTACTGCCGGGTCAGTGAGTGAGAGGACCGAGCAGGAAGAAAGAAAGCTCATCGTCTTTTTAATTGACGAGCCCATGGGAACCGACGCCACCCTATTCACGTGGTGACAAGTAAGCATCTTTTTGCAGGTTTGTTCTCTAGCGACATGGGTTGGTTGATGTGCATGCACGCAGCCCTGCCAGGTCCGGCCAGCCTTTTGGTGAAAACCTAGCTAGCAAGGGAACTTCGATCGAGCGTCGTGGCGGGTCTCTCTTCATTGATTGAGGGTTTTGTCGAGTTCTTGGAGCCTCTCGATCGTCGGCCTCCTCGTCGTCCATCCTCAGATCGAGTATGGAGGATGATCTGGCGGTAAGAACAGGGACCCCCCTCTGAGGGAAGTCAGGTCGAACCACCAACCGAGAAGGGAGACCCGCTTACCGGAACGGGGTCTCATCGTAGTCAAAGGCACCCTACGAGGAGTCGTGGTTCCGACGCCTGTTGAATAGGTCGATGGTCGAAAGCGCAGGCCCGGGCCGCCTGAAGGCATAGAGCATCAATACCCATAGACACTATCGGAATCTCCGCGATTAGCACATACTACCGGGCGTAGGAACCGCCACCTACTCGACGCCCGCATGGGAGTAAAAGAGAAAAGGACGAGGAACATCTTTCCGATAGCTGGGCACTGGCGAGTAGGTCATACCAGGATCTTATGATAGAGGGTTCCACGTCCCATCGAGACGGTTTCACCGAGTGCATTGCACGTGTTTTCAACGCCCACGCCGAGGTACGTACGAGACACGTATCGCTTTGTGATAAAAGCGTGAGCCTCTTCGTAGTTTCATATAAAGGCCTCACACTTCATGGGAGGTACGATTTTTACGTATATTTTGAATGCGCTGTCCACTTGCTCGAAACAGCGCCGAGGTCGTCGCTGAACCCTTCGGCCCGACTTTCGCAGTTCACGAGCTCCATGATTTGCCGACCCAGCACGCCAATTCCAGGAGAGCGCCACGCCTGGGCCAGTCCGCCATGACTCATTGCTCGACGGATCATCATCCAAGGGTAACAACTAAACAACATACTCATATACTACTCTATTCTAGTATCACGAATAAATCTCCAACCGTGAGCAATTAAAAGTTTCCTTATAAAATCATATGATGATCTACTTCCAAATAGATAATGATGACTCTATGAGTTATAAGTTTACCATGTTTCTGTTGCTCCCATATTGCTGCTTAGCTAATTGTGGGTAAATCAACTACCTACAAAATCCATAACACACGCTATCAATAGACCCTTTAACATCTGTATAGTGAACTCAAACTGTTCATCTATTTAAGAGTGTAAAGTTGTGCTAAAATAAAATTTTATACTCATGTCCTACTATAAACTCTGCCAGAATCGTGATGTGAATCATGGATCTTTATCTGATAAGATACTCAGACATAAACTATGAACTCTGATAACCTCTCTATAGTTAACTCTGCTAAACGATCCAATGAATTCGTTCTATAGATCGATAGAAAGTGAGCAGATTTGGTTAACCGATCAACAATTATCCAAATCACATCTTGTCCTCTCCGTGTCCTGAGTAGCCTCATAATAAATTCCATCATGACCTACTCTCATTTCCGTTCTAATATTTGTATCTACCAAAACAATCATACTAGTCTCTTAAGTTCATCCTCCACTTGCTAACATACTAGACATCAAGCTACAAAATTCATAGTGTTTCTTCGTGTCGTTCCACCAATAGGAACACTTTAGGTCTCTCTACATCTGAGTTCCATCTAAATATATTGCAAATCTAGACTGATGTGTTTCCTGTAGTAACTCATCCCAGACAGGATGTGACTCAAGAACACACATAATCTTCCACGAAAATAATGAATCTCGTTTAAATGATGTCTTTCACATTTTTAACATGAAAATGGTAGTTACTAATTCCAAATTATGAACTGAATAATTCTTCTCATATTCTTTCAGCTAAACAGAAGCATAAGACACTACACACTCGTGATGCATCAATACTATACCTAATCCTTGGTACGATGCATCTGTCCAGGGTGCAAATCCATCCTCCCTAGAAGGTAACATCAAGACAATTCCAATTATGAACCTTCGCTTGAGTTCTTGAAAACTTGTCTCACAAGGCTCTGTCTAGCTAAATTCCATACCTTTCCTGGTCAGTTGAATTAATGGCATAGCTATGCTCAAGAAACCCTCAATAAATCTCTAGTAATGTCCAGCTAAACCAAGGAAGCTACAAACTTCCTGCATTGGATTCGGCTGCTCCCAACTGGTAATAACCTATATCTTCTGTGAGCCCACTAATATCCCTCTACTAGAAACAATGTGTCCCTAAAACTCCCATAGAAGATAGCCTAAGATGTGCATTTATCGAACTTCATATAGAGATGTTCTCGTCAAAGTATCTCTAGAACTATGTAAAGATATTATTCATGATCCCCCTCGAATTAGGAATATATCAAGATATCATCAATGAAGACAATGATAACTAATCCAAATACTCTAGGAATACCCGGTTCATCGAGTCCATGAAAACAGCTAGAGCATTAGTAAGTCTAATAAGCATTATCAAGAACTCATAATGTTCGTACAATGGGCACACTCAATAGTAATATTATTGACAACAGATTTATAATTTGATCACCAATTGCAAATCATAAAATCTATCAATATCACACACGTGCTACTCCTCATGTCACTATCAATGACAAACACTAAATAATATACTATCAAGTCAAATATCTACTAATAGATCATCAAAAGATAACATATCACAACATCTGATTTCATCATATCCACCAAAAGGAACTGACAATCCAAAGTCTAAAAGGTCACTCAATCTCTTGACCGAGAGTCTACCCATTATAGGATATTATCACAACTCTCAAAAGTGTACCCATAAATATCCTCCGACAAATGTCGACAAAAGGTCAAACACTTTAACTTGCCTATAGACTTCAAGAGCTTTAGTAAATGATCATATGATCAAGATCTTGAGCTACTTGATAGAAACAATGTTAGTTGAGTCAACTAACCATTGCCTTGTAACTCATCACACTATGGTTGCTCTACTCAAGGTTCAGAAACTTCTAACGATGAGCAACAGAAAAGGAGGTAGAAAAATACTAGCTCTTTATAGCATCCCAAAATCATCACTAGGTGATGCTCTACCTCTCGAAGATCATCTTCTACAACTTATCACTAAGCACTGTCATGATCTCTCAAGTGATAAGAACCAACTCTATCTTCTCCACATCATTGTAAGTCATATATCTCAAGGTACTGTCGAGGATATCTAACCATATCCAATCGGTCTATGAGTCAGGATCTTCCATGGAACAACGTTAGGTGAGTCGATTAACCATCGCCTTGTGGACCATTATGTTTTTATACCTCTACTTAAGGCTCAAGAACTCCTGACGATGAGCTATACAAATAGGAGGTAGAGACTTACTACCTCTCCAACTATCTCAACATAATTACCAAGTGATTCTTTGTTTCCTAAATATCGTCTTTGGTGTTTTCCACTCAGTAACAACTGAATCTCATAAGTTTTAAGCAACTAACTTTACACTTTTCTACATCCATGTGGGTCATCTATCCGAATATACCTTCTACGTTATCTAATTAGGTACATACAATCCATAATCAAAGTCCTCATGGAATAGGATAAATCGTTACTCTATAGACTGGTCGAGCTAACAATGGTCTAATTCATCCCTTTCTATATCTATACAAGTTATGTACTCAAATGTACCTTCTAGGTTATCTAACCAAGCACAAGTAACCCAAGAGTCAGAAACTCCATGAAATAGAGTAAGTTGGTCCTCTACTGACTGAACCAACATGAGTAAATCAGTCCTCTACTAACCGAACCAATAAGAGTAAATCGGTCCTCTACTGATCGAACCAACAATAATAAATTGGTCCTCTATTGACCGAACCAACAATACTATACATGCTATATCCCTCACCTAGCTAGAAGTAGTCGGTTGGTATGATTTATGGTATTTCCTGAGATTGCAACCCGTGATCTCTATTAGGTTGTTGACATATTCGACCCTCAATTTCCAGCTCGGTATCAGTCGGCGCTACCAGAGAAACAATATTCTCTTCATCTAGGTCAAATCCCCAACATATCAACTAGTCGCTTCCATGGTCAACCCGGACCATAATTTTGAATAGAGTTGATTGACTAAGTGTCATCATGCTGTACCAAGACAGTGAATATCTACCAGACAGTTATAGAAATAGATATACAATCCAACTAAATTAGAAGGTGTCTAACCATAACACAATCAAGGTAGATAACACAAAAGATAAGATAATCACTAGAAGTATACCTTACTTTCCTATAGCTTGTTGATGTCCTGCAGCTGTCTGGTCCCAAAATACAAAAAGTCACTCTGAAAAAAAATAAATCACAAAATCTGAAACACAAAAATAGGCTTCGCAACCTGGGCTTTAATATCGATAAATTGTCATGCCCCGAAGGTAAGGTTGTCCGACGAAATCAGACAGCACTTCCCCTATAATAATAATAATTGAAACTTGGATACATAGTCACAGGGCTAAATAAGAATAATAACATCAGCTCACATGGCTAGAAATAATGAGAACCATGCAAGATAAATAGCAGCCCACACGGTTGAGAGAAAAAAATACAATGGAAGATATAAGGTAAACTACATGAAAAAAACAACAGATTACGATCAAGCATGGTTTGCCACAACAACTATCAAACCGAACAAAAGACCAACACAAGATAAAAATTTGCACTCAAGTTAATTGTTATATGAACATGTTCAAAAAATAAAAATATGAGTAAAAGCAATAACAGAAATAAAACTCTCAATGTGATGTGAGACTGATAGACAACATCCTCCAAGCAACTCCATCCATGCATCATCTACCTGCTACCTGAAGGAAGAAAAATACAATAGGTAGTGAGTCCAAATGACTCCACAGGTAATAGAAGATAGTGTATGATAATAACATAAGGAGAATAAAGGTATACAGTTGTAAGAAAATACTTACTATAAAAGTAAGTATGTCACTATAATCATCTACTAACTAAAGCATAACCAACAATAATAATATTCTACTAACCTGCTCATCTAGGTGTGACCAATAAATTGGGAGTATATACGGTATATATCCCAACTTACACAAATAAATACATGACCGACATATAGCAAGCACTGACTGCAGGAGAACTCTCTACCATGAATGGTTCCATGTGTAGTCAAGGTAAACAAATAGTCACTATCTATAGGTGAACTTGCTACCATGAATGGTCTCATTGGCAAATGGGGTAAGTATACAATCACTATCTGTGGGCAAACTCGTTACCATGAATGGTCTCGTCGACAGAAAAAGTATATACGTAGTTGTCTAGTGACCACACGCGAACTCACTACCACAAATGGTCTCGTGGGCAGTTGTATATATCATGATCACTAACGACTCTCTCAACTAAGAGTGAGAGACAATAGTCGATAGGATATAGCAATGATTGCTGATAACTCTCTCAACGATGAATGAGAGACAATAGTCGACAGTGTATAATAATGTAACAATATGCATAAGAGTCTAACCTCACTAGTGTTTAAGCATTAACCTAAATAACAAACAAGGTCATGTATGATAATCGATATCCTACACTATGGTATGATTTTACAAATACACAAGCATAAATAAATATCAAGTTGGTAACTTAGTTCAATATTCTACAGCTATGCTATGGTATAGTATCTCTAACATAATAGTATGAGCATAAATGATCACAAATAGCATAGATAATAATGAGACTGCATAGATATCAAAATAGATCAACATACAAGATCAAGATATAAAAGATCAAGCTCAAGAAATCATTCACTAAAGTTAAAGTACTAAAGGAACAAACAGGAAGTACCCGCCTTTATCTATAGTTTGTATCAGAATAAATCCCATGTCAAGATGATGTCTCCAATAATCACAGTCCTGCATCATTATACATTATTTAGCTAATTTTATATGGATTAATTAGCTAAAACAAATCCCAAAATTATTTAGAGCAACCCTAGTCATACATGAATCGTTAATTAACTTCAATTAATGATTAGCTTCCATTAATCATGTTTATGGATCAAATTAGGGATAACCCTTTTATCAACCTTTGTTGATTAAGCATCAATCTTTAATCAACCTTCACATGCTCCAATTTAATTCAAGCACAACATGAATTAATAATCCACGTAACCCTTTAACAGAATAGTTCATCTAAGAAGGATATCCAAGCGGAGGAAAACACTAAAGGAAACTTACACCGATGGATGGAACAATGTTTGGATGTCCATGTCTCAGTAAGGACTTAAATCTATTGATACCCAAACCTAACACTCAATTAACCATATCCAAAGGTTAATCCAGATCTCATTCCACTTATTGAGGCACTTAGTTTTAAACAATCTTGGAAATCAAAATCAGGGCTTACCCTATTCAGCCACTCCCTCTTTGAGGGTGGATCCCGGGTGGCAGTACACAAAAACAACAACACTGAGCAGAAGATGTCAGTGATCTGCTCACAATGAGATTCTGTCAACAAGCTTCTATGAATGACTTGCTTCAGTCATAATCAGGATAGAAAGCTTGCAACAGGGAATATAAGAGAAGCTATGAAATCTCACTGTGGATGGACAGAATAGGGAGGAGCTGTCGGCGGTGGAATAGATGATGGCCTTGGGTTAGAAAAAGCTCTCTAGTGGTGGCACCTGGTCGGGACCACATTGCCGATGGCACAAGCCGCTTAGCTATGGATCAATTGATAAGAAGAGGGCAGTGCTGATTGATCAACTGGATCTCGTGTTATCACTGGCCAAATATTATCAGTTGGGACATGTGCTTAGCCTCATCCTGCAGAAGTTCCTCTATTAAAGACTGGATGAGCATGTCCTTGCATGGTCACTGCTTCCCTGTTCTTCCATGCGAGGGATGCCAGACCATAAATAGTGAGGTCCAACCTGTGCTCCTTTTGAACTAGGTCTTCAATTAGCTTCACTACGATGGGGATGTCTTGTTCACCCATTGAATCCTCCCAACAAGCCAAAGGACTCGGATCCATGGGAGCTTACAAGGGACCTGCTTCCATGTGGGAAGTTCCTGATTCGATGGGGGAAGAAAAGATGGGGTCCTAGGAGATGGTGGGAGAGGCACCAGAGTAAAATCGACAGTAACTGAGTGGCTTTCTAACCCGACTGTCTCTGGGAATCTAGAGGGGACTTGTGGGGAGACAGATGGGCCCAAGTGGTCAGTCAAGGGTCTGGACAGGTACAGGATCGATGAGTAGGCCTCCTCGATTCTCCTACCGGGCTTGGCGCTCTCGCCACTGATTAGGAAGTCCCCCTCTGTTGGGGTTGTAGCCAGAGTCAGTGATGCTCCTTCCTCAGGGAACCGTCTCAGTGAGATTGACGATCACTACTCTGTGCTTCCAGCTCTGCCATAGTAAGCTTTATCACCTTATTCAGCTATGCCCTTATCATTGTGTCGGTTACAAAAAATAACATGTCTTTAGTTTAATATCAAAATTTGTAATGATGAAGATTTTTACCAAATAGAGCATTAAGAGGAGCTGATCTTGGGCTTTGCCTAAACATATGCAGCAATTCTTCCTCGAGTAAGTCATTGTTGTTGAACTGTATACCTAGTAGCTTCTAGGATGCGCTGTAGTAACCCCACTCCAAATGGTAGTCTTTTAAAGTCAGAGGTGGGAGCAATTCTCGCTGCCAGTGGGTTGGTCAAAAAATGGAGCCTGGGGGTTTGACAAAAAACAAATAGGGGTGTCTATCCCTTATGGGATGAAGGAAGCTTCTTGATCATGTTAATCGTAGATCGGGAGGAAAAGAAGAAGACCACATCCTCCGTCTTTTTCGAATAAAAGAATAAAAATGAAAAAGGCGAGGAGAAAGTAGAATATGCTACAAATGGAAAGGATTACCACCCCGCTTTTAATACGTAAAGGAATTAGACCAAACTATGATAATAGGACGTGGAAATATTATCGTGATACTGGCTTAAGATTGTTGAGCACCAGATGTGTGAAGAGGTGGGTGAATTGTTCGTAAAACAGATATACCCTCCTCAAGACTTCAACTAAAAAGATAACAAATAATAAAAGAAATAACAAGAAATAAAAAAGAGAGACTAGAAATTAATCTTGGTTATAACCTGTGGGGTTAATCCAAGGTGAAAGATTAGAAAAGTTCTCTCTCAAGGCTAAGCAGTTTTTACAACAGTATACGGGTTGCTGTAGCAGTTATAGAGTTGATTAATTAATTTCCTAGCTCCGTGGGCCTTATATAGCTCAAGAAAATCTTATCCCGAGTGTTAAAGGCACCCAAGAGGGTCGAGGGCGCACGAGCATGCGCAGAATTGAAGGTGATGTGTAGGCAAAAGGATTTAAAGTGTAAGGTTGTGTGACGTCGTGTTGATTGAGTCGAGAGTAGTCTGTGCGGTGTTGAGGTAAGGTAGGTAAACCCCTAGGGGGGTGGTAACCTACTAGAGTCGTAGGAGGTAACTCGTAGAGTCTGGTGGCGAATGCTTCCAAAGGGGGGGTAACCCAGTGGAAAAAACAGTGTGTGCGACCCTGTGGAAGACTTGACTTAACGGTCAGGTCGGGCCGCCGTCGTCCGGGCGATGCACGAAGCGTAAAAGTCGATTCGGAGGATCAGCGGCAGAGGATAAATCCCGAGTCCACAGGGAGGGTGGTGAGGGTGTCGGATAGCCTCTAGGGTTTTATAATCTAGGGATCGTCGAATCGACGACCACCCGAGAGAGTTCCGACATTGCAAGTGTCCAATGCTTTGCTCTTTTGTGTTTCTAACAGTGGCGAAACTAATACTTTATGTATAGCTATAAGTCTTGTATCGGCCGTAGACCAAATCGATCGAGTTGAGATTCGGATCGAATTCAAACGTTGACAAAAGTTGGAGGTTGACCGGTTGTGGACCGGACGATTCGACCTTGATGGCCGACCAGGCGCTGGATGATAAGAGGTGCCGACGTGCCGAAGAAGTGGAGAACCGTACCACCGAAAGCCAGAGAGATCGGTGAAGCGAACCCGATAAAGTTTGACGGATCTGAGAGCGGGCACAGCCGTGGAGAGACATGGTCCGACGAATCGTCGGAATGATCGGGTGTCCGCAAATCTGATCCCCGAGACTTGGGATCGGATCGATGGATGACCACGAGAAAAAAAGAGGCTAGGAGGTGAGACAAGGCGTATTATAACAATTTGGCGCTAGCTGCCCAGCTCCAGCAACGCCGATGGCTGAATGACGCAGACTCCCTTCTAATTTATTGTACGCTGGAAACTTCTTCTTATTACGACTATGTTGCTAACCGAATGTATATTCTAATTTATTTGTGATGTTGTTGCTTGCATTAAGTACAGACGACTTCAGTAGTGAGAAGGCCTCGAATAGTATAAACACTGTCTTTAGTGTGTATTTTTCGTGTTTTAATCAGTGTTTATAATCCAAGCACTATTCAGTAGCGATCTAGCGCTCGATGGCCGGAGAGTCTATCGGCTACAAATCCTGAACGACATTGGCCTGAGAGCACCTCGTTCCATCGCTCTGAACGGCCGCGCCTTGGACTGCATGGGCACCATCAAGAGCAGACCTCGGACGGTTAGGGTATATCTAAATGCAAGGTATAAATACGTGTAGTTCAGCATTTCTTCCTTCTTCCCAAGAAAGCTTCCCGATCAAGTCCGATTTGACGAACTCGCTCAAGACTCAAGACCGGCAATTCGAGCCTCTCTCTCTGAGACAAGCTACTCTAATGCTCCACCGTTCCTTACGGCGCACTTAGCGACTCCTCTTGCAAGACGTACGTCTTCTCACGCACCGCGTCCCTGTCCTTCTCACTATCGTCCGCTCTATTTCGTCGCAAATCGGAATACGAGGCCTGTGCAAGTTGATCAACCAATCTAGCGATCAAATAATCGGTGACCCTAGACTAAGAGTTCTTTTATCTCCCAAGTTAGTCAACGTTCAAGTAAAACAAACATAAGTTCAATGTCGCAAACCAAATTGATAACCGCTTTGCATGCATAAATACAAAGCAATCATTAATTTTTCAAACAGTCAAGAAATGAAATAACTAATATTTCTCTACATCTAATCAGGTTCTCCCCTATCCAAGCGCCCGTTAAAGTATTAAAACTAAGGTCTTTTAAAACAAACTAGAATTCTAGTTAAACAAAAATAACTAATTTAAAATTTTCGGAATTAACTTAGAAATTTGAGTTCTCAAGAAATCCAAAAGAAATAAGTTTGAGCAAATATTAATGGTTCTAATTTCAAAGAATCCTAAATTTGAGTGAGAATTTTTAGAAAAATTTTGTTGATTTAATTAAGTTTAAGCAGGGACCGCGTTGATCGATCAAGCTAATCGTACTCGATGCGGGGATATACAAGAGGCGGTGGTAGGCTGCCGGAGATAGCCAAGACCTCCTCGCCGGCGGGCGAGGTGAGCAGGCGATTGATATCCCGAGAAGTCGCCCGGCCCGAGGTCGTCGGCGAGTTCAAACAATAATTAACGATGAGTAGCGGATATTAGTATTAGAGGAATTGATATATCTTTCACAACTTAAATTCCACTCATAGTCCATAGTCCCTCTACCTTACAGGTGAGGCCAGTATGGATGACGGGGGTCGGATTGTCGGTCTAAGTGAGGATAACTCGGTGGAACTCACTTCGGCCGGTACTATGCATACTCAGGCGGAAGCCCGTCATTGTTGAGTGAGGAAGTGGACAAAGAACATTCTAGCTATTCCAGGCTACGACGCTAGCCGAGTTACCCGTTCGTTACAGGGGTGATGTGTCAAGTGTTGGCTTTCCGTCAACGGCGACCATCAAGAGGAACTAGCTAGGCAGGAGGCGCCTTTGCGACGGTGCTGGGCTTAGTGTAGGGGCCCATACTATACTTGAGCCTCATACTTGGATGCTTGGCCGGCGGAGAGATGGTGCGCCCATCAACTTGGGCCTTCACTCTCTTGCGACGAGGCACATGGTGCTGACTTCGTGTCCTGTGGCACTTGACCAAATAATAAGGACAAACGAGAGTCTCAAGAAACCGGAGTGCGCATGCTTGCCGTCAAGCCCAGGTCAGGCGGCTGTGCGCCTGCCATCGGAGGCTCGTTAACTCCACCAACTAAACAATGTAGTCGCAGACAAACAGTGGTGCGCTTCCAGAGAGGAACTCGGGGATCGAGTTGAGGCGACGGACGTGGAAAAGACAGCGAAAAGAGCGGGCACGAGCCTACGGCGAAGGACACGACGCCTGAGCATGGTCGGAGCCGGGCATGCCACCGGGTTGGCTGCGCGCTATTCCATTCGCCACGTGGACTGCGAATCACCATCGACGATCGAGAAATAATGTCTGGGACACCTGATGGGACGGGAGATACCCAAGATCCCGAGTGACGCTTTCTGAAAGAGCCTGCAGTTCAGTCTCCAGCTAAGCCAGAACTTGCCGTCATTCAACGCTTATAGCAAGCTCTTCGAACCTCGGGCGGAGTTTGATGTCGAGCGCGGGACGACACGAAATGGAAATTGGTGCGGCCACTGTGCCAGCGGATGAAGATGGATTGGGACTTGATCCACCATAAGAGCCTGAGCAATTATCGACAAGCTTTCGGTGCCTTTCGGGGTGAGGAAAAAAAAGTAATGTAATGTGTATGTATAGTAACGCCGTTGGTCCATCGTGATTGAAATGAAGCAAAATGTTAAACTAAATAATTTATACGAAAGGGTTCGAGTGGCCTTTCTCCATAATATATAAGATCAAGAGCGCTTGGCTTAATGGAAGAACGCGTCGTGCGGACGGGGGGCATGAGTAATCTCTGCAGCCAATGCTCGGCTCGATGCTCGCTCAACCCGTCTTGAGTTCTGCTGCTCGACCCCGCTGCCAGTTGGCCGGGCATAAAATTGCAGTCCAAGGTTTTACTCCTGGAACCTCGTCGGCGGTCGATCCGTTCATCGATGTCGGCGATGATAACACCTTGGCCCGGAGAGGTCAAAGTGCCCAGTATTGTAATATAATGAGGTCGAGGTATAGCGGATATCGCCCGGTGATCTCCTGGGCCATCGCAGGCATTCATTGCCATCGGCGCCGGATAATAATATGAGCGCCGGTGACATCGAGTCGTGGTTCGGGTATAGTCTAGCACTCGGCAACCTTGCCTCGAGTCAATACCGGAGCGGTTGCCTACAGTCACGGTGAGGTAGATGTTCAATCGGGCCGCCGGAGCCGTTGGCGACGGGAGTATGTTATCTAGCCGGTATGCCCCATGGTTATCGACCCCCATGATTTCTCGGCGTGAGCGAAGACTTGAAGCCGCGACTTGAATGTACGGCTCGAAGAGGTTATCAGCTAGTTATCATTATCTCGATGTGCGCTTAAATGTAAATGTATTTATATACATCGATGGTGATCGGCCGCATGTCCTTGTAAATAGGAAAGCAAATTATAAAGTTTGGCAATATCTTACCGACGACGTTTAAAGTAAAGTACTTGTGCCGAACCGTAAATCGGCACGTCCGCCGTCATAAGCGAGAAAGTGAGCTCAACATTTAAATATCGAGAGACGCGGGCGTAAGCCGGCGACCGCCGAGCCCGAGAGACGTTACCGCCGAGGCTAGTTAATAGATAAGCGTAAGCGGAAGCAGCGGCCTAGGATGGCCCGAGGTGGCGGAGTTAAATACTGGACGAGGCAAGCGATCCGGTCGGCTCGACGTCCTCGGACAAATATCGAGGAACGAGAAGTGAGAAGAGCCCACGGCGCCTATGCAGGGGGCGGCGAGTTAGCCGTCCACGGCAGGAGGAAGTGCGATTGCGTCACGCTCGGTCGAGCAAAGGCCGAGCCAGACCATAAAAGCGGTCCTCGCCGAACGCCCAACGCTAAACCGGGGAGCCGGCTTATAAACGCCGGAAACGGATACAGAGGAGCAAGATACCCACGCCTGTCGAGGGGAGCTCAGCTCAGGCTCAGTTAAATATAAACGCACCGAGATGGGATATCCATCCACATCCAAATGATCCGCATAAGCGAGCCGACGTGGAGCGACCAGAATTAGCCATAAGGCCAACAGAAGAAACCTCTCGCCGCGGCGCTAAACGCCGTTGAGTGAAGTGCAAATGCAAATGCAAAGGATGGTTAATAAGAATTGAGGTGAAGCACGAGAGATTTAGTGACGCATGTCGGACCTTCACAATTACAACTGATGTTGAATCCATTGTTTGGAATCCATGTTAAAGTACGGAAGGTTAAGTAGTACGGAAGCCATGTTAAAGTAGTGAAACCGGCGGAGGTTAAAGTAAAAGCCGAGTATGAAGGAGTTTTAAGAATAGCACGGCGATTTCTTGCAAAGTTGAATGAATGAAGAGAATTCCATCTTAAGCCCAAGAGATTACGCAACAGAGCGAGAATGATTTCTTAGAACGGTTTTACAGATACAAAAATCCTACGCACTCCTCCGCTGCTAATATAAAAAGAGCGCCATGGCCCATCACGGAATGTAGCCATCACGAAATCCTCATCCTAGCGAGACTCCAGGGGATTTGAGTCATTCGGGTGGCCTTTGCCTTAGCCTCTTCATCCACACAGCACTACCTCTCTTGAATGAGGAAAATCTTGTTGTGAATTTCCTCGTCGCCCCGACAAAATACCTTCTCTACATGGCAGCCCCGCCGCTCCCGTGTCATGAAGACATCCGTAGTCTCCGGCCGAGCGAGCGTGAAGGCGAGCTTTGAGCCTTATGAATAGCTCGATCCTTGTGACCAGTTTTTCCGAGTCCAAAGTCCAAGTCGTGTCATCAGTCCTCGTCATCAATCCAGGCGGCCTTCCGACTTCTTAGTCTTCT
The DNA here is from genome assembly GCF_018446385.1 of Zingiber officinale. Classification (NCBI taxonomy): domain Eukaryota; kingdom Viridiplantae; phylum Streptophyta; class Magnoliopsida; order Zingiberales; family Zingiberaceae; genus Zingiber; species Zingiber officinale. The sequence goes on from NC_056006.1 coordinate 81,444,104, forward strand.
CCTGCTTTGCTGGCAGCTTCTTTGAGTCAAGCCTTCGTCTCTTTTCCAGAGAGATTTTCCTAGACTGCCTCGGTTTACTTCCGCTCCCACAGTATGTACTTCATCATCGACTCGCTGAAACAAGCCGTGGCAACTGGCGTGCCTCGTAACATGAAAGATGGTCGAAGATACGAGCAACAAGCTGAGCAACAAATAGAAGCGCAAGCAACATAAGCTTGATCCAAAAATAACCAACAAAAGCATACTACACGGTCACGTCTGTCATGTCAACTAGTCATCATAGATTCTAATTCTAAGCAGGACATCCTCCCAAGCTTTTAAGAGGAGACCGGACGATGGCGGATGGCGCTCGGAGGATTATCGTTTCATCGGCGGTGGCATATGTATTCTTCCAACGACAACGGCGCTTGCTTATACTCGGGATAGAAAAGCGTGCACTGACTGACTCACTTAGGACCTCCCGGTGGAGAAGAAGGAAGGATGTCATGTGCCTCCAACTAATAGCCTAATAGTTTACGACGTCGCGATGAGTCGACGAGGATCGGCGGAGAGGCAGACTGTAGCAAGACTGCTGTGACTGGGGCCCTGATACCTGGGCTTGCGGTTGCCACCGCATCGGCGTTGGACCTTCTGGAGGATGGACATTACTTATGCTGGCGTCGCGTTTGGAGCAGTCGTAAATCACAGTCACTCTCTACCTCTAGGGAGTCGTGCTGGAGTCTGGGCTTGCGCGCTGTGCGCCTAGCTCGCTGATGCTTTGTCCACCCTGGCCGGACTTTATGCCTGCACCAGACACTACGACGAGCTTCTTCCGCCTCCAATATCATCTTCTTTGGTCATGCAGTTTCGCCTGGCTACCACAGACCGCATCCGCGATGCCTACGTTGTTGAATATATATGCTCGCAAACAAAAGCGGGAAGATGAGGGAACTTATCATCACAGTAAAGAAAGAATATACATTACTCTCCATGTCGCAAATTTTAATGTCTACGTAAGTGCGGTAGATTGCACGACTCGGTGCAGCTATCGCCTTGTTAGGCTTGCCTCTAAACTAAACTTTCCCGCATCGGCGGAACCCGTCGGCCTGTCGCGAACGCGAAAAGTGCTCTCTTCTTCAATGTTTGTGTTGCATGTCGGCATGTTATGTTACTAATAAACCTATCCTAGATTGAAAACAACACACACCCCACTCGACCTGCTTGGGATAGTAGAAGTAATGGAAAACTTGGGGTCTAGATTGTAATAGAAATTATCACAGCGGTGAAACTAGCCTAATTGGGAAAAGCCAGGAAAGGTATGCGCGTGAGTGCGCAGCATTTGCAAGAAGAACTTTTCCGGGGTCAGAGGAAGCGTCTCAGATGGTCTGAGTCACTGGTTGCGCTTGTTCATGACGACCCACGGTAATACTATGTGGGTGTGTGGTGGCTGGAATGCAGAGGGTCCTAGCTAGCAACATGGCGCCAATTCTCGCTCACAAAATTATCCATGGTGTTACTATGGTCGTCGTAGCCCTTGGACGGCCACTTCGGCAGGTGCCGATGCCGAGGCCAAAAACATGGCCACGATGCGAATCATCCAACCAGAAGGTTCACGAAGAATGAGAAGACATTGAATGTAATCGATATAATGGTAAATGATTAATTAAAGCGGTGGCGAAAGGGTCTTCTGATGATCGGACGGAGCACAGGTCTGGTACAGGAAGGAGGGCAATGGAGACGGAGAGGCGCGCGGCAGGATGAGAGAAGATCAGTGATGAAGTGGTCGTCGGGTTTATATGCCGCCACCAGGGCAGGCGGCATCAATGATCCGATCAGTGTGAAGTGCGTGAAGAGGACACGAGCCATCCGTATTTCAAGCAGTGTCCGCCCCATCGGTGACCTACCCTGCCGTGCTGCCGGGGCGACGATAAAAAGCGGGCCTGAGCATGTATAGTCGCATTATCGCCCTTCGCCTTCGCCTATGGGCAACCCGTGGGGAGAGGATGTGGCATGCGCTTCCGGATGCGCAAAGTACATCAAGGGAACAGGGGCAGCAAATGCCAACAAAAGCGAATGGTCCTGCCGTCCTACTACGACTGAGTTAATATCATTCGATAATATACGACGGATCGTCCAATCACTCACTGTCCAATCACCGACTAGACTCTTGGGAGTGCAAGTTGATCGGCGGTTAGAATGGGGACCTGATTCTGCCGCCAGTCAGTCTGTGTGTAGTGCTAGGCTGTAAAGGAGAAGGGCGACCTCCGGCGACGACGGAATGAATGGTTGTGTAGTGAGAACACGGTAGATGTCGGCCTCGGTCGACGACTCCCGCAACCTATACGAGCGGCGCGAGGTGGTTACTTACATAGCACCCAGCAGTACAGCTTACGTACCAAAATGGATCCCAGCACATGATAGTGTCCCATCGATGAGGGCAGACACTGTGTTCTGCAGCGGTTCGTCTCGCTGACAAGATAAGACGTCGCTGGAGCGGACCGGATTCGTCGAGTAGTGAGTGAAGACAAACATCTTATGATGGCCAACTAGCTAGGTCTGTCTTACTCCTTACAATTGTTGTTTCTCCCATTGTCCCATCCCGCATAATTGTCCCATCTGCGGATGTGACTGAGGAGCGCCTTCAGCTTCCCGACAATGGGGCTCTGCAGCTCGTGGGCGATGCCGCCGATGATGCGAAATGGCTCTTCAGCGCGCTATATAAGGCCACTTCTGCTGAGGTACAACTTCACTTCCACATCGCTGCTTTCTTCTGGAGTAGGTGTCACAGACTTCGGGCATGGGAGACGTTAGTTCCTTCACCTGAGGTCACAGTCACTTATCAGTTGCAGTACCGGAGAAGTGGGACAGAGTCTTGCGTGGCCCTCAAGAACCTCATCTGGATCAGTTATTCCGGTTGAACTATTAAAATGTTGAAAGCATTACTAATTCTAATTTTAATTTTCCAAAAAAGTTAATTAAACAATTTTTTTTCAATTTGCCTTTGGTTATTGAACAACAACCACTTACTTCAGACACAAAGTCTCATAGAAACTCATTGTTTCATTTTCAGAATTCAAAAAATATTTAGTTCAGAATGATTTCGAACCCGTGAAAGGTTCCTCTCAATCGGATTAATTAAGAACTTAGGGGGTTCATAGTTTCTAGGAACTTTTCTTAGTTGTCCTTGATGCTTTTTAATATACCAATTTAATTTTCCATAAACTCTAAGTTTTGATTTTAGAAATTTAATTAAGCATGCTTGATTCTTTTTTAATTTTTCAATTTTTTATTTTCTAATTTTAAAATATCATACATTTCTAGTGGACATGTTTTTGCTAATTTTAATTTCAATTCAACATTTTCTTTTTCTAACTTCACTAGATCTTTTGTAAGTACTTTGATAAATTCAAAAGACTGAGTAGGGGTGAGATCACGTACCTTACTTACTTCGCTTGGTGATGCTTCCCCTTCGTCGCAACTTTCTTCTTGATGATCTCCTCCTTCATCTATGCTCATCTCCGAGCTGGTTTCTTCGAAAAGATGGCTAACATTAGTGCTAATCCTGAGAAGGCTTCGACTTTGATTCGAGGACGATGATTCATCCCATGTAGCCTTCACACTCGCACTTCGAGGGCGTCCGCCTTCAGACTTTCTTTTGTCCTTTTCTTAATTTGGGGCAGTCATCCTTGATGTGCCCTTCTTCATTATAATTGTAACACCGGACCATCCTTCCGGCTGCACGATGCTTTCTCGACTGTGATCGAAATTTATTAGTTTTAAGAAATTTATTGAAACGTCTTACCAGTAGCGCCACTTTGATTTCTTCGATCGATGCTTCGGAGTCTGGATCGTCCTTTTTGGCTTGTAGGACAATGTTGAGGTTCGACTTCTCTACTTGGTTAGGTTCTGCAAGTCGAGACTCGTGAAGTTCGAAGGTAAAAAATAAACTTTCTAAACTATTTACCTCAAAGTCCTTAGAGATGTAATAAGCATCTACTAAGGACGCCCACTCTGGAGTTATTGGGAAGACGTTGAGTGCATACCGAATGGAATCTCGGTTTGTTACCGATTGCCGAGATTTGTCAGTTGCGTTATCAGCTCCTTGATTCTCGCTTGGAGTTGCGCTACCTTCTCGCCGGTGTTCATCCTGAGATTCGTCAAGTAAGTCTGGAGGATGTCCTGCTTTGCCAATTTTACTTCTGAGGTACCTTCGTGAAGCTCCAGGAATTTTTCCCAGAGGTCTTTCGCAGAGTCGTAGCTTCCGATCCGACTCTTGGTCAAGGCCGAATGAGTCGTGGTTCTCCGTTGTACAAAATTTTTCTTCGTCCAATTGTATTCTTTTCTAAAAACCTCTTGGGTATTCCATGTATGTAGCGGTCTCCGCCGAACTTTGGGGATGAATGTTCGTCCATTATCTTGATCTTTATGCTTCTCGTCAGGACAAGTTAGTCCTTCGAGGCGGGTCCAGCTCGATACCACTTGGAGCAAAGGATCTAAGAAGGGTGAATTACCTCACAAAATGTGGTATATACCCTCAAGACTTTCAACTCAAAAGATAGTAACAATAATAAAAGAAAGAAATAAAAGGGAGACTAGAAATTGGTTACAACCTGTTGTTATTCCAAGACAGCTGAAGCAAGACACTAGAAAGTCTCTTCCTCAAGATGGAGAAGCCTTTTACAATCAGAGAGAGCATGTGTCTAGAAGTTGTTACAGTTGATTAATTAATTTCCCAGCTCGTGGGCCTTTATAGCTCATGAAAATCTTATAGAGTAATAGTTACGCCTCAAGAGGCTGGTGCCCAATCGATAAAGCTCTCCTATCCGTTGCAAACGGTCATGAATTGTTGGGCCCGAGGTACTGAAGGCAACCGATCGACTCGGTCAGGAGACTCAAGATGGAGGCACCAGCCGGGTCTCTGAGGTCCCACCTGAGTGCCAACACATAGTATAATATCGTATAGTTTCAGCCTCACCTCTTTCCTTTTTCTTCTTTCAAGTCTTGATCGCTGGGTGATTGCCAACCAAAATAGGGCTCACCCGAACCCAATTTCTATCCTTCTCGAGCAAGCTTCAATCCCCAGCGCCACGAACGCATTTTTCATCTCCTGCAAACACTTTCTTTCGTCTTCTGACACGCCGTCCCACAACTCCTTCCCATGTCAGCCGCTTGGTCTCGCCGACTTCCTACATTCCTAAGTTCTTGCATACTTAGACACAGGGATCAAATAACAAACAAGACCTAACCTAACTTGGTTGATCATATCAAAATAATCACGGGGTCCAATAGAAGAAAGTCGATAGGAAGAGTGGGAAGCTTCACATTAACAGCTTGGAGAAGGTTAAACGACCGGAACGATTCCATCCGCCATTACCATTCAAAAGCCTTAATAGATGATTGATTGGAATTCCATAAGTCATCCTTAACTGATCTAAGGATGCATCAGTGAAACTTGTAGCGGTGGATCTATACTAGAGAGCATAAGAGGCTTCCCCGGGCATGGAATGTGCTACCAAAGGACTAGTGAAAAAAGAATCGTAAAGACAGATTGAAACAACTTAATGGGTTGAAAGGAAAACTCAGAGATGAAGGTGATGAAGAACATGAAGAAATGGTGATTATAGAATTAGCAAGTGCATGCAAAAATGTTCTTATCTGACCTAATATAGCTTGACTCATTCAATAGGGACTGTTGAATCTCTACTGTTACAAAGTTGGGATAGATTTTTTACCATGGGATCAGGCACATGGGGTAAATAAAAACTTAAGTAATCATTACCTGTTAAAAAATGCCTAGTATTTTCTGCCACGGGTCCCATCATATTAATGTGATACAACCTTGAAGGCACACTTGTGCCACCTCGGAGATGAAGGTGACAAAGAAGACGAAGAAATGGTGATTAGAGAATCATCAAGTGCGTGTAGAAGCATTCTTATCTAACCTAATATAGGTTGACTCATTCAATAGGGACTGTTGAATCTCTACTATTACAAAGGCGGGGCGTATTTTTCACCATGAGATCAGGAACATTGGATAAATAAAAACTTAAGTAATCATTACTTTTTTAAAAAATGCCTACTCTTCTCTGTCGTAAGTCCTATCACATTAATGTGATACAATCTCAAAGGCACATTGGTGCATTCTAAGCTCAATAATCGAGGCAGATGATGTAGTCGGAGGCACACTACTAACATTTAATGTGTATTCTCTTCAGAAATACACAATGGATCTGTTATATAGCTTAAGCAATCGAGGTGGTGAGAACTATTCCGATTAGATAATAGTCCAATCAATTGGACTCTCCCCTCCTTCTACTAGACTTGAAGGGGAGACTTGTGATCCAGGGAATTATCAGTAAGCGCCACTTGGATAAGAGAAGATTAGTGAAACCTGTTGAGGTGCTTCCAATAGAGGAAAGTCAAGTCGACGCCTGACTCCTTAGCCTCTCGACTCCTTATCCTCCCGACTCCCGACTCTCCAATCACTGGCCTCCTTAGCTTCACAACCCATGGTGACACAGGACCATTTCAAGAAAAAGATAAATCATCACGCAAATCTTGGATTATTTCAAGAAAATGATAATCATCGCGTAAATCTCATATTATTTCGGGAAAAAGATAGCAACGTGAACAAGTCTCGCATTATTTAAGTTATTAAATAATGACAACGAAAGAAGAAAATGAAAAGGAAAAAAATCTATGGTCTCCTTATAAAAGGTAGCCCTTTCTAGTATCCCAGGTATATACACACACCTACGTACATCAAAACCCTAATACTCATCTACTTCATCCTCTAACTTGAGTGTTGGAGTGGCTACGCTGGAGAACCTCTTGGTCGTCATTCTAACCCTCTTTTTCTTTTTGTTTGCCTTCATTTAGGCTCCCAACCATATCATCATTCTCATTATCGTTCGACGATTGATGATTAAGTTGGCAACATAGCTAACTCACCGATGATTCACTTGTCGATGTTTGGGAGCAGGATCATCTACTATTCTCTCCACAATAAATTTTTTTTTCATATAACTTGTTTATAGGCCCTACATTACAAATCATATATCTTTATTTGTTATTTTTCTAATTAATATCCCTATATAATTTTTATTTAATATTTTAATTAATTATGATCTTTAATTTTATTTATTTATAATTTATAATTAATAAATTAATTAACTTATGATTTTAATTTAATTTATAATTTTTATTTAATATTTAATTAACTTATGAATTTTAATTTAATTGTATTTTTTTAACCTATTGAATATTTCAAGAGCCCAACTTTAATTATTACTAACCATTCATGAAATAAAATATTATAATTAAATGCTTTATAAAATAATTTATTTTTAAATTATTTTAAAAAGGTTAAACATGTAATGTTATTTTATAATTAATTATTGGCTCCACCTTGACAGAAAAAAATAAGTTTAATTTTTTAAACCTGCTCTTAACTAAAAACCTTAAATTTTATGTCCACAATTATTTAAATTTATTTATTTATTTATTTATTTTTATTTTAAAAACCTACTTTGGAATGGTCTAAGAGCTTTTTAGCAAAGGGAAAAAATCCCCTTAATATTCTCTCTCATTTCCCATAAAGCACTATGATCCCATCTGGAAGTTGAGTAGATGAACAACCAAAGAGGTGATAGGAAGGTTGATGGAGGAAAGACTTCGAGCTGGGAGTTGCGGACTTGGAGTTATGGGTTGTGGACCTATGTACACCATAGATAAAGCTAATGGGAACATTAGAGAGAGATCCAAGGAGGGGGTGTCTGACGCAGGTACTCCAACGCTCAAGTCAGAACAGTAGTCAGACGAAAATATAGAAGAAGATTCACAGTAGAACATTAGTATAGATGTGTGTGTGCACGTATGCATACCTGGCTAATGGAGAAGACCTCATTTCTGTACTGCTTCTCATAACCTCCGCAATAATGAGGCATCAAAGAATGTTGTGTCAGAATATGTTGGGTAGTGGAGGATGTAATATAGTTTTCCTCTAGGAAGAGGAAGATTCCATGGTGTGTGTTTATCAGTAATGGAATATTCTCTGGTAAGTAGTTGTTATTCTTTGATAGGTTGGTGCGATTATCTAATAATGTTGTCTCTTAAAGAGAGTCTGATCGACCTAGAGACGATCGGGTTTAAGCTGAGAACTATACCCATGTGAAGAGTGGGGAGCTAAGCCTTGTAGGTCTAAACGACTATGTGGCCACCTAGGTTTATGCTGAGAGCCCTGCCCTTGAGGAGTAAGGAGTTGAGCCCCGGAAGTTCGACCAATTTTATGCTCGTCCAAGTTCATGTTAAAGGCTTTGTTCATGAGGAGTGAGAAACTGAGTCCCGTAAGTCCAGCCGGCTCTAGGGCCAACAACATTTATGTTGGGAGTCATGCCCATAAAGAGTGAGGAAGTGAGCCCCATAGATCTGACTAGCTCTGTGTCTACCCAGGTTTATACTGGAAGTTATGTTCACGAGGAGTGAGTGTAAGTACCCTGTGGTAGTTTTGATGTGAACAACCAAATCAAGTTATGTTCTGTTATATTTTAATCCTTGTGTCTAAGTGTGCAAGAACTTAGGAGCCCAAGAAGTTGAGTGAAAGATACAGCTAGCTAGAAGGATGACATAGAAAATGTAGGATCGAAAAGCGCTAGAGGGGGGTGAATAGCCCTCGTGGCCAATTCATTCGTTTGATAAATCTGCTTGGTAATGAGAACAACTAAACAATCCCACAAACACGAGAGTTACTTGGTTTGGAGTACAATAAGTTACTATAGAATACATACAAGTCTTTTGATAGGTAATCACTAATTAATACGAAACAATACAAAGTATTACGGTTGTAGTACAAGTAACTTTTAAAGTAATGAAATGTAGTATGAGGAAATCTAGAAGAATCGTTGGAGCTTTTAGGCGTTGTGGAAGTGTTATGCAATGACTCGAAGAAGTCATTCGTTGTGTTATTACGAAGCTCTGATAAAGCTGCTTTTATAAGTTGTTTGAGCACGGAACCTCGGGCACACAGACCGTGTACTCGACCCTGCGTGCCACGTCGACTTCTGCGATAACTTTTGAGTTCCGGTAGATGGAAGCTCGGGCGCTGGGCAGCTCGGGCGCCCAGGACGATTCAGTCGCGGACGAGTTTTTCCGGCCCTTATTTTCTAAAAAATAAAGTTAGTCGAGGCATAAAATAATATATAAACTAAATTTGTATTTTGTTGTCAATTTTGACTTTGAAATTTTATCGAAACTCTAGGTTGAGCCAGCCTTCTTATTCCCTCTTGAAACGCGTCCTCTTTCTCCTCCTGAAAAGTTACCCTGTACTAGATTAGTAGGACCAGCGGACTTTGCTCGGCATCAGAGCTTAGGTGCTCTTACGTCTTGGGCGATACGCTCCGACACGTCAGACTTCCCACAGGTTCGCAGCACGAGGATTTGACCTGAGGTCTGAGCTACAGTTTTACAGCTCTCGACACGCAAGACTTTCCTCCTAGGGTTACCACCCCCTAGGACTTTCCATCTGCCTAACCGCAGCTAGAACTTTTGCCTAAGGACCCTTAGGACTTTCCTGCAATCTCATTCAAACTTGTTAAACCACGAATAACTTTAACTTTGAACTCTTTGTCATTATCAAAACTCAGGTTCGATCATCGGATACTTCCCGCACCAACAATCTTACCCTTTTTTATTATGGCAACAAAATTCAAAGTTAAGTAAAACATAACTTGATTATAAGAACATAAATGTGCACAAAAAAGATGCAATATCAAGATGCAAGTGCAATTAAAAAGATGCAATATTTAGAACAACTTGTAGCTCCCCCTTAATCACTTAACTTCCATTTTTTAATTAATTAACTTTCACTCTCCCCCCCCCCCCCCCCTACATCAAAAATACTACACAAAGAGAAGAATGTAAAGATAGAAAATTTTTAGCTCCCGCTAAAAGATAGCTCTAACATGAAAAATATTACCAAGTTCGTAGTTTTGAAAGTAGACTTTAATTAAGAAGAAGGAAGATTTAGCAAATTTTTAAGCTTTGACAGTGATTTAGGGTTTACCAAAAACTTAGCTAGATTTAAGCTTTAAAAATGACTCAGCTTTCCAAAAAAAAAATTAGCTAAATTTAGTTTTTAAAAATAATTGTTAAAAAAAACTTAGCTAAATTATAAATGCTTTGAAATACTCACTTTTTCAACAAAAACTTAAATAAACTTAAGTTTTGAAAAATTACTTAGTTGAAAAAAATACTTTAGCTTTTAAAAATATTTTGATAAAACCCTAGCTTTAAAAATAATTTTGCTTAAACACTTAGCTTAAAAATAATTATGCCTAGCTTAAAAATAATTTTTCTTAGCTTAAAAATATTTTTCTTAAATACTTAGCTTAAAAATAATTTTGCTTAAATACTTAGCTTAAAAATAATTATGTTTAGCTTAAAAATAATTTTGCTTAAATACTTAGCTTAAAATAATTATGTTTAGCTTAAAAATAATTTTATGCAATAGCAACTTAAAATAATTTTGTTTAAACCACTTAAACCCAAAAATAATTATGTGACTTAAAATAATTTCTTAAATGTAAACTTAAAATAATTTTTTATTTAAACATAGCTTAAAAATAATTATGCTTAGCTTAAAAATAGATTTTTATTTTAACACTTAGCTTAAAAATAATTTTGTAAATGCATAGTTTAAAATAATTTTTAATTTAAACCTTAGCTTAAAAATATTTTGATAAATATAGTTTAAAAATATTTTCTTAGCAAAAATATATTAAGTAAATTGTTTTTAAAAAAAATACTTTAACAAATACTTAGTTTCTGTCTTTCTAAAAATAATTTATTTTCGAAAAATAGTAAAAAAAATTGAACTTCTTCTTTCGGAAATATTTGAACTTTGAAAAGTTTGAAAATAATCTTTAATAATAAATAATGTCTTAAACTTAGGTTACACTCCCATAATTAATGCCCAAAATTTTAGGTCTAAAAGTCTAAGCATATCAAATCAAAACATAAAGCTATTATTTATTGTGCAATTTCCATCTTGCAATTCTAGGTTATTAAGCGTGTTACGACTTATGAGTGTTGGAGTACGACCTTAGGTGAGGTTGACTTGGGTGACCCGACTGAGTTGACTGACTCAATTATGTTTTGATGTTGGCGAGAATGGAAGTTGCTATTTTGATGTTTTGACAAGAATAGGAACTTGGGGATTGTGGGTCTGACCTTTGAGTAGAGGATTATTTTGGTTGACCAAACTTGAGTTATTTGATTAGGAAAAGTCAGAGTATGGAGACTTGGCGGAAGGTCAAGCGAGGCAGGCAAGGAAAAGTCCAAATATGGAAAGCTGGCATGGGAGGTGGGAGAGAGGCTGGTAGCTCGTTCCTAGAACTAGATCCGAGAAAGGGCTTTCATTGGCTGGATTTCCTGCGGGCGGATGGAGTCGAAGAGGGCTCGGTAGTTCGTTCTGGGACTAGGTGGAGAAGACTGATGGCTAGATTCCTGCACCTGGGGCCAGTTGAAACTCGTGCTTCGTTCTCCGGACTAGGTCGAGAGAGGGCTTGGTAGCTCGTTCCGGGTGAATGGAGTCGGAGGCTCGGTAGCTCGTTCTGGGACTAGGTCGGAGAGGGCTCGATGTTTCGTTCTGGATAGGACGAAGTTGGAAGGGAGCTCGTGGCTCGTTCTACTGGACTAGGTGGGGGCTCGGTAGCTCGTTCTGGATAGGACATGGAAGTCGGAGGGGCTCGTGGCTGGATTCTCGGACTAGGCCGGAGAGGGGCTCGGTAGCTCGTTCTCTAGATCAGGAAGGCTTTAGGGTTTAAGGTGAAATTGGATCGGTCGGTGATACTGCCGTTATGGATGTGGCTTGATCGATGATACGTGATTCTCACTTGTAGAGTCGTCGATCGGTCGTGGCCGTCGGTAACCAACGATTGGGAGAAGGAGAGGAGGACCGATGCGTGGACGATCACCTGCTCTTTGATGGTCCGCAGGCCGTCGGGGCTCAGCTAACAACTCTCCTGTGAGAGTTAGGATCGATCTGGGGACCACGATCATCCTGAAACTTTGTCGATTCTGGCCGTCGGTCCATCTGGACGATCGGTGGGCGATGGGTCGAGATCTAGCGATGAGACACAACGGCTAGATTTCATCTTGAGTTGGGTTATATAACGATTAGAGGGCCTCTCCGAAAAAAGAGAAAAAGGTGGACTTCTTCTTCCTCCCTTGCGATCCCGACTGGCGAGCTCTCATTCTTGGCTTGACAGGCTTCTCCCTGTTTGGGTTCAAGCGATCGATTCTTTAGCATGGTTGGCATCCGTGAAGTTCTTGTACATCCAGCGGTGATCGTGAGCGAGCAAACGGTGTCTTTACATTCGTATTGTTCTTGACTTCTTCTTTGTATTTCTTGTACTACGATCTTGCGTGCGAGAGAGATTATGTGATTTCTCCACCCGTAGAGGTTTTTTATTAGCAGGTTTTAGGGGTCTCATCCTGAACCGGATTGATAGGATCTACCCACACCTTGGGGGTAGAGTATCATCTCGAACCTCGCTATACTCCTTCGTTTGAGGTTTATTCTCCCGTTTCTATCTTTTATTTCCGCTGCGCTAACTAAAATTGTAGGAAGAAACGTGAATTTGGGGTCGGCTATTCACACCCCCCCTCTCTAGCCGCGTCCGAAGGTCCTAACAATGAGTGTGTGTGTGTGTGAGATGGAGTTAAGTTTATTTTGATTTTATCAATATTTAAAAATATTGAGATTTTAAAATATAAGTTTGAATTTTCAATAAGTTTAATTAGATTTAAATAACTAAAATTTTGAAGATTTAAAAATATATTGAAAATTAATTGAAATTATAAACTTACATATTAATTATTATTTGAAAATAATTAAGATTTTTGAAATTCATTATGATTTTAAAATTAATTTTGAGATTAATTATAATGAATTATAATTTTTAAATTAATTACGAAATTAAGTAAGATTTTGAAATTAATTTTTCAAAAGTAATTAACTTAATTGAATTAATTTTAATTAATTTGGGTTTGGTTAACTATTTTAAACCTAACTCCATCTCACCCTTTTTTTAGATTTTCAATCAAGGAACCTTAATAGTTTTGTGAGATGGTTAATTTAAACTTCAATTTAAATTCCAACCTAAAGATTGATTTACAATTGAGTTAGACTAAGGTTTTACAGTTAGTCAATTAAATATTTATTTCAATGATTAGCTTCCAAGTTGTGGTGAGGCACTAGGCCTTCTTGGGTATTGGGTATTGGATCATCCACCACTTCTAGACAAAGCATTTCAAAGAAATTGGATATTTAATTTTCTTTCTGAAACTCCTCGGTCTAACTAGTCAAGTGTGAATCAAGCCTAGGTCCTTAACTATCCTAGTCTAAGCATGAATAATAAAATACAGTAAATCAAACATCAAACAAATATATTTATCGATAAAGATGGTCTTTCTATTGGCTCCCCCTGGATCATAGCCTCAATAGGGTCTATCAAGGTAGTGGATTTGATCCTTGGGGATCCAATATTGACCAAGTCCAACTTGATTAACCAAGTTCAACTTGGGGACCCATGTTTAGACTATTTTTCTATTAGTTCTATTTACAAGTGATAAGTAAGACTTGTATTTTCATTTAGCCTTAAATCCAAGTCCAGATCGGTTGTAAATGACTCTTTGTTTTCCAAGAATCAAATCAAGATTCTTGGAACCCAAGGTGAACCGTTCCAACGTGTCCTTAAGTTCTTTAACTTGAGTTTTCAAATTGAAATTTTCTTCCTCAAGTTGTTGGACTTGAGTTAAACTTCCATTTTGAACTGGCTCAGTCAAAGGACTTAGTTTAGTCTCCTCCTTAAGGATTATTACCTCCTTTTAGAGTGACTTGACTCGGAGGTTGGATTTGGCCAATTTTTTTAATAAATATGAAACTAAATTTTATAAATCATCTACATTAGTACCAGAAATTAAAGAGCTTACAATGTGATTAGGTCCTTCAGAGACGGATACGGATCCGTAGCTTCTCTCGGACTCGGTTTCCGATTCGCTCTCGATATTAGGCTCGAACTCGGTTTTGGCAATGTACGCTTGTACCGGTAGAACAAGGTAGCTTGCTTGCTTGTGTTCTTCTTCGTCGGACTCTTCAGAGGACTCGGACCACGTTGCTTTCAAGGACTTCCTTCTTCGTTGCTTCTGGTTCGGACACTCCGGCTTGTAGTGTCCCTTTTGGTTGCAGCCGTAGCAGGTAACTCCAGACTTGGCCTTCATGTTCGATTGAGTCACCTTCTTCTTTTTGCACATTTTTCATACCAATTTTACGAGCTCTGTAGTAATTTCATCATCTTCTGAGTCCAATTCATCTTTGGACTCGGGTTCGGTTTTGTACTTTGCTTTTGGTTCTCGCGTTTTGCTTGTTCCTGCAATCAGAGCTATACCTTTCTCGGCCGGACATGCATTGTTCTATTCGTGCAATTCAAATTCTAAAAATAGCTCGTCTAGTCTAATTAAAGAAAGGTCCTTGGATATTTTGTGAGCATCTACCATGGATGCCCACAAGGTGTTCCTTGGAAACGCGTTTAGTGCATACCTAATGATGTCGTGATTCTCCACTTTTTGTCCGATCGCATGGAGTCCGTTCAATAGATCTTGTATGCGAGCATGAAGTTGGCTCACAGATTCACCTTCCAGCATTTTTATATTATATAATTTATTCAAAATTAGATCTCTTTTACTTACCTTCGTGTCGGAAGTCCCTTCGTGGAGCTCGATTAGCTTTTCCCACAGATCTTTGGTGCTTGAGAACGGGTTGACTCGATTCAATTCTTCTTTGGTTAAGCCATATTGAAGAGTTTGTGTTGCTTTTACATTGGCTTCAATTTTCTTACGAGTTGGTGCATGACATTTGTCGCAGGGGACAAGTGCTCCAATGTTGTCGACTGGTAGGGAGAAGTCTGTTTGAATGATGATCCACATCTCTACCTCTGTCTTTGGGTAGTATTCCATTTTGCCCTTCCAATAGCCAAAGTCTTCACCGGAGAAAAGAGGCGGGCAAGCTGTGTTATAGCCTTCTTGATGGCCCATTGAAATAGAATCTCGCACACAAGAAAAAATTACGAAAGACTGGGTCTTGGATTAGTAGTGCGGGAGAAAATAAAATGCTAATTTCGTGAAAATAATAATAATAATAATAATAATAATATATTAATAAAATATTAATAAAAATATTAATAAAAATTATTATTTCAAATTTTGGCAAATGTGATATTTCACTAATATTGACCAATGGTAAAAAAGATGAAAATAACTTTCTCAAAAATAATTTTGGAGGGAAAAAATGAAAGGTGTAAAATCTAATTTTTGAAAAAATGGACGAAAAAGTAAAACTTGCTCAAACGATAGTTGTACAGATTCAGAGCGGTCTCGCTCTGATACCAATTGTAGGATCGAAAAGCGCTAGAGGGGGTGAATAATACTCATGGCCAATTCATTCATTTTGAGTAAATACGCAGTGGAAAATGAGAACAACTAAATAATCGCAAACACCAAGAGTTACTTGGTTCGGAGTCTATGGTGACTCTTACTCCAAGGCCCGCACGTAAGAGTGCTTTCGATGTGCAATTATTAATCAATCCGAAAAATACAAAATGATTACAGTTGTAGTACAAGTAACTTTTAAGTAAAATAATACTGACAACTTTGTATGAGGAAATCTCTAGAAGAATCGTCGTTGGAGCTTTCGGGCATCGTGGAAGCGTTTTCTGAGCAGCTTGAAGAAGTGAAAGTCATTCATTGTGTTGTTCTGAAGCTCCTGGTCGAAGCTGCTTTTATAGGCTGTTCCGTGCACCCGGAACCCCTCCGAGCGCCTGGACCACGTGTCTCGACCACTCCGCGTGCACCACATCAGCTTGGCAATAACTTTTGAGTTTCGGGCGCCTGAACCGACTCCGAGCGCCCGGATAGCTTGGGGCACCCGAACCAGCTTTTTTCAGCCCCTTATTTTCTGCAAAATAAAGTTAGTCCAGGCATAAAACAATATATATAAACTAAAATTTGACAGCCTCTGACTATCCAGTTATGACTTTGAGTTTCATTGAAACTCTAGGTCGAACCGACACCTACTGTTCCCTCTTCGGGGAATGTGTCATCACCTACTCCTCTCAGGAGAAGTTACCTATTGCTAGATTGATCCTCCAGACCAACTGAACTTTTGCTCAGCGTTTGAAGCTTTCGGTCTTCATGCTAGACGCCCGCTCTATGACCCGTCCAGGCTTTCACCCGGTTCACGACACCAGGATTTCAACCTAGAGTCCCTGACTCTAGGATTTTGCCCCAAACTCTCGACCCGCCAAGACTTTTCGCCTAGGGTTACCACCCCCTAAGACTTTCCACCTGCCTAACCGTAGCTAGGACTTTTACCTAAGAACCCTTAGGACTTTACTGTAATCTCATTCAAACTTGTTAGACCACAAATAACCTTAACTTTGAACCCTTTGTCATTATCAAAACTCAGGTTCGATCGTCGGATGCTTCCCACACCAACAGAAAAGAGTCGACGGGTTTGGTGTGTCCGAGGGATGAGGTGCTACAGAAGAGTACATTGGTGGATGAGAAGGAAGCGCGCAACGTTTCCAAGGGATAAGAAGCCGAAGTAGAAGATTGCTCAAGAAGGCCGGAAGATGAGTTTAGGTGAGCCCAATTTTGGATGGCCAAAATCACCCAAGCAAACGGAGCAAGAGCAGAAGGTTGGACAAAAAGTCAAATTGGAGTTCACTCTTGTCCAAGCACCTAGAGTCCTGGCTCCCGAAGCTGCTCCTAGCGCTCGGACTACTTTCGTGCTGAAAGGGCGCCTCGATGCAATGGATTAACTTTGGGTCCACGTCAGCAATGGTCCGGGCGCTCGGGAGTACAACTTTATCACTTGGTCGTTTCATAGTCGTTACGTGGAGATAGAGTTTTGCCAAGCTAGGGGCGGCTGGAGAGGGTTCGTACGACTGGATCGTGCCACTTCAATAAACAGTCAGTTTCGACCAGTGGGCTATAAATAGATCATTGATCTTTTTCATTTCGAGCAACACACTTTATACTTTAAAATCTATTCTGTTTTTTATTTCTGAGCTTCATTTTTGTATACGAGGCTTCTCCGCCTCCAACGTTTTATTCGAGAAGGAGATCTTCATAATGAGTCGACTTTCCTTAGAGTAGAAATCTTCTAATTGCAAATCAAGTAAATTGTTTGTTTCTATTAGAGTGTATACTAAAAGCCTATCTTTTTGTAAACATTTATTTTTGAAATAAAGAATCACATTGGTCAAATGTCTACATTTATATACTAAGTGTAGTTGTTCAATTAATTTATATTGTAGATAACATGGTGTGTGGTGTCACACACAGAATATCATGTTATGAATTTCTTATAAGTTATAAAAAGTAGCTCACGACTAAGATGGAAAGGAACAAATCATTAGAATAGTCGTAGTGTAATTTGGTATTAGTTTATCTTAACTATAAAATTACACTAGTACACTCTAAGGCTACGTTTGGTTGGGTGTAATATAATTGAGCTTGTAATGTAATCAAATTTGTAATGTAATGTAATCCTGATTACATTACTACGTTTGGTAATGTAATGTATGTAATCTTTGATTACAAGGGTGATTACATTCTTTTGTTTGGTGTCCATTATTTTTTATAAGGAATGTAATTCGTATTATTATAAAATGACAAAAATATCCTACGAACCTCTCTGATGGTGCTCACATCTTCTGTCTTGTCATTCACCGTCAGGATCGTCGTTGTGTATCGTCGCATTCCGGGCCGGTCGCATACGTCGGTCACCGGCCGGCGGTCGTTACATTGGTTAGACTGACGATCGCCAAGCATGCTTATGATGCGCTTGGCGACAACAGATAGGTATATTTTGACATTTAAATTTTATTAAACGATGAACTTGTAATGTAATCGGATTACAATGTGTTTATTTTGTAATCCAGTTACAAAACTTCATTACATTTGTAATCCAGATTACATTACATTACAAGTTAAAATGAAACCAATTAACTAGACTTGTAATGTAACTGGATTACACAAGGATACAACCCTACTAAACGCAGTTCAAGTGTATTGAGCAAGATCATTTAAGGTAAGTTCTTTTATAATGACTTGCAAAAGAACAAGACATTTGTTATTATGGAAGTGTGTTTAATCATGATATAATAACAAACACATATACTCAATATTCATTTCTTTATCAGATTTAGTTCGATAAATCAAAAGGCCGATAAGTTGGGAATGATATTATTTATATATGGTGTTGTTGATTATAGAATGAAACTGTGTCCTAGTAATCTATGTTGATGATGTCCCCAAGAGGAGTGTAAAGCCTGCGGGTGGACTTAGTCCGACATGACAATAAGGTTGAGTGGTACTACTCTTGGAGCTAGATATTAATTAAGTGAGTTGTCGTTAACTCATTTAATTAGTGGACATTCTATATCTTAAACACAGGAGATTAACACACATGTAAGAAGGAGCCCATAGTAAAATGGGATTTGATGTAGTTCAATAATAACTTTTAGTGGAATGATATTGATGAACTCGAGGTGTGTTCGGGCGAACACGGGAAGCTCAGTTCATCGGAAGACCAAAAATTCTCCTCTCTCTCCTGTCGTGCCTCTTAATTATAAAGTGTTATACTCACCCATACCCACCTTCTTATACCCACCTCAAGGCTCGGCAGAGCTAGCTTGGAGCCCAAGCTAGCCGACCAAACCAAGGTTAGGGTTGGGGTTGACCTAAGCTTGACCCAAGGGTGGTCGGCCACAACACAATAAAAGGATTTTAATTTTTAAAATATTTTCTTATGTGGAAGCCATGGTTTTAAAAGAGAATTTAAAATTTAAATATTTCCTTTTATAGCTTTCTACAAAGGATTGACAGAAAGGTTTGATATCTTTCCTTATTTGTAGTTAAAAGGAAGATTTTAATTTTTGATAAAACCTTGCTTTTTTGTAACCATCCTCATGGTTTTAAAATAGAGTTTTAAAAATTATAAATCTTTCCTTTTATAGCTTTCTACAAAAGATTAAAAGAAAATTTTGATATATTTCCTTATTTGTAGATTGTAAAGAAAGATTTTAATTTTTGATAAAACTTTACTTTTTGTAAGCATCCACATGTTTTAAAAGAGAAGATTTTAATTAATAAAAGTTTCCTTTTATAACCAACCATGAAGGGAATTTTTTAAGAGAAATTTTTATTTTAAAAATTTCCGGAAACAAATTAGGAAGTTTTAATTTTGTGTTTAAAACTTTCCTTGTTTGGAAGAATTAAGGTGGTCGGCCATTAAAAGGGTTAAAAGGAAATTTTAATTAAATTTTCCTTTCATTGGCAAGGAGAATAAGGAAGTTTTTATTAAAACTTTCCTTATTTGCCAAGACCAAGGAATATAAAAGAGAGGGTAGAGGTGTCTCACCTCACAACAACATATCATTTAGTATTCCTCTCTTCTCTTCCTTGTGGTGGCCGGCCCTTCTCTTCCTCCTCTTCCCCTATTCTTATTCTTAAGTGGCCGGCGACATCATCTTCTTGGAGAAATCTTAGTGACCGGATTTTGCTTGGAGAAGAAAAAGAGATAGGAGGCTTTGTTTCTTAGCGTCCCTTGGAGGTTGGTTGGTGGCCGAATGTTCTTCATCTCTTGAAGATTGGTGGTGGCCGAAACTTGCTTGGAGAAGAAGGAAGCTTGGGTGGATTCTCATCTCGGTAGATTGTCTCCCACACGACGTTCGAGATAAGAAGAGGAATACAATAGAAGATCGTAAGGTCTATAAGCTACAAAAGATATAACTAGTTATTAGTTTCGGCATCATAACTAGTTCATCTTTTTGTTTAGATCTTGAAATACCAAAAACAAGAGGCTAACGTTTCTAGGTTTCGAATTTATGATTCGAGATTGTGTTTCTTTTGTTTTTTCGATCTTGTGATTCGATTGTTCTTAATGGTTAAACCTAGGGTTACTATAAGGAGACTAAATATTGAATTTTGTTGAAAGGATTTATCTAGGAAGTGGTGGATGCTCCCATAACCAAGAAGGCCTAGTGCCTCGCCATGTTTAACCTGGAAGTCAATCTCTGAAATAAATATTTAATCGAATTTGTAACATGGGTAGATTTGGATCAATAATGTTAAGCATTGTTTGCGATCCAAGTCTAAACCTCTAAGAACAAATAAGTTGAATTTGGAATCAATAATGTTAAGTTTCGTTTGCGATTTCAAATTTAATTTCTAAAGAACACAATAGGTTGTTAGGAAAGGTTCAGGACTTGTATAAAATTTTTGTATAGGGGAACCATATGATATTCCGAGTAGCAACCAACAGTTTCATACTCTTCTTTAATTCTATAATATTTTTATTAAGTGTGTAGTTGTTTAAATCCAATAGTTTGAGAAAAGTGTGAGTTTTGATTACAGAGCTATTCACCCCCCCTCCCCTCTAGTCGGCCTCAAGGGACCTACAATGAGGAGCTGAACCCTGTAGATCCTGCCAGCTCTGTGTCCACCCGGGTCTATGCTGAAAGCCCTGCTCATGAGGAGTGGAGAGTTGAGTCTCATAGATCCGACCCATTCTGTGTCCGCCCGGGTTTATGCTAAAAGCCCTGCTCATGAGGAGCGGGGAGCTGAGTCCCGTAGGTCCAGTCGATTATGTTGTTGGTCGGATTTATGTTGGGAGTCATGCCCATGAGGAGTGGGAGAGCTGAGTCCCATAGCTCTGACCAGCTCTGTGGTCACTCGGATTTATGCCGGAATCCCTGTTCATGAGGAGTGGGGAGCTGAGCCCCGTAGGTCCTGTTGGAGTAATCTCACTATCCTAGGTTTTGATATTTGGGCAAAGGTTTAAGTTAGGTTTATTGTTGTATTTGATATGTATTATGAGTGTGTAGGATACAGATACAGCAAGGAAAGTCCAAGTGCGATCTTGGCAAAGGAGAAAATTCCAAGAGGAGTCTTAGCGGTGTAAGTCCAAACATGTAGTCTTGTCAACGTAAGTCCAAGTGTGACTTGGCAAATGTTGAAGTCCCGAAGGTGCGGCCTCTTGGCAAAGGACGACCCGACAACAATGACAAGACCAATGGAAGCCCTAGAAGGCAAAGCGTGAAGGATGGAGAGGCATCCGAGGGGCGCGAGGTTGATAAAGGAGGCTAGAAGACTAAGTCTAAGTTGGTCGAGTGAGGACGAGTGCATGAGAGATTGTACTTAGGATAAAATCCTAGGTTTAGGATTTTACTGTAGCAGTTTTGTAGCAATTACTGTAGCAGTTACTATAGCAGTCGACTAGTAGTTTCATAGTAGACTGTTAGCGAACAGAATGTCTCTGTTCGCCCAACCCATGTGGATCAGTCAACTGGTATTTTCATTAGTCGACTGTTATTGAACCGTTGGCCTGTAACAGTCGAATTCCACTTGGGATCAATCAACTGGTTGGGGGAAATAAGTTGGTGTTTTCCTCTCGAGCTCTATTTAATAGAACTCGAGATGCTTGGGCATGGATGACGAAATTAGTGTTGGTTAACCCTAATTAGAATCTCTAAGTGCTCAAGTGATCTAGTGTGGTCTTGTACGAGTTGTGGTGAGGTTTCTCCACCCACAAGGTGCTACGCTAGCTAGTCGGAAGTTCTCCGGGGAATCATCCATCAACGGATTGGGATCGTTCGCCTTACGGACAACCGTGGAGTAGGAGCTTTATCTCCGAAACACATAAACTAGCGTATCTTTGTGGTTTGCTTGTCTTCATTTTTCTTATTTTAGTTTAGCTTTCTACTTGTTAGTTTGTTTTGTATTCCGCTGTGCACTAACATTATAGAAAGCGAACGATTTGGGTGAGACGTTATTCATCCCCTCTCTAGCGGACGTCAAGGTCCCAACATGTCCGACTGGCTCTATGTCCATCGGGGTTTATGTTGGAAGCCCTATTCATGAAGAGTGAGAAGCTGAGCCCTGTAGATATGATCGACTTCATGTCTACCTGGATTTATGCTGGAAACCCTACTTCTGAAAGGTGGTTCATTCAGATATGTATATCCTGACTTTAACTACCACCTCATCTTGATTTTAATTACCATATCATCTTGACTATCAACCCCACGTTACTTTTGGGGTCATTCATAATACGTCATATCAATACTATATAGAGAAAGAGAAAGAGAAAGAGAAAGAGATTTTAGTCTGCACACTCAATGGGCGACCTTCACAGGTTCGAGCATCTAGAAGTCATTCCAAGCATCCCGATTTTCAAAAGTAAATTGGGACATCTGAGAGTGTGTTTGGGCATCCGGACATAAGGTCCGTTCATGAATGTATAGGATATTATTTTTTTTTCTATATATATATATAGGTCCGTTCATGAATATATAAGATATTAATCTTTTTCTATATACATATATATATATATATATAATGAAATTTTACCTTGTATACTGGTTCGATATATATTGTTAGACGACTCTCGCAACTCTGAATGTCCGGATGTATCTCAAGATGTCCCGATTTAATTTTGAGAATCGAGTATTCGATTACCGGAAGTTGTGAGAGTCGTTGTACGAATGTTATTTTCCCGAGCTGTTGTACCACATGTTAGTTTCCCAGCATTTTTGCATTTATGTTACTAGTTTTATCATGCACGTGTTTGGAAACTTGTGATAGACGCAAGCTACTTGCTGTAAATCCTAAACATCATTAATTCATAATTTTCTGTGTTTTACATTGGAAGATTCTTCACTGTATGTGCTTGTCCAAACAATAAGCGATTATTATTATTATCATTTAAAAATAATAATAATTAAACTAAACACTGCGGGACTGCTACAGTGTTGTACATCAACTTAAAAGACGATGCAAATTAATGGAAACAGACCAATTCAGGGCTGCTGGTTGCCTTATTGACACAATAATACTAATGGCATTAATTGTCCAATTGCAATCCGAATCACTAAAAGAACATTATTGCTAAGAAACTTCCAATTAATGACAATTAATCACACAACAGATGCCAAATCCTTATTGAAAGTAAATTGTTGTGCGTTCTTATCGGGTCTAATTATTTGGTCAGATTAAGAATTGGCTTCCACTCTTGCTTTCCTCTGCACTGTTCGAGAAGAGTTTGTTGAGTATTGCTGCTAATCTCACACCACCTTGCGCTAGCCTTTGCTCCACCACGGGGAGTCGACTAAAGAAGTAATCATCTGAAATCGCCATAGATTAGATTTAATCAACTGGCTTAAGCAGAATCAGCTTAATTACCTCCTAACGTGGAATCTTGTTCCACATCCTGGTAAGCATAATCGCAGGCTAAGCTTGTGCTCTCCGAGGCATATCTGCAGAATCATTAAATTAATGGTTTTAAGCCGTAATTTATGTTTAAGTATGCAAATTAAGTGAGAATAATCTTACTTGTCAGCACAAGTCACTGATTTTTCCCTGCATGTCTTCCATTGACGGACATCATTGCTCTGGCAAAATCCAAAAGTGTTTTTTTTTTAAAAAATGGAAAATATGTATATATATATAAACTCGGAAAAACTTACCGTGATGTTCATTTTAATGGCCTCGATCATTGTATCAACATCATTGTCGTAGAAGTCCTTCATTGCAGTCTCTATTATGCTCACATCCCACACCTAATTAAACATTGAACTATATCACAATTAAAACTATGAAATCATCATTTCATCTAAAATTTCCAATTGTAAACTCAACGTCACTTAACATGATGAAGGTTGGTCTTTCTTCTGTACCAATGGACAACAATGGTGTTTCCGCCTTGGTCGTCTGCAAATCCCACGTGCAATGGTTGGTGTACGTCTCCCACGAAATGCGCCAGGAACATGAGGCTCTCTGTTAAATTATCTGCATCATTTCAATTTTAAAAATGTCACTGATTGAACAAAAAAATTAATTAATATGCTTCTAAATAATTAAGCTTAATTACACGCGGAGGAATCTCCATAGCTCATCAGCTGTGTGGTGTAGTTGTTGATGGCTCCCACAACGCACATGTCCTGCTGTCCCTTTGCATTATGGCAGTCCCCTATTTCATGCTCGAGCAGTAAGGACATGAAAAACTAGCTATTTTAAATGCTGATTCGGACTGTTTTTTTCAAATATTTTCAAAAGAAAAAGAGACTTAGATATTTATGAGACACAAGCCGTGTCATCTGATCTAAAGATCACGGGAAAGATCATGATAATGATAGCAAAGATGAGGTAGTAGTAGCGATCGATTTATAGCATGAAACAGCAACAAGAAGATCCGTGATCTAAACCGAATCTAAAAACAGCAACAAGTAATTTTACTGGAATAGTCGAAGTCGCAGACTCCGGGCGTGTTGGCATAATGGAGAGGGCTCGACCACCGGTACCTGAACCGCATCTCGTCGGGCCACGAGCACACGGCTGCCAGATCTCCCCCGGCCGACGGCGGCAGCAGATCCACCACCGCCGCCGACGCTCCGCTCGTCAAATAATTCTGAGACGTACGACGTCACAGTTCATTCGTGCCCAAATCTTACTTTACTTTAATTAAAATGCAATCGAACATGGCAATTAAACCTCTCACCTCTGCAATTTTGCAGACCATGTAGTGGCCCTCCTTTCCCCATGCTTGTGTGGTGCGGGCTGTTGCCGCTGCGAGCAGGAGCAGGGCGTGGAAAAGAAGGAAGGTCTTCATCTTCTCCTGCCGTTTCTCCTTCCTCCTCCTCCTCCTCCTTCCCCTTCCATTCTTTATCGGCTGTCTGCCCTCTCATTTATAGTTAATTATCATTAAAACAAAATGAATCGACCATTGTCGTACTCATCGGAGTTCAAAGAGTGCAAGATTTTATTTCCTTTTTTGAAATTTGACAGGCTAATTCATAAAAAATCCATGGACCACAATGAACATGCTGACGGATTCACACTGTTTGCGTGCTATTTTAAAAGTCTCATATAGATGCGGATATCCGATATGAATAATTGCCCCCATTCTTAAATAGGTCTAAACCAATTACTGCACGTTCAAATCAATCGTAGAACGGAAAAGACGGATCGAATCGTTTAAGTCAACCAGATTGATCCAATAGGATGTGGACTCTTAAATTATATTATATTTATCATATCATAAACGTGTTATTTATGTTAATGAATAACTCTATTAGGTAACGTAAAAAATAGTATACATTTTTAAATAAATTATTTTCATAAACAAATAGATTGATTGTAAATCGATCGAATCGGATTGTATGATCGGGCAACACAGGGAGCTATTGAATATTATCAATTATTGGTGGGCCACATAGACTCATCGAGCTAGGTGAGTTGATTATGCAAGATAAGTCATGCTAATCGAGTTGGGTAGTTGCCTTGGCAAGGCAGGACGAGGAGAAAAGAACATGTATATGTAAATTGGAACGAGTATGGAGTAGAGTTTTACTCTTCTTTTCTAAATCGAACTATATAATACATTACTATTTTATGCCTATTCCTCGTTGGAACTGAATTTAAGTAATATTTTCATTTTTTTTTCATGAACAACGCCACAGTTGTGAATGTCATCGATTCTATGTGACTTGGAAAAAACACTACTCGTCCTAGTGTTTTGGATAAGATAGATCTGCCTCCAAAGTGTAAGGAAATAATTGGCCCATGTGGTTGCACAGCTGCAAGATTTTGGCTTTGCTGGCTACAGTGGCTTTGATGGCAGTAAAAATACGATTATATTTATTTAGGTTTTTTTTTATAATCATAAGGTTAATTTATAATTAGTAGCTGGGTTGGAGATATTTTTTTTCCCAAGAGTACTTATGCGTCAAAAATTAATGTATTACCCTATTATAATAAGTCTGGACTATAATAACGATGGTAGTTGGAGCCTTGGAATACTAATGGATCTGATTTAGATTGAATTCTATATTTTTTTTAATTTTGTCTTTATATCCATTGAATATCAGATATTTATTTTTATACCTATAAAAAGATGAAATATCTTATATACTAATAATTTTCTTATTTCCATCTAATTTATTATCATTCAACCAAAGGATGGCTAGATGAATGGGAAGCCCAATCAACCAAGCAAGGACGCCGAACAACTTGCCTAATTAATGATGATGGATGGAGTCGAGAGGTAATCAACAATCCACGACGTGCTAATCTCGTCGATCGTACAACACAGTTAGTCGAACGAAGATAACGAATGACAGTCGAAAAGCAAAGAAGGAGACAAAACAACATATTCGAGGGGCATGGTCAAGCGAGGTGCCTGCCGTGAGGGTGCCACCGGTAGAAGCGGATCTTGGGTCGGATATAAGCGGGACCACCCTGCGTGTCTTGTCGTATCCTTTTGAGAGTTTACCGCGGTAAAGGTATATTTCCGGTGAATGGTACTTTAGAATCTTTATCTTTTATCTTTAGCCCGCCAAGCTAGCCCGCTACGTAGGAATATCCATGCTCAGCTGAAACCTCTCTGACGTATATTACGACATGACACCAAATAATCATACTCATATCTTACGTGCACGTACATACTACTGATATTGCATAAACAATATCATGGCTGCGGTTTGAGATTTAGAACTTAGCGCCCAATTTAAAATTACCGTAACAATTTAAATAGAGATATTCTACATCTCGTACTCAGCTACCGGATCGATAAGCTAGGGCACATTTCGGTAGCAAGAACGTGGATAGGAGTCCGACGACAAAGATTAAAGAATCGGACGACAACCGGCGTAGCGCCCGATCGGACAGAAATGCAATGTGAGCCAATGGAGATCGAGAGATTATTGAGGAGAGGAGTTGCCAGTCGAATAGACGTAGATCGTCAGATTGTAGGCCGACCGGCACGCAGCACTCGCGCCGGCTCAGGCCGACTGTAGCGTCTACATCGCGCGCCTCATGAGAGGCCTACGTCTTCTGCCTGAGCACCTAACGATCTAGAGCAGGTGTCACGGAAAGCTGCGCGCCCACAAGGACTTTAAATGATTTAGCCTGCACCACGGGTCGACTTGGTCTCACCTCACGAATCGATTGACTGGCTGCCTCCGTCCCGCAGGTTACCGTCTAGTGGTCCCTTGCGGGCACTGCACTAGCGCTATCTATGGCTCCAGCGACACCCAATTTCACAACGTAGCTCAGCCAACAGCGTTAGGCCATCGGGTGTTGTTGGACGTTTTCGCATGGCATCCTCCTTATATGAGCATGCAGATAACTTGATGGTGATCAACTACCGTTATTTGCTAGCTACGAGCCGATTAAAACGATGATCAGGCTTCACCTCATTATCACGTGTGTCTGACGGACGGAAGGATCTGACCCAAGACAAGTCAACATGGATTGACCCCCTCCGGACCCGTTCAGACCCTCACCCAGCCACACCCAGAGAGCCTCCTCCATGCATTTGTTCATATCCTCAATGCATGTGAATCAATATAACCAACATGCCATAATGTTGGACTAAAGTCTCATTCACAATGGAGCTCTTTTCCTCTTCCACCTCTCTCTCCGTTCGCATCACTTATCGATCCAACAACAATCTCCATGAATAGAGATGATATGGTAGCGTTGAGGCGCATAGAGTCAAGTATAGGATAAGTAGGTTTTACCCTTTGAACCTTCCCTCGATTTGGTTGCTTATTGGTTGATAGTAGACACGATGTCCTTGAACTATACTATCGTCGTCTGTGTAAGTAGTGACAAATCTCACCCAAGACTCTCCCTCCACGATATAACACTTCTGTTTCCATGGCAGACACACGCCTTTGCTTTATACTCACTCTAACTCAACTAAAGTTGTCCACTCCACCCTTCGACCCCACTTCTTTCTCATAGTGATCCTCAAGAGTTGTTATACTACTTCTGATCATTAAAAGCTCATCTCTTATCTTAGTCTAGTCACTATCATGTCCCCACCCCCAGTGCAGTATACTAGTCGGTGGAGATTAGTTGTCCTTTAAACCTAGTTCTTGGGATCTCCCTCCACATGCAACTAGGTCGGGTGTCCCAGACTTGCTTGGATCACCAAGCATGAGCTTCCTTGTGATTCTCAGCTTGCAACTTACTCGTTTAACGCTTCGATTTGGGATCCGCTAGGTTATTCTTTGACTTCACATAGTCAACAGTGATAACTCCCATTGAGAGTAGTTGTCTAATGGTATTATGTCTATGATGTATATGTCTAGACTTACTATTATACAGATGACTCTGTGCCCGACCAATTACTGATTGACTATCGCAATGTATGCAAATTGTTGGCACATGTTTTGGCCATTTAGGAATACCTTCTAAGAACTATCGTTAGCCTCTTCATCACATTTATCAAGAGCTATAAACTCATATTCCATCGTGGATCTAGTTATTACGGTTTGCTTAAAAGATTTCCAAGAAATGACTGTACCTGCTAGAATGAAACATATCCACTAGTAGACTTAGAGTCTTTTATATCAGATATCCAACTTGCATTGTTGTATCCTTCGATCACAGTAGGATATCTTGTATCAGCGGATTCACGGTATACCTCTTGATATCTTGATTGTTATCCCTTCAAACTGCTAGCCGCACAGATTACTCATGAATCTCTGGTTTACTTATTTTTGTAAGAAGTTCCGTTCGGGTCAGTGACCCATCAATACATCAGGACTTTCAATCACGAGTACTCTGTCGAGAGAGATTCCTCGATTTTTTGATAGATGTTGACTCGTGATTCTATGTGACCTGTTCGCCCAATCTATATGTGTTGAGTGCTACTTGGAATACGCTGTTTTGTTTATCGATTCTGATGTATTGTATGTAACTTTCCCAGCTCATATCTTGAGTTAAACTGGACTGAAATGAAACTTAGCATTTTACTCCAAGTTCAACCCTTGTGTTCTTTTGAAGTTAAACCATATTAGGTTGATTAAATATTTATTTCAATTGACTTTTGTGCTCTGGGGCACTAGTACTTGTTGGGATCATCCACCACACCTAACAGTCTTTGAAAATGAATATTTAGACTTCTCATGGTATAGATTTAATTACACAGACCTCATCAAAGCACAAGATCAAAACATAAAATCAAAGCACAAAATTGAAACACAAAAATCGCTAGCCTCTTGTATTGGTATTTTAGGATCCATCATAAAGAGACAAAAAACTAGTCTTCGTCTGTGAATAAATAACTAGGTGTACCTTCTTACAAAACTTGATCTGTATTCCTCCCTCCCGTATTTCCTCTCTCCTTCTCTAGACGTTGGCGACATCTACAAGAAAAACACCCCCTTGTTCTGCAAACCTACCAAGGATGCAAACGCCTCCCTTCTTCTTCCTCCAAACCAGCCACCACCAAGGCTGTGTGTCTTCCCGAGCTCCGAAACCTCCGAGCCACAAGATGGGCCGCACACTCAAGAGAATGGTCCCAAGAAGAGGGAAAGGGAAAAGAAGTGAGCACCACGATTTAGAGGAGAGAAAAAGAATGACACAAAGAAAGAGAGGGATGAGAGAAACTTATCAATTCTAATTTGAATTGTGTTTTTTGGACAACCTCTCTCTTTTTATAACTCTTAAGTAAAGAATTGATGTAGATAAAAGTAATAGTGTTTAGAAAAATCTCTAAAAAATTAATATAATCTTTTAGAAAATCTTAAGTATAAGAAAATACAGAAGAATCAATATAATTCTTCTCTGGTCTTCTCTTAATTATCATAATGATCTTAATCTAACAACGAATTAACTTCTAATCAACGATTTCACAACGAATCAACGAACTCGTAAAAAATAAAAATACGTCTAATCGCTACATTGAGAAAAAACTCCTTTTGAGTGGCCTCTTTTGGCTCCCGCCCTGGCCATTGGGGCTAATGAGGAGACACCAGCCACCCTGGAGAGAGGCGACAAATTAGAACTGATTTCGCGTGTTAGCTTCTACTACATCGAACAATTATCGAGAGGACACCATTCAAGCACCTAAAGAGTTATTATCAACACCCATAAGCAAGCTTCATTAGTTCAAGACCCAATGGTCAGTAGTCTATAAGCAATCCTTATTAACTTGTAGCAATGAATGCTCCTCAAGTACATTAATACACAAGCTGAGCCTCCACCGCATGGTGTTAGTCTTGGTCTCACAGTGTTATATTCAGATCAGAATACTAGGCATAGTACAAGACACGACCGCACTCGTGTCGTTCATACATATTCATCCTTAAAAGAAAACCTAGTTCATACATTACTACCACAGACGTTTCCTATCCATTCAAACATTCTATTATTTACTTCTATTATTACTCGATTTACCCTTCTTAATAACCTATAAATAAATAATTGTTTTATAATCAAATTAGTATAATCCAAGCATCTAGGTCTTAAAAACAAATGCGGTGTGGTTGGATCAAGTATGGTCCTAACGGTCATACACTCATAAAGAAATCACAGAGACTAGAGGTAATGTAGTTATATGTTAATGATACGCAGTTTCCATAGAAATTGTTCTAGTGTACTCTGTGATAAACTACTACAAACTCAGTACAACCCATATAAGAGCAATCCATCTCTACATAATGATAAATGCAGACTGCCTCCTGTATTGGACATATTAACTACATTCCAAAATTTGACATACTGGTATGATTTATTTATGATAGGAGCAGCTCTTACGTGTTCAACCAGTGTTATACTGTATGATCGAATAGAGTGACTTCACCCTTTAAATATATTGTTAAAAACATCACGACGACACTAGATTCCTAGCATTTCAGCTAAATTAAATAGATAGATTGCTTATGAATATCCTAACAAGAATGATGAATTAATGTCGTAATAAGAATTAAGTAGTATCGCATTAGGTAACGTCACTCCATTTCTGTAAACATACAATTACAGTCCTGAGATTGAACGCACAAGCATGATCAGTACCATAAAATGCAAGAATTGTATTTACTCGTCCACTTGATATCTTGTTTAAGTAGATTGTTTGAGAGGCACTTGTTCACTTCTCGAAAATCCTCGTATAATCGCTCGAGTATTTTCTAAACTGTTCTAGGTACAGGGCACTAGAACTCAATCATCTCGGTAATTCTTCCTTAGTAGTAAACATCTTTCCATTTCTAGTCTCAGTAAAAGAATTAATACTCTACTCTGGATTATTCTCTCGTACCAAGACTGGGATTATTCGTCGATCATCTTGTCTTCCTTCTTTGTTCGTACTTCATCATCATACGGTATTCTGATGTGCTTGTGAGATCGGATCCTTATTCCCGATTTCCATTTTCAGAATTCCGAAGGAATTTTTGCATTTGATTAGCGAATACTAGAATTACTTCCAAATCCGTGCGAATCACAAGTCTAAAAGTCTCAATTTAGTAGAATATTGAATCACATCTGGCAAATGTCTAGTTGTATAATATATAGACAATTAAATTTAACGATAGTGATCAATGATTACATAAATATATCAATATTCCGTTCGCTTTAAATCATTAAAAAAGATTATATTTGCCGCCCAGAATGGAATAGAACGAACGAGATTAGTGTTGTTGCAGGACTGAGGTACAGAGTGTTAGTTTCTTTTTCTACTATCTAAAAGATTACATAACACATTCAGTTGTTAGGCGGGTTTTTGCTATTTGAAATTAATCAGTTTTTTTATAATCATATCATGTATATAATTAATATAACACTTTAACAACAGCATTAATTGGAAGCACATGTATTCTTAACTCATTCAAAATTTCAAAAAGTTTATTTATCAAAGTCAAATAGGTGCAATAAGGTCAAGTAGGTCGATATAGGCAATTTGGGAAATGAATGGGTTGTGAATTGATTTGAATATGGTGTGTTCAGTTGTTGATTATAGGAAAGTAATCTAGGTTGATGTGTCTTCATAGGAGGATTGTCATTTAACCCTCTGTATCGTGTCTCTTGACGACCTACTGGATACATTGTTTATTAATTTGTGAACTGTTGTCGTTAACTCATTTAATTCGAATCATTTAATACTAGTTGGTTTATGCTAACAACAGTGCGACTAACAACTCTTATTACCGTGGAGAGCCGAGTAATACGGCAGTTAAATATAACGAGTACAATTAACGATAGAATTGACTTTAGTGGAAAGTTGGGTGTTGAAACACTCACTCATGTGAAGGCAATTCCCTAATTCAATTCCTCTCCCTCCCTATTTATAAAGTCTTTAAATAAACAGTTATAGTGAGCTTGGAGCTCAAGGCGCTAGAGCCCAAGAGCAAAACTGATGGGATTAAGATGGGTCGTCTGGTCGGCCTGACTAGTGACAAAATAAAAAGAGAGTTTAAAATTTAAATCTTCCTTTTTATAGCTTTCTAAGAGAAAGGTTGATATCTTTCCATCCTTTTAGATTAAGGAAGATTTTAATAATAATGATGATTAAATCTTTCCTTATGGTGGGTCATGGTTTTAAGAGAGTTTTAAATTATAAATCTTTCCTTTTATAGTTTTTACAAAGGATTAAGAGAAAGGTTTGATATCTTTCCCTATTTGTAGAAGATTTTAATTTTGATAAAACTTTCCTTTTATAACCATCCACATGGTATAGATTTTAATTTATAAAATTTTCCTTTATAACCAACCATGAAGGGATTTAGAAAGAAATTTTAATATACAGAATAAAAAGAAGTTTTAATTTTTGTTAAAACTTTCCTTTTTATTTATTTAGAATTAATTAATGTTTTAGTATAAGTTTTAATTAAAATTTTTAAGTTAGGTCACAAATAAAGAAGTTTTAATTATGTTTAAAAACTCATCCAAAGACGAGGAATATAAAAAGAGATGGTAGAGGTCACACCCTATCTATTCTCTCTCTCTCTGGTCGGGCCCTATCTTTCCTATTTTCTTGGGTTGTCGGCGTGCATCTCAAGTCTAAGGTGGTGGCGGATCTTTTGAGGGAGACGAGAGATTGTGTTTCAACATCCCTGGAGCTTGTGGCCTATTAAATCATCTAGGAGAATTTTGTTGTTACAAAT
This sequence comes from Zingiber officinale, assembly GCF_018446385.1. Lineage (NCBI taxonomy): Eukaryota > Viridiplantae > Streptophyta > Magnoliopsida > Zingiberales > Zingiberaceae > Zingiber > Zingiber officinale. The sequence continues at coordinate 81,477,094 of NC_056006.1, forward strand.
GCTTGTGAAGAAGAAGGTTTTGGTGGAGTCTTGTTGGTCTGTCTGGGATAGTCGTAAGTCACGCCGTCGACGATATAAATAGGAAGATACAATAGAAGATGGGTCGAGGGTCTATAAGCTACTAAGGTATAACTAGTTGTCTTATTCCACATACTAGTTCTTCTGTATGGATTTTAAACAAGAGACACACAAGGGCTAACGCTAACTAACGATTCTGGGTTTGGTATGATTTTGTGTTTCTCTTGTGATCTCTGATTTGATTTGTGATGTGATATGATTGGTTGGAAGTTATATAATAAAGATTAAATATTGAATTTCGCGTTGAAGACTTTGTCTAAAGATGGCCCACCCATAGAAAGATGCGGTGTGCTAATATACCACAGGATCTCTAAATAAATATTTAATCAAATTTTATATGGGTGAATTTGGATTAATAATGTTAAGCGTCGTTTGTGATCTAAGTCTAAACCTCTAGAACAGATATGAATTTGGAATCAATGTAATGTGTTATTGTACATGATTCCAACTTTTTTTAATTTCTAAAACACAATAGATTGTAGTTCGACTTAAATTTTTGGGAACGATCAATGAGTATTTCGAGAGTAGCAACCAACATCCGGAACGAGTATAGCACATTGTAAAATAAGGTCTTGCAGGTGCCTCGCTTATCTTGACTTGATTTGCTGTAGACTTGTATGTTTCCTTGGCTTGAGTTCATGAACCCTTGTCTCTAGTGACTTGTGGGTAGCTCTTGTAATGCGGCGAACAGATGTCCTGTGGCTCCAGATCGATCCACAATTATCAGGTTTGACGATCGAGGTTCACTCAGTTCAACTGGAAGCCGGAGTCCACTCTCATCTCTCAGGACCTCAGTTCCTTCTCTACCGATTTGTGACCCACCTCTGGCACAGTTTCTTCAGAGAACTTATTTTGTTGATGCTCCTCTAGGTCCCACTTGGAAGACTTAGGGTTCTTCCTTGTTCCCTCAAGCTTGAAGTGTTTCATCGAACGTTGGCAGATGTATGTCTGTACGTCTGATGAATTCTCCTGAACTGTTGTCTTCTTCTTGCTTGTCAACGAACAATGAGTTTCTCCACATTCATCTCCTTCCGGGTAGTTCTTGAAGTCCAACATGGCTTCTTCTATATGACAACCACCTGAATCACTCTCACCTGAACCATCGCCATGAGTAGATCTCATAAGATCACATGAACTCCCTCTGACTTATGACTTGGGTCAACCATCAGAGTTCAAAGGGCATGAACTTCTTTCTGCAGATCCTCCTCTCCGCCGCCTTGTCTTATCCAAGGACTACTAACCGGTGCTTTACTTCAGTGATGATACAGTGCAGTCAGATAGTTGAGGATGTGGTTCGAAGGCTTCCAGATAGTCCATGCTTCAGCTTAGTCTGACATCACACATTCCTTGCTACAGCAGGAGGTCCGGAGCGAGGTGCTGGTAGAAGAGCGGGTAGAGCACCGCACCACATACCGGTCCTCCTGAATTTCACAAGGTCCGGTGAGAGGCTCACGCATAGAGGACGTGTATCGAGCACCCACCTCGAGCATCCTCGTGCTGTAGTAGCTATAGCCATCAACTGTCAACAACTACTCCGTCTGCTTGATTGTTGGACAAACAATCATTGCTGGGAATGCTTAGAAGATTTTAGACTTAGCAGATTTAATGATCAATAGAGAATTTAGATCTGACCAAACATCTCAGGGAGATAAGTCAAGCTATTTACAACCTCGGATTTCTGGATGAATCTACATGTTGGAACACGATCTGGACACGTGATGATAACCGTAATGATCGACGATGGCTGGTCGTCAACGTGGGATATGAAGTGACCGACCGTGACAAAGTAAAGAAGCCTGTATTATTGATATCAGGCGCCTGACAAAGGTCTCAGAGATCATCGGAGGCGAACCGAACGGAGATCGATCGATAGTAACCGTAAGGCCGACATGATCATAGAGAGAGGCCGATAATGATAAGCGAATGGAACGTGTGGCGCGCACGGCGAGATGGATCGCACCGTCGAGCCGAGAGCATTGGCCGGAGATCGGCAAAAGGTGATTTGCCGGCAGGCAAAGAAGATAGGAACCAGACACAAATTTCAAAGGTACATGATTCTGGACTAACGGTATAATTTCGTATTTCGTATCTTGTGCGATCTGCTCCTTCGATCCGACCTGCAACTGGGCGTTTGCATTCCCAAGATAAGACAGTTGTTGTGGCCCAATGATGTGATTCCACTAGTCACGACGCGAGGCTGTAGCCGTACTTCTAGCCAACGAACGAATATTGATTCTCGTTAGACGCGTTTTTCAGTTATGCACTTTATATCGCTCAACGGCGGCTGCTATCAGCGGTAGTACGTTAACTAACCAGACCGACTGGCATCAACCCTTGGCCTCATCTTCACGATCGTTTGATTCTACATTAATCTTGAATTTAACATCAGTTTACAACTACAACGAAATTACATGGCATATGCAAATATTGGATGCCTCACATGGGAAAATTCCGATTTCGCCGACAGTAAGCCGGTGGGCAATGTGGTTCACAACTTCTTGGTTCTCGCCCCCTAATCGGGGTAGATTCGTCCTTCACACAACACGCAGCTCTGACGTTTTGTTCATTCAATATGTGATCATATACGTGCCATCGTAGTTCCCACTCTCCCAATGAGACTAGACTAAAGTCCGCTCAGTCACAGTCTGTCCTTCCCACTTTCTTATTCATCCTCTATATCCATCGGTACACAGTTAAAGCGTTATAAAGAGGTTCCTACTGGATAATAACATCTTTCTTTACCTTTCATCCTTACCTATCCACACTACTATTTCATCAAGTAGCAACTTAGACCCTCCTTCCAATCCGATCGTTCTACAGGACTACATAAAATCTTCACTTCATCGACTTTTAAATTACATTTTTAGTTTGCCATCTTTATCAATATTATTTTGAATGGCAGGTCAAATCCTCCGAATCTACACGGAGTCAAGTTTTTCATTTAGACAAACCATGAAACAAAAAATGCTTCCATTTGCTCCAAATGTGACACCAAAGTCCTTTTCCCCAGGACTGTGCCTAGCTCTCCAGATTTCATAATCCAACTGAAAAGGGAAAAACACTGAGATCAGACCAGACAAAATTTCATTATCGATATCAAACACCTAACTCATCAAGAAATTTAAAAAGGCCCCAGTACCGTGGTGGCCGGCGGAAGCTTTTTGTTGGACTGGTCACTTCATCGATTTAAAAAATTAAATATCTGAATTATTAAAAAACAATTAAAAAGGTTCTGGAGTACAGTGCAATGGTAAAAAGTAAAATGAGTTTTAATGCGACAAGTATTCAAAACTCATGTAAACTCACTCGCTACGTTGTGTCCTCCGTTAACGATTTGTGAAATTGAAAAGTTGAATATGTAGATTATATAAAAAAAATTAAAAAAAGCTTCTTAATGTTGATATGTATGATTTATCAGGTGAGAATGGGCTTAGCTCAATTAGAGATTTGATTCTGCAAGGCCCAATTTGAATGGCCTTTTAGGCGTCCGCGTGGTTTTTATCCATTGCCCATGGATGTCTGAAAATGGGCACGTCAGGCACAGCGTAGTGGAGATCGGAGTCGGCGGCCTCTCCTGTCTCTCCTCTCGTTGCCATGGATGCTACTTTCGTTGCCGGAACTCCGCTCCTTTCCTTCGTACGACCGCCTGGTAAGAGGGTTGTTGTGCCCCGTGCCACAGTCTCTGCCTCACCAGTGACCAAAGCCGCCTCCTATCAGCTGAGGGAAGGGCAGTCTCGCCTTTTCCATCGCCTGTCCTCCGGTCTGGCAATGGAGGTCATCTTCCAGGAGGGCCAGAAGGTGGCTGCTGCAGAAGAAGGTCGAAGGACTCCGCCTCTAGTGTTCGTCCATGGGAGCTTCCATGCGGCCTGGTGCTGGGCCGAGCGCTGGCTCCCGTTCTTTTCTGACTCCGGCTACGACTGCTACGCGCTCAGTCTCCTGGGGCAGGTAAAACCTCATGCTGCTTCTTCATTGAGTAAAGCTGATACATTGCTGGTCGGTTATGTTCTTGAAAGCGCAAACCTGAAGGTAGGTAGAGTGAGAAATGTGATTGTTGGACGGGAACTAGAAATTTGGAGAGGGCATATGATTTCCAGAGGGGAGACTCTTTTCGTGTGGGTTAGGCAATAGCAGGTTAGCATTTCTTTTTTTCTCATTTGTCGAAAGCAAAACCGATAAAACATTTCCTTTTCTCTCCTTTTTCCTAACATAAAGTTTGATAATCTAGGCCCTCTTTTCCTAGAAAGTTTACCTCCGTGAATGTCTTTCTGCATAATTGTATACATTTTCCTCGGAGCTAGAATAAGATTCAATATTCATCAACTATTTAGAACATTTGGTCATTAAACTCGAGATCTTCTAATTTTTCACTCTGTTAGGGTAAAAGTGATGTGCCGTTATCATTAAATTCGAGTGATTATATAACATATATTATTTGTGAAACAAATGTCTCAGATATGTGCTAATGTTTATAGTTTCTCATCTTCTATTTTTTTTTTGCACTTTGTTAGGGTGAAAGTGATGTGCCATTAGCGGCAACAGTAGCTGGTACTCTTCAGGTGCATTCTTGTGTCTCAAGAAAATAAATAAATAAATAAAAACTTGTAAGCATTTTCAGTTGCAAACTTATTAGGTTCATTGAAATATTTGCAGTAGACTCATTCTGGCGATGTAGCTGATTTCATTAGAAAGGAAGTGAAATCACCGCCTGTTATGGTTGGACATTCATTTGGTGGCCTCATTGTTCAATCTTACATTTCAAACATGGAAGATTCCTTTTCCTCCGATCAATCATCTCTTTCTGGTATTCATGCAGCTTATGCCTTACTTATTTTGGTTGCCTCTAGTGATTTGTTTTCTCAATGAAACAGTGTCCCTATGTACTAATTGAAGAATTGTCATTGCATGACACACCTATGAGTAAATACTATTAAAAACAATTTTAGGAAACTAAAATATGTCTAGATAGATCTAACTAATATTTTCACTGATATTTTTTCTTCTATCGGAAGATTTTCACTTGTGATTTATCATTACAGAGAACCATTCTTCCTATCCGCTGCTTGCAGGAGCTGCACTGATATGTTCTGTGCCTCCTACAGGGAACAGGTAATTATTTGACTTCTACGTGTAGTATAACTTGTAATTAACAAATTTATAATTGATTTGCCAAAACTGGTATGGTATCTTTTGGTTCTTACATGCAACGGTCTTGTTTGGCGGTACCTCTTGACCAAGCCAATTGCTGCTATAAAGGTATTCTATGACTTCATTTATTTCTGCATTAGCCATACATAAACTCATCTGAAGGAGGTATGCTGTTAATTGATTATTATCACTGTCTATAATGGCCTTGGTTTTCATTTAATAGATCAAAGGCTACTGCTTCTCTAGATTTGCTACACAGGAACACATGTTAACCCACCAAGAAAAATTTAACTCCAAATACAACTGCATTGCCATGCTTACAAATTATCTAAATAAATGTTGTATTTTGGGTTATCACCTACTTATGTTCTATGCATACCACATGTATCTATTCGGTGTCATCGTTCATGGACAGTGATTTTATACATATCATCCTTCCAGCAACTGTTGATTATACAAATTCTCTTGGGTTTTTTTTGACTAGGTGACTCTCAGTTTGGCTGCCAAAGCTTTTGCTAATTCATTGCCATTGTGCAAAGAAACATTTTTCTCCTCTACAATGGAAGATAACCTTGTCTTAAGGCACGCATAATTTTCAATCAAGGCGTTAATTCAACTTTTTCCCACTACTCCATGTTAACATGCCACTTGTATGCAGGTACCAGGAGCTAATGAAAGTTAGTTCAAAGCTGCCGCTATTTGATCTGAGGAAGCTTAATGCAGCATTGCCTGTCCCTTCACCAGGAAAAGGCAAAGTGAAGCTCCTGATACTGGGTGCTAGTGATGATTTTATAGTTGTGAGTTACCTAGTTTGTATTCAACTCCTGCTTGTTTCAATTAGTTATGATCGAGAGTTTGTACTACAGGGTTAGCTAGTATATTTGATCCTTGTAGATGGATTATGATCATATAATTGATGAGTTTTATTTTTTTTAGGATGCAAAAGGGCTGCAGGAAACTTCAAGATTTTATAATGTACAACCAGTTTGTGTATCAGGAGTTGCTCATGATATGATGCTAGATTCATTGTGGGAGAAAGGTGCACAAATACTTCTAGTTTGGTTGCGTGATTTCGATGAGGTTGCTTGATTCTTTTTTATTTTTCTTTGGAAAAACACCTGATGTTATCATGATTCACGATGAAGATTTAAAAGATCTGTGCCAATGCTACGTATCCATTCCTGTCTTGAATTTTTCTCATGGATGAAGCTCGAACTAGTCTGGTGCCTGTGACTTTATGTAAAGCTTATGCCAATATCTTAATATATTTGGTTGATCTTGGTTTGCTAAACCACTGCTCTAAAGTTGCAAACTAGCACTTTGCGGGTTTTGACCGTATGGCATTGTTTGAAATTTTAAAAATAAAAAATAAAAACTTCCAATAAATTATTTAAATAATTCTGCGAAATTGACATTATTTAAACATGAGCATGGACAGACAATGATCCACGCCAATGCCTCATTCGTGCTTTGTATTGGATTGGCCCAATCCCCCAATGCCTCATTCACTGAAAGATTGGTTTGTCCCCTCGGATGGGTCTAGTGGTTAAGGTGTTATTATCATGAGGTCTGGAGTTCGAATCTTGATAAAATCGAGATAAATATTTCTTTTATGTGTTAGTCATTATTTCAAAGGTTAACATTGACAGGAGTGTTAGAGATGAAAATATTTATTTTTTACCATCATTGAAAGATTAACTTTGAAACATATTTAACAATTTATTAGAGCTTCAGAATCATTGTTATCAATCAAGAACTCGAGAAAAGTCCCGTTGGAAAGGACCGACAGAGTTCTGATGAGGGAACAAGTTTTCTCAAACTTTAATGAAAGTCAAGTTTTATTTTTGATTTTTCTCACGCGCTTCCTCGCCTTCCCAGCGAAGCAACCGTGTCTTAATGTGATGCTGATTGCTGAATCATCTCACTACCGAGAAATTTAAAATTTAATTCATATATATATATATATATATATATATATGAAGAATTGTATGGAAATTGATTGGTAATGCTAACATGCAGACAATTAAGGTTAGGTAGATTTGAAGGTCATTAAACGAAATAGATTTAGAGATTTCAGTGACTAACCGTATTCTTTGCAAGTTGGAACATAATTTCCATTAACTACACTGTAAGTGTAGCAGTTAGCAGTTGAATAGGATTATTTCTAATACATAAATTGCTTTTATGCGTGTGTTATTCTTTCAATAAATGACGAGGATTCGACTGTTGCAGTGGAAGTTATTTGAGCCATTTTTAATCTCAACAAGTTAAAAGAAGGAAAAACAGAAGCAATAATTTTTAATCTCTGTAAAGACCAGTGCAAAGTCTATCCTCAGCTTCCTAGTTTCTTCCGGGCAGTTTCCCAAACTCCTATTTAATTCTTCACGTCCTTGTTGCGGCCGTAGCTTCTGATTTCTTTTTGGTTAATGACCACGAAGCGTCTCCAGGCGACACGAGAGATTCGTCATCCCCACAAAACCAGGTCTTCGCCAAATCTCTGCTATCTGCATACGGTAAACTCTTGCTCTTGCTCTGTTCTTCATGAACATTTATATTTACAGTGACAACGGGAGTCATGGCTACTAAGAGGCTTCGCCAGGACGCCGATCAAGATCCCGAACTATCCGACTGCAAGCAGATGCGTCGGCTTCCGTCCTTCCCAACGTTTGTAGCTTTAAACACTCGTTTTCTATGTTCTCCTGTTTGAGAGTGTAAGCAGCGACGATGAACATGTTCCTTGCTTTCTGATAGGGTGATTAGAGAGGCAGTGATGGCTAACTCCCTGAAAAACATTTTAGTTTCCTTGGAGCCAATGCTGCGCAAAATGGTAGTTTGAGAATTAGAACCCCCAAAAAACATATGCTATGATTTATTGCTAATTAAGCAGATCTACTAGTGACGTTTTCTTAATTGCAAAACAGGTGCAAGAGGAAGTAGAGAGAGGAGTAAGCCAAAGTATTAGCTCGTTCGAGAGGTAAAAGAAATAAGTTTCTTGCGTTTCATCCTTTATCGACCTTAACAATTACCTCTGCTCTCAGATCTAATTCGATACACATCGAACCGGCCTCAGAATCATCAAGCTTGAAGCTTGTGTTTCAGAACCATCTGTCTCTCCCCATATTTACAGGCAGTAAAATAGAGGGCACGGATAGCAAGCCGCTTCAGCTGGCCATCGTCGACGCTTGCACCGGGGAACCTCCGGTTTCGCCGCTGATGTCGACTGTCAAAGTGGAAGTGGTGGTGTTGGACGGAGACTTCCCGGGAAGGGATCAACCGAAGTGGAGCAGTTCCGAGTTCCAGAACAATATCGTGAGGGAGAGAACAGGGAAGAGGCCATTGCTGGCTGGTGACGTTAATCTCACGCTGAGAGATGGCTCGATTGCGATCCCGGATCTCTCCTTCACCGACAACTCGAGTTGGATTCGCAGCAGGCACTTCAGGATTGGCGCCAGGGTTGTGGCTGGAAGCCATGAAGGGCCGAAGATTAAGGAAGCTATGACCGTGCCATTCATGGTTAAGGATCACAGAGGAGAATGTGAGCGTCATGTTCCATGTTCCTTTAATTTTCTTCTTCTTCCTAAAACGAAAACGAAGCTAAAATGTATTAGCTATTATGAAACAGTGTACAGGAAACACTACCCACCAGCTCTTGGTGATGAGGTGTGGAGACTGGAGAAGATCGCAAAAGATGGAGCTTTCCACAGAAAACTCTCGGATGCAAAAATCTACACTGTCCAAGACTTCTTGAAGCTGTTGGCCGTCGACGCTCAATCCCTTCGCACTGTATGGTTAATTGAGTTAGCTCATTGTTTAATTCCTCTGCGCCAAATGCTTTGTGATTTAATTGCTTTTGCTTTAATGGATCAGATACTGGGGATGGGGATGTCAGACCGAGTGTGGGAGGCAACGCTTGCTCATGCTAAGACCTGCAATGTGGGAGAAACTCTTTATCTGTATCGAGGAACGCAGTGCAGACTTCTCTTGAACCCTGTATGTGAACTTGTGGAGGTTGTCTACGACGGCATCACACTCTCATTGCAGAATCTAAGCAACCCTCAAAGAGTAAGTAGTAGCCGCTAAAGTGTATCGTCGATAATGAATGTAATTTAAGAGTCCTGAGGATTCAAATATTTTGCAGACCTATGTACAACATCTGGTTAGGGAGGCTTATCAAAACTGGGACAAAGTGGAAGAGACTAATGCGCTAGTTGACCACAACATTCTTCGGCCAAGTGAGTGAATCTCGTTTATTCAATTAAAATATCAATTGAGGTGGTACTAACGCTTTAGGTTCGATTATTGACAGATGAAGATTGCCAGCTTGAAGACTATGAAATCCTTGATCCTTCCCTTTCTTACTTGGTAGAAACAAAGCAAACGAGTACATCATCTACGATGGGCAATATGTTTTATTAGGCCCAATTAATCTCCCCGATTGCTTGATTGTGAATTTAAAAAAAAAAAACACTTGGCAAGTTGTCGTGGGGGCTTATGCATTCTTTTGTTTTTCATCTGTTTATGTACTTTTTATTTACAATGTTTTGTAAATTAAGATTGCTTCCGCAAATGGAGTAGAATGATATACATAAGAACTTGGGCACTTTTATCTTGCTCATTCATTGTTTTCAATCATCTTATGGAAGTTAGATTACGTTCTTGATATGCATAATTCCGTTAACTTATAGTTTGTAGAGGTTGCTATTGAATCCTAAACAGAAAACAAGGCAACCAATGAGGATATTCTTATGCCAACATGTAGGCATCAAGGTAAACGTGTATGAAAAGGTTAGCAAAATTATCATACCAACATCAGTCATCCACTCGTTCAAAGAATATTCTTATAAGCAACTGGATTGCAAGCATTCCTGGTGCCAGCAGTATAATATACAGATTTAGCATTTTTTTACGTTGAAATTTTTATTCTTTAGAATAGTGCTACTCTTTAGGGGCAAACTTAACAGATTGCTAATTGAGGCTATCTTTATTAACTATTGTTCTTCTATGTATTGTATTGGCAATCTTCACCCCGGAATATCAGAACCAGTTATCCAAGTTCAAATCAAAAGAATTATCCGGTAATTGTTCAGATGCCCTTTGTCAACTGGTTTTCTGCTGTTTTTTTTTTTTTTTTTTGTCTTCCTATTTTCTCAAATATCTTACTCCCACCGGTCTATGATCTCATGACTGCTAGAAATTTGAAGTAAATCTGGTTGTCTCTCGTCAGATGAAAGGAACTTGAATTGGTTCACAAATCTTTGAATCATCTCATAACTGGTGAATGTGATGACAGCAGCTGGAGTGGTTCTTAGCAAATTTGTCCCGTAGCCACGGTAAAACCCAGACATGCCATTCTTTTGGAAGATTTTCCTAACACAATCAACAGCACCAGCATACTGCACTGGAGAGTTCCGAGCATGCCCTTGTTCTTGGAGCTTCGACCGCACAACCTGTGGAAAGAACATGCACACACTTTTAATAGCACAAGAAAACTGTTATAAGATAAAAAGAATACACTCTTTATTGAATACTAAAACATATTTATATGGTATATTTTAAGATTAATTGATAATTAGATTGATATATATTAACTAATATGTATTGGTATTATGATAACTACTAACTAGTGTGTATATATATATATACTCCCCCTCAAATTAGAACATAGATATTAGATCTTCTATCCATTTTGAAACCTACCCAAGCTACATATAAAAAACATTCAATATGAGTGCCCATGATTTTCAAATACAATACCCTGTCCAAGTGCTCCCTTCAAGTAACACAAAATTTACTCTAACGCTGCCCAATGATGAATGATTAGAGATGACATAAACTGACTAACAATACTAACCGAATATATAATATCTAGCCGAGTCACGGTAAGGTAATTCAACTTCCCAACCAATCTTCAATATCTCTCAAGATGTTCAAATAGTTCCCCATCTCTCGTAAGGTGCATATTTTGAGTGAGCACTACAAGACTTTGCCCTCAATTTTCATGTCTAAGTTAATAAGTCGAGGATATATTTTCTTTGAGATAAAAATATACCTTTTTTACTCCTTATAACTTCAATACCCAAGAAAATACTTTAGCACCGCTAAGTCTTTTGTATAAAACTGAGAATGAATAAAAGATTTAAGAGATGAGATTCTCATAGTATGTCATCTTTGCAACAGGAGAAAAAGTGTCAGAATAATCTACCCCATAAGTCTGAACATAGCCTTTAACAACAAGACAGACTTTTAATCTGGCAACTGACCCATCCGGATTGAATTTAACTACGAATACCTATTTGCATCCAAGAACCCGTTTCTCTGAAGGTAGATCGACCAAGTCCCAAGTGTCATTATCATCTAAAGCATTCATCTCCTCTATCATTGCATCTTTCCAATCAGGATGAGATATGGCTTCACAGACAGTTTTAGGAATATAGACAGAGTCAAGTGAAGCAATAAAATAAACCTTTATATGAAACAAAAGACGTAGGATAAGTAGGCGTTTACCTTTGCATAACGCAATAGGAAGAACATCGCTCGGGATTGGATCTAGATCTAATGACGAAGTAGTAGGTGCAGGACATGAATCAGGAGGTTGACGCTTGGAATAAACTTGAATAATAGGTGGGAATCGGTTCCGAGATGGCTGTAGAGGATGTGATAGAATACACCAACAAATCCTCCTCCCTTTGACGAGTTGGAATAAGTGACGACGGGAAATAAGGTGTATCTTCCATGAAGGTAACATCAATTGAGACAAGATACTTATTAATACTAGGACAATAATATGAAGACAAGAATAACCTAGGAAGATGCACTTTAAAGACTTGGGATCTAATTTGGTGATATGCAAATGAACATTCCAAACAAAATAAGTGCTACCAAAAATCCTAGAGTTAACCGAAATCGACGTAGTGGGGAAAAGGACTTTGTAGGGAATCTCACCATGAAGAACTGTGGATGACATGCTGTTAATGAGAAAACATGTTGTCGAAACTGCATCAACCCAAAAAGGTTTAGGAACATTCATATGAAATAAAAGGGCCCCGTGTAGTCTCAAGATGTTTATTTTTATGTTCAACCAGACCATTTTTGGATGGAGTATCAACACAAGAGATTTCATAAAGCATGACATTTTGACTTATATAAGATTGGAATAAACCCGACATATATTCCTTCGCATTATCACTTCGCAAGTACGAATGGACAAATTGAACTGAGTTTTAACTCAGCACAAAAGGCACAAATAGAGAAAATAACTTGGAGTGATTTTTTATTAAATATAACCAAATTACACGAGAATAATCATCTACAAAAGTAACAAAATACCTAAAATCAGGTTTAGACAAATTAGGACAAGGACCCCAAATATCAGAATGAACTAATTCAAAAGGAATAATAGCACATTTATTTATTCTAGGACTCGTACTAATAGGGTGATGTTTTACAAACTGACACGACTCACAATCTAATGAAGACACTTTACCATATTATGGACACAACTTTTTGAGCAAAGGGAGAGATGGATGTCCCAACCTACAATGAGCCTTGAAAGGAGAAGTGACACTTGAGCAAGCAAAAGAGTTTGGGAGCAGTGTGTCAAAAATATAGAAGCCTCTAGACTCATGTCCTTTACCAATAATCTTCTCCGTCAAAAGATCCTGAAATAAACAATGCTCAACAAAAATAAGATGCAACAGTTAAGATTACGAGTTGGTTGACTAACAGAGTAAATTAAAGATAAACTAGATAAATGTAAGACAGAGGATAGAGAAAGTAGGGGGGTAGGATTGATAGTGCCAGAGACATGAACTTAAGATGAAGACCCATCGGCTAAAGTAACAGTAGGAGTGTTAGCTTTGGCCTGGAAAGTAGAAAAAAGACTAGAATTACTTGCATATGATCTGTGGCACTAGAATCAATGACCCATTTGGAGGATGAGAAAAGAAGTCATGCATTTTGTTTACCTGAGTTAATAATAGCAGTGACAAAGGAAGATGAAAACTTGAGTGATTCCTGATATTTTAAGAACTTGGCAAATTGATTTGCAAAGATAAGGACTGATTTATCAGAGATATTATTAATGAATGCAATATAAGCCAAGTGTTTTTGTTGATATTTATATTGAAGATTTCTACACTGAAACATCGTATGACCTGACTTACGACAGTAGTTGCACATAATACTGCATAAATTCGGTGTTCGAGTTTCAAAGTCCTGTAAGCTACCTTCTTTATTTCCACTACAACTAGTCGATCTTCCAGGCACATAACTAGTATTGCAACTCACTAAAGCACTACAAAGTGGAATATGTGCAATGCTTTTTGTACGGAGAACACGACTAAATACATAAGAGGAGACCTCAAAACAAGAGAGAGCTTGTGGCTTAGCAGACTCAAATTCAGGAGATAAACCTGCACGGAAGCTCATGATAGTCATTTGTTCTCGTTGGCGTTGTTGAACCTTCACATCAGGGCTAAGAGGCAACAACATATTAAACTCCTCATATGTCTTCTTGAATACCATAAAATAATTGATCAAAGACTGATCTTGTTTTTCCACACGGTAAAATGCATTACAAACCTCATACATACAGAGAGATTCCCTTTTCTAGAGTATAGAAATTCTAAATAATCCATTAATTCTTTAACAAATTCACAGTGATTGATCAAACCAATTACCTCACTATTAATACAATTCCAAATTTGAAAGAATAAGAGAGCATCCTCTCTAAGCCATGTTTGCTTCGAATCATCTTGAGGATGGTCATCGATTAAATGACCATCTCTGTCCATACTTCATAAATAAAGATGAACAGTCTTACTTCAATCCAAGTTGTTCAAACCATTTAGCTTATAGTCCGTGATCTTAGACATTACAGAAAAAAAAATTATCCAAAAGGAAGTCAATTCTTTACAAGGAAAATACCAACCAAGCACGACAACGAACAGAGGAGGCGAAGGAGAGGGCTTTCTTCTCTATTCTTGCAAGTAAGGGAGCAGCAGGCTGTGAGGGATTTCTAACGGACGACAACGATAGGTTCAGGGTGCTTCGGCAATTTCGAAGACCCTGGTGGTTCAAGTTTTGTCAATTCTGATGGTTTGGCAGTAGCAACTCTGAATCTGCTTGATCTGGCAGCTTTGGCGGAGGTTCAACGAAAGATGAAGGCGCGGATGGTATTGTAGCTTCTTGGAGAGGAGAAGTAGGACAAAGAAGCAGAAGAAGGAAGTAGGATAGGGATGACAATGGGTCGGGTTTAAACTCGGACCTGTATTAAACCCACCCCGTTCAGGGCGGGTTTAAACCCGTTGACCGGATTTATAAGAGGGTTCGGGGCGGGTTATGGGTGTGTGTATATATATATATTAAAGCTTAGCGGGTTTGCGGGTCCAACCCATCCCGAACCCGTCGGGTTTTGAGCGGGTTTTGGGCAAGGCGGATTGAAAAAGTAGGCGGGCAGGTCCAGGTTCATTTTTTTCTGGCGGGGTGGGTTCTGGGATTGGCCAAACCTGGCTCGAACCCGTCCCGTGGTCATCCCTAAAGCAAGACAAAGAGTCGTACGATGATGTCCTTCTTTGAGCAAGATAAAGAAGTAGCAGAATCCAAGTGAATGCCAGTGACAAAGAGCCCTAGGTCGTCGCTGAAAGTAGATCGCAACATATGAGAGGGACCAAAATTCCCACCAAATTGATAGGAGATGAAGCCCAAGATCAGTCCCTTCAAGAGACGGCTCCAAGGATGAATTGGAGACAGCGCGTAATCCCTTCGCACGAACAAAGGCGGCAACTAGCGACGAAGGAGAAAAAGAGCTAAGGAGGTGACGAAGGCTACAGGAGGCAGGGAAGGAGGTACCGACGAAGGCTATAGAAGGCGATCGGCGAAAAGAGCTATACAACGGGTTCGTGATGGAGAAAAATAAAGCATCGAAGAAAAAGGAGAAAAGACAAACAAAGAGAGGAGAAAATACCAACGAAAACCTAAATTACGGCTCTGATACCATGTTATTAAGATAAAAAGAATACATTCTCTTTATTAAATGGTGAGACATATTTATATACAAACTAGGGGTATATTTTAAGAAACTATAATTAGGCTAATTGGTAATTATCCTAATTGATTGATATATATATATATATATATATATATATATATATATTAACTAATATGTATTGATATTATGGTAACTAGTATGTATGTATATATATATATATATATATATATATATATACACTGAATTCACTCGTCTTTTTTGGTCTTCCTCTTCCTCGTTTGATATGCATGTTTATCATAGTTTCACATCGCCTAACTGGAGCATTTATTGGTCGTCTAAGTACATGTCCGTACCATCTTAAACATGTCTCTTATATATATATATATATATATATATATATATATATATAATTCACTCATCATTTTCCATATTCACTTCAAGCTTCAACCAGATGAATCAAAGTTTCAGCATATTTGACTATATCAAAGCATGCTGTATCAGACTCTGTTAAGGCAGAAGATTGGTAGACTGGTGTGTTGATTTGCTAACTAGATTATAGTGCAACTAAACAGTCAAACCCGAAGGGGAAAATAGAAAATCGTAGGACCTAACTACTGTAAAGATTGAAGCTATTATTGATCAATAGAAGGAAACAAGACATCCTCTGGTAAGCAGGTAGTTTTCCAACTTTAAAGCGGATGTTTGTACATTACACATTCCAGGAATATGCTAAATGTACCTCGTGAGGATAAGTCATTGTGGAGGCAAGAACCTTAGATAGCGAAGAAGCAATGGCCACATTGCCAGCACTGAGCTTATCCACAGATGTATTGCCTGAGAACAATCAAGTTTAGAACAATATAATTAAAAAAATAACAAACAGATAGATGAAGGTAGATTATACCTCTATTTCCCAAGTAAGATTTGATATTTTCATATACTGGAAACTGTATGGCTACATGGCTAATACCAGCTAAAGCAGGAAGGAGACCACTGCAAACAGAGAAAAAAAAAAGATGCCAAGATCATGCTAATGGAGATCCAAAAGGAAAACACGAATTAATTACATAAGATGAGGCTTCTCACCTGTATAGCCCACGTATACCTTCTTCTCGGGAAATCCTTCTAAGTGCAGAGATTATTCCTCTATAAGGAATTATCCCAGGCCTCATCCTCTGGGTCTAATGGCAGAAAAGTATCAAATATAAAAGCATTGCTATCAGAAATTAACTCCTCAAGTTTAACCAAGCTTGGTAAATAGTGGACATAGATAATGCTGCCAACAAAGTGAATATTTGGATTTTCTCTAGAAGTGTAAAAGAAACAAGAGAATAACATACTTGAAGTCTAGTTTTAACAACCCACAGTGGATTTGTTACAACTGTGGTTGCAACCCCTGCACCAGAGGCAGCAATAATGTTAGCTCCAACTGAAAGTGGTTTGTCAACATCAGCTGCAGCTGAAATTTCAGACATTTAGTTAAATGGCACTGAATCATTTTTTTTCCTTTTTTGCCAATCTAATATCTACTTTTCTAGGAACAATTCCATAATAACCAGGATTTAACTATAAGCAAAAAACTGGAGAAGGAAGTTTTACACAAACCATGTGAATGAAGTAGGCCTTTGAGCTTATTATAAACCGTAAAATATACCTGAAGATGATGTTAAATTGATAGTAAGGATGTCAGGTCTTAAAAAAAATAAGTTAAACGAAAACCAAAAATAAAACATCAAAGAATAAAAAGAAGACGCACACTTTCCTTATTTTTCAGATATTTCATTTGAATAGAAACTTCTATAACATGGTGCACTATCTTTAAGCCCACGTGTCTAAGTATTTCTACCTTTCATTCACCTAGACGGCCAGGCCTCACGTAAGTTTCCCATCGACCTCAAGGTAAATCCAGGAAGTGCAAATGGGCTACGAGGGATGGCCCAACACCACGAGTGGTTCGAGTGCCGTAGGCATTTATTTAGGCTACGTGAGAATCAAACACTCATTGCTTGGGAAACCAGTTTGTCTGATTACCATCGCACCAAGCCCCGGGGGCATTATAACATGATGCACTAGCAACTTCATACTCTAAGTTGGTGAAATTTGCAACATTTAAATCAAATCCAAAGCCAAAGTTAATGGAAACACTGTAACGGCTCACTTCATTAATAAAAAAAAAATCTAAACCAAATAATTTCTCCATATTGCAAATTTCAAAATCCTCTCCATGAAGACAGATTCGCTTATGGGATCATACCATACAACTATCCTCAGAGATGCATGCAAGAAAAGGAGGAACCCCGGATAAGAATGTCCATCCTCAGGGTAGAACAATGGAAAAGATGGTCTGATCTAGAAGCACTTATGCAACCTTCTTTTTGTCGATTTTCCAATGCATTATTTAGTAAATTGAGAGTCCTTGGATCATCTTTAAAATAACAATCATTGACCATAGCGAAATAGAAAGTAAATTATTATTCAATATCACAACCACTGGCAACTATATTTATCTGGATCTACGCTCATCCATATAAAGGTCATTACTATCAATTTTATTTACACAGGCCCACAGTATAAGGAACAAGGAAGATCAAGAAGCTTATGTACTTACTGCCCAATTTGGTAGCAGTGCCAGGATTGTAGGAGAAAGTCCGTGATACATTCCTCTAACTCCTTCTCTTTTAATTATCTCTTCTAGGCTTGAAATGATAATGCCTCCTAATTTGAGCGAAAGAAATCAATTGCTTGGCATTTCCGAGTAATGCATTTGCTGGATAAAAGGCAAATGATAATATAATTCAAATAGGAGTAGCTGGTTTTTTTATTGATCAACCAGATTAAGAGAATACAAATTGGAAGAGAAACTATTAAATGGAGTGGCAATAAAGACTAATTCAGAGAATGGAAGGTAACATGATAATTTGTAAACTGCAGGAAATCATGGAAGGTGCATACTTTTAATCTATGTAGATTATGTCAGTGACATAATCTTGTGTGGCAAACACAATTTATTAGGACAAACTATACTTGATCTCGTAATATAAATTCTTAGTATATACTAACATCTCTATGTTTCTAACACTTAACAAGTTAGTGCCTTGAAACCCATCATCATGCAGTGTTTGCCCCAACAATTTGAAGACAACTACATGGATCTTGTCCCTTCTATCATATAATTTACAAATGTCCTGATTAATAATTCATAGATGTTTCATAAGAAAGCCTACATCAAATCGATGATATAAATGCCTTCCATATTCATTACAATAATCAATGGTTGTTCACAATACCAAATATAGCAAAATCACATAAAGAACTTTGATGTGCCTATCCTTAAAATGGATTTGGCTTGAGACATCCAAATAAAATAGATTGGATACGTGTTTCACATACTTTGTAAATTTGTGTTCTAGTTCATTTTGCAGATGTTTTGTTGGTTTCCATCTTATCTTCATTTACGGATGTCTATCCTAAATGCATTCTGTATTCCAGGAATACCATAATCTTCTATCCAATATAGAGAGATTTTTGGTGATGATTGAAACTGTATCCCTAAAAGAGGAATGTAAGATACACAGTATCCTAGTCGGTGATGACAAAACGACCTCAATGCCAAGAATATGTTTATGATATGAACTCATTTATATTGCAACAGAACAAATTTATTCAACTGCTAACTAGTCAATATTATTTTTGACAAGAAACTCTATCAGTATTTAAAAAGAAGGAACAATAACAGAGAAATCCAAACAAAAAACATCAGTGTATACCCCGGCGAGAAGACTGTGCGAGCGTGGGCAATCCATGCACCTGGAGCCTGGTCTTGATAACGTCCAGCGGGCAGACAAACGTGGCCGCAATCATCCCTGTCATCAATCTCCCTCTTAAACAAAACAAGCAACAAAAGAGACCAAAATAACTACAAGAAACCTAATTGCAAACCCTCACAAGACGGTCAGACATCAAACCCTAAACTCACAAACAAAAAGAAGGAAACATAACAGTTTTTTGCAATCAAGATCCACACTTGCATATTCTACTAAGGAAAATATAGCATCATAATGTGAAATCGCTCCAAAAAATACCAAAAAAAAAAAAAAAACTAAAATTAGGAACAACGAAAAGGGGATAACCAGCGGAGGCCCCAGCGAAGGCATTGCAGAGGAGTTCGCGAGGTGTCGGCTGGTGGAATTCACCAGGCATGATGGTTGAACCTTCGACGTAGCGATCAGCACAAGATTTTAATTCGCTGCACCAGAACGAAGATTCTGCTCTAGAAGACAAGATTTAACCAACTCACGGAGCCAAATTCCACGGATTTTCTTTCACCGCAGCGGATGAAACAGATTGAAGGATTGAAATCAACCAAGATTTTGGCTAGCGTACTCGACGCCGCGGAGAAGAGGAGACGAAATTCGTGAGTTTTTTTATCGGGGAAAAATGACGCAGCCTCTCGTTCAGGAGGAACTTCAAGTGGCTGTCATAAGTCGTAACATAACATGAAAATTAATAAAACACAAAGGAAAATTAAATTTCAAGTTTAAAAAATTGTCACCTATTTTTAACCTAAAATTACTAAATAGTTACTTAGTAGTTTTATGATTTTTATTTTAAGAAAGTAATAAAAATAAATGATATTGAAGTTACAAAATTAGAAATAAATTATTTTTTATATAAAAAAACAAAATATAAAATTTCAAAAATATATAATACTTTTATTAGTCAAACATGGTACATTATTATTTTAAAGAATCTATATTTTCAAAAATATATAATACTTTTAGTCAAACATGGTACATTATTATTTTAAAGAATTTATTTAATGTACATTTATCTTTGTTGATGGAGGGAGAAAAAAACTAAAGATTTGATTGTGAGTCATAAGATCGTTACTCTTCTCCTAGTGTATCACTCGTCCCAGGGTAATTAAAGGTGAAATTTATCATCCTAATGGTCCCAAAAATTCATATTTTACTTTTACGATGGAGATAAATCATAATGATTAAGATGAAAAGATTATTATTGACAGTGGAATGGAGTAGGAGGAGAGAATGAGAAAGGCTTGAATAATTACGAGAGCACATAGAGATTTGCTTTATTTAGAAGATATTTAGGACTTATAGGTGAGGCGTCCTTTAAGGAAAAAAAACAATGTAGGACGTCATATTAAAAGAAATAAAATTTAGAGGCACCCTTAATTTTTTTTTTTTATTTCCACTGGGCACCCTGTACTTTTTAATTCCTAAAAAACTGTCCATGAAAAAAAAAACTCAAATTTCCTTCTCTTCAAACTCTCCTCTTTCCATATTAATCTTTGAGATTTGATGTTTTTATTTATTCCCTTAAATGTTTCACCACTTTACTGCACTCCTATAAGTGAAGTTTTAGAAGTTTGATGTTAATATTTTGAAAATATAATCAATTTGACTCATCAAAATCCCAACTAAAATTATCGCCTATAAATTGATTAATTATCCCAATTTTTACTGCGAATTTAGATAGGAGATAACAAAATAATACAAAGAAAAACCCTATTGTCATTATATAAACTCTCATTAACACGTAGAGATTTCAGATTTAATGTAAAATAAATCTTCATATTATTTTATATACTAATCTATTGAAGTGAAAGATGATAACGTACATTCAAGACGGTCCAATATCATAAGTCCCCTGATTAAATACATACATATAAATTACTAAGAATATTTTACTATAATACTTTTTATACGAAAAGATACTGTGACAATATTCTAAATTGCCCTGTGTCTAAGTTTTGAGGTCATCCATTCAATCAAACTTGGACCACTAGGTCCCATTCTCGCTTGTCTCGATCAAGCACACGTTAGAATTCCGATAAAAAAACAAAAAAAAATTTTACCATGTATCCAATTTTACCATCCGATTAATTCCGATGTCACATTCACTATTAATTTAATCAGCGTAAGAATTGAACCTGATGACACATCTTACCTCTTAGCATCACACTCAGCCATGGGGCAAATAGGTAGTCACGCACAAGATAGTTATCGAGCTTCCTGCAGCTTTCATTGAATTTTCCCCAATGATAATTTCCACATCAGATCCATTGAGGATAGACCACATCTGGGCTCCCACCATGACCGGGACATTAAGTTTACATGTATCATGCACAAGTTAATTAAGATTGTATTGTATGGATTGAACCAAATCTAAAGCGAAAGGGCTGTCATTCATTCATTCTAGTTGTTATTAACTCGAACAAACAGAAGGATTTGACTATATATCCACTGGATCGAAGATCGCTAGCTAGCTAGCTGCTTAATTAATTAATTCCAAGTCTTCTCCGTCTCGATTTTAAATAATGCCAACAAACGAAGTAACGAACAGTGGTGTTCCCATTTTTGCTCTACAACTACAAGCTAAGCTGCCTTTCAGATCGGTCATGGATAAAACAACGAGCTGCACCGGAATTAGGAAGGTAGCAGAGAATAGAAGAGGCAAGTGAGGGCGGGCGTCGTCGTTAATTCCTGGATCATTTTTGCCTTGCCAACACAAAAATCTACTGCGGCCCGGGGATGGGAAGCGGCGCTGCCAGCGTGGACTTGGATGCGACTCTGGGGGCGGAGTCTGCGGCTGGGAGGAATTCCAAGCTGCCTTCGTCCCGGTACAAGGGCGTCGTGCCGCAGCCCAACGGCCGCTGGGGCGCGCAGATCTACGAGCGGCACCAGCGCGTCTGGCTCGGCACCTTCGCGGACGAGGCGGAGGCCGCGCGCGCCTACGACGCGGCGGCGCAGCGCTTCCGGGGCCGCGACGCCGTCACCAACTTCGCTCCGGCCTCGGCGGGGGACGAGGAGGGAGCGCTGGTGCTGGAATTTCTGGCCGCTCACTCCAAGGCGGAGATCGTGGACATGCTGCGGAATCACACGTACCAGGACGAGCTGCGGCAGAGCAAGCGCGCCGGCGGCGGCGGCGGCGCCGCCTTTGGGGGCTGCAGGCGGTCGCTGAGCTACCACGAGACGGCGCGCGAGATGCTGTTCGAGAAGGAGGTGACGCCGAGCGACGTGGGGAAGCTGAACCGGCTGGTGATCCCGAAGCAACACGCGGAGAAGCACTTCCCGTTGCGGAGCGGGACGGAAGAGGCGTGCAAGGGGGTGCTGCTCAACTTTGAGGACGCCGGCGGGAGGGTGTGGCGCTTCCGGTACTCCTACTGGAACAGCAGCCAGAGCTATGTGCTGACCAAAGGGTGGATCCGGTTCGTGAAGGAGAAGAACCTTAAGCCAGGCGACGTCATCAGGTTCTGGCAATCCACCGGGCCAGAGAAGCAGTTGTACATCGACCGCGGCGACGCACAGTCGCCGGTGAGGCTGTTCGGAGTGAACATATTGGAGGGACAGGCAGGTGGAGAGGGGAGCAAAGGAGGCGATGGATCGGTTCTATAGACGGCGCCGCCGCCATTCTTGCTGATCATCAAGATTCAAGAAGCTAAGCTAATTAAGCGTGTACGTATACCCTTAACTGGTAGCTAGCTAGCTGGATGATACCACTCTTCCTTTCCCTCTCAAGCTCTAGATCTTTTCTTTGCTAATTTAATTCTCTCTCTGTATTATAGGCGAGCAAATTGTTTGATTGGCTTCGCAAAGAAGCATTTCAATTTATAAAATTCGAATTGGAAAGAGTTAATTAAGTCGATTATATAACTTGTTGCTCAACGATCTTGGCTTAACTAATATATAGGCTTAGCTTCTTTTCAATTTGTTACAAGAATCACCATATGTTGTGTTACGTTCGAGATGCATGATTTAAGCCACGCCAATTTGATTTTGTAGTCAAACCCTGTTAATGACCTATACATGGCACTGCAGGATATATATGGATAGATTATATTATAGATAGCATTGATCATGTTTAATCGATCGACACTGACATAGTACTACAGTGCGTAGGACTCCAGAATATTCAAGCAAAGAACACTGCATTAATTAGATTAAGCTAAGCATCGTTGCGACAAAAGATAAATTGCATAGTACTCTTGAAAAAGGATCAGAAGATGATAGAAAAGCAGGGTAGTGAAAGAAAGGTTTCGATCGATAGATGCAGATTCAATTGTGTAATAATTAGTTTATTAGAAGAAGGTATTAATTGCCAAAATTATATATACTTGTGTATTCAGAAACTTTAGTGGTCTATTATGATAATAAGAACCTTTAGCTGAAATGTTTGTTATTATATTCTTTGCTTGTTGAGTTTTTTATATATAGATAATGTGTGGTTATACGATAGATGTACGTACTCCATATCTATTATTGGCCGGTGAATATATCTTTATTATTATCGTATATATTGTGGTTAAAGAAAAGAATGATAAGCATATGTTTGTTGCAAGAAAGCATTCAAATTAAAGCACTACTGTTACAGTGACACAACATAATCAAGCCAAGTTTCGACAGGAAAATAAAGGGTCCAGCAACTTTTATTGTTCTAATTTGAGGCAGAAGGAAGACTGTCTAGACAAAAGATAATGTTAGGTCAATTGAGGTCAATATTGTTTAGTGATCCTATTTGAAATCTGACTCAGACGGAGGTAGATGGAGATGGCATTAGTGTTGATGGAGATGCGACTTTGACGCACCATATATACGCATGTCTCAAAAGCTAACCCCCACGTAGAACTCTAAGGTCTATAGTATGAGGACTGGTAGTACCTGAGCTCTACACACACTCAGATAAGCACCCGGAGTGTTAGAGACAAAAAATTAGGAAAAAAGTCCTCGGCGCAGTCCTTTGACGTTCAAGTCAGGTCTTTTTTCTCCGGAAGAACAGTGTACGATGGAAAAAAGTACTGTTAAAGATGAATATGTATGTATGTGTACATGGCTAATGAAGAGGACATCCCTTTTTATATGATGTTGCATATTTTCATAGTCTGCCGGTTGTCAGAGAATGTCGGATGTCAGGGTCTGCCGAGTAAGAGAGGATGTATGGTGGCCTCTTATTGGTGGAAGGAAGGTTCCATTCGCAGGTAATAACAGACCACTGGATATTCTCTAGCGTATGACAGTTATTCTCTGACAAGAGGTTACAATTCCCTGACATTGTTGTCGCTTAGCGCTTTCCGTCCCATCCGAATTCAGCTACAGACAGCTCAGGATGACTGCTCAGAGGCACACCAAGATTGAGTCTTGATGTAGGGGATGAGTTTGTGGTGAACTGATCAAATTTTATTTGAGATTGTGGCGAAGGACTCATCCTTCACGCCTTCACTGCTAAAAAGCTGGTTGGGAGTTGTCTTGGTAAAAGTAATAGGACCCCTTATAAAGCACGAGCTGGGGAAATTTGATCAGTTGGGGGCAGGTTAGGAACTAGTCCAAACTGTACCTTATGTCTTAGATCTAGGGATTTACCCTAACTGTGACCGACCAGAAATTATGTAGCTGATGACGTAAGACGGTTTAACTTCTTTTTTCTTTTGACTGTTGACTGTCACGTCTTCTTGATTTTTGAGTGCTACGTCACCTTAATTTTTAATTGCATCTCCTTAACTATTGGCCTCCCGACCTTATTCTTTACACACCGTGTCACTTATGATCCATGATGATTTGATTTTGTATATATGTTGTAATATTATTGCATGCTAGACCAACAATGAGCACAGGGATCTCAAGTGCTAAGGTTTTCCTTTTCCTTAATAAAGAAACATATAAATTCAATGTAGGATTTTGTGAGACATTAATATAATTGCAATTGAGTGAAAATAATAATAAATTCAGTTAGTCCTTGAATAATTAGTTTGGTCTTATAAATTTTTTTTATCGGTCATCAGAATAAATCAAAAAGTACTCATGATCGATCCAAAAGTCCAACATCTTTTAATTGTATGATTCATTTAGAGAAAAATTTTTTAAGGAGTGAAAAAGCACCGCATTGTGTTGCTAATCTAATTGTAATTTGTCCATAATGTTGCATATATGCATGCGATCTTATTATGTATCCGGATTAGCAATCAATTTATTTATTTTTCTTTTTATTTTCTTCAAGTGAATCCCTATATATGTTTTCCTTTTAATGTTTCATGCATCTTTTCCTTGCTTATGTAATATTTGCTAATGAATTGCCAATAATATGCTATACAATTTTCGAGGGTGATTTATTATAATCTAAAATATAATAGTTTTTTTTTAAAGAGAGATATTTTTCATTAAAATTGCCCACTTATTCTGAAAGTAAAAAAAAGAGACAAACCTTGCAATTATTAGACTTGTCCAAATACAACAAATATTATAATCTCATAAATAATATTATTGATATGGACTTTTAGATTTTTAATTAATTATTTCATAGGAAAATGATTATCATAATTACATTTCTTTTTGCCTTTTTTTTTTTTTTTTTTGGAAAACGACTTAAATATTTTTTAGTTATATAACATGCTGTTTTTGTTCATATAGGATGAGATCCGCATGTATATATATTTAAGAAAATTCCAAAAAAAACCTAAAAGTTACTATTTATAGATATGATATTTAAGTTGCTAATGAGAAAAAAAAACAATAAGAAAATGGGCAAAGATTTGAGTTGGTAACTAATTACATGAGTTTGGATATGATTGACACGTACCAAATTTCGTACGGTGCATGCTATATATGAATATATGGCTATTCTTGTTCTTGGCCACTGCAGGATTCTCTGCAGTTGATGGCTAGAAGTAAAGCTGATCGCGGTTTGGGCAAGTGGCCAGAAACCACGATGCGTGGCTATCTGCCTTTTCTGATCCATTCAGCGCTGGTATTGAAGCGGCCACCAACAGGAACGACGATGCATCCAAGTCCTTTCCACAGTGCATCCTTATCGAGACAGGACAAAACAGATCCACCATGTAATAGTTTCTTTTGCAACTGGCTTCAAGTCTTTTCAGGAGCTCGTTCGTATACGATAGGACGGGTACTTATGTGTTCTATTGCTCCATTGTCGGTAGATTTACATTATTGCCAGTGGTTTTCCATAATCAATTTGCTTAGTTACTAA
Source organism: Zingiber officinale (assembly GCF_018446385.1). Taxonomy (NCBI): domain Eukaryota; kingdom Viridiplantae; phylum Streptophyta; class Magnoliopsida; order Zingiberales; family Zingiberaceae; genus Zingiber; species Zingiber officinale. Next base: position 81,503,306 of record NC_056006.1, read on the forward strand.
TACGCGCGGCGTGGGCCAACGCGTGCCTCATTCTCCTTCATTTTTCTATACGATCCTTTAGCTAGGCGAAGCAGCCAGGGCCATGTAAATTGAGTCATAAATTAATTGCCCTGCTGCTGTTCTTGGGAAAGCTGACCAATGGGGTGGACGACTTGCATCCTATGGCACTCGCATTAATTATGCCGCTGCCATTTCGCCTGCCTGCCTGATGCCTGATGCCTGATGCCTGATGCCTGCCTGCTTGGAAACTTAATTGAAAGAAAGGCCTTGTGTCATGGATGTAATCGAGTTGATATTCGAATAATAAATTTGTGTCACAAGTAAAATTCAAATTCCGTGCCCACTTAGAAACTCATTCGTAATTTATGTTGACCGTGAGGGAGTCTCTGGGATGAATATTATTTCTTTTGCATCACATAGATGTGAGAGAGGAAGGACTATTAAATTAAATTGGCTATCCATGAAAGGCTAAACCAGGGAAGGGAGTAGACAGCGACAGGGCCCATGGTTTTCGCCCACTTGCTAAAAACTGGCCGGATTCAGCTTTATTCGGCTGTGGTGGCCAAGCGCAAGTTGCTGGGGTAATAACACTCGGTACCAGCCACACACAGCACTATCCACTACGCCAACTTGTCAGGAGGTGCAATGTCCCTGGCTAAAATAATAACCTCCAACGTACCCAAATTGTAGCCATCACATCGCCCCATAAAAACCAATTATTACAATCAATCACATGAGTAAAGCATGCAATCTCCATATGTATCCGATTAACAGGTCACAGTGCTGTGAGTAATCTTGCTGTCGTACCCACAAAAAATAATAAATATATAAATAAATATATATAAAATGATGAAACGAGTGTTATCGGCCAAACTGTTAATTTCTTTTATGGATCAATTGACCTGCCGTCCGGCCTCTGTTAATAGCAGTGTGTATGGTCCTGCTTCAGTACGAGATATAGTTCCGAAAGCAGTGGAGAACGTACGTAAGTACGGTCCTTGCTGTCGCTGAAGCTGGTCCATTTGGTTAAGGTATAGATGGAATTGAAACATATCGCCACTCTCGTAATGAGGCATGGCGAAAGGCTTTTTATCAGGCCCATTTGATTGAGGCAGCACTGTAAATACATTATTATCTCTATATATGCATATTCCAAGTGAACGGTCCATAGATTGCATACAGTTTTTCTCTCAGTCTTCAGACAAGCAAATTATATATATAAAAAAATATCAAAGAAAAAGAAACCAATTGCCAAACATTGATGTTCGTGGTGGATATTTTCTAACGAATAAGTTCACTTACTTTTGGGCCTATATATAATTGTCAATATTATAAGTCTGATTGTGTTACCAGATCATGCTTGTGTTGTGCATGGTTGGGCCTGTTTGGCCCGCTAGTGGGTTGTGAAAGCCAAGCAATTTCATGGAGAAAGTAGAATCGGCAAACATTTTCCAAAAAGTAAAAAAAAAAAAACTAATTATTTGTTTGCATAAATATGTCATGTGGTCAGGAACCCTTTCCACTGCTCCGGGCCCTCTGTCCCCGTGTCTCAGTGTCGATCGGACGGATCAGATTGCATCTCAAGATATCATGGCATCTTTAAGATGTGTGCAGTATCCTTGTGATGTGCAAGACATCCTTAAAATGTAATCTGACCCGTCCGATCGATAGTAAGACACGGGGACAAAGAGAAATGGGGACAGAGGATCCGAACTGCTTTTTCTACCGTAGCACTTTAATAAGGATTCGTATGGGTAGAGTCTCCAGTCTTCTGCAACTACGCTATCTTCCTGTGAGTTTCCAAGTCGTGGCCTCAGTCCTCCTCTGATCTTTAGTGCTCTGCTACCTCCATCTGCAACTTGTTGCACCTCCAAACTACTGACCTAGGCAGCAAAGCTAAACCAGAGAGTGGAGGCCGACTTTGTCCCTCTAATACTTAAATCAGTAACAGACGGAACAAAAAGGTCTCTCTTAATGGGAGGGCTTGAATTATAAAAGAAAGGCCTTGGATAGGGAAAGGCCTTAACCAGCAGTGGGACAAGATGCCTTTCATTAGGGAAGGGCTTCGGCTGGGGTTGTAGAAAAGAGGAGGAAAAAAAAGGAAGAAAAAAAAAAAAAATCAAGCTCCCTCTTTAAGCTTCAATTTTTTTTTTTATTGGGACGAATTTTAGTTTTCCATCACTTTCCTTTAGGCGGTATGGGCAGGGGTTATTTCCTACACCGATCAGCGACACCTTCATGTCATGTCAGAGGCATGCTTTGACAGGCCTTACTCTCTACCTGCCGTAGACCATCAAGAGTTCATCTCCAAGTGTAAAATGATGGTCAGTCCCTTCAGGTGTTGGACATCCTATAATAAAGGAAATATCTTTTGAGAGTTAAACAGGAGGGGGAGACAAGGCAATGGATAGAATCGGACTGCATGGGAGAAATAGTCTCCACGAACATAATTTGATAGGATCCCTTGATGGACTATTAGAGAACAAGGCACTACTGGATATAATAAGAGAGGATAGTCGGGAGGAGGGGTGAACCCGGGGAGATATTCTCATGAGAGGTGCTCTCATTGGTCTGGGTGACAGGCGGTAGACATTCTCTAGCGGAGATGCTCCTGTGCCATTAGATTGCTTAGGGGATGCTCCCAAAGAGGACATTCACAATTCTTGTCTCCAAAGTCCATGAGAACTTAACACCCTGTTTGAAAATAATTTAAGTAAAGAAATTGAATTGAATTCCATTAGGAATTAAATTCTATAAGGAATTGAATTCAATTCTTATGTTTGGAATGAATTAATGAATAATAGAATTGAATTGAATTTCTTAATTTGGAATTTATTTAAATTGAATTCTATTCTTATACATTTATCATTTTATCCTCATAACTAACCATTTAATAATTAAGTTAAGTATTAGAGAATAGGAAGAAAGGATCGCACAGTTAAGACAACACTGAAAAAACTCAAAACTAGAAATTATAGAGGAAAATATCTGTTTGATATAATAGGTTTGCATCTATTGATAATCAAATAGTCAAATAATCTGAAAAAATATATAGTCAAATAATCACATATTGCAGCTCATAATCAAGAAGTAAATACAAAAGAAAGTAACAACCTGAGTATTTTTCTACACAATCATACCATAGCAAACTTAACTTCTCCCCCCCCCCAAAAAAAATACATACATAAAATCACCAACTTAACTTTTTAGCTAACCATTGCAAGCGTAGCTCTTCTGGGAAACAAAAAAAAACTCCAATAAGATTAGGATGTTCATTTAGCAATTCAACAGCTTCAAAAAGTTTGTCAACCTCCAAACCCAATTTAGCTACTGCTTCATATATTTCTGCAGGCTTCCAAACTTGAGTGTTTGTATTTAAAATAGCTTCTGCAATATCTTTCATTGCCGAAGACACCTCATTTAATTGGGATGAGTACTCATTTGTCATTGGTGCTTTTCTTTTTTTACCTTTTGCAACTGAAGCATTAGGTACAAAAGGATTTGATGTTCCAAATTATTGTGATCCTGGTGGTGATGACATACTTTCACAATCAAAGGTAGAAAAATTATCCAAATAAACCTGATTGTTTGCTTGCATCTCATCAATTTCATCAATACTAATATGAGCCTCCTCCCTTTCCCATCGTTGTACTTTTTCTCTAGCACTCTCAGCTTGAGCTCCAGTTGCTACTGTTAGGACCTTCGGATGGCTAAAGAGGGGGGTGTGAATAGCCTCCTTTGAAAATCCAATCAATTTCCTCACAAGAGTTTGTTAGCACAGCGGAAATAAGTAAAATGAAAACTGATGCAAGGAAAAGAACAAACCACCACTAACAAAACGATGTACGAGGTTGGGGATAACTTGCTACTCTCAAGGCGTGTAAGGTGGGACGATCCCTTGATCTTCGAGATCACACGACAAAATCCGGAAGTGTTTCTCTTCTTCTGGAGTAACCTCTCCACAAAAAGTCACGTATAGATTTGAAAACAAATGACTTACGAGTTTTGTGGTTAGTGGAATGAACAAATGAAACTTACTACAGTTAGCAGTAGCGACGGGCAAGCAGAAGAGAACGACACGACCTCTTGCGAAGGCAGAGTTTTCGAGAACCTTCAAACCTTCTTCCTCCTTATTACGCTTACCGTCTCTTCTAATCACAACCACTGTGTCGAATCGCAGACTCACTGCAACCTAAGCGTCCCTTCCTTTTCTCACACCTCTCTGACTCAACTCACACTCCATGGTCTTCCTTCCTCGAGCTCAAACCAATGAGCAAGAGTCCAAGCGACCGATGGTTGAAGCCGGTGCATCACTTGCGGTGAAACGGGCATAAGGACATCATTCTTGCGGAGCTTTATTTGAAATTAACCAATGGCACGATACCGCAACTTAATCTTAACTCACAGATGATTTGATCGGTGAATCGTGAATCGAATATCGTCAAACAAGGAAACAAACGAACAGCCAATCGGTCAACAAGTGATCAGAAGATCGATCGTGACTCATCTCGATCGTCGACGATGTCCGAACTATGGATGGTCGAGACGATCATATCTCGCCGAGTCCCCCTTCTCTCGCCATGGTCCGGTGTCTTCATCGGCTCTTTAGACCGATCGGTGATAACCGTCGAGCTTCCGTACGTTGGCAGGTGGGTCCCAGAAGGATAACACCATGTTCACGATCGATCGGTGACTCCTTGATATCTATCCTTTGGGCCGCACGCCCCGAATAACGATCGGTCCGGTCAATGCACCGATCCAATGTCCTTGTGTTAGTTTGAGCCTCCCAACCCCAGCGTCTTCGCCTTCCATCCGAGAACGAGCTAACCCTCTCGGCCTAGTCCAAGGAAGAATGAGCCGCCGGTCCGTCTCGACAGTCGAAGAGCCGAGCTCCAAGGTCCAGAGAACTGCCAGCCCCTCGATCGGGTCGAGACAGCGAGCCCTCCGACCTCTAGTCTGGTCAGGCTGTACCCTCTCCGACTTCGTCCGTCCGTAGAACGAGCTACTGAGCCCTCTTTGACTTTGCGTATGGTTTTTCCTCTCCCTGATCAACCTTGATCAATCGTCTGAGTTTAATTAATATCGATACAAACTTAAATCGTGTCAACATCACAAACGGTCGCGGGGTATCAATATCTTCTCTGATATTTTTGTACTTTGGATTGGCCTAGTAACAAAAGGAAATCACAATAAGAAAGTTCGTAAACAAGCATGTGCAAGGAAGATGCTACCAACTATATTATAGGAAATGAAATATAATACTCATACCTTTATTAGAGATTTCCACACCTCTAGAGGAGCCTCAAATGTTTTAGAAGAATCATTCCATCCTATTCCACTTTTAAACTCAATTTCTTTTGCTAGCACCATTTGTTCTTTAAGAGTTTTGAGACGATTCATCACTTTGCTTTTGTTGATGTTCAAAGAAAATTTATCATTAATTTCCTCTACCACCTTCCTATATGTTTCAGCAGAAAAAGCTCTATCTTCCTTTTGACCCTTACTCTTTTGCTCCCTAAGAACTTTAAGCATCACACCATCCATTTCTGTGGTCCACTTAAAGTATGCATTACAATCATTTCCTCCTTCCACTTCAAAAACTTTTTCAGCATCCATATCACTACCTATAATGTACTCAAATTAAAATAACACAATAATAAATTATAAAACATGAAAGTTAATCATCCATTATAATGTCACATCCAATAACAACTAATAAATCAAACCATACATCAATTCTAGTTCATGTTTAAGAGCAACAATAATACACAAAAAGAAAAAATCAATCCATAGTTATATAATCATTCCACATTTGTGCGGCCATAGAGTCTCTTAAGATTTCCCCCCTTCGTCCATCTTCTCCTCTAGCAAGTGCTCCATTAGCAAGTCCATGATTAGGCTCATTATTCATGAGACCCCTATCAACTTGTGCAATAATTTCTTCATCTGGATCAAAATCCACTAAGAAGTTGTGCAAGATGCAGCATGCTAAAACAATTTCACTCACTGTCTCTACATCATATCTAGACATTTTTGCTAATATTGGAAACCTATTCTTCAAAACACCAAAAGCTCTTTCAATTGCATTGCGTAATGAGGAATGTCTTAAATTGAATAACTCTTTTGGGTGTTCAGGCGGATGTCGAGAATATTCTTTCAAATGATATTGAGTGCTTCGATATGGAGTGAGAAATGTTGACCTCAACATATATCCAGCATCGGCCAAGTAGAATGATCCGGTGGTAAGAGGCCGGGACCCCCTAACGAGGGGTCAACGCTACGTGGAGGCCAAATGCCCAAGTAGCCCGCCGGAGAGGGGTGAGCCGACCGGACTTGGAAGAAATGGATAAGACCGATCGGCCGACCAAGGGACATTCGGTAATAAAAGGTGCCCCGACCAGGTAGGGGTTCTGGCCCGCCGAACAAGAGTTAAGAGCCGAGCGGAAGAATCGTGAGAAATGACACCGCACGCCTCTACATAGCGCCCACCGGAAATTCCCCCAAGACACCAACGTCAACGGGTGTGCCTGACGCGAGGTGAGTGCCGTCCGCCGCCACAAGAAAGGAGTAGGAGCCGCTCTACCAGATTTACGTCTGAAATGGCCGGACGCCCGGATTATGAGCAAGAAGAAGGGGGAACATCCTCATACCGCTGTCATATATTAGGCTATACGCCACCGACCACGGGGTCTCCCCGTTGTCCCATCAAAGGCGCAGAGGATCACAGATGGTGTCGTAAGCTTCCGATGTGTGCATACCGGTAGGCTGCGTATAATATATGCACCCTATGGGACGGCATCGCTGCTCTACCGCTTATATAAAGAACTCTAACTTCGCTTTTATACGCGACGCTTACCAGTTTCGTGGAGTCTTTTCACCGAGCTGGCTCGATTGAAGGCTGGAGTGGTCGCCACGGGAACCCCTTCCTACCGATTGCGGCAGATCGGCTGAGCCGGGAGGCTCGCGCTTACCCACTAGAAAGCTAATGTGCTCAGCTGGCCCTTTGGACTGCAGCTCGACAAGATCAATTTGGCGCCGCCTCGTGGAACGCCCCGCATCCGAATCGGAAATAATGGACGAGGCCGACGACAACACACGGTGACGCCGATGTAAGAACTCGACGCCCGGTTCAGATAAGGCCACAAACTTGTGGAGCAAAAATGTAGCAAAAGAACAGCGTCAGAAAGCAACAGCAACGCTCATGGCCGGGTGATCGGAAAGGTAAGCACTCAAGCCACCGTCACATTCCATCGCCTTTATTTCTCAAGACTCAAGTCGCAACAACCAAGGTAACCGGGATCTTCTTCATGAAAGGCCCAAAGTAGATGATAGGAAAGTCCCTGACGGACGACGCTCGAGCGGATTAATCGCCAATTTTCGTAAGTCATTCCTGAAAGATCCTCTCGCTAAAGCACCACGTGCTCTCATTTACTCCATGAGTATATTGGACAACTGACCGATGATCATCCGGTGCTTGATAAATACGCCACGCCTCCATCACGCTACGTGATGGATAAAATGCGTAGTTTTTCTACTAATTTCCTGGACGGCCAACGGTGGTTCCGGAGGTCGCTTTGGACGATCCATCACAGATCCATGATTCGGAATTCGGCCTTCCTCCACCATTTGCGAAAGAATGGCGCTTATCAAAACGGAAGGCGGAGCCTGTTTCACATCGAAGAAGTCATAATCACTCCGAGCTAGCATACAATGTTCAACAAAGTGGTACTGGATATCCCAACCGCCACTTCTAAAATTACGACGAACGCCTGGCCAAGGCTTAGTGGATGGGGATGCCCGGACGCTTGGTCCGAAAGCCGCCCAGACTAAGGATCACATGCTACACCGCAAACGAATACATATCAATGTGGAGGAAGCGCAAGTGGGCAGGAAAGGAAACTCCAGCTTGAGCGCTGGCTCCGGCAGTCGAGCTGAAATGTAACGCCACCATCAACCGGGCCGAGAGACCAAGGGGCCGGGCAACCCGCTTCCCCCGAGTGAGGTCCTGCGTAAGAAGTATCCGCCGCCGCCCAAGATAAGAAGAAGAATAATCCTATACCGCTCCTTCCAACGGACGGACACACAACAACACCGTGATTGTCAAGTTTCCTTCGTGACTAATCCTGCTCCTGTGAATGCCGACGACGGTCTCTCACATCTGTGAGATAGAGAGAGGACCCATGAAGCAATAAAGCGCCCCGAAAAAGGTAACAGCGGCAAACAGCCTTTGGTAACGAGCTTCCAGCAGGACGAGGAGATCACCAATCGGGCGGAGAGAACCGTCGGTGATCCTACGAGAAGGAAGAATAGAATACTTCCGGCGAGATCACGTTATTGCGGTGCTGGGAGGCCCAGCAGCTAGAGAAAGCGACAGGACGAGACAACCGATTACAATCGCGTTAGGACGGAGGACCGAAATCATTTTGAGCCAGGACTTGGAAGGAGTTGAAGTGGTGAGTGCACCGCTCAAAGCGAGCGGAACGGTGTCCACCCGCTGGTACCACCAACACAAGATACAGGCTCATTTATCGAAATTCTCAGGAGCGGCCAAGCAGCTACGAGTGCTATTGAGACAAACCACGCTCTGAAGTTGAATTGTGTGATTCCGCTACTTGATAGAGCCTCCTGGAGAAGAGGAGCAAAACCCTTCGAGGTGGAACGCCCCACCCTACAATTTTGGGATTTTTTGGGGCATTTGACCGCGCTGTCGTCGCGGCAGTGTCTCGACCTCGACCAAGTTCCACCCAGTTCCACGAGAAATGCGGATCGAGATCACCATCAGCCCTCGCGATACGGATGGTGCGTCACTACGCTCGGCCCCATGTAAATGCTACATCATGGTCCGAACCAACAGATTCGCTCAATCAGAGGCCACAGACTTTAATTTCCGACAGGAGAAAAAGAGGAGCTGATCAGCATCAAGAGAAACGCATGATGTATATGCATCTCGAGGAGGCATACATGAAGCCAGGAAGGAGCGTCAACCAAGATGAGTCTTCCGTACGGGCTTCGGAATGGCACACGGAACGCAAGTGTGTCAGCGCGATACGCCATCGGAAGTTGAGAAGCTCGGTCCGAGGCATCAAATGTCGTTAACTTATCAGAAGCGAGGAATATCCGTCAGGAAAGCCGTTGAGCCATGCATATATGTTTTCCCGGCCGTGGTAAGCGTGATTTTTAGCTCCAATGCTCAAATGATCAAGATGGTCCAATTCGTTTGTATGCCGACGCCTACCAAGGCAAGCGTGCCTGAAGATCCTCCGCCCAAGAAAAAGTCGCCGTGACGGTGGAGGTTGCCAATGGCACTTATGCACATTGCCGCCGACTATCACAAGTGCTCTTGGATTGATGATAATCGTCATTTTGATAGGATGGAATTAGAAGTTTATGTGGTCGCTGCTGTTCATCCGATCGGGCCCGCCGCAAATATCGGCTTAACTGCAATGCCTGCTCGTAGAAGGACGACGCTCGGGTACATAGTGACCGAGCTGGAATGAATCCGTTGTCCAGGCAGCGGCCGATCCTTGAACATGAGAAGGCCTTCCAGGACTCACGAAGTAGTCTGTTGCGACTTAAGCGGGGAATTGAAGCGAATTTGGAAAGTGGCTGGAAACGAGCCTCCGCCCAAAATCTTGTGGATGTCAGAGATCATAATCGATGTCGGTTCGATTGGACATTTCCAAAGCATGAGCAGCAGTAGACCCGACAAGAGCATTTGAAGATTTGAGGCATATCTCAAACTCCTCCCAATTTCATCAGGAATGAGAGCGTTCAAGTTTACATGGGTGCCGATATTATAGCTAGAGCCACGCATGCTAAGTGGTGAATTGGTTATATTTATTTCTTCTACGAATAATAATTGGGGCTCAAAGCTACTAGTAGCGAAGTGTGAAGCGGAGGGCGATGTATTTCTCACGATACCATTTAAAAGGCGATCCGCCACGACTGGGCTCGTCAAGTTGGCTCACGTCTTTGTCCTTCGTTCGCAAGACCTACAATAGCCCGCCAGACCTTTCCAGGCAGGCCGGAGGAAAGTGTGCTTGAATCGAGAATCTGGCAAGTGGACCAAGCGTTGACGGATTGACATCCAATACCGGCCACGAAGCGCAACTTGGCCGATTTTTTATCGGGCATGTAGAGAATCTATGTGGAATATGTGTGTGGGTCCACTCGCGGCTCGGGCGGAATTGAAATATCCTGTATAAACTCTCCCCTCAACAGTAGATGGCACACGGCCCATGGCCTCTGGCGCTACCAACCGATGCTGGGAGGCGAAACTGCACTAAGCATTCGTGGCGGGCCAAATCGGTCGGAAAGTAGCCTTCACTGCTCGGATTCGTTCGCGGCATCTGAGTGCTCGCTTGAGAGCTCAAAAACAGGACCTTGAAAGGAAGATCGCTCGGCTCGGCTCTCTGAGAGAAGCTCAGCCGGATTGTCGTTAGTTAGTTAGAGCTATCGCGAGCCTGATATTGATCGATAGCCAATTCGTGATCAAAGCGGTAGGTGCATAGCCACTCGGCGAGCTCGCCTATCGCCGCGAACAGCGCTTCCTCTGAGCCACTGTCAAGTTCCTCCAGCTCAGGCCACGATAGGGCTGATGAGCCTGCCGCGGTCGCTCACTACTTTCACGTTCACGGATCCGGACAACGTCAGTTGATCAACGTGAAGCTCACCGCTTCGCTAGGAGCGAGAAGCAGCGGTCGTTCACACTCAGCTCGTGATCCCACCAATACGGATACTTCTCCGTCATTGTTGACCCGATAGGCAAACGCATTCGCCTTGCCGGTACCATCATGCTACCACAATCGCATGCATGGATCGGCCATGTTCTATATCCTTTCCTCTAGAGGAAAAGGTATGCCGTCGATTGGAGTGGGTGGCGGGGCGGGTCGGACGGTATCTATGTGCCTTTCATGCCAAGTACCATAATTTTCCGTTGAGCAATGAAATATCTCCGGTTAATCACTGCCGGGCGGGCCACGCCGTCAGGCAATTACAGGCAAGTCAGTTGGTGCCAAAACCAACTGCTTCACATCGTGACATCCCCAAAACAGCGGTCCCGGTGAGTAGCGATCGGGAAATTCTTCGCGTTACCGGCTCGATCACTTGGGAGGAAGTTGGGTAGATGAAGTGTCGTCTTATGGGCCATCCAGCGACTCAAGGAAGGCCGTCGTTCTGCCGTTCCACGGTGTATGCGGGTCGTCCGGTTGAAGTGGGAGTTGAGTCCGCCGGATCCAACATTATGATGGGGACAACGCCGAGCGGAGGAACTCGGAGCTGATTGGTCGATGAAGAAAGAGCCAAGGCATCCGTCATAGGCAATGGATGAAGCAAAACTACAACCGTAGGTAATCCTGTCGGCGATCTTGTGTGGAAGAAAGTCAAGCCGGTCGGAGACGCTGTCGGCGGAAGCTACTCTCGAGCCCTTCAAGGTTATTGAAAGCTCGGCTCGGCTTATTATCGGAGGATGAAGACGGTGTCAGCCGCCATGGGCGAATCATCTTCAACCTTATCGCGCGGTGAAAGGTGCACTAATGTAACTTATTTTTGCATATATTTTGGTCGTTCGTAATGCGGGATGCAAAATTAATTAAAGGAGGGCCAATGGGTTTCTGGGCGGCCTAGCCTAATCTATAGTATCAGAGCCAAGTGCTCGAGGCAGTTAGGCTTAAAAGATATTGTCCGAGTTGTATGGGAGTTAGCCTTAAAGGCCGCCGAGGCCCGCTCACGTTAAATATCGAGAGAGCCGGGCGCTCATAAGCCCGCGGAGACCGCCGACTCGTGAAATATCGGAGGCAGCGGCGTCTATAAGCGTCCGGCGGAGAAGACCGTCGAATCGACGTTAAATATCGAGACGTGGCCGGTTAAATATCGACTCGTAAATATCGAGGCCCGGCGGGCGTCAAGCGAGAGCTCAGTTGCGGAAGAGGCAGATCGCTCCAGCGCGAAGGAAAATCGAGCTCCATAAAGCGATCCGGCGAGCCCGAAAGGCGTAGATCAGGCAATGACGATACGTATAAGTCGGACGCCACGCTGAGCCGTTAAATATCCGAACGCGCCGGCGGAAGACCGTCGGAGAGGAATAGAGTCGAGCTCCGGCGAGAGGTTAAGGCGTCGAATGAATCGAGACGAGCCGGTATAAACGCTCCGGCGCCGAAGCGAAGCCATTCACATGACATGATCAGCCGACTGCTGTAGTCGAGACCAACATCTGGTGGCTTATGCGTCGAGAAAACCTTGGGGATAAGGCGCGGAGCAAAAGTTGGTCGGTGAGAAATTAAAGATATTGGCGTTACGGCGACTTCGTTGGAATCTTAGAGCATTGCTCACCGCATGATAAAAGACATTAAAACAATCGACTTGCGGTAGAGCGTGGTGCCAAGTGTGGTGCGCCGGAAGAAAGCTTTAAAGAACACTCACATCGAGAAAAGATTATCTATTATACATTGGGTGAACCAGAAAAAGCGAACGGCCGGAATACAAAAAGTTCATACACGTAAAAAACGCTTATCACGCCAAAGTCAAAAAGAACGTGGGATGGCGCCCATCACTCGCGAGGTCCTCGGGATGGCTACTCATGCAAAATGGCCCTTGGTCGTGTAATCTACCGCCTTGATCGCTTCTTGAAAGTGAGGATATCTTGTCGATGAACTCTCCGAATCGGATACGCCTCCTCACTCGTCGAACGGCCGACTCCCTCTTGATATTCTTGCATGGCGGATGGTACAGCTTGGAGATCCTTCAACTCCATCAAACCTAGGAGATCGGTAGGCGGCGCTCTTTCTCGGTGCTGAGCATCCAGATGTCGTTGCTCATCTCTCGATATCCACCCATTCATGGTCCATGTCGATGGCTGAGCTTAGAGAGGTCTTGATATCTTTATCTCTTTGTTTGACCATCGCTTCGCCGGCGAACTACCTTGCTTGCTGATGGCTTCCGTTCGGCCAGCGATTTTTAGCCTTCCGATGCGTACCGGTTTACCGTACATTTGATGCCTTGTTTTCAATTCATCCTCCAACTCTACCAACCGATTGCTAATGGCAATTTGCTCCACCCAGTTCGCGAGCAAAGGTGAGCGGGTCAAAACTTAATTCAAATACATTAACAAAGAAAAGAGCATACCCTGGCTCGTTGAAGGTTCGCCGCCGAGCCGCCCGGAGTCAAGGTCATCCTTCCCAAATGAGGGGCGGTGATCCCGTGCTGCGAGACCACCGGCCAGCCGACCATATTCCTACAGGACCAAAGGCGTGTCATAAATGAGCCGCCGGCGAAGCGCCGCTCGCCGAAAGCGGACGCTCCACGGCCGGTGGGCGAGGAAGGAAGCTTGCCACGCTGCTGGAAGTCCTTGAAGGGCTCGAAGGCGGCGCAAAAGCCCAGGCGAGAGCCGAGCCATGGGTCTGTACTCTAAGGAGCCCCCAAGACCGCATCCGCCCGCTCCGTGGTGTTGAGGTAGGCGGTTCGGTCGTCGGTAGGCATTAAGTGAGCATCATCGGCGACGGCCCTCTACCTCGGCTTGAGCGATGGTTGTCGCGCCCGCCGTGAGGGGCGTCTGAGCTTTCAGGTTGGGTCCCTCACCTCCTTGGGACGGATCACCGAGCAAGGTCCTCAGCGACCTCTTTGTCCTTCCCTCGATCGGGCGGCTTTCAATTTAGCTTTTCTACGCCTTGGCACGCCACATGACTTCAGCTGCAGGATAAAAAAATAAATCAGTTAGAACAAATCAAATGGGAGGATAAGAGAACTTACTCATGCAGCAGCGGATCCGAGGAGTAGAAGACAAGCCAAATATGTACATTACTCCAAGAAGTAGCTTGTCGATATGATATCATGATTGACCGACCAGCCGTACGGAACCGCATGAAGGTATGTAGCCTCTTTCTAAATTGTCCGAGCTCCTACGCCCATCGCCATCCGCCACTTGGTACGAAAAGTTGGCCGGAAAACGATAGAAAAGTGCTCCTTCCAATGTTTGTAGCTCAGATGCCATCAAGAGGACAAACCTATCCTAGATTGAAAACAAAAGTTCCCACCGTCATTTGGGAGTAGAAGTAGTGAAAATTTTGGGTCTAGATGCGATCTTGATTAAACAAACTATTACTCCTACCAAAATGACCTAATAGAGTTGGGAACTACCTACGCCGAGCGGAATAAGAAAGTAATTGCACTTTGCGCAGAAAATTCATGTGGGAAGGCGTACTAGAAATTGGTCTCGAAAAGAACCGCCGAATGCTCGGTTCATGAGGCCGACGGTGGTGTGGCTAATACTATTTGGTGGTCGAAAGGAAGGTCGTGAGGTCCGAGCAAGACGCAACGCGTCCTCCTCGTCAAAACGACTTTCTATGTTCAATACCAAGCACCGCCGGTTGATCGCGGTACTAGTCATGATCGAAAAACCGAATGCGGACAAAAGGGGAAGGTTCAAGCAAGAAATGGAGAAAACCCGATCAAGGAAAGATAATAAAGCAAGAAAACGCTGGGAACGAGAAGAGGGTCTTACGAGCAAGAAAGATGATCGGCGATGGGGGGTTGCCGAAGAGTTGAGGGGCGAGGTCGTCGGAGAAAAACGGCAAGGGCAGCCGGAGGAGGAACCAACAATGCCGCTAGAGCGAGTCGTGAACTTTATATCGCCGCCCAACCTCCACCGTCCGATCCAGTCATTGATACGAGTCATCATCCCGACCGTTCATTTCAAACGGCGGTGTCCCATCGAGTGACGCCACCGATACTGACGACAAACGCCACGATCGCCATGTGGTCGAGGATATCGGGCCGCATTTAATGAGCCCCTCGCACGTGATGAATAGTAGGGAGAGCATCGGACATGGATTCCAAGACACAAAGGCACTGAATCTTGCACGAGCGGACGAGCATCCTTATGCACGGCCGAGCGCCCAAGCACGATCAATTCGGGGATAGATGATCGGTCAGTGGATTGGTTCGCCTCCTCGACTAGACTTGAGGGGAAGGCAAGTGATCCGTGGTAAGAGGCCGAGACCCCTAACGAGGGGGTCACCAAATGAGGCCAAAGCCCAAGTAGCTCACGAGAGGGGTGAGCCGTGGGACTTGGAAGAAATGGATAAGACGATCAAACCAAGGACATTCGTAATAAAAGGCGCCCAACTGTAGGGTTACCTCTGTCAGCGTTGTTGAGCCGAGGAAGAATCAGGAGAAATGACAATGGATCTAACTCTCATAGCCCCGAAATTCCCCAGACCAATGTGTCGGCACGGTGCCCGACCGTGAGGTGAGGTCGTCAAGCAGTAAAAGGAGTAGGGCCGGACGTCCATGTCAAACGCCTCGGACGCCACGGATTATGAAAGAAGGGGAACATCCTCGACACGCATGTAAGTCATATGGCTAGACCATACGCCTAGTCTGACCACGGGGTCTCCTGTTGTCCCATCAAAGGAGCAGTAGGACTGTTGCAGTATGGTGTCAGGTAAGCTCTCTGACAGGTGCATACCGGGGTATGGGCTGCAGACACATATGCACCTCGGTGGACGTGCATCAGTGCTCTCATCGCTCTATATAAAGAACCTTTAACTTCGCCGGAGGTACGCGCACGCTACTAGTTTTGGAGCCCTTTTCTCTCTACTGAGCTTTGCCTGACTTGAGCGTCGGAGGGTCGCCGCCGGGAACCCCTTCCTGGCCCGACTTCTGTGCAGGATCGCCGGAGCTTCTGAGGCCTGCGCCATCGACTAGGAAAGCGCCACGTGCCCAGCGTCCTTTGGTTCGGCAAGTCGGACAGGATCATAGAACTTACCTAAAAAATAGAATTTAAAATACCTATATAAAAAAATTCAGAAAAATTTAAATAGACATGAAACAAATTTATGGAAAAACCTAATACCTTGAGGGGCATTTAGATTATCTTCTCTACTTAACGCATTATCTAAAATTCTTGAATATGAAGCGGAGCCCTCCCACCCAGGTAATACGTACGTGAATTTCAAGTCAAAAGTACAAGCTGTCAAGACATTCATTATAGGATAGTTTTTCCTTCCTCTATACCTTGACACATCTTCTTTTGAAACCTTCACTCGGATATGTGTTCCATCTATTGCACTGATACAATTCTAAAAGTTTCAACATAAACTAGTAATCATTATCATGTGACATTACAAAAATAAATCCAAAACAATATTTATATTTAAAAATACCTTAAAGTATGGATAAAATCTTCCTCCGCTGTTGAGTATTTGTGGTGAGACAGTAGAACCATTTGGTTGGACTAAAAATTGATCTTGAAGTGTTATTAAAGCTCTAAGAACTTTGTGGAAATGACGACTAATGGTCTCAGTAGATCGACGAAAGAAAAAACTTTCTGATTGAACACGTACTTGACCACTTAAAATATGTAGAGACTTAGCAACTTGTTCCTCAACAAAACTGTATTGATTATGCCTCATAAGTCCTCTTCCACGAAGTATTGCAACTAATCGAGTGAAAGCATCATAACTCATGCGTATTACAGAGCGTGAGTTATAATGGGCTTCTAATTGAGCCATCAATTCTCGGCGCACTTGATTTCCATTACATCGTTGTGATTGGCTAGTTGGTCTTTCAATACAAGACACATGTCGAGTCATATATTGCATGCAAGCTAAATAACCAGCATAAGCAACTATGGCTAAGATTGCATTTCTATCAAATTACCTCATATTACGTACAATGTAAGTGTTTCAATTTTCCAATCTTGGCTCACTTATAGCCATATTGAATGCTAACTCTGGATTTACCAATCTTTGCTTGAACAAGTACCAACTTCCATGTAGTAGACAATAGTTTGGAAAGAAACAAATAACAAGATAAGTTGTACTACACAAACAAGCAGTATAATTTGTACCTTATACATTTTGTACCACACAAACAAATAACAAGATAAGTATCATCTTCAATATAGAATAGTTATCTTGGCGTTTGTAGCTGCCAACCTACCACAAGGAAAACATCCTACAACATTCACATTTATCAAACTAAAATATAAACATCAAATATTGTATTTCACGGCCAAAGAAGAAGTTGACCTTATATTGCTTCGTTAAAAACATAAAATACCGAAGAAAAATAGATTTTGTAAAATGGCAGCCGCCAACTGAGAACATACATAGTTAATTATCGCATCACAGTTTGTTCTAAATAACTTTGCCAAGTGGATATAATGGGTATAGATCAAACTCATTGTAAAATCAGAATATGTAGATAAACAACCAATGGGCAAAGAAGTGTTACGTGTGAGACATATTGAAGGAACAGAGTAAAAAGAACTACATGCTTCCAAGTAATGCTATTTTGCCAGCGACAAACACATCATAATAAGTTCTTTCCTAGAGAAACAGTGGCAAAAAGACCAAAACCAAAACCAAACAAAGCCACAAAGACACGGAACAAAATCAAATAAAGGTAAAACCAATAAAGCACAAAACAAAACAAGGGCCAAAACCAATGAAGCATAAAATCAACAACATCCATACCTCCGATTGATGATGCAGCGGTGGCGACGGGAAGAAGGTGGCGCATGGGAGAAACGGTGTAAGGAGAAGTTTTCGGCGCAAGGAGAAACGACGCATGGGAGAAAGGCAGGAGAAAAAGAGAGTCGACAGATGGAAAAAAGGGTTTTAAGTTAAAAGAGCAATTAAGTAATTTTAATTGTTCATGGTAAATTCCCTATCCAAATCGGATCATTTGAGGTCTGATTTGCTGTTCACGTTTTAAATGGAATTGGAATTGAATTCCATATCAAATTCATCTCAAAAATTCATTCCAAACTATGAAATTGAATTCCAATTATCATAGGAATTTAATTCCATAGGATTCCAAACAGGGTGTAACCTTTTCAGGGATGCACCCAGCAGAGTTGTTCGTAATTCTTGTCTTTAGAATCCATGAAGACTTGACCTTTCTAGGGATATGAGTTGTTCTCAATCCTTGCCTTCGAAGTCCATAAGGACTTGACCTATCTGGGGATGTACCCCCAATGGGGTTGTTCTCAATCCTTGCCACAGGAGTCCATGAGGATTTAGCCCTTTTGGGGATGTACCCAGCAATATTGTTTCCAATCCTTGTCTTCAGAGTCCATGAGGACTTGATCTTTTTGAGGATATATCTAATGAGATTGTTTCCAATTCTTTCCTTCGAAGTTCATGAGGGCGTGACCTTTTCAGGGATATACCTAGCGAGGTTGTTCTCAATCCTTACGTTCAGAGTCCATGAGGACTTGACCTTTCTAGAGATATATTGAGCAAGGTTGTTTCTGTTGATACAGTTTACACTAATGATTTAACTCAAGTTTTGATAAATGACAAGTAAATTAAGTTAGATTTTGTTGTGATATAACCATTTAATTAAGTGTGCAGGAAAAGTTCAGATAGATCGACAGACTGACCGGATATCTGACAGGAAATCCAGCTAGGTTAACAGGCCGACTGGATAGCTGATACGAAGTCTAGATAGGTCGACGGACTGATCGGATATCTGACAAGAAATTCAACTAAGTCAACAGACTGATCGAATAATTAATATGAAGTCTAGACAGATCGACGAACAAAAATAAATTATATTTGTAACAAAAATTTCATCCATTTTATTTTAAATTAGGTGTAACTGATTTTTCTTCCTCCCAAATTAGATTCTCTAACAAGCCGGCCAACAAACACAATCTCGCTAGATTCTCTAACAAGCCGGCCAACAAACACAATCTCGCGGTGAGATCACGGAGATCACAGCCGCAAGTTTATGATCGAGATCTTATAATCATGGGTTGACCACAATCTTTGCAGCCTCACTCACCTCGAGCTTGTGGCTAGGCTACAACCAGTCGCTCCTACTCTTTTTCATCCCTTTTATTTATTCTGAGGTAAACAGAGCACAAAGACAAAGTTGGGTAGCTCTCCGGTGATGTCGGTGTCCTCTTAATGATTGTCGAACTCGGCTTAGACTCTGAGGGTAGCAGTTTGCAATCGGATTGGAGGAAGACGAGGATAGAATAGGAACTTGGACTTGGACTAAGTATAAGGCATCGTCAGAGATACATGCATGATCGACTTGCATATATAAGAAAACAGTGGAAGTGAACAAAAGACCTTAATTCCCACATCAATGGTGGAATAGCTCAATACTTACAGTACAAGATAAGATAAGTACTAATGGTTCATAGGTTTACTCACAAGGATCAGATTGGATTTCCGCTTGAGCGAAAACCCCGGCGATTCAGTCATGTCCATCTCCTCCTCTTTCACTCCCTCGGGCAGCTCCCAATCGAAATGGTAGAGCAGAGTGGCGAGCGCAAGTCCGGTGGTGACGATTGCAAAGTCAATTCCAGGACAACCTCTTCGCCCCGATCCGAACGGTATAAACTCGAAATCCAGCCCTTTAAAATCGAAGCTTTTGCTGTTCAAGAACCTCTCGGGACGAAACTCCTCGGCCTCCTCCCACGAGGCCGGGTCCCTGCCGATCGCCCAAGCGTTGACCACCATCCTCGTACCTTTCGGGACGTGATAACCCAACACTCGGGCGTCCTCCATCGACTCTCTCGGGAAAAGTATGGGAGCAGGAGGATGCAACCTTAGCGTCTCCTTGATCACCGCCTTCAAGTACGGCATTCCCTGCACTGTCTCCTCTCCAACCTCCTCTTTCCATCCAACTATTTGTCTGATCTCTTCTTGAGCCTTGGCCATGGTTTTTGGGTGCCTGATGAGTTCCGCCATCGCCCAGTCTATGGTCGTGTTGGTTGTATCAGTCCCGGCGGTGAACATGTCCTGCACAGAGATTTTGAGTAAATCCGAGAATCTGGGATTTGTCTATTTTTAAGCGAAGCGAGAAAGATCTTGTACCAAAATGACGGCCTTTATACTTTCCCGGCTGAGTGAATCGCTGCTGTCGTTGCGCAGAGAGAGCAACACATCGACCATGTCGGTTCTGCGAGCATCGTGATCATCGGAGAAGATGATCCTATCGCTCTCGTGCTCCTTGTTGGCCTAGAATCGGATACGATAGCCCACAACACCCAAGAACAAAACAAGAAGAATAGGACAGAATAGAGACTTCACTAATGAAAGGAAACCTTACAATGAGATGAGATACTACATGCCTCTCAACCCTTTATATAGCATCACAAATGCTAAGAGCACGAACCATGAGATCCACAAAAATAGGATCTAGATGAGATCCACAAAAATAGGAAGACTAATTCTAGACTTTATTCCTTAAAGCTAGGAAAGTTTATCACTGCTAATAGAGACTTCACTAATGAAAGGAAACCTTACAATGAGATGAGATACTACATGCCTCTCAACCCTTTATATAGCATCACAAATGCTAAGAGCACGAACCATGAGATCCACAAAAATAGGATCTAGATGAGATCCACAAAAATAGGAAGACTAATTCTAGACTTTATTCCTTAAAGCTAGGAAAGTTTATCACTGCTAATGTAAGGAAAGAAAAAATACGTAGCTAAATAACATGTCTGGATTATACTCACATTACCCCTCCTAATCCTGACATGATTCTAAGTCACGGACGCCGAGTAGTTGTCGCATGGCAGCTTCACTTCTGACAATGCTTTAGTTATTATATCGGATCGCTGTTCTCCGGTATTTTCGAACTCAACCACAATATGTCCATCTTTGGCACCAGGGGCAGTCCATCTGTCCGTACCACGAACAAGTCCATCTCGTCCGCTATCCATGGCTCCATTTCTTTGGCACATGTCGAGTGCTCGCCCATGGCTCTTCGGCACCACCACCTCTTGAACAAGTCTCATCGCTCTCTTTTGCGTGACCGGAAGCAGTCCGGGCACCGCCCATTCGCTGCCAAACAAGTCGTCTGCTGCTTGGCAACACGGCGGGTCCATCATCTGCTGGCCGGACAAGTCCATCATCGCCTTTCATGTCCATCCCGCTGGCTATGTTGCATACCGCCACCCGCCAACTGGCCTTGCCAAGTCGCCCAGTGCCTGGGCTCCGGTATCATCTCGCTTGGTATAGCTAGCTCGCGCCCATGCCACACTTGCTGGTTTGCAAGTCTTCCTCTGTAAGACTTGGGCGGGCATGCTGCTTTTCAGGCATGCCTTGCACGCATGCCCGACTCGAATGTATGCCAAGTCCTGAGACTTGCACATGGACAGATGCCCGCGCCAGCCATCGGCCCTTGCATGTGCCCTAGCTTGGATTTTCTAGTCTTCTAGGAAGCTGCTTGAATATCTTGAGGTTTGTATGATTTGTTCGTTTTTGCTCGAAGATCAAGAGCTTCTCGCTCCTATCAATCACCTTCATGGTATCTTCTTTCATATGCACTTCATTCTCAGACTTATGCCAATTGAAAAGTTTGAATGTAGTATACCTCGTGGAGAGCCTTCCATCGCCATTCTTGCATTCGAACACAACCGTACCCTTGCCCATGATCTCAATGGTTGATCCATCGCCAAGTCTCACCCTCCCGGTGATGGTTTCATCTAGTTCTTGAAACTTCTCGCGATGGCCAAAGGTACCAGACGTCTTTATCTTCTTTCTTAACAGTACATCTCGGAGCAACCTATCTTCACAGCGCATGGTATCCTGACGCTCACGCCTAGTGTCGACTCGTGGGACACGGCATCATCATCGATCTTGGCTCTCGTGGTGCAAGTGCGCGCCATTGTCATCATCTTGTAGCATTCTCTTGTCATGACACTTTATCGAGCTTTACTGTGTCTGACTGTCCTGGGTTGCCCTTCGCGCTGCTGCCGTACGAGCGCCTTACCAGGGCTACTAGGATCCGAATCGCCCTTTCCTCTCATCCGCCCTCACGTAAGTCGATGGAGCTCACCTTCGTTGGTTGTTCTTTGCGTCAGTCGTAGTTAGTCGTTGTTCCTGCGCCTTGATCCTAGCCTCCTCAAATGGTATAGACTCAAGGTTGAAGCCAATCAAGAGGCACAATAGAGAAGAATCGGTGAGGTAATCGATTTTTACCAACGAGGAATCTTCAAGTGTGGCTCAAGGGTGGAGAATTTCTTTAGGCTTGAGTTGCCAAGCAAACTCATCAATCGTTGTCTCTTTCATCGAGAGCGCGTCAAACTTCAGATGTTTGTACACGTGCTTTCTTCACCCGATCACTACCAAGGTACCTCGTCTTGAGGTCCTGTTCTTCTTCGCGTCTTTTTGCGATGCGGAGAAGGATGTTCTGACACACTGTCGAGCTGTATCCCGCACTCCCCTGCACTGGCTCCTTCGGCTCCACCCTCCCAGGACTCCATCTCGCATCATTTCGCCTTTCCACACAGTGTAATTGTGAGGACTTAGCATCGGATAGAGAAATGACACTCCGCCGTTCTCCTTTACTAGGATGCTCGACATTTTATAGAATCGTAGATTCTTGGATGTCTTATACTACCAACGCTCTGATACCAAATGTTGGCCTAGAATCGGATACGATAACCCACAACACCCAAGAACAAAACAAGAAGAATAGGACAGAATAGAGACTTCACTAATGAAAGGAAACCTTACAATGAGATGAGATACTACATGCCTCTCAACCCTTTATATAGCATCACAAATGCTAAGAGCACGAACCATGAGATCCACAAAAATAGGATCTAGATGAGATCCACAAAAATAGGAAGACTAATTCTAGACTTTATTCCTTAAAGCTAGGAAAGTTTATCACTGCTAATGTAAGGAAAGAAAAAATACGTAGCTAAATAACATGTCTGGATTATACTCACACTCTTGAGTATCTTCTCCACGAAGGCGTCGAAGTCTGACGATGCCTTTTTCACCTTCGCATCCAATCCACTTAACCAGTCGAGCCATGCGAGCCAGGGCGAGAAGTCACGCATCGGAAATGAGCCGCCCACCGCCTCAACCACATGGGTGTGGAGAGAGAGCTCTGCTCTCCCGCCTCCCTCCCCCTTCTTCCCAAACAACACCCGGCAAAGCACGTCGCACGTGAAGGCGGAGATCAGCTCAGTGACATTCACCGGACTGCTGGCTGCGCAGGCGCAGCGGACGGTGGATACGAGGCGGGACGCCTCCTCTGCTCTGACGAAGCGGAAGGAGTGGACACGCTTGGGG
This sequence comes from Zingiber officinale, assembly GCF_018446385.1. Classification (NCBI taxonomy): domain Eukaryota; kingdom Viridiplantae; phylum Streptophyta; class Magnoliopsida; order Zingiberales; family Zingiberaceae; genus Zingiber; species Zingiber officinale. The sequence goes on from NC_056006.1 coordinate 81,526,360, forward strand.
CTGAGCAGGTGCACGACGCAGATGCGGCGCACCCGCCGCCAGTACTCCCCGTACTTGGACAGGGCGATATCGCGCGCGCCGTAGAAGAGGCGGTCGGCCAAGCTGGTGTCGGGGCGGCTAGAGAAGGCGTGGTCGTTGGTCTTCATCACGTCTTCTGCGGCAGCAGGGGAGGAGACTACGACGGTTGGGATGGGGCCGAAGTAGAGGAGCATGACGGGGCCGTGTTTGGCGGAGAGAGTCCGCATGGAGCGATGAGCGAGGGGGCCAAGCTGGTGCAGGTTTCCGATGAGAGGGAGTGTCGGCGGCGAGGGGATTCGGATCTTCCTCTTAGGTGGCCGCCGGAGGAAGAAGAACGCGGAGATGAAAAGCAAGGCGGCGAGGATCCATGAGGGAGAGAATGGGGGGAGAAAAGTAGCAGCCGACAAGATCACAGACATGACGGCTGATGATGGCTTTGGCTCGCGGGGGTGAAATAATATATACATGAACAATTTAGACCACCTTTTAATTATTTTTTTTATTAAAATTACTATAATAATATTAACATTGAAATAATTTTGATCAATATTATAGTAATTTTAAGTAAAGTAAAATAATTTTGATTAGGTTTAGGCTAATTTTGAGCTAATATTATAGGAGTCTTCGAGTCATGGTATCGCAGTAAGATATCCAAATTATCATTTAGATACTCACGATTTGAACTCAAGTTACGGTGTATTTGAAAGAATTTTTCTTCCAAATGGAGGCGTAATCAAAGGATACTGAACGTCTAGACTGGTCGTCATGTGTGCTTCCTGATTTATCCTGGTGGTCGGTGAGAAACTTTCGTGGGATCGGACCGATCATCCGAAGAGATAGTCAATGAGGCTAACTGAGATTATCATTTTTTTAACTAAATTATTGTATCAACAAATGAAATATTCTGGAGCTTCTTTTTAAAGGTGATCCGTTACTTTAGCGGTTCTCTTAGTATCGGCTTTATGAATATGGAGGGAGGTACATATAAGTACACAGATTATAGACGCATAGTAGAATAAACCTCGGGTCATTAATTTTTAAAAATTGATATTTAACTATTATGTTAGAGATATCATAGGTCTATCATCTTCACTACGACTTCAGGATCTGAGCTTCCTTTTAATTTTTGATTAACAATTGACAAGTGTGTCATGTGCAATCAACGTGACCATTTTAGATGAAATTTGTGAACTTTGGTGATGCTCATGCACCCACTCGTACTGCTACAGAAGTGGCCTGTTCAATTGAGATTAGATTTCTATTTAAAACTCTGTTAGATAAAATTCAACTCAAGTTCTTAATCCATAAGACATATGATCATTTAATTACCTCAGCAAAGGAGGGCAAGTGGAGTTGGCAAAATAGGACGAAGACAAAGATAACTTAAATTAAAAGTATTCTTCCGTCATGCTAGCGATTGAAATCTTTCTTTTTCATAAACTACTAGCTTGTTCTTAGCCAAGCAGGATATCAGATTAATTAAAAGAAGGAAAAGTTGCGTGGAAAGGAACACATCCCATTGAAAATAATTGGGCACCTTCCAAATCAAATAGCATAGCCTTCCGAGAGCCCAAGTAGCATATTTGTTGATGTTGATTCAATAATAAGTTCGGGTCCGATGGCTCTACCTCCAGATGCCACAACTTACTCATCCATTGTCGAGGTAGTGTTTTAGAGTCTCACCGATTGTGCAAATGATTCGAATGAAGTTGAATAATATAAAAATATTAATATTTAAGTTCATGTTCAAAAAATATACATGATATTCAAAGTTTGAAAATATAAAAATTTTTAGCTCAAGCTCGATTCGAAATAAATTTGAGTTCGAGTTCGATTTAAATTGTTTGAATCTTGATTCGAGTATATTCAAACTATAATTAAAAATAACTTTAATTTGAATTCTAATTATTCTAGCTTTAATCTGAATATATTTAAATTAAAATTATATAACAATAGTTAGAATTCAATTTGAATTCAACTTGTGAGCGGCTCCTGAGCATTCGAACAAAATATTATAGGTTCAAACTCAGCTCAAAAAAATTATCGAACATGTTCGAGTTGATAGAACTTGTAAAACCTAAGTCACATAGATTTTAAGAACTGTATAAAAATTCGTATATAGAAAATATAAAAACATATGAGCATAGATCTAGTTTCAATAATTTATCATGACATAACAACATAAAGAATAATCAAAGACAAAGGAACCTTATTGAAAAGATATCTTTGTCTTTTGCGTCGTCCAGAAATAAACCTTGAGGAAAAAGAAGAAGCGGAGCAGAAGCAAAAGGAAGGTCTTCCAAGATGATGCCCTAAACCCTTGGGGATCAACCCTATATATAGTGAATATCTATTATCAACCCATAGATAATAATAGATGCAGGACTATAGGTTCTACACATACAAGGTCTACATCCAACAACCGAAACCTAAAAAACCTAAGTTAGATCACATTAATGGAATCGGTTTGTATTCATATGCACAACTTATAATTAAGTCCACTAATTAGAAATAATAATCAACAATCTCCTACTTGAGCTACTTGTGAGTTGTATATAAAATACAAGTAAAATTTTAATTGATATCAAACTTTATGGGTACAGAATACCCTTGTAAATAATCTAGTCTATTAACTTCATTAGTATATGACTAAAGAGGTCATAACTACTGTATATAATCGTAATAAGCCCCAACAGTGATCATAATTCCAATGTCATTAATGACGTAGTTCAAAATGTAGATGCATGTGTAGAGTGAAAATTACATGAAATGTGATTAGTACATGTCAATTTTCTATTGGTCCTAAAATAACCTCAAAAAAGGTTAGAACATATTTGTGAAATACTTTATGCTAAACTGTAATAATAAATCATGATCAACTTTATGATTCCAAAATGAATCTATATCATATTTACAAACACCAAATACTAAATAACAGTAGTAAATGATGATATCATAGTCAGTGTGAAACAAATATATAAATTCCCATTAATATTTTGAACTTTAAGTACGTATAATAATCAAAATAAATATTTATCTTTATTAATTAACATAGAGTAATAAAATAAATACAAACTCCTACTAGATGAGTTCTTCTTCCATAAGAAGGACTACTATATCCACAACATACACATAAAATATCTTAGGCACCAAGTCTTTTGTGAGTGGATCGGCCAATATGGAATTTATGCTGATGTGCTTTACCATGATCTGACAACTCTGAACTCTTTTTTTAACTGCTAGAAATTTGATATCGATGTGCTTAGATTTCGACAAACTGCGATTGTTCTTGGCATAAAGTTCTGCGACTTTATAATCACAATAGATCTTCAGTCGTCTGTCAATGCCACCAACGATTTGTAATGCTGTGATAAAGTTCCGCAACCAAATCTCATGATTGGATGCTTCATAGCATGCTACCAACTCTACCTCCATAGTAGAAGTAGCTACTAGCGTCTGCTTGATGCTCTTCCAAGATATAGCCTCTCTATCAAGCATAAAGATATAGCTCGAAGTGGACCTCCTGCTATTCAAGTATTCAACAAAATCGGAGTCTGAATATCCAATCACCTCCAGGTGATCTGATCTCTAATACGTAAGTATATCCTTTAGTTCTTTGCAAATACTGCATCACTCTTTTAACTGCTTTCCAGTGTGACGGTCCTGGATTACTAACATATCTACCTAATATCCTCACTATAAATGCTATATCTGGTCACGTACAAACTTGTGCATACATGAGACTTCCCACTGCTGATGCATATAAGAATTGTTCCATCTTCTTTATTTTAAATTCAAGCCATAGACACTGCTACAAGTTGAATTTGTCACCAAGTGTACAGTTCTGCATACCATACGTTATAAGCACTTTTTCAATATATACCTATTGTGAAAGTCTAAGAATCTCTCTTGAACGATCATGACAGATCTGTATGCCTAAAATGAAGGATGCTTCATCAAAATCTTTTATTTTAAAACTACTAGATAAAAATGACTTGGTTTCATGCAACATACCTTTGTTATTGCTTGCAAGTAATATATCATCCACGTACAAAACAAGTATAACAAACTTACTCCCATTAAACTATATACTGATTAACGGGGTTCTCCTTAAATCCAAATGAGATAACCACTTGATCAAATTTTTGGTACCACTGACGGGACGCCTGCTTTAAGCCTAAATGAACTTCTTTAATCTGCATACTAGGTGCTTTAAGTCCTTAGACTCAAAGTTCTCTGGTTATACCATATATATAGACTCCTCTATGTCTCTATTGAGGAATGCAGTCTTTACATCCATTTGATATAGCTCTAAATAATACTAATCTACAAGTGCCATGATTACCCTAAGGGAGTCTTTCATCGACACAGGTGAGAAAGTCTCCTTGTAATCAATGTCTTCTTTCTGAGTGAATCCCTTATTAACAAGACGAACCTTATACTTTTTGACTTGTCCCTTGAATCTCATTTGGTTTTAAATATCCATTTACATCCAACAAGCTTTTTACCTTTAGGTAATTTAACAAGTTCCCAAACGTCATTATTTGCCATAGACTTTAACTATTTTTGCATGACATTAATTCACCTTTTAGGGTTAAAGCATTATTTGATTTCTTGGAAAGATATAGGATCACTTTACAACCCTATGTCAAAATCATGCTCTTGGAGATAAACATAATCATAAGAATTAGTGGTTCACCGTTCCCTTGTGGATCGCCTTAAAGGTGCTTGTATTTGAGGTTGTTGAGGTACTTACTCATCAATATGAGGAAATACTTCAATTTCAGTGGTAGACTCCTCTAATTACATTGGAGATATCATGGAAATATTTTAGTTTACTACACTCACTGGATGTGTGATACCCATAATGTTCGGTATGATAATCACACCGCTACTGATCACACTAGTAGTGACCACAAGAGGATTGCCAATGCATTCCTCAAAAGATACTTCCCTGACCTTATCACTCTCACTGTCATAAATGAACTTAGCATTTCTCATTTCGAAAAAGGATCTATTAGAGGGATCATAAAATTTATACTCTCTTGACTTCTCAGAATAACCTATAAAATTATAACTAATTGTTCTTGAGTCCAGTTTCCTTTTGTTAGGCCTGTAATACCTAACCTCAGCTGGACAACTCCAGACGTGTAAATGTCTAATGCGCTTTCTACCCATCGACATCTCGAATGGGGCTTTTGTTACTACCTTACTAATTACTCTATTGAGTAGATAAACTATAGTCTTGAGTGCTTCATCCCACAAAAACTCAGATTGAGAAGTGAAAGTCATTATACTTTTTACCATGTCTTTTAGGGTTCGATTGTGATGCTCAGCTACACCATTCTAACTAGGTGTATCAAGCATGGTATATTGAGGCACAATTCCACACCTGACAAGCTAGTTCACAAAAGGTCCTGGATGTTGTTCACCTGATCCATCATATCGACTGTAATATTCACCTCCACGGTCGGATTAGATGACTTTAATTTTCTTACCTAGTTGAAGTTCAACTTCAGCTTTGAAAATTTTGGACATGTCTAGAGATTGCGATTTCTCATGAATAAGGTACAGATAGTCAAATCTGGAATAGTCGTCTATGAAGCTAATAAAATATGTGTGTCCATTCCAAGATGTCTTAGGGAATAATCCACAAATGTCTATATGTATTAGCTCTAAAACGTCACTGTAACAGCTAGCCCTCTTTTTCCTTTTGTTAGTGGTCTTCCCTTTAACACACTCTATGCAGACATTAAAGTCTAACATGTCAAGGGAATCGAGAATTCCATGTGACATTAACCTTTCTAGACATTGTTTAGATATATGTTCTAAACGCCTATGTCACAACATAGAAGAATTTTCATCGGACAATTTGTGTTTCATACCTATAATAGCTAAATTGACTTCTAAACTAACAAATTTGAGAAGTTTACCCTTCTTTACATGCCAGTTGGCATACTTGAGGCAATTTTTCTTCATATGACCTTTTTTCTTGCAAAAAAAAACAAGTGAATTCCTTATCCTACTTCTTGTGCTCCTTATGACCATTGCCTCCATAATTTGCAGTTTGTTTTTTTTCTTTTTTATTGATCCTTTTTTGCTTCTTGCTCATACTTTGAGTATTAGATGCTAAGTGAGCACTCTTAGATGTCTCAATCTTTAGTCTCCTCTCCTCTTGCATGGATTGAGCAACGAGCTCATTCAATGCCCACTTTTCCTTTTGAGTATTATACAATATTTTAAAAGGAGTGAATAATGCAGGCAGAGACATCAAGACAAAATGCACTGACATACCCTCAGATATATCAAGTTTTAGTGCTTTCAGACTTGTCACTATATTGGACATCTCCATAATGTACTCCCTTATGTTTCTTTTACCACTGTACCACATGGTTACCAACTTTGTAAGAAGTGTGGTAGCCTCGACTTTTTCATTTGAGGTGAATCGATTTGTCAATTGGTCCAGGAAACTTTTAGCATCTCCTCCCTCTATTATTGAGCCCTTTATTGGTGCCAATATGGAAAGTCTCATGAGACTCATATACATATTATTTGATTTCTCCCACAACTAAAATTCAATCCTCTGCTCTATAATGTTAGTACTGGTCAGAGGTGCGAGGTGATCATTCCTTAATGCATAATCTAAGTTCATGCAACCTAAGACTATGATTATGTATTCTTTCCATTCAGTAAAATTCGAACCAGTTAGTATTGAGATGTTATTAATACTAATAGTTACAGATTGCACTGAAATTAAAGAGAGAAATATATTTAACCTCATGATTTAACTAAAGCCAAGAACATATAAGTAACATAAAATTATGTAAATAAAATAAAATTTTAAATGCATATAAATGAGCTCTTTATGAGATACCAAGTACAATATAATGTGTCTTCCTTTAGGTTGACACATTATTTATTAGTGATACTCTCTGATATAACTTAAACTTTAATTGACCACATAATGTGTCTTCCTTTGGGTCGACCTATTATGCACATAATGACACTTTATATGAGTTATAAATTGATCTATAGCTGACAACTTTAATCTGCCATGTAATATGTTTTCCTTTGGGCCGATATATTTTGGTATTATCTGAATAAAATAAATTCTATTCCATAGTTGTAGGTTATCTTAAACATATATCTTGCATAAAAGTAACTTTCCTTTTGACCGATTACTCTTAGCATAGATATACGTCTATCAATATAAAATGCACTAAACCTACCTAAGGCCGGTGTCTTCCTTTGGGCCGACACGATAGTTCAACTTAGTAGCATGTTATGTAGATAAATCCAAAAAATCCTAAGAACTTTAACCAAACATATAACCATTTAATCAATCTTAATAATCCAAAATTAAATTTATTAATCAATTATTATCATATAATAATCGATTGATTTTATCTAATCAATTATCATAATTAATTAAAAAGTCTATATATATATATATATATAATCTTAAGAAGCTACAGCGTCCTTTAAGTTCTTTGATTAAATCATTAATTAAATTCCTTCTAATTGATTTTAATGATTGCATCATGCATGAAACATTATTTAATGCAATATAAATTATTCTTTTAATACCATTTAATCAATTATTTTAATACCATTTAACCCTATTCAGGTTGTTGTTGCATACAGAAAAATCAATTTATTCGATTGAAAATAAATTTCAATCGATTAGCAATTTAGTCAATTCTCATGTAAGAAAAGAATTAGAATTGTAAACAAAATTAATATTATTTAACGAAGAAAACATTCTTGATCGATCTAAACAAATCTTAATCGATCAAAGCAAATCTAAGAACCATCTTACTCAATTGATGTTGTCACAACTTAAGGTTGATAATCGATTAAATTTTTTTTAATCGATTGAGGTAGTTTAATCGATTGGTTGATCAATCAGAAATCAATTCTTTATTCGATTCCATCATCTTAATCGATTAACCAATCGATTGGTGCCAACTCAATTGATTAACTAATTGGTTGACACCAATTGATTACGGATGGTTCTGTTCGCTAATTTTGAGTTGGTAATCGATTGACCAAACAAGCCAATTGATTGAATCATCATGCTTTTGACATAAAAATTAAGTTAAACACAACGATTCTTCCACCGTTCTTTGTGTTCTCACAAAACTACAAGAAACATGGGAAAGCAAGTCTTTTCTAGTTTTTCTTATATGATTTTTGACGATCAATAAATTAGGAAAACTTAATCTAGCATATAAATAATAAATCAAAGAAAAACATATACTATATTGTCATGAAAATAAGAAGAAACGGAGTCTTGACTCTGATACCAATTGATAGAACTTGTAAAATCTAAACCGCATGGATTTTAAGAACCATATAAGAATTCACATATAGGAAATATAGGAACATATGAGCATGGATCTAGTTTCAACAATTAATCATGACACAACAACATAAAGAAATAACCAGAGATAAAGGAACTTGATTGAAGAGACATCCTTGTCTTTTGCATCGTCTAGAAATAAACCCTGGGGAAGAAGAAGAAGAGGAAAGGAAGCAAAAAGAAGGTCTTCCAAGGTGCTTAAGGTTAACAGCGCCAAAAAACTCAAGGTCTAATGGGGAACCATGAGTTGTGTCAAGATGATGCCCTAAACCCTTGGGGGTCAACCCTATATATAATGGACATCTATTATCTGCTCATAAATGATAATAGATGCGGGACTATAGGTTCTACATATATAAGGTCTACATCCAACAACCAAAATTAAAAAAAAACCTAAGTTAGATCATATTAATGGGTTTGGTTTGTACTCATATCACCAACATGATTTCAGCTCAAATTTGATAATTTCGAATACAAATAGAATATTTTCGAGTTAGCTTGAAAAGCTAACGAACCACCTCAATTCATTTGTACCCCTAGTCTTTGTTGGGTCACTTCGGGAGCTAGAAGGGGGGAGGTGGGGGGTGATTAGCTCCATTCGCTTGGTCGATGAGTTGTTGCAGTGGAAAACACTCAAGCAAAAGCTAGCGCCAAAATTTATTTGGTATCCATCTCAAATAAGGTGACTAATCCAATGATCTGGTCATTTCTCACACATCTACTATTAAAACACTTCTTCTCAGAAATACTCCGGAGGTGGACAAACCTTATACAAGACTCCAATACACTAAGAAGAAACGGAGAAGCTAATTTAAACAAATCTTACAAGATTTGCAACATTGAAATCCTAGCTTGCTCCTTCTTGCTTGTCCACCTCTTGATCAACTTGAAAATGCAACAACACTTCCCTCTAACTCTTCAAGAAATTTAGTGAATTGGAGAGAATCGGTGAAGAAAATGGGAACAGAGAAGTTGCTGCAATAGTGCTTGCGTCCACCTTTTTCTTTGGCTCTTCGGGCGCATTAATCAATTAAGAATCTCCTTAATCGACTACCACATTAGCAAACTGCATAATGAATATTTTTCTAAAGCTTCATCGATTATGCATGCCTAATCGACTAGCCTGATCGATTAGGCATGCTTTTGTTTGAGCGAGCATGTCTTGTAGGCGATTAAGCAACCTTGATTAATTGATTACCAAAGCTTTTGTGCATTCACGAATTCCTGGCTTAAGCGATTAATCTAATCGCTTAAGCCAAGCTGAAACTCACTGTGCTTCACGAAATTCTGGCTTAAGCGATCAAGTTGATCGCTTACCGATCTTAAGTGATTAGAGCAATCGCTTAAGCTATGGTAATCGATTATCCTAATCGATTACCAAACCCTAATTTTCAAACTTAAGTCTAGGGTTCCTTCACCAAACATCCGGTCAACCGTGACCTATTGGGACTCGTCTTTACCTAGCATCCGGTCAACCTTGACTTACTAGGACTTCTTTACTAAGTGTCCGATCAATCTTTTGACTCACTTGGGCTTTTCTCCTCGTGCCAAGTGTTCGGTCAACCTTGGCCCACTTGGACTTTCCACCTCATGCCAAGTGTCCGGTCCTTCATGACCCACTTGGACTTCCAATCACTAGGTGTCCAATTAACCATTGACCCACCTGAACTTTCAACTTCCTAGCTTCACTCACCAGGACTTCCTCACTGCCTAACTTCACTCACTAGGGCTTTTCACCTGACTTCACTTACTAGGACTTTTCATCACCTACTTGACTCTTCTTCACATCGAATTGGTCAACCTTAACCAATCTCCCTAAATGGATAATTGCATTTGCAATCTCTATGTATTGTCAAACATGAAACCTCAAACATCAAGACTCAAGCTTAAGCCAACTCAAGTTTAGTTAAACTGGTCAACCTTGACCTAGGAAAATTACACCAATAATCCCCCCTTTTTGATGTTTGACAATACGTTTAAGTTTGACTAATCCCAGAGCCTCAACTTCTTCTTCATGCCAAAGCATGAATGAGGATTTTCTTCATTCTCCCCCTTAACATAAGGGTCTCACAATCTCCCCCTATGAATATAGAGAATTTTCTAACTTAAACCCTACATTCTCCCTCTTTGGCATACATCAAAAACTCTTCTTCTTAAGAGTTATCTCATGTTGTTCACAATCTCACTTGTTATTCACAATATCACCATGAAGGTCTCATACCCTTTATTGTACCCAATGCTTACCCTAGAGCATACTTCCATTATAGAATGCTCATCCTAGAGCAATCACTCATTACAATGAAGATTTCTAATCTTCCATTGTTTTTTAATTCTCAACCTTGAGCATGCATAACAATGAAGGTTTCCACCTTCCATTGTTCCATTGCTTACAAATAAAATGTAAAACATGCTTTTAAGGAATAACATCCCCTCAAAACATGTTCTAATTTTCTACCATTGCACTAATAATGATTTAAAATTCCTAAACATTTAGAAATCCCAAAATTTGAAGTTTTGAGGTTCAAAATTTAAATTTGAAACTTACTCATCATAAACTTCAACTTAGTCTTCTTTTAACCAAACCTTTCTTGTTTCAACAAGAAAACTATCCTTAAATGCTTATCCACTTCCTAGGGTTAGGAATAGTTAACAAGACTAAACATGACTTAATCAACTTAAATAAACTTTTTAAGCTGAAATTAGGGCCTTAAATGCTTAAACAAAGCTCTTAATCACTTAAGCCCAACACTAATTAATTAGAGTTGGGATTTAATCAATTACCGAGTGTTAATCGATTGCTCTAATTGATTAACCTTCTTAATTGATCACAATGATCGATTCCATGAGCCACTATGATCACGGGAATTCACCTTAATTGATTGACTGAATCGATTAAGCTTGTGTAATCGATTGCCCTAATTGATTACAATTTCTGAATTTCTGAAATTAATTTCGGCCTAAATTCAGAAATGTATAAATAATTCTATAAAATTTTAAAAATCATGAAAATTCATATAGACATTATTTATGTCATATAGTATCATAAAAAAAATAATTTTATAAGAAAATACATCCCATTTTCAAAGTTGACACAAAGTTGACATAAAATTAAAAACTCTTACAAACTTTAATGTTTCTTCTAAATTTGTGTCTAACTATACAATGGTGATTCCTATCAAAAGGTAGCCTTCACCAAGATTTTCCAAAATCATTTTGAAATGATTTTCAATACCAATTTTCAACCATGTTCCTTGGGCTAAATGCATATGACTTGTACACTAGCTTTTCCAATGATTGGATAACAAATAATCTATGTGTTTTGATGAATTTAAATTCAAAAAAATGCACTAAATCGACATCTTGAGTTATAGCCTTCAGTAGTTAGGACAATGTCCAGGTTTCTTTTCTAATCTATATAATTGGGACCAGTAAGTTTGTTCTCTTTCAGTATAATAGCCAGTGGGTTGAAAGTCATCCTAAGAATCATAAAATAAACTTTTGGTCAAGACTCTAAATTTAGAATAATATTGATTCCTCAAACAATATTATTTAAATTTACTAACACCTCAAAACACCGTGAATTTTGTATGCCACGTTAGTGTGGACGTATACAAATTCATCATTTATAAGAGGAGGTTTACCCATTAATTTTATTATCTTGTCATCCTAACTTTATGACAAATAAAATCAATAGTTGGTTTTCCTTTGGTCTCAAATAATAGCAGTCACTCCGTTGGGGAGGATACTATTAAATACACCTAAGTGTATACCATTACTTGATACTTAGTCCATTAAATAGGATTGTGCCCCTTCAGTTGGAGAAGATCACACGCTCTTAAATAATTTCCTATAACCATTTATAAAGGAAGTTTGATCTAGTGATTCGTAAACAAACTCATCCGTTGTGGAAGGAGGCACTCAGAGCCAACACGCAAGTTTGTTCCGGTTCTCCTGTACAAAAATTTTGTACAAGTCCTGAACCTTTCCTAACAACCTATTATGTTCTTTAGAAATTAAATTTGGAATCGCAAACAGAACTTAACATTATTGATTCTAAATTTAACTTATCTGTTCTTAGAGGTTTAGACTTGGATCGCAAACGATGCTTACATTATTAATCCAAATCCACCTATGTTACAAATTTGATTAAATATTTATTTCAGTGATTGGCTTTCAGGTTAAACATAGCAAGGTACTAGGCCTTCTTGGGTATGAGATCATCCACCACTTCCTAGACAAAGCTTTTCAACGAAATTCAATATTTAATTTCATTACAGTAACCCTAGGTTTAACCATTAAGAATAATTGAATCACAAGATCGAAAAACAAAAGAAACACAAAGTCGAATCATAAATCTAAATAGTAGAATCGTTAGCCTCTTGTATTTGGTATTTCAAGATCTAAACAAAAGAACAAACTAGTTATGATGCGGAAACTAATAACTAGTTATACCTTTTGTAGCTTATAGACCTCAGGATCTTCTATCATATTCCTCTTCTTATCTCGGATGTCGTGTGGACAACTATCTACCAAGACGAGAATCCACCCAAACCTCCTTCTTCTCCTTGCAAGTTTCGGCCACCAACAACCTCCTTGAGATGAAGAACTTTGGCCACCAACCAAGCTCCAAGGGATGTTAAAAAACAAAGCCCCCTTTCTCTCCTTCATCTTCTCAAAAAATCGTACCAAAATCTCCCAAGACTAGATGCAGGCCACCAAAGAAGAAGAGAAGAGGAAGATAGAGATGGCCGCCACCACCAAGGAATAGAAGAGGAATAATAGATGTGTTGTTATGTGGTGAGGCACCTCTACCTCTCTTTTATATTCCTTGGTCAACAAGAAAAGTTTTAAACATAATTAAAACTTTATTTCCTTATTTTTTTAATGACTAATAAGGAAAATTTAATTAAAATTTCCTCTTAATCCATCTTGTGTAAGTCCCAAAAAAGTTTTAAACAAAAAAAAAATATATTTATTTCATTTTAAAATTAAAATTTCTTTAAATTTTGGTTATAAAAGGAAACTTTTATAAATTAAAATCTCTCTATTAAAACATGTGGATAATTACAAAAAGGAAAGTTTTCTACAAAATTAAAATCTTCCTTTTAACTACAAATAAGGAAATATATCAAACCTTTCTATTAATCCTTTGTAGAAACTATAAAAGGAAAAATTTAATTTTAAAACTCTTTTAAATCATATAAGGAAATATTTTAAAATTAAAATCCTTTTATTTATGTGTGGCCACATACTTACAGACTGACCTACTATGATCCCTTCTAACTAACTCTGGTCTCCAAGCTAGGCTGACCACCTTAAGTGGGTAAGAAGTTGTATAAGACTTTATAAATAAGAGGCTACGGGTGGAGAGAGGAGGAATTTGTTTGGTCTCCTCGATGAACTTGAGCTCCGTGGCTTAGCCAACACCCAACTCAAGTTCATCAATAATAACTCATACCACTAAAGAGTTATTATTGAACTACCGCACCAATCTCATATTACTATATAAGCTCCTTCTTATCATGAGTGTGTTAATCTCCCTGTGTTTAAGATATCGAATGTCCACTAATTAAATGAGTTACTGACAATTCACTTAATTAATATCTAGCTCCAAGAGTAGTACCACTCAACCTTGTCGTCATGTCGGACTAAGTCCACTTGTAGGGTTTACATGATAATTCTAATGAGCTCCTCTTAAGGACATCATCAACCTAGATTCCTAGGGCACAGTTTCCTTCTATAATCAACAACACAACTATAAATAATATTATTTCCCAACTTATCGGGCCTATTGATTTATCGAACTAAATCACACCCTTTGATAAATTAAAGAAATAAATATTAAATATATGCGCTTGTTATTATATCAGGATTAAGGCTTTTACTTCATAATAACAAGATCTTATTCTTTTGTGATCGGTATAAAAAAAGGTAGATCCGCTACATAGCGGCCCCCTAGTGCCAGCACCGCGGATGGAGGGAGGTTCATGCGGTACACGGGCCATGGCGCGCGGGGTAAACCCGGTCGTGAGTTCTGAGCCGACCCTGGCCGTATGCGCCGAGAGAATACCATCGCTTGCAAATGCAGCATTGCATGCAGTGATCGATTAAAAACTGGCCAATGGTCATTGTACGCCGGGTGTACTGGTGTATTTATAATCAGATAGCTAATACCCAAATTACTTTCGACTGTTCGATTGTTTTGTTCTCTCAGTGCAGTGGTGAGCTCTTGTTTATAATTTATAAGGAGCTGATAACATGATCTTGTGTGTGTGACACCACACACCGTATTATACAATATAAATTAAATTGAAACGACTTCTATGTGGCGTATAAATGCGCATTTATTAGTGATTCTTTGTTTTGAAATAAATGTTGCAAAAGCTAGGCTTTTGGTGCTCTGGCTTTAACGATCTCCACCTTATGCTAAAAGACTATCATGCATGTGGCGCCATACATCTGATTCTCATTCCTTCAACATGTCGTCCAGCTTTCGCTAGAAGGAGCCTTAGTGAAAAGGATACTGCTTGAGATGTCTATTTGATCACGATCTTAGCGACAATAACTTCTCCATAAGCTTTCTGATGTCTACCGTGTCGGTGGTATGAGCTACATGTGTTTACTCGCCTTATGGGCTGGTGGTTCCTTAAATTTTGCTCTTGCTATTATCACAATTAATTATGATGATTTTGGGCAAACCAAATCACATCTAAATCGTATGAGTTCCTAAGCCTCGGCTATTTGGGCGCCTCAGGCTGCCCGGCGTGCACTCGACTTCCGTGGTTGAGTGCGAAGCAGCATTACCTTGTGCTCCTCCATTGTCCACCCCTAAAGTAAACACATAGCTTTGATGTAGACTTACTATTGTCCTATATCGTTGGAAGTCAGTGTAACCCACACGTGAAATCATCATCTGGTCGCTTATAAACAACAATAGATCTTTAGTCCTTCCTTCTTCTATCTGATATATACTTTATTCTTTAGAGTAGTGAGTTGAGTCCACTGATATTTATTAACCATGCGCAAAACAAATATCTCTGCTCTGCAATATAGCATATAATATACAAACTTGACTTTGAATCCTTGTCTCTCTCTTGATCTTTTTAAAGATACCCATACTAGAGTGTAAAACCTTTCTTGAGTCTTGCATGCTAAAAGCGAAGCTAGGATTGTATCGATGAAGCTATGATATAGCTTGGGATAATACCTTTTTCATCGCGATCCTTATTACTTTGATCCTCCCAAGAATATAGCGTAGTTCTCCCCAAGTCTTCTCTAACATTGATTACGTACCTTTACTTTCCGGCCACTTCCAAACTTGATATTGGCTCTAACAACAATCATGTCATGTGTCACGAGTAAAGTAAAATACCACCACATTACCATTGCTTCTTCAGATACACAGACTCATCTGAAGATCATTATTGGAACTAAATGGGTCTTAAAAAATAAGTTAAATCAAAAGGGAGAAGTCATAAAGAAGACGCACACTTTCCTTATTTTTCAGATATTTCATTTGAATGAAACTTTGCTCTTTGTCTGTGCTGAGCCTCACGTAAGTTTCCCATCGACCTCAAGGTAAATCCAGGAAGTGCAAATGGGCTATGAGGGATGGCCCAACACCACGAGTGGTTCGACTGCTGTAGGCATTTATTTACGCTACGTGAGAATCAAACACTCATTGCTTGGGAAACCAGTGTGTCTGATTACCATCGCACCAAGCCCCGGGGGCATTATAACATGATGCACTGGCAACTTCATACTCTAAGTTGGTGAAATTTGCAACATTTAAATCAAATCCAAAGCCAAAGTTAATGGAAACACTGTAACGGCTCACTTCATTAATAAAAAAAAAAATCTAAACCAAATAATTTCTCCATATTGCAAATTTCAAAATCCTCTCCATGAAGACAGTTATGCATTATTCATTCATACAACTATTAATACCTACCAAACCACATGATCACATGCAAGAAAAGGAGGAACCATCAATATACAAAAAGATTAGTAGCTGCCTTTATACCACATTCTAAAGACAAAAAAAAAGTGCACTGAATTGGGAGGAAATGAATGCTGTTT
The DNA here is from genome assembly GCF_018446385.1 of Zingiber officinale. Classification (NCBI taxonomy): domain Eukaryota; kingdom Viridiplantae; phylum Streptophyta; class Magnoliopsida; order Zingiberales; family Zingiberaceae; genus Zingiber; species Zingiber officinale. The sequence goes on from NC_056006.1 coordinate 81,542,819, forward strand.
TTAGTGATTTTCAAGCAAAGGCATTATTTAAATGTAAAATTGACTGATCTTCTTTGGTGTATCATCTTTAAAATAACAATCATTGACCATAGTGAAATAGAAAGTAAATTATTATTCAATATCGCAACCACTGGCAACTATATTTATCTGGATCTATGCTCATCCATATAAAGGTCATTACTATCAATTTTATTTACACAGGCCCACAGTATAAGGAACAAGGAAGATCAAGAAGCTTATGTACTTACTGCCCAATTTGGTAGCAGTGCCAGGATTGTAGGAGAAAGTCCATGATACATTCCTCTAACTCCTTCTCTTTTAATTATCTCTTCTAGGCTTGAAATGATAATGCCTCCTAATTTGAGCGAAAGAAATCAATTGCTTGGCATTTCCGAGTAATGCATTTGCTGGATAAAAGGCAAATGATAATATAATTCAAATAGGAGTAGCTGGTTTTTTTATTGATCAACCAGATTAAGAGAATACAAATTGGAAGAGAAACTATTAAATGGAGTGGCAATAAAGACTAATTCAGAGAATGGAAGGTAACATGATAATTTGTAAACTGCAGGAAATCATGGAAGGTGCATACTTTTAATCTATGTAGATTATGTCAATAACATAATCTTGTGTGGCCATAAACCTATCTAGATACTCATTCTTGTTAACTGTTGTCCTTAAAAGAGGCAAAGGCAAACACAATTTATTAGGACAAACTATACTTGATCTCGTAATATAAATTCTTAGTATATACTAATATCTCTATGTTTCTAACACTTAACAAGTTAGTGCCTTGAAACCCATCATCATGCAGTGTTTGCCCCAACAATTTGAAGACAACTACATGGATCTTGTCCCTTCTATCATATAATTTACAAATGTCCTGATTAATAATTCATAGATGTTTCATAAGAAAGCCTACATCAAATCGATGATATAAATGCCTTCCATATTCATTACAATAATCAATGGTTGTTCACAATACCAAATATAGCAAAATCACATAAAGAACTTTGATGTGCCTATCCTTAAAATGGATTTGGCTTGAGACATCCAAATAAAATAGATTGGATACGTGTTTCACATACTTTGTTCTGTACCTAAGCTAGGAAGAAGTATCTAGTGAGCAGCAGCTGAAAGGCACAGAGAGGATGCTTATTCACAGGCTTTTGAAGCAAATCTAGACTTGCTTGTACATCAGTTCTAAGAGAGCCTTGAGAGGATAAGTGCATCTATACAGGATTTTGAGCATATTTTTATTTGATTTTTATGTAGCATTTTCTTCGATTACAAAAGTTTATTTTTTATCCGCGGATAGGGTGAAAAACAAACCTCCTAAATTTGTGTTCTAGTTCATTTTGCAGATGTTTTGTTGGTTTCCATCTTATCTTCATTTACGGATGTCTATCCTAAATGCATTCCGTATTCCAGGAATACCATAATCTTCTATCCAATATAGAGAGATTTTTGGTGATGATTGAAACGGTATCTCTAAAAGAGGAATGTAAGATACACAGTATCCTAGTTGGTGATGACAAAACGACCTCAATCCCAAGAATATGTTTATGATATGAACTCATTTATATTGCAACAGAACAAATTTATTCAACTGCTAACTAGTCAATATTATTTTTGACAAGAAACTCTATCAGTGTTTAAAAAGAAGGAACAATAACAGAGAAACCCAAACAGAAAACATCAGTGTATACCCCGGCGAGAAGACTCTGCGAGCGTGGGCAATCCATGCACCTGGAGCCTGGTCTTGATCACGTCCAGCGGGCAGACAAACGTGGCCGCAATCATCCCTGTCATCAATCTCCCTCTTAAACGAAACAAGCAACAAAAGAGACCAAAATAACTACAAGAAACCTAATTGCAAACCCTCACAAGACGGTCAGACATCAAACCCTAAACTCACAAACAAAAAGAAGGAAACATAACAGTTTTTTGCAATCAAGAGCCACACTTGCATATTCTAATAAGGAAAATATAGCATCATAATGTGAAATCGCTCCAAAAAATACCAAAAAGAAAACTTAAAATTAGGAACAAAGAAAAGGAAATAACCAGCGGAGGCCCCAGCGAAGGCATTGCAGAGGAGTTCGCGAGGTGTTGGCTGGTGGAATTCACCAGGCATGATGGTCGAACTTTCGACGTAGCGATCGGCACAAGATTTCAATTCGCTGCACCAGAACGAAGATTCTGCTCTAGAAGACAAGATTTAACCAACTCACGGAGCGAAATTCCACGGATTTTCTTTCACCGCAGCGGATGAAACAGATTGAAGGCTTGAAATCAACCAAGGTTTTGGCTAGCGTACGTGACGCCGCGGAGAAGAGGAGACGAAATTCGTGAGTTTTTTGATCGGGGAAAAAATGACGCAGCCTCTCGTTCAGGAGGAACTTCAAGTGGCTGTCATAAGTCGTAACATAACATGAAAATTAAAAGTAAAATTAAATTTTTAAAAAATTGTCACCTATTTTTAACCTAAATTACTAAATAGTTACTTAGTAGTTTTATGATTTTTATTTTTTAGAAAGTAATAAAAATAAATGATATTGAAGTTACAAATTCAGAAATAAATTATTTTTTATATTAAAAAAACAGAATATAAATTTTCAAAAATATATAATTCTTTTAGTCAAACATGGTACATTATTATTTTAAGGAATCTATATTTTCAAAAATATATAATACTTTTAGTCAAACATGGTACATTATTATTTTAAAGAATTTATTTAATGTACATTTATCTTTGTTGATGGAGGGAGAAAAAAACTAAAAATTTGATTGTGAGGCATAAGATCGTTACTCTTCTCCTAGTGTATCACTCGTCCCATGATAGTTAAAGGTGAAATTTATCATCCCAATGGTCCCAAAAATTTATACTTTTACGATGGAGATAAATCATAGTGATTAAGATGAAAAGCTTATTATTGACGGTGGAATGGAGTAGGAGGAGAGAATGAGAAAGGCTTGAATAATTACGAGAGCACGTAGAGATTTGCTTTATTAAGAAGATATTTAGGAGTTATAGGTGAGGCGTCCTTTAAGGAAAAAAAAAACAATATAGGGCGTCCTATTAAAGGAAATAAAATTTAGAGGCACCCTTAATTTTTTTAATTCCCACTGAGCACCCTGTACTTTTTAATTACTAAAAAACTGTCCATGAAAAAAAAAAAACTCAAATTTCCTTCTCTTCAAACTCTCCTATTTCCATATTAATCTTTGAGATTTGATCTTTTTCTTTATTCCCTTAAATGTTTCACCACTTTACTGCAATCCTATAAGTGAAGTTTTAGAAGTTCGATGTTAATATTTTGAAAATAAAATCAATTTGACTCATTTTCAAAATCCTAACTAAAATTATATATCGCCTATAAATTGATTAATTATCCCAATTTTTACTCGGAATTTAGATAGGAGATAACAAAATAATACAAAGAAAAAACCTGTTGTCATTATATAAACTCTCATTAACACGTAGAGATTTCAGATTTAATGTAAAATAAATCTTCATATTATTTTATATACTAATCTATTGAAGTGAAAGATGATAACGTACATTCAAGACGGTCCAATATATATCATAAGTCCCCTGATTAAATACATACATATAAATTACGAAGAATATTTTACTATAATACTTTTTATACGAAAAGATACTGTGACAATATTCTAAATTGCCCTGTGTCTAAGTTTTGAGGTCATCCATTCAATCAAACCTGGACCACTTGGTCCCATTCTCGCTTGTCTCGATCAAGCACACGTTAGAATTCCGATAAAAAACAAATTTTTTTTTTACCATGTATCCAATTTTACCATCCGATTAATTCCGATGTCACATTCACTATTAATTTAATCAACGTAAGAATTGAACCTGATGACCCATCTGACCTCTTAGCATCACACTCAGCCATGGGGCAAATAGGTAGTCACGCACAAGATAGTTATCGAGCTTCCTGCAGCTTTCATTGAATTTTCCCCAATGATAATTTCCACATCAGATCCATTGAGGATAGACCACATCTGGGCTCCCACCATGACCGGGACATTAAGTTTACATGTATCATGCACAAGTTAATTAAGATTGTATTGTATGGATTGAACCAAATCTAAAGCGAAAGGGCTGTCATTCATTCATTCTAGTTGTTATTAACTCGAACAAACAGAAGGATTTGACTATATATCCACTGGATCGAAGATCGCTAGCTAGCTGCTTAATTAATTAATTCCAAGTCTTCTCCGTCTCGATTTTAAATAATGCCAACAAACGAAGTAACGAACAGTGCTGTTCCCATTTTTGCTCTACAACTACAAGCTAAGCTGCCTTTCAGATCGGTCATGGATAAAACAACGAGCTGCACCGGAATTAGGAAGGTAGCAGAGAATAGAAGAGGCAAGTGAGGGCGGGCGTCGTCGTTAATTCCTGGATCATTTTTGCCTCGCGAACGCAAAAATCTACTGCGGGCCGGGGATGGGAAGCGGCGCTGCCAGCGTGGACTTGGATGCGACTCTGGGGGCGGAGTCTGCGGCTGGGAGGAATTCCAAGCTGCCTTCGTCGCGGTACAAGGGCGTCGTGCCGCAGCCCAACGGCCGCTGGGGCGCGCAGATCTACGAGCGGCACCAGCGCGTCTGGCTCGGCACCTTCGCGGAAGAGGCGGAGGCCGCGCGCGCCTACGACGCGGCGGCGCAGCGCTTCCGGGGCCGCGACGCCGTCACCAACTTCGCTCCGGCCTCGGCGGGGGACGAGGAGGGAGCGCTGGTGCTGGAATTTCTGGCCGCTCACTCCAAGGCGGAGATCGTGGACATGCTGCGGAATCACACGTACCAGGACGAGCTGCGGCAGAGCAAGCGCGCCGGCGGCGGCGGCGGCGCCGCCTTTGGGGGCTGCAGGCGGTCGCTGAGCTACCACGAGACGGCGCGCGAGATGCTGTTCGAGAAGGAGGTGACGCCGAGCGACGTGGGGAAGCTGAACCGGCTGGTGATCCCGAAGCAACACGCGGAGAAGCACTTCCCGTTGCGGAGCGGGACGGAAGAGGCGTGCAAGGGGGTGCTGCTCAACTTTGAGGACGCCGGCGGGAGGGTGTGGCGCTTCCGGTACTCCTACTGGAACAGCAGCCAGAGCTATGTGCTGACCAAAGGGTGGATCCGGTTCGTGAAGGAGAAGAACCTTAAGCCAGGCGACGTCATCAGGTTCTGGCAATCCACCGGGCCAGAGAAGCAGTTGTACATCGACCGCGGCGACGCACAGTCGCCGGTGAGGCTGTTCGGAGTGAACATATTGGAGGGACAGGCAGGTGGAGAGGGGAGCAAAGGAGGCGATGGATCGGTTCTATAGGCCGGTGCCGCCGCCATTCTTGCTGATCATCAAGATTCAAGAAGCTAAGCTAATTAAGCGTGTACGTATACCCTTAATTGGTAGCTAGCTAGCTGGATGATACCACTCTTCCTTTCCCTCTCAAGCTCTAGATATTTTCTTTGCTAATTTAATTCTCTCTCTGTATTATAGGCGAGCAAATTGTTTGATTGGCTTCGCAAAGAAGCATTTCAATTTATAAAATTCGAATTGGAAAGAGTTAATTAAGTCGATTATATAACTTGTTGCTCAACGATCTTGGCTTAACTAATATATAGGCTTAGCTTCTTTTCAATTTGTTACAAGAATCACCATATGTTGTGTTACGTTCGAGATGCATGATTTAAGCCACGCCAATTTGATTTTGTAGTCAAACCCTAAGGTAGATCTTAATTTCGATCGAGAATTAATGATATGCTTTATTGTTAATGACCTATACATGGCACTGGATAAATTATATCATAGATAGCATTGATCATGTATAATCGATCGACACTGACATAGTACTACAGTGCGTAGGACTCCAGAGTATTCAAGCAAAGAACACTGCATTAATTAGATTAAGCTAAGCATCGTTGCGACAAAAGATAAATTGCATAGTACTCTTGAAAAAGGATCAGAAGATGATAGAAAAGCAGGGTAGTGAAAGAAAGGTTTCGATCGATAGATGCAGATTCAATTGTGTAATAATTAGTTTATTAGAAGAAGGTATATATTAATTGCCAAAATTATATATACTTGTGTGTTCAGAAACTTTAGTGGTCTATTATATATGATAATAAGAACCTTTAGCTGAAATGTTTGTTATTATATTCTTTGCTTGTTGAGTTTTTTATATATAGATAATGTGTGGTTATACGATAGATGTACGTACTCCATATATATTCTTGGCCGGTGAATATATCTTTATTATTATCGTATATATATATTGTGGTTAAAGAAAAGAATGATAAGCATATGTTTGTTGCAAGAAAGCATTCAAATTAAAGCACTACTGTTACAGTGACACAACATAATCAAGTCAAGTTTCGACAGGAAAATAAAGGGTCCAGCAATTTTTATTGTTCTAATTTGAGGCAGAAGGAAGACTCTCTAGACAAAAGATAATGTTAGGTTAATTGAGGTCAATATTGTTTAGTGATCCTATTTGAAATCGGACTCAGACGGAAGTAGATGGAGATGGCATTAATGTTGACGGAGATGTGACTTTGACGCACCATATATACGCATGTCTCAAAAGCTAACCCCCACGTGGAACTCTAAGGTCTATAGTATGAGGACTGGTAGTACCTGAACTCTGCACACACTCAGATAAGCACTCGGAGTGTTAGAGACAAAAAAATCAGGGAAAAAGTCTTCGGCGCAGGTCCTCCGACGTTCAACTCAAGTCCTTTTTCTCCGGAAGAACAGTGTACGATGGAAAAAATACTGTTGAAGATGAATACGTATGTATGTGTACCGGGCTAATGAAGAGGACATCCCTTTTTATATGACGTTGCATATTTTCAGAGTCTGCCGGTTGTCAGAGAATGTCGAATCTCAGGGTCTGCTGAGTAAGAGAGGATGTACGGTGGCCTCCTATTGGTGGAAGGAAGGTTCCATTCGCAGGTAATAACAGACCACTGGATATTCTCTGGCGTATGACAGTTATTCTCTGACAAGAGGTTACAATTCCCTGACATTGTTGTCGCTTAGCGCTTTCCGTCCCATCCGAGTTCAGCTACAGACAGCTCAGGATGTCTGCTCAGAGGCACACCAAGATTGAGTCTTGATGTAAGGGATGAGTTGTGGTGAACTGATCGAATTTTATCTGAGACTATGGCGAAGGACTCATCCTTCACGCCTTCACTGTTGAAGAGCTGGTCGGGAGTTGTCTTGGTAAAAGTAACAGGACCCCTTATAAAGTCTGAGCTGGGGAAATTTGATCAGTCGGGGGCAGGTTAGGAACTAGTCCAAACTGTATCTTATGTCTTAGATCTAGGGACTTACCCTAATTGTGACCGACCAGAAATTATGTAGCTGATGACGTGGGGCGGTTTAACTCCTTTCTTCTTTTGACTATTGACTGCCACGTCTCCTTGACTTTTGAGTGCTACATCACCTTAATTTTTAATTGCGTCTCCTTAACTACTGACCTCCCGACCTTATCCTTTACACATCGTGTTACTTATGATCCATGATGATTTGATTTTGTATATATGTTGTAATATTATTGCATGCTAGACCAACACTGAGCATAGGGGGATCTCAAGTGCTTAGGTTTTCCTTTTCTTAATAAAGAAACATATAAATTCAATGTAGGATTTTGTGAGACATTAATATAATTGTAATTAAGTGAAAAAAAATAAATTCAGTTAGTCCTTGAATAATTAATTTGATTTTATAAAATTTTTTATCAGTCATCAGGATAAATCGGAAAGTACTCACGATGATAGATCCAAAAGTCCAATATCTTTTAATTGTATGATCCATTTAGAGAAATTTTTTTTAAGGAGTGAAAAAGCACCACAATGAGTTGCTAATCTAATTGTAATTTGTCCATAATATTGCATATATGCATGCGATCTTATTATGTATCCGGATTAGCAATTAATTTATTTATTTTTCTTTTTATTTTCTTCAAGTGAATCCCTATATATGTTTTTCTTTTAATATTGTTTCATACATCTTTTCCTTGCTTTTGTAATATTTGCTAATGAATTGCCAGTAATATGCTATACATTTTTCGAGGGTGATTTATTATAATCTAAAATATAATAGTTTTTTTTAAAGAGAGAGATATTTTTCATTAAAATTGCCCACTTATTCTGAAAGGAAAAAAAAGACAAACCTTGCAATTATTAGACTTGTCCAAATACAACAAATATTATAATCTCATAAATAATATTATCGATATGGACTTTTAGATTTTTAATTAATTATTTCATAGGAAAATGATTATCATAATTACATTTCTTTTTGCCTTTTTTTTTTTGGAAAACGACTTAAATATTTTTTAGTTATATAACGTGCTGTTTTTGTTCATATAGGATGAGATACGCATGTATATATATTTAAGAAAATTCCAGAAAAACCTAAAAGTTACTATTTATAGATATGATATTTAAGTTGCTAATGAGAAAAAAAAAACAATAAGAAAATGGGCAAAGATTTGACTTGGTAACTAATTACATGAGTTTGGATATGATTGACACGTACCAAATTTCGTACGGTGCATGCTATATATGAATATATGGCTATTCTTGTTCTTGGCCACTGCAGGATTCTCTGCAGTCGATGGCTAGGAGTAAAGCTGATCGCGGTTTGGGCAAGTGGCCAGAAACCACGATGCGTGGCTATCTGCCTTTCTGATCCATTCAGCGCTGGTATTGAAGCGGCCACCAACAGGATCGACGATGCATCCAAGTCCTTTCCACAGTGCATCCTTATCGAGACAGGACAAAACAGATCCACCATGTAATAGTTTCTTTTGCAACTGGCTTCAAGTCTTTTCAGGAGCTCGTTCGTATACGATAGGACGGGTACTTATGTGTTCTATTGCTCCATTGTCGGTAGATTTACATTATTGCCAGTGGTTTTCCATAATCAATTTGCTTAGTTACCAATACGCGCGCGGCGTGGGCCAACGCGTGCCTCATTCTCCTTCATTTTTCTATACGATACTTTAGCTAGGCGAAGCAGCCAGGGCCATGTAAATTGAGTCCATAAATTAATTGCCCTGCTGCTGTTCTTGGGAAAGCTGACCAATGGGGTGGACGACTTGCATCCAATGGCACTCGCATTAATTATGCCGCTGCCATTTCGCCTGCCTGCCTGATGCCTGATGCCTGATGCCTGATGCCTGCCTGCTTGGAAACTTAATTGAAAGAAAGGCCTTGTGTCATGGATGTAATCGAGTTGATATTCGAATAATAAATTTGTGTCACAAGTAAAATTCAAATTCCGTGCCCACTTAGAAAGTCATTCGTAATTTATATTGACCGTGAGGGAGTCTGGGATGAATATTATTTCTTTTGCATCACATAGATGTGAGAGAGGAAGGACTATTAAATTAAATTGGCTATCCATGAAAGGCTAAACCAGGGAAGGGAGTAGACAGCGACAGGGCCCATGGTTTTCGCCCACTTGCTAAAAACTGGCCGGATTCAGCTTTATTCGGCTGTGGTGGCCAAGCGCAAGTTGCTGGGGTAATAACACTCGGTACCAGCCACACAGCACTATCCACTACGCCAACTTGTCAGGAGGTGCAATGTCCCTGGCTAAAATAATAACCTCCAACGTACCCAAATTGTAGCCATCACATCGCCCCATAAAAACCAATTATTACAATCAATCACATGAGTAAAGCATGCAATCTCCATATGTATCCGATTAACAGGTCACAGTGCTGTGAGTAATCTTGCGGTCGTACCCACAAAAAATAATAAATATATAAATAAATATATATAAAATGATGAAACGAGTGTTATCGGCCAAACTGTTAATTTCTTTTATGGATCAATTGACCTGCCGTCCGGCCTCTGTTAATAGCAGTGTGTATGGTCCTGCTTCAGTACGAGATATAGTTCCGAAAGCAGTGGAGAACGTACGTAAGTACGGTCCTTGCTGTCGCTGAAGCTGGTCCATTTGGTTAAGGTATAGATGGAATTGAAACATATCGCCACTCTCGTAATGAGGCATGGCGAAAGGCTTTTTATCAGGCCCATTTGATTGAGGCAGCAGTGTAAATACATTATTATCTCTATATATGCATATTCCAAGTGAACGGTCCATAGATTGCATACAGTTTTTCTCTCAGTCTTCAGACAAGCAAATTATATATAAAAAAAAATATCAAAGAAAAAGAAACCAATTGCCAAACATTGATGTTCGTGGTGGATATTCTCTAACGAATAAGTTCACTTACTTTTGGGATAAGTAGCAAATTGGTCCTATATATAATTGTCAATATTATAAGTCTGATTGTGTTAACAGATCATGCTTGTGTTGTGCATGGTTGGGCCTGTTTGGCCCGCTAGTGGTTTGTGAAAGTCAAACAATTTCATGGAGCATGAAAGTAGAATCGGCAAACATTTCCCAAAAAGTAAAAAAAAAAACTAATTATTTGTTTGCATAAATATGTCATGCGGTCAGGAACCCTTCATGACCTCAGTCCTCCTCTGATCTTTAGTGCTCTGCTACCTCCATCTGCAACCTGTTGCACCTCCAAACTACTGACCTAGACAGCAAAGCTAAACCGGAGAGTGGAGGTCGACTTTGTCCCTCCCATACTTAATTCAGTAACAGACTGAACAAAAAAGTCTCTCTTAATGGCAGGGCTTGAATTATAAAAGAAGGGCCTTGGATAGGGAAAGGCCTTAACCAGCAGTGGGATAAGATACCTTTAATTAGGGGAAGGGTTTCGGCTGGGGTCGTAGAAGAGAGGAGGAAAGAAAAAGAAGAAAAAAAAAAAAATCAAGCTCCCTGTTTAGGTTTCAGTTTTTTTTATCGGGATGAACTTTAATTTTCCTGTGCCTCCTTACCTCTGTCACTTTACCTTTAGGCGGTATGGACAGGAGGTTATTTCCTACACCGATCGGCCGTACCTTCGTATCAGAGGCATGCTTTGACACGCCCTACTCTCTACCTGCCGTAGACAATCAGGGATCAATTCCTAAGTGTAAAATGATGGTCAGTCCCTTCAGGTGTTGGACAACCTATAATTAAGGAAATATCTTTCTTGTTGTTGGCCTCCAACCCGGTTGACCACCACAACTCCCATGAGAGTTAACGAGGAGGGGGAGACAGGGCAATGGATAGAATTGGACTGCATGGGAGAAATAGTCTCCACGAACACAACTTGATAGAGTCCCCTGATGGACTATTAGAGAACAAGGCACTACTGGATATAGTAAGAGAGGATAGTCGGGAGGAGGGGTGGAACCCAGAGGAGATATTCTCATGAGAGGTGCTCTCATTGGTCTGAGTGAGAGGCTGCAGACATTCTCTAGCGGGGATGCTCCAATGCCATTAGATTGCCTAGGGGATGCTCCCAAAGAGGACATTCACAATTCTTGCCTCCAAAGTCCGTGAGAACTTGACCTTCTCAGGGATGTACCCAGCAGAATTGTTCATAATTCTTGTCTTGAAGACTTGACCTTTCTAGGGATATGGGTTGTTCTCAATCCTTGCTTTCGAAGTCCATGATGACTTGACCTATCTGGGGATGTACCCCCAATGGGGTTGTTCTCAATCCTTGCCATAAGAGTCCATGAGGACTTGACCCTTTTGGGGATGACCCAACAAGATTGTTCCCAATCCTTGCTTTCAGAGTCCATGAGGACTTGATCTTTATGAGGATATATCTAATGAAATTGTTTCCAATTCTTTTCTTCGAAGTTCATGAGGACGTGATCTTTTCAAGGATATACCTAGCGAGGTTGTTCTCAATCCTTATCTTCAGAGTCCACGAGGACTTGACCTTTCTAGAGATATATCGAGCAGGGTTGTTCCTGTTGGTGTAGTTTACACTAACAGTGTAACTCAGATTTTGATGAATGACAAGTAAGTTAAGTTAGATTTTATTGTGATCTAACCGCTTAATTAAGTGTGCAGGAAAAGTCCAGATAGGTAAACAGTCTGACCGGATATCTGGCAGAAAATTCAGCTAGGTCAACAGGCCGACCAGATAACTGATACGAAGTCTAGATAGGTCGACGGGTTGACCGGATATCTGACAAGGAATCCAGCTAGGTCAACGGGCCGACCGAATAGCTGGTATGAAGTCCAGACAGGTCGACGGGCTGACCGAATGTCTGGCAAATTGGTAAGTTAAGGTAAGTCACTAGAGGAGAGTGACCTTGTGAGGACGCGTCCCGGTTGAGGGATATTAGGCGTCAATCCAGTTTAGGTCTATTTAGGATCCTTAAATCGAGACCTTAACTAGTTTCTGATCTTGAGAGGACAAGAACTAACTACTACTCTTTACTATTAATTATTATTGTCATAATATTTGTTTTGAAGTGTATTTGGACTAACGTTGTTTTGTAGGACAAAAGAAGCATATTTACCTTCGGATGAATAGTGTCCGAAGGCGCCTTCAAGCAGTGAAGGCACCTTCGTACCATCGAAGGCGCCTTCTATGGCTATGGAAGACACCTTCCGCAAGGTAAAATCTTGATCTCACCGAGGATAAGTGTCGGGTTGTTCAGGATCAAGTTTAACCCATTAGAGGTGCCTTCGATGACTATGGAAGACGTCTTCCATGCCTTATATAAGGCAGTCTCGAGAAGGCATTCAAACAACACTGATATACGAACTACCACGCATCCTTTTGAGCTTTCGACTGCCCCAGGCTCCTGCTAAGACTCTGCTGCGAAGCTGCTGCGCTTAACAACTGCTCCGATAACTTCCAATCGCGGCTGGTAGACCAACACCGACACATGTGTGCTCTTACTTCTATTTCTAAAAGTGTCGGTAACATTTCATTTGTGTACTTGATTACTGCAAAAGGATAAGTGCAGTGTGTTGCACTTATTCGAACTTTCTTTGTACTCGATTACCTCTTCTGGGGGTACCGGAAGAACTTTAGTGGATTATCCATCGATAGGTCTGCGAGACTTGGGTCTTAGAGCAGGAGTCACCAAAGGCTCTGAACCAAGTAAACCTCTTGTGTTTTTATTGTGTCTTTTTAATTTTGATTTCATTCATACTTTCCGCTGCGTATACTTGTGATTTTAAAATCGACAAAATGAGTTTTTTGAAAACTATGTAATTCATCCCCCCTCTCACGTGCAATTGATCCAACAGTTCCCAATCCTTGCCTTCAGAGTCTAAGAGGACTTGATCTTTCTGATGATATATCCAACGAGATTGTTCCCAATCCTTACCTTCAAAGTCTATGAGGACTTGACCTTTTCGGGGATGTACCTAGCGGGGTTGTTTCCTAATCCTTGCCTTCAGAGTCCATGAGGACTTGACCCTTCTAGGGATGTACCCAGTAGTGTTGTTCCCAATCCTTACCATCAGAGTCTATGAGGACTTGACCTTTCTAGGGAAATACCCAACAGAATTGTTCCCAATCCTTGACTTTAGAATCCATGAGGACTTGGACTACATCTACATTTTTGAGTCACATCTTCTTGCTGTCATAATCACAGATACCTCCTTAGTGCAGACCGTGAGGCACATCATTTGCCCCCAGACAGTCAAATTGAAGTGACGGCTGAGGACTAACTAAAGTCTTGTGGCGACATGACCTGTAATAAATGTTTTAGAATTCTATAACTCTACACACTGATTATGTTGGTGTAGGGTGCACCAGAATCGAACATGAGTTTTGATGTTGTCAAAGGTTCAAGTTAAGTCTTATTGTAATCTAACAAGTTGACTAAGTGTGCAGACTATTTATTCAACCAGGAAAGCCCTAGTCGTGACTAGGCAGGAAAGACTTAGCATATCGTGGAAGCCAGGCGGAAAGACCAAGTGGGTCGAGAGGACTCGACACTTGGCAGGGAAGCTCGATAGGTTTGGAAGACCAAAGATCGAGAGAAAGTCTTGGTGGGCTGATATGATGCTAAGCAACAAAGTCCAAACAGGTCTGGAGAACTAAGGTTTGGTAGGTAGGTTGAGGTAAGCAACTGGAGGAGCGACAATGAGGTCGTGTTCCGGGAAGAAACAAAGCCTATGTCACTGATCTAACTGAAGAAATCTGGAAGATTATTAAGTTGAGATCAAGACAGTGGTATTGTCTTTTACTACTCATACATCTCACTATATTATTGTGCTAACATTTGTTTTGAAGGGAATTATCTAACTCTGTTTTGCAAGGAACGACCTGATTAGTCGACTGAACTGAAGGATCGGTCGATTGAACAAGACTAACTCAGACTAGAGACTAGTTCAAACCAAAGCAGAGCACAGTCTGATCAAAGCTTGATCGGTCCACCGAACTAGAGGATCGGTCGACAGAACCTTGGTGATGTGGCACAAATAAGACTGATCAAAAGCAAAGATGGAAGCCTGGCTGATTGGTCGACTGAACCGGAGGATCGATCGATCGAAAGATCTCATTACATAATCTTATTAATGTATAGGCATGAGCCTACATAACAAGTAAAGGTCTAGTAGGATACTCGATATCTTACAATATAATATAATCTTAGTAATGTATAGGTAGACAATAAACAATGACATCCACTAAATACTAGTCAACTAATCTGATCAAGAGAATACTAGTCATATAGTCATAATATCTCAACTAATTCCATGGTATCATCATACATATAATAAAACAACAGAATCAAAATCAAGTAGTCCTAAATGTTAGTCCGAAGAAAATAACCTAGTGGGATACTCCTATCACTCAGTTAGGGTGGATATCTATCCTGTATAAGTACGTATAGTCTCGGTAACATATATACACTCATATAAGTATACAACTATACTATAGTATCACTAACATATATGCACTCACATAAGTATTCAACTATACTACCCATGATATCGCTAACCTATAGGCACATACATAAGTACATAACTATACTATGATATAAATGCATGAGCATAAGTCTACAACTACATTATGGTCTGATATATCCTATATATATAACCAATCCGAGCATGAAAATAATGAGACTGCATGTAGGATTGAAAAGCGCTAGAGAGGGGGGGGGGGGGGGGGGGAATAACGCTCGTGGCTAATTTGTTCGTTTTAAAAGAATTGATCAAAGATACACAACGGAATAGTAAATATCAAACACAAACAACAAGATTTTACTTAGTTTGGAGCTTGTGGCGACTGCTACTCCAAAGCCCGCACGTAAGAGTGCTTTCGTTGGGCAATCCACTATCAGTTCGGAAATTACAAGTATAAAAACTGAAGTATAATGATTTATACGTTAGGTGCAACAATAAAAGTATACCGACGACTTTCCAGATCTAGAAGGTCATGCTTTTGGTCGTCGGAGATGCGTCACTCGGTATCCGAAGTTCGATCGTCGAAGTCGCATCACTGAGTAGCAGGTTCGACTTGTAGAGCAATGCGCAGTAGAAAGATCACAAAGAGAAGTGTATAATGCATCAATTCGTGAGCTGCTTATATAGGGTCGTTGAAGGCACATTCAAGCTCCTTGAAAGGTGCCTTCAACAAACTCTTATCCCCCCAATCTCGGTCATCGATAAGCTTCATTGTGGCTACTGATTATCCACCCAAAGGCACCTTCAAGCTCCATGAAAGGCGCCTTTCATTAGCTGTCCAAGGTGCCTTCAGCATACTTGGAAGGCGCCTTCTGCCCTACTTCCTATGCAGCTGTAGCCAAGGCGCCCGAGGCACCTCCAACAACCCCGGAGGTGCCTCAGACATTATTCATCCGAGCTAAACATGCCCAATTCACATCCTGCAAACTAGGTTAGTTCAAGAAACCAACTATACCTGCAAAACAAAGTTAACACAATATAAGCATGAAAAATAAAGCTTTGACAATCTTGGGACTGTCCGGTTCTAACTTCGGATTTCGTCTCCGAAAATTCTAGGTCGAACCGACGCCTACTGTTCCCTCGTCGAGAAACGCGTCCTCACCTACTCCTCTCAGGAGAGTTTATCTGTTGCCTGATCGGTCCTCCAGACCGACTGAACTTTCTGCCTTAGGTTACCACTCCTAGGACCTAGGGTTACCACCCCTAGGGGTTTTCATCTGCCTAAGCGCAGCTAGGACTTTCCATCACCTAGGGTTACTATCCCCTAGGACCTAGGGTTACTATCCCCTAGGGGTTTTCACCTACCTAACCTCAGTTAGGACTTTCCATCACCTAGGGTTACCGCCCTCTAGGACCTAGGGTTACCGCCCTCTAGGGTTTTCCACTTGCCTAGAATCCACTAGGACTTTTGCCTAAGCCAACTTAGGACTTTCCTACAAGCTCAATCAACCTTGTTAGACAACAAATAACCTTAACTTTAAACCCTTTGCCATTATCAAAACCTAGGTTTGATCGTCTGATGCTTTCCGCACTAACAATCTCTCCCTTTTTTATTATGGCAACACAATTCAAAGTTAAGAAAAACATATAGTAATAATTTATGAAAGAAATACAATAATAAGAAATGCAACATTTAGACTAAGTTAGGAAATTCATTCAACAGGGAATAATTTGTTAGCTCCCCCTTAACAACTTAATTTTAGCTCCCCTTAATTACTTAACTTTTACTTTTCTCTCCCCCTTTGCCATATATAAAAAAACACTAAGCAGTTGTAAAAAACTTAGTATTTTTAAGAAAAATACTAGGATAAGTAAGAATTGTGATAATAAAAACTTAGTATTTCCATAGAGACTTAGCTTTGTCAATAAAATTTTACTAAATTTAAGCTTTGACAATAATTTCTTGTAATAATACATAGCTCTAAAAACTTAGTTTTGATGAAAAGCATAGATAAGTACTTAGTCTTAAAAAATTTTTTAGATTAGATTTAATTTAGTTTAATTTTAATTTTAATTTAGTTTAGTTTAATTTTAATTTTAGGTTAGATTTAATTTAGTTTAATTTAGTTTTAGTTTAGTTTAATTTAATTTTAAGTTAGATTTAATTTAGTTTAATTTTAATTTTAATTTAGTTTTAGTTTAATTTTAATTTAGGTTAGTTTAATTTAAATTTGATTTGAGTTTAATCTAAATTTAGTTTTAGTTTAGTTTAATTTTAATTTTAGGTTTTGTTAACTACTTTAAACCTAGGTGCATCTCACCCTTTTCTAGATTTTCAATCAAGGAACCTTAATAGTTTTGTGAGATAGTTAATTTAATTTTCAATTTAAATTCCAATCTAAGGATTAATTTATAATTGAGTTAGACTAAGGTTTTACAGTTAGTTAATTAAATATTTATTTCAATGGTTGGCTTCCAGGCTGTGGCGAGACACTAGGTCTTCTTGGGTATGAGATCATCCATCACTTTTAGACCTAGGTCCTTATCTACCCTAGTCTAAGTATGTATAGTGAAAGCAGTAAAGCAAGCATCAAACAAATCTATCTATCGATAAAAATTATCTTTCTAATGGCTCCCCCTGGATCATAGCTTCGATAAGGTTGATCAAGATAGTGGATTTGATCATTGGGGACCCAATATTGACCAAGTCCAACTTGATTAATCAAGTTTGACTTGGGGACCCATACTTGGACTAATTTTCTATTTGTTCTATTTACAAGTGATAAGTAAGATCTGTATTTTTGTTTAGCCTTAAATCCAAGTCCGGATTGGTTGTAAATGACTCTTTATTTTCCAAGAATCAGATCAAGATTATTGTAACCCAAGGTGAACCGTTCCAATATGTCCTTAAGTTCTTTAACTTGAGTTTTCAAATTGGAATTTTCTTCCTCAAGTTATTGGACTTGAGTTGAACTTCCATTTTGAACTGACTCAGTCAAAAGACTTAGTTTAGTCTCCTCCTTAACGATTATTACCTTCTTTTGGAGTGACTTAACTCAGAGGTTGGATTTGGTTAACTTACACATGAGATAATTAACTAAATTATGCAATTTATCTATTTGAGAAGTTCTTACAGTGGGGTTAGGTCCTTAGAAAATAGATACGGATCCATAGCTTGTCTCAGATTTTACTTTTTACTCGCTCTCAGTTTCAGATTCATCGACTTGTTCCTGGGCCATAAGTGCGAGGAACCTCGTCTGTTTGAGCTCTTCGTCAGAATCTTCTGAAGAAGACTCATCCCATGTCACCTGCAGTGCTTTCTTTTTTTCCTTTGCTTCTTTGTTTCCTTTTGGTTCTGACAGTTGGCTTTGATGTGTGCCTTTTTGTTGTAGCCGTAGCAGGTTATTTCGAACTTCACTTTAGGACTTGATTGCACCGTCTTGGACTGAATCACCTTCTTGATGTCTTTCTTGGTGAACCCTTTCTTCTTTTTATAGAGTGTTTGTACAAGGTTGACAAGTTCGGATGCTATCTCATCGTTGTTGTCTTTTGAGTCCGGTCATCTTCGGACTCGAGTTCAGTTCTATGCTTTACTTTTGATTCCCGTGTTCTGCTTATTTCTATAATCAAAGCAATACCTTTCTCGGTCGGAGTAGTATTAGTTTGTTCATAAAGCTCGAATTTAGAAAATAATTCATCTAATTTGATTAATGACAAATCCTTAGACACTTTGTAAGCATCTACCATGGATGCCCGCAAGATGTTCCTTGGAAATGCATTTAATGCATACCTTATGACTAGTGGCGTAGCGGCGGGCCTGACCAGAGGGTGTAGCGTCTGTAAAGAAAATAAAGACAAAACCTATCTCTATTTTTCCAACTAAGATTAGTAGCAATATCACAATTATAATAAAATAAAATGAGCAACTATTTAGAAATAAAAGAGGCAAACAGATTTAACTTGGTTACAACATAGGTGGTTGTTAATCCAAGGTGGTTGCAAAGCTCTTCTAGAAATATCTCCTTCGTGTAGGCGGAGAAGCCTCTTACACTTTTTGAAAAGTTCAGAAAATCTCTAGGAAATGATTATAGTAGTTGTTCTCAAGTTGTTGTGTATTTCCTAGCTCCAAGGGCCTTTTTATAATTCTTGGAAATCCTATCCGTAGCTTGAGGGCGCCTCTAAGGTGGATGGAGGGTGTCTCCAGCAAGGTAGCAGGGGATAAGGCTTTATCCACTGCCAACGACTATTTTGGCCAGGTCGAGGGCACCCTCCATAGGCATGGGGGGCGCCTTCCATGCTTATGGAGGGCGCCCTCTGCCTGCAGATGGCGGAGGTGCTGTCACACCATGGAGGCGCCCTCTATTCCCATAGAGGGCGTCTTTAGTAGCCTTTACAGCCTCTCTATGCTCTGTTGCTGCTCCGATCGCCTGGGTGATTGCGACCAACCGAAATAGGATTCACCTGAACCTAATTTCCGACCTTCTCCTCGAGCAGGCTTCCACTCTGGCTTCTTGTACCTCGAACATCGTACACATTTTTTGTTGGATCGCGACGGCCGGCTAGAAGGGGGGTTGAATAGCTTGAAAATAAAAAATAAACCCTTCTCGAACTCTTAAACTAACACTTGCATAAAATCGAAAAGCAATAACTTAAAACAGAAAATACGAGGCACCGGAGTTGACTTGGTTACAACTGGGGAGGTTGTTAATCTAAGGAGAATGATCGTACTAAAAACTCCTTCAGGCGGAGAAGCCTCTTACAATGATGAAGCGCAGAAAACAGAAGCTTAACTACAGAGAAAGCGTACAAGTGTAGAAAGAATGAATTGCTTGAGTTGTTGAAAAAGTTTATGGACCAAGGCTATATTTATAACCTTGGTGGGGGCGCCCTGAGGGTTCTGGGTGCCCGGGGGGAGGGGGGGGATAAACTTTATCCCCCAACGTTCAAATCGAGTTAAAACTCGATCCGGTCAAAAAGTCAACTCCGGGCGCTCGGAAGGGTTCCGGGCGCCTCGGACTGTTCCAGGTGCCCCGGACAGCTCCGGGCGCCCAGGAGGGAAAAGTCAACCCCGTTGAATTTTTCCAGCCTGGGTCTTCTGCTCCGGCTCCATTCGCCTCAGACCGAGTCTTCCGCTCACTTGGGTGATCTCTGTCATCCAGAATAGGGCTCACCAGAATCCAACTTTCGGTCTTCTCGAGCAGGCTTCCGCTCCAGCTCCTCGTCCCTCGGAATCACCGCGTGCTTCCTTCTCGTCCGCCTGCGTACTCATCCACAGTCTTCATCCCTCGGTCGCACCCTATGCCGACCTTCTTGCTAGCTGCGTCTCTTGCTCCTCGAGCAGTCTTCCGCTCCGGCTTCTCGTCCCTCGGAACCACCGCACGCTTCCTGCTTGTCCGCTGGTGTACTCTTCCGCAGCGCCTCGTCCCTTGGACGCACCGCGTGCCGTCCTTCTCGCTAGCTGCATCTTCCGCTCGACTACCTGTGCTTCTAAGTTCCTGCACAATTAGACACAAGGTTAAAAACACACAAGACCTAACTTAACTTGTTGATCACACCAAAACAACCTTGGGGTTCCAACAATCTCCCCCTTTTTGATGTGAGCAATCCAAGTTAAGCTAGGGTAAAATAGACATGAAAATAAACTAACTAAATTTGGAATTAAGTGCAAAAAGATAGAAAATTGTCTACCTCCCCCTAGACTTATACTTTTCCTTCTCCCCCTTTGATCACATAAAAAATTGGGATTCCGAAAAGAATCTAAGGGTAAAAAAAATTTCTAACTTTCTTAAAAAAAATTCTAAGTTTGAATAAACTCTAAGTTAGAGAATTTGCAAAAAAATATTTTTTGAAAAAAAATTTCTAGCTTAAAAAAAATTTTAAGTAAAAAAAAATTCTGACTTTAAGAAATTTTGCAAAATTTTTTTTTTTAAAGTTTTTTCTAAGTAAAGATTTTAACCAGAAATTTCAGAAATACTTTTAACTTTTATGTAAAGGTTTTATGCAAAAAATTTCTAAGTAAAAAAAATTTTGAAATTTTTTAAAAAATGTTAAAGAAAACTTTTTAAAACATTATTAAATTTCCACTTTAATACTTTTATTAGAAAGTTAATTAAACATTTTTATTTCAATATTTTGGCTTCCAGGTTGTGGCGAGGCACTAGGCTTTCTTGGTTGTTGGAGCAACAACCACTTCCTTAAACAAAGGCTCATAAAGAAATTCATTATTTAATTTTCTCACTGAAAGCGCTAATTTCAATTAAAATTTAGGCTAAGCAAGATTTAGGAACCCAATATAGGTTCCAACCTACTGGATTAACCAAAAATTTCTTAGGGACATATTTTCTTGAAATATTCCTAATTTGTCCCTAGTGATATCTATAATACCAATTTAAATTATTAAACTTTCTAAAATTTGTATTAGATAGGCATGCCCGATTTTTCAAGTTATCTACTTGAATTTTCATATTTTCATTTTCTGATTTCAATTTCTCATTTTCTAATTTAACTTTATCTAGTTCTTCTAAAGGGCAAGATTTAGCTAATATTATTTTAAAATTTTTAATTTCTTTTTCTAACTTACAGCAATCTTTAGTTAGCAACTTAACAAACTTAAAAAGTTTATTGGGAGGAAAAAATCGTACCTCACTTACCTTGTCAATCTCGTTGTCCGTGTCTCCCCCTGAACTGCTTCTTTCTTCCGACGTAGCTCCACCTTCATTGATGCTCTCGATGCTCATCTCGGAAGAGCTTGAATCGCAGTCGTCGTCTTGATGACTCGCCATTAATGTGAGTTCGGAGAACGCCTCGACTTCCGATTCGGACGATGTATCGTCCCACGTCGCCTTTAGGACATTGCGCTTTTGGACAAGCTTCTTACCTTTATCCTTGTCCTTGTTCCTCAGCTTGGGGCAGTTGTCCTTGACGTGTCCTTCTTCGTCGCAGTGGTAGCAGCGGATGGTCCTTTTCTGTCTGCCCTGTGGATGGTTAGTAGTTCTAGATTTACAAAGATTTTTAAACCGTCTTACCATCATTACCATTTCCTCATCGTCGAGAGAAGATTCTGACTCAGGTTCGTCTCTCGATGCTTTGAGGGCGACGTTGTCCTTGGGCTCCTTCGTACCTGTACATCTTGATTCATGCACTTCAAATGTCAAGAAAAATTCTTCTAGTGTATTTTTTTCTAAATCTTTCGAAATGTAAAAGACATCTACTAGTGATGCCCATTCTGAATTTCTCGGAAAAGAATTTAAAGTGTACCTTAACGAATCTCGGTTACTTACCTTTTCTCTGAGATTCGACAGTTCGGTGATGATCTCCTTGATTCTCGAGTGCAGATGTGCAACTTTCTCGTCTTCCCCAAGTCGCAGGCTGGTGAGCTGATTGCGAAGTAGATCCCATCTAGTGAACTTGTCTTCGGACGTTCCTTCGTGCAGCTCAAGGAACTTCTCCCAAAGTTCCTTTGCCGAGTCGTCGTTCCCGATCCGGTTGACTTCTTGTGGCGGAAGAACGCTTAGCAGATGGTATTCTGCTTTGCCGTTCGCCACGTAGTCGGTCTGTTCCTTTTTCGTCAATTGATATTTTTCTTTGCCCTCTGGAGCTACAAAGACAAATTCCATTATTAAAATTAATTCAAAATTAGTTGTAAAGAATACCTGCATTCGCTTTTTCCAGGTAGTGAAATCCCCTTAGAATTTCGACGGGTAGATGTTTGGTTCGGCCATTATCTTTGCTTCGATTGACGGTTAGTCCTCCTGAAGCGCCTCGGCTCTGATATCACTTGTTGGATCACGGCGACCGGCTAGAAGGGGGGTTGAATAGCCTGAAAATAAAAAGTAAACCCTTCTCGAACTATTAAATTAACACTTGCATAAAATTGAAAAGTAATAACTTAAAATAGAAAATATGAGGCACCATAGTTGACTTGGTTACAACCAATCATACTAAAACCTCCTTTAGGAGGAGAAGCCTCTTACAACGATGAAGCGCAGAAAACAGAAGCTTAAATGCAAAGAAAGCGTACAAGTGTAGAAAGAATGAATTGCTTGAGTTGTTGAAAAAGCTTCTGGACCAAGACTATATTTATAGCCTTGGTTGGGGCGCCCTGGGAGGGATAAACTTTATCCCCCAACGTTTAGATCGAGTCAAAACTCGATCCGGTCAAAAAGTCAACTCCGGGCGCTCGGAAGGGTTCCGGGCGCCCCGGAGGGGTCCGGGCGCCCGAGAGGGGTCCGGGCGCCCCAGAGGGAAAAGTCAACCCTATTGACTTTTTCCAGCTCGCGTCTTCTACTCCGGCTCCGTTCGCCTCAGACCGAGTCTTCCGCTCGCTTGGGTGATCTCTGTCATCCGAAAAGGGCTCTCCCGAACCCAACTTCCGGTCTTCTCGAGCAGGCTTCCGCTTCGGCTTCTCATCCCTCGGAATCGCCGCGTGCTTCCTTCTCGCCCGCCAGCGGCCCAGCGTACTCATCCGCAGTCTTCGTCCCTCGGTCGTACCCCGTGCCGACCTTCTCGCTAGCTGCGTTTCTTGCTCCTTAAGCAGTCTTCTGCTCTGGCTTCTCGTCCCTTGGAACCACTGCACGCTTCCTTCTCGTCTACCGGTGTACTCTTCCATAGTGCCTTGTCCCTCAGACGTACCGCGTGCCATCTTTCTCGCTAGCTGCGTCTTCCACTCGACTACCCGTGCTCCTAAGTTCCTACACACTTAGACACAAGGTTAAAAACACATAGGACCTAACTTAACTTGTTGATCACACCAAAACAACCTTGGGGTTCCAACATTTTTCTCGTCCACCAGTGTACTCTTCCACAGCTTCTCGTCCCTCGGACACACTGAGTCTGTCGGTTCTCTCCCGTGTCGTCCTTCTCGTTAGCCGCGTCTTCTGCTTGACTTCCTGTGCTCCTAAGCTCCTGCACACTTAGACACATGGATCAAAACCAAACAGGACTCAACCTAACTTAGTTGATCACATCAAAATAACCATGGAGTCCAACAATGATGTCGTATTTCTCCACTTTCTGTCTAATTACATGAAGGTCGTTGAGAAGGTCCTGAATCCACGCATGAAGTTGGCTTGCCGTTTCACCTTCCTGCACTTTTATGTTATACAATTTATTTAATATTAAGTCACGTTTGCTTACCTTCGTGTCGGAAGTTCCCTTGTGCAGCTCGATCAATTTCTCTCACAGTTCTTTTGCGCTTGAGAACGGGCCGACTCGGTTCATCTCTTCTTTGGTTAAGCCACATTAAAGAGTGCATGTTGCTTTGGCCTCAACCTCAATTTTCTTCATCAATGTTGTGTCCCAGTTCTGGCATGATACTGGCTTTCCAGTGCCGTCGAGTGGGAGTTCGAGACCAGTTTGGATGATTATCCACATTTCGACTTGCGTCTTGAGGTGGTACTTCATTCAACTCTTCCAGTAGCCGAAATCTTCGCTGGAGAAGAGGGGAGGGCGTGCTATACCCTTCTTGGTGGGGCATTAAAGAATCTAGCATGAAAAAAATGAGAAAACTTGTTCCAAGACTCGATCTTGGATTAGTAGTGCGGGATAATAAATATAAGCGAGCTCGAGTGGTGTTGCACCAGCTTCGAGAAAAAAAAGTAAATTTTGAATTACGATAAAATGATCAGAATAAAGCAATTATACCAACTCTGATTAAATAAAACAAAAGAACTAATACAACGAAAAAAAATACTTGAATGGTGGTTTCACCGATTCGAAGCGACCCCGCTCTGATACTAATTGTAAGATCGAAAAGCGCTAGGGGGGGTGAATATCGATCGTGGCTAATTCGTTCGTTTTAAAAGAATCAATCAAAGATACACAACGAAGTAGTAAACATCAAACACAATCACCAAGATTTTACTTGGTTCGGAGCCTGTGGCAACTCCTACTCCAAGGCTTGCGTGTAAGAGTGCTTTCGTTTGACAATCCACTATCAGTTCAAAAATTACAAGTATAAAAACTGAAGTACAATGATTTATATTTTAAGTGTAACAATAAAAGTATACCGATAACTTTTCAGATTTGGAAGATTGTGATTTTGGTCGTTGGAGATGTGTCACTCGGTATCCCGAGTTTGATATCGGAGTCGCGTCACTGAGTAGCAGGTTCAGCTTGTAGAGCAATGTGCAGTAGAAAGATTGCAAAGAGAAGTGTATAATGCATCAATTCGTGACCTGCTTATATAGGGTCGTTGAAGGCACCTTCAAGCTCCTTGGAAGGCGCCTTCAGCGAACTCTTATCCCCACAATCTTGGTCATCGATAAGATCCGCTACAGTTGCTGATTATCCACCCAAAGGTGCCTTAAAGATCCATGGAAGGTGCCTTCCATTAGCTGTCCAAGACGCCTTCAACATACTTGGAAGGCACCTTCTGCCCTGCTTCTTGCGCAACTGCAACCAAGGCGCCCGAGGCGCTTCCAACAACCCTGGAGGCACCTTAGATACTGTTCATCCGAGCTAAACATGCCCAATTCACTTCTTACAAACTAGGTTAGTCCAAGAAACTAGTCATACCCTGCAAAACAAAGTTAGCATAATATAGACATGAAAAATAAAGCTTTGATAGTCTCGGGACTGTCTGATTCTGACTTTGAATTTCACCTCCGGAAATCCTACGTCGAACGGACGCCTACTGTTCCCTCACCAGGGAACGCGTCCTCACCTACTCCTCTCAAGTGAGTTTACTTGTTGCCTGATTGGTCCTCCAGACTGACTGAACTTTCTGCCTAGGGTTACCACCCCCTAGGGGTTTTTACCTGCCTAATCGCAACTAGGACTTTCCATCACCTAGGGTTACTACCCCCTAGGACCTAGGGTTACCACCCCCTAGGGGTTTTCACTGCCTAACCTCAGTTAGGACTTTTCATCATCTAGAGTTACCACCCCTAGAACCTAGGATTACCACCCCTTAGGGTTTTCCACCTGTCTAGAATCCACTAAGACTTTTGCCTAAGCCAACTTAGGACTTTCCTGCAAGCTCAATCAACCTTGTCAAATAATAAATAATCTTAACTTTGAACCCTATGCTATTATCAAAACCTAGGTTCGATCATCTGATGCTTCCCACACCAACACTGCATAGATGTTAATATCGACAAATAAATAAGGATAAGCAATAAAGATCAATCGCAAGAACAACATAGAGTGGATCTAAGGTAAACAAGTAACTACTACCTAATCAACATGTAATAATAAATAATTATGCACTAAGGACAAAACACTAAAAGAAACAAGGCAAGAAGTGTGTGCCTCAAATGTAGCTCGTACTGAACTAATCCCACATCGAAGCGCTCTTCTTGAATCAAAGTCCTTGTGGCTTTATTTATGCTCTGACAACAACTCTCGACAAAAAGGTGTTGCAACAATAGGAAGGCACACGAGGGAAGAGAATTGACATCATCGGACCGAGGGGCATTGGATTCTTGCTTGTGGTTGAAGAAGGGCTGGTGGCATCACCTCGTGCTTGTAGCAGAGGGGCGGACCAACATATTGGTACCACAAGGTAGTTTTGATATAATCAAAGAAGTTAGGTTAGGTCTTGTTATGTTTAACCTTGTGTCTAAGTGTATAGGAACTTAGGAGCATAGGGCGTCGAGCAAAAGACGCAGCTAGCAAGAAGGAGAGCATGGGAGAGAGCCGATGGGCTTGGTACGTCTGAGGGACGAGGTGCTGCGGAGGAGTACTCGGGCATACGAGAAGGAGGCACACGACGTTTTCGAGGGTCGAGAAGCGGAAGCTTACTCGAGAATGCCGAAAGTTGGATTCGAGTGAGCCCTATTCCGGATGGCCGAAATCACCCAAGTGAGCGGAGCCGGAGCGGAAGACCCGGACCGAAGCAAGTGGAGCCGAAGCTAGAGGCTCGGAGAGAAAGTCAACAAAAGGTTGACAATCCCCTTCAAGGCGCCTGGAACCATTCCGGGTCCTTGGAGCAGTCTGGGGAACCTGGAACCATTCCGAGCGCTCGGAACCCAATTCTTATCCAAATTCAAAGTGACGCATACCGTTACGTCGGGGATAAAATATTATCCCATTCCAGGTATTGGAACCCTTCCAGGTGCCCCGAGCAGGGCTATATAAGCAGTCCTGCTCCCAGAAGCTAACAACAACAAGAAATATCCAAGTAACACTTGTACACACTTCCTTTTCTTTTTAATTTTGTCTTTCTGTGCTTTCATTACTGTAAAGTCGCTTCTCCGCCTGAAGGAGAAAATAGTGCGACTTCATCTGCCTTTGATTAACAACCTCCCCAGTTGTAACCAAGTAAACCTGTGTGCCTCTGTCTTTTAGTCTTTTTAGTATTTCTTATATGCAAGTATTATTTTAATTAAGTTTTTTGTTCGATAAAGGTTGTGTTTGATTGATTTGTGTAAAGGCTATTTACCCCCCTCTAGTTGGCCACCAAGGGTCCTAACAAGTGGTATCAGAGCTAGGACATTTGAGGAGGACTAACCACCGAATGAAACACACGAGATGGTCGGACTAAGCATCTACCCACCGAAGTTCGAGGGGGAGTTCGTGAGCTAGAAAAAGAGAATGGAGGTATTCTTTAAAACTGATTTTGAATTGGTTTTAATAATGATGTTTGGTTTTGTAGCACCCGAAAGTAAGGAAGAATACCAGTGGACGAAGAAGGAGCAAGCCGACTTTGTGGCAAACGGTAAAGCAGAGTTTCATCTGCTGAGCGTCCTACTACCACAAGAAGTCAACCGGATCGGAGCTTACGAGTCCGCCAAGGAGCTCTAGGAAAAATTACTGGAGCTTCACGAAGGAACCTCGGAGGCGAAACTTGCGAGACAGGACTTACTTCGCAAACAGATCAGCAACCTCCGATTAGAAGAAGATGAAACTGTTGGAACCCCAAGGTTATTTTGGTGTGATCAACAAGTTAAGTTAGGTCCTGTGTTGTTCTAACCTTGTGTCTAAGTGTGCAGGAGCTTAGGAACACAGGTAGTCGAGCGGAAGATGCAACTAGCAAGAAGGACGGCAGTCCGAGGGACGAGGTGCTGCGGAAGAGTACACCGGCGGACGAGAAGGAAGCGTGCGGTGGTTCCGAGGGACGAAAGCCGGAGCGGAAGATTGCTCGGGGAGTAAGAGACGCAGCTAGCGAGAAGGACGACACGCGGTGTGTTCGAGGGATGAAGACTGCGGATGAGTACGTCGGCGGACGAGAAGGAAACACGCGGTGATTCTGAGGGACGAGAAGCCGGAGGGAAGCCCGCTCGAGAAGACCGGAAGTTGGGTTCGGGTGAGCCCTTTTCCGGATGGCAGAGATCACCCAAGTGAGCAAATCCAGAGGAGAAGAACCGGACCGAGGCGGGATTGAACCAGAGAAGAGGGCCCGGACGAAAAAGTCAACACCTGTTGACTTTGGGCTCCGGGGCGCCCGAAGTCCTCCGGGGTGCCCGGAACCCTTCCGGGCGCCCGAACCTTGATTTTGACCAGGATCACGATTTATGCGATCTGAACGTTAGGGGATAAAGTTTTATCACCCCAGGGTGCCCGGAACCCTTCCAAGCACTCCGACCAAGGCTATAAATATAGCCTTGGTCCAGAAGCTTTTCATCATTTTCAGAACTCAAGCATTTCTTTCAAACACTTGTACGCTCTCTGTAGTTAGCTTCTGTTTCCTGAGCTTCAACGTTGTAAGAGGCTTCTCCGCCTGAAGGAGATTAATAGTGCGATCATCTTCCTTGGATTAACAACCACCCCGGTTGTAACCAAGTCAAATCCGATGCCTCTTCCTTTTCTTGCTTTTTCTTGTTTAAGTTAATTTTATGCAAGTGTTAGTTTAAGAGTTCGAGAAGGGTTGTTTTGTTTTTTATTTTACAGTGCTATTCAACCCCCCTTCTAGCCGGCCTAACGGTCCTACAAAAACTATATCACACCTTCACTTGAGGATCAAGGAGCTCATCAACGAACTTTCAAATCTTGGAGAAAAGGTAAGCAATCGAGATTCGCTAAGGTACACTCTTAATGCATTATCTAGAAATACGAAATGGGCATCATTAGTAGATGTCTCCTATATCTCTAAGGATTTAGAATCTGTTACCTTAAAAGAGTTATTTTTAACTTTTGAAGACCATGAAACGAGATATACAAATTCGAAGAAGGAGTCGAAGCACAACGTTGCCTTTAAGGCAAAGATGAATGAACAAGATTCAGAATCCTCTCTCGATGACGATGAAACAACAATGATGGTAAGGTGATTTAAAAAATTATTTAAAATTAGAAAAACTAACTATCTGCAGGGTAAAAAGAAAATAAAAAAAAAATCAAATGCTACCACTGCAATGAAGAAGGGCATATTAAAGACAACTACCCTAAGTTGAAGAACAAGAAGCCTATCCAATCTAACAAGTACAAAACGCTAAAGGCTACATGGTGACAAAACATTGTCCAAATCAAAGATTGAAGCTATTGCCGAACTTGCGTTAATGGCAAGTCATCAAGAAGATGAAAACGAAGCAAGCTCGTCCGAAATGAGCATCGAGAGCATAGATGAAGGGGGAATGATATTGGAAGAAAGCAGCACTTCAGGGGGAGCTACGGATAATGAGATCGACAAGGTAAGTCAGGTACGATCCATTCCTCCCGATAAGTCATTCCAGTTTATAAAATATTTATCCAAAGATTATTGCAAACTAGAAAAAGAAAATAAAGAGTTAAAATTGATTCTAGTAAATCTTGTTCATTAGAAGAATTTGATAAAATAAAATTAGAAAATGATAATTTATAAATAGAAATATCATACTTAAAAAATCGTGCATGTTCGTTAAATCAAAACAATAAAAGATATAATAATTTAAACTGGTATTTTAAATACCACAAGGAACAAATTAAAAAAATTTCAAAGAAATATGTTCCCAAAATATTCTTAATTAATCCAGTAAGTTGGAACCTATATTGGGCTTCAAAATCTTGTTTAAATTAAAATTTAAATTGGATTTAGAGCTTTCAGAGAGTAGATTAAATGTTTAATTTCCTTAAAAGGCTTTGTCTAGAAAGTGATTGTTGCTCCAATAACCAAGAAGGCCTAGTGCCTCGCCACAACTGGAAGCCAATTAATGAAATAAAATGTTTAATTAACTAACTAATAAAATATTTAATTGTAATTAATGCTTTAAATAGTTATTCATTTTTTTTTTATTTTTTTTGCAAAACTTAAAATTGCTAAAATTTACGCTGTAAATTGTTTAAGTGATATCAAAATTATTTTCAAAGTTTTTTTAAAAGGTTTTCAAAAACTTGATAAGTTTTCAAAATTATTGGAAAATCAGAATTTTTTTACTAACTAAAAACTTTATTATTTTTTTGAAAATGTTACCTTTAGATTTTTTTTGGTACACCATTTTTTTTATGTGATCAAAGGGGGAGAAGGGAAGATTAAGTCTAGGAGGAGGTAGCTTTATTTTTTCACTTTTTGTACTTTATTGCAAAATTTATTTATTTTACTTTATAATTGATTTACCCTAACTTAACTTGGGTTGCTCACATCAAAAAGGGAGAGATTATTGGTACCCCAAGGTAGTTTTGATGTGATCAAAGAAGTTAGGTTAGATTCTGTTGTGTTTAACCTTGTGTCTAAATGTACAGGAACTTAGGAGCATAGGGCGTTGAGCAAAAGACGCAGCTAGCGAGAAGGACGACACAGGAGAGAGCCGACGAGCTCGGTGCGTCTGAGGGACGAGGTGCTGCGGAAGAATACGCGGGCAGATGAGAAGGAGACGCATGATATTTCCGAGGGATGAGAAGACGGAGGGGAAGCTTGCTCGAGAAGGCCGAAAGTTGGGTTCGGGTGAGCCCTATTCCGGATGGCCGAAATCACCCAAGCGAGCGGAGCTGGAGCGGAAGATCCGGTTAGAAGCAAGCGGAGCCAACGCTGGAGGCTCAGAGAGAAAGTCAACAAAAGGTTGACTTTCCTCTTCGGGGCGCTCGAAATCATTCCGGGCACCCAGACCAGTCCGGGGTGCTCGGAACCCAATTCTTATCCAAATTCAATGTGGTGCGTACCATTGCGTCTTGGATAAAATATTATCCCATTCCAGATGCTGGAACCCTTCCATGCGCCCCGAGAAGGGCTATATAAGCAACCCTGCTCCCAGAAGCTAACAACAACAAGAAATATCCAAGCAACACTTGTACACACTTCCTTTTCTATTTAGCTTCATATTTCTATGCTTTCATTGCTGTAAAGAGACTTCTCCGCCTAAAGGAGAAAATAGTGCGACTTCATCTGCCTTTGATTAACAACTTCCCCGGTTGTAACCAAGTAAACTTGTGTGCCTCTGTCTTTTAGTCTTTTTAGTATTTCTTATATGCAAGTATTATTTTAATTAAGTTATTTGTTCAATAAAGGTTGTGTTTGCTTGATTTGTGCAAGGGCTATTCACCCCCCTCTAGCTGGCTGCCAAGGGTCCTAACACAACAGAGGCGTGCATCGTAGACGCGAGGGGAAGAGAGGTAACTATGCAACGGCCAACGACGTTTCACGATAGTGGCGGTGTCATCGAGTCAGCCTCACTCAAGCAGGTGAGGCGATGTCGGGCAGAGATGCAAGGAAGATGCTAGGGCATGGCAGTGGCGAACGATGGAGGATGGTTATGCAAGGCGTTGGCGTCTCGCGGTCAGGGTGGCACAACGATTGGACGACAGTGTGGATCGGCTGGACTCGACATAGCTGAAGGGGTGCTCGATTTCAGTTGCTTACGAGCAGAAGGTGACATCCTAGCCAACCCGTGGCAAGAAGAAGGATGTGCGACGTCGACAGTAGCTCGTGGCTGTTGGCGTGGCAACTGCAGTGGCATTGAGCATTTGCGGTGATCGGTGAGAGGGGGAGAGGGGGGGGCAACATCGATTGGGGCATGGGTGTAGCAAGAAAATAAAACAAAGAAATGATTTAAGAAAATTAAACATTTCCTTGTTCAAATAGGGTTCACAAAAATATATTTTCCTTTTATCCGTTTATCCCTATAAACTATAGAAAGACTCCTTTAAAATCCAGAAAATTTCTAAAAATTCTTAATATTCTATGAAATTATTTATTAATTAACACTCATTATTTAATTGCTATTTAATTTCCAT
This sequence comes from Zingiber officinale, assembly GCF_018446385.1. Lineage (NCBI taxonomy): Eukaryota > Viridiplantae > Streptophyta > Magnoliopsida > Zingiberales > Zingiberaceae > Zingiber > Zingiber officinale. The sequence continues at coordinate 81,574,656 of NC_056006.1, forward strand.
ATTTAACACATTGTATTAGCTTTGTATCTGAATATAGATTTGTTGCACATAGCTCTATGGGACCCAAGCATCGTATTCAAACACTTGGAACCTAGGTTGAACTTTTCCAACATTTTCTTTAGTCCCTCCACTTGACCTTTCAAGGTGAAATTTTATTTCACAAGTCTTGCAACTTGAGTTGAACTTACATCTTGAACCTGGTTAGTTGTGGGATTCAAGTTGACTTGTTCCTTAAGGTGTTTAACTTCCTTAAGTAACAAGTTAATCTAATCCTCAGATTTATCTAATTTTTTAACTAGGCATTTAATTATTTTAAGCATTCTATTGTCTAAAAGAGAGGTTACCTCATCTAGTCATTCTAAAATGGATACGGACATGTGACTTCTCTCAGACTCGGAATAGGACTCGGACTTAGATTTGAGTTTGGCTATTTGTTCTTTTGTGTTAGTGCCATGAAGCTTCTATGCTTTGGTTCCTCTATGCCTGATTCTTTGGAGGATGATTCAATGTCCTGCATTTTATTATTAGATAAATTATTTAACTTAATATTACTTTTTGTTACCTTTGAAGCGTAAGTTTCTTTGTGAATTTCTACAAATTATCCTATAAGTCCTCGGAGCTTTCAAAGTGTCCGACCCGGTAGAGTTCTTCATCCATCAATCCACATTAGAGAGTCTATGTGGCACGAGCGTCAACTTGAACCTTTCTTTTAATGTTGGAAGTCTACCTTTCCATTTCTAGAGGTCATATGAATTTATCAACCAGAAGTGTAAAACCTTTCTTGATGATGATCCACAAGTTGATCTCCATTTTTAGAAATTGTTTCATCTGTTCCTTCCAAAGGTGGAAATTTATATCATTGAAGAGTGGTGGATGAGAGGTACAGAAACCTTCTTGTTGAGTCATCGACATACTTATAAAACAATATGAAATAAAAATAATTTCCAAAACTTCTGTCTTGGGATGAGTAGTGTGGGATAAGAAAAATATGAATAGAAACTATTTTAAAGAAAAGATTAAAAAAGAGCTAGAAAACTATTAAGTCTTTTCAGAACAGTCTGATTTTGATACTAATTGTAGGATGATAGGAGATGTGAGAGAGGGGGTGAATCTCGTTCATTTAGAATCTTTTCTTTTCTTTAAAGTAAATCAAAGTAGCAGTGGAATAGAGAGAAGACAAACACAAAAATATAAGTCCATTTTTACTTAGTTCGTAGTTCAGCGACTACTATTCTAAGGTCCACGATCCTTGATCGCTTTCATTGGACAATTTACTAAGTATTTGAATCATACAAATATAAGCAGTTACAATAATATGCAAGTAAGAATAAATATACCAACAACAAAGAATTTAATCTTAGGCGTAGGTTGTCGGATGACCTCTTGGCGTAGTAGTAGCAGAACTTGCATACACAACAATAATAGAAACGAGATAGAGCAATGAGTAAACTAATGATCAAACCGAATCTTGAGACCTTTTGTAGACACTGTTAGGTCAATTGAACCCATGTTCCATCAACTGATCCTTTTGGACAACTAATCCATTTATCTGTCGACTAAACTCCATGTCTTTCTTCTTTGCTCTGATATGATCCATCTGATCTCGTAAATCATGCTATTTGGTTGACTGATAAAGCTTATCAATCGATCGAACCTCTAGAATTACTTTCCTATGAGATCCGATTTGATCATCTATCATTCCTTTTATGGTCGGTTAACTGATCACTTTTATTAGTTGACTAAACAGGCTATTATACCAAGTTTGTGAACTTCATTCTGATCTATGCCATTCTGGCTGGATCGGTCAACTAAATCTTGTTGGAAATTTAATATAAATGAGAAATTAAATCTTAATCCTTGGATCAAAATTAACAAATCTTGATCATTCAACTTGAAAGGTTTAAGTGCCCTTTGGATGGCTAAATCTCATTCATTGATTTCCAAAGGATGACATCTAATGAAGAGGTAGTGTGTCTCTTAGGAAAAGATGCTATCTACATTATCCAATTCAAAATGGATGGATGAGATCTAATTGAACCAAGAGGTTCTTATACCCCATCATTAAGTATACATAATGTCACTTACATCCTCATTTCACTCAATTCCTTTCAAGCAAAGTAAGATTGCATTCCATACTTGCATTGGAGAGTTCGAGAAGCTTCTTCAGTTTGGAGGTCTTGAGATTTGTAATGCTGCTATCGAAAGATAAAGTCATTATATCTTGGGAGACGATTGCTATGTTTCATGTGCACCGTGTGCTGGGCAAATTTGTCTTAAAGAGATAGAGTCTAACTCTGTATCGACTTTGCCAAAATGGTGGTATACTGTCATTCTGCCCGCGCTCAGATTGCACCACCACTACAAGATCCCAACAAGTTTAAGATGAATTTATCTATGCAATTTTAATGGATTCATCATCAACGACTCTTGTTCCACTGGCGCATGGCAAGAAGCCAGAGATGTTTACATGTACAGATTTTAAGAGGTGACCGCAAAAGATGCTGTTTTACCTAACCACATTGAACCTTGTGAGATTCTTACGTGAAGATGCCCCCTCTATATCTCAAGATGAGACTAATAAAGGAAAGAGGGATGCATATGATGCTTGGGGACATAGTGACTTCTTATGTCGAAACTATATCCTCAATGGCTTGGACAACATGTTATACAACATGTATATTCCAATGACAACTGTAAATGAGTTATGAGAATCTCTTGAAAGGAAGTACAGAACAGAAGATGTCAGACTGAAGAAATTCATCGTCGGCAAATTCTTAGACTTCAAGATGATTGATTCCAAGACTGTGAGAACTCAAGTCCAAGAATTGCAGTTGATCCTATATAATATGCATGCCGAGGGCATGACAACGAATGAGTCCTTTCAAGTTGCTACGATAATCGAGAAACTTCCACCTTCGTGGAGGGAATTCAAAAATTATCTAAAACACAAGAGAAAGGAGATGAGACTTGAGGATCTGATCATAAGACTGCAGATTGAAGAAGACAATTGCAAGAAAATAGAATTAATAAAAATGCCTATATTTACGAAGTCAAATATGTTGGAACCAAACACTGGCAAGAAAAGAAAGTATCCCGACAAAGGACAAAGCCAAGGGAGAGCCAAGAAATTTCAAGGTGTTGGATCGAGAATTCGCTACAGGGGGGGGGGAGGGGTGAATAGCGATTTAAAATTATTGCGAGAGTACGTAGCGGAAAAATCGAAAGCAACAAAAATGACACAAATAGTTTTTACTTGGTTCGGAGCTTGTGTTGACTCCTACTCCAAGACCCACACTCGTTGAGTGCTTTCATTGGACAATCCACTAGCAATTCTAAATGAATATTACAATTAAAGTACAAGTGCTTTTAAAAAATACCGACAATAATACTGAAACGAAAAAGTAGAACTTTGTCAGAGAATCTTCGCAACGTCACATGAGCACAGGAGAGCAAATCATTAGTTGTTGTTTTTCTGCTCTAGCCTTCACCCTCCTTATATAGGAGGTTCGGGGCGCCTGGATCCCTTCGGGGTGCCCTGAATGTGACGTAGCCAAGCCAACCAGGGTGCTCCACGTGGTGAAGCTCGTTAGGGATAATTGTTGCATTCCGGGCACCCAGACCCGTTCCGGGCGCCCGGACCTCCACTTTACCAGCTACCTGCATAAAAGTGTTAGTCTGAGGAAAAATGCAAGCTACCTTGCTAAACAAAGTATTAGCACAACATAGTCATAAAATGAATACTATAGTAATTAGATTTCGTTTTACCGAGATCGGACTCTAGTCAAGATCTCAACATAGAGTCCCGTCTGGACTTTGTGTCAGTTACCTGATTAGCCCGTCGACCTAGCTGAACTTCACTGCAACACTAAGTTAGCACAAAAACCAGTGTTAACAGAAATTCAAGTATAACCTAGGGTTACCTCCCTAGGATTGCCTAGCTTCACTCACTAGGACTTCCATTATCTGGCTTCACTCACCAGGACTTTCTCCACCTAGTTTCACTCACTAGGGCTCGGCTTCTGTAATGACCCAATTTTCCCTATTTCGAGTTCTAAATATCCTTAAAAATATTTGGAAATGCTTTTAAAATATTCTAGAGATTTTTAGAAATTTTTAGAGTATTTTTATGTAATTTTTGGAGGTCGTTTGGTATTTTTACTAAACGAAAAAAATTTCGACAAAAAAATTATCCAAGCCAAGGTTTGAACCGGAAACCTCGGGTTAAGCAGAGATTCGCTTAACCAACAGACCAGCCAAACTTTCTTAATTAAACCTATATCGAAACATATTTAAGGTATAGTTAATAATGAAACCCGAGTAATAAAAGAGAACTTAGGTTTTCTTCTTACCGAACCCGAAACCCTTCGCTCCTCTCCTCTCTCGTGACGGCGCTTCCCCTCTCGGTCGGAAACGAAGCCACACCTAGGGCTTGGACTCCGGCGGCCGGTGAGCACCCTTCTCCGCGGGTTCTTCACAGATCCGAGCTCCTCTCGGCGAGGTGAATGCGCGGGCACAAGGAGAGGCCGTGAGTTGTAGTCTCTGAACCCTAGCAGCCTTTCCTTCGATTGTAAGTCTAAGAACAACGATGTAAGTACTACTCACCTGTGGTAGGAGTTGCTCCGAATTTTTGGGTTTCGTTTCCTTACTTCCGGATCTTGCTGTGCCGACGTTGAAGTGCTAGGGTTTTTCTTCCTTGCTTTGTTGAGATGCCATTCTCAGATTTCTCTGTTGAACAAAATCATATGCTAAGTTTCCTTTAAGATTTGTTGTGTCGAATTTGATAAGCTAGGGCTACTGTGCCAAATTGCTATGATCTGGGTTTTTGCTAAGAATGTAGTTAGGTTCTTTATTTAAATTGCTAGAGGAACTTGGGAGATGTATATGCTATTCCTGGTTGCTAGGGGGTAGTAGATAGATTAATTGCTATAGCTGTTATTGTTGGAATTAACTCTTACAATGCTGTTGAAGAGTGTTTCCATGTACTGCTGGGCTGTTCGGACTTGTCATAGCTAAAGTTAGTCTTCTTGGAACCCTTTTATAGTACTTGCCGTGCATGTTAGTTCAGTTTTTATTGAACTGTTTCTTTAGCATTCGGCTGGAATTGTATGTGCTGCTAGAATCCGGAAATTTGCTGCTATTTAAGCATCCCTTTATGTATGACATATTACTGATCCATATTGGTAGTGCATTATTGTTAGAATTGTTTCCAAACTTGATTAGATGGATTAGTCGATTCTCTGTTGATTAAGTCCTGTTTCATACTTCATGTGCAGTAAACAAACCGTAGCTATATATTCCAGTTGCTATAAAATTGAGAATTTTATGAAGAATAGAAATTTTCAGTCTTCTTATTATTTTAGCAAGCATGAACTAGACAACTTGTATGATAGTAAGCAGTGTAGGCTTCTTTAAGTTCCAGCAAGTTAAATATTTCGTTACCATACTAGTATTCAGTTTTAAGATCTTATTTCTAGCCATTTAATTTTAAGCATGCAGAATTAGATTTTTCTTGCTACTACACAAGCATGTTAAACTCTTCTAGAAGATTATGAGAAGTGATAAGTAAGAAAAGACCAAGTCTTAAGTTGATTCCAAATTCTAGAAATTAGGATCAAAAAACACACCAAGTGGTTAAACAAATGCCAAGGCATTTTAATATAAGAGTATTAAAGATAACAAGAAGTTTAAAGTAAGAGGCTAGTACCCGACTTCCAAGGTTGTCGTTAAACAAATCCAGGTGACCAATTCCGAGGTCTTGGCCCTGGTAAGACCAAGGTCTTTATCCTCATATGACTGGAGGCTAGCTACCTCAGTCACTATTAGAGAGCGCGCATAAGATGGTACTAAGCCTGGGCCCAAGAAAGAGAAGAAGAAAGTTAAGAATTAATTTCAAGTATAAAGCTATAAGTAAATGAAACAAGTATCACCTATGTTTAGAACTAGCCAAGATTAGCTGTTATAATGCTAAGTTTACAGTATTAGTTTTCATTTGCTTTCCTTATGAGTTTATTGAGCATGATTAGCTTTATTTCCAGCATGTAGATTTATTCTTGTATATCATGAGTATGCAGATTATTTTAGTGCTTTGCTATAGATGAGCATGTGTAGCTTTTCTTTTTAGCATTTCAGTTTTAGCATCCTTTTCATCTTATGCACTTCGAGTTTTTGTGAGATAGTTTAGTACTTACTAAGCGTTTCACTTATAGATTTATTTTCCTCCTACTACAGATAAAGGTAAAGGGAAGCTATAGTCAGAAGGAATGCGACAAGGAGATGTGTGGTGGATGTGCGATGCCTGGACTATGGAAGCCTAGGGACTAGAAAGAAGTTTCTTTTAGTTTTCTTTTCCTTTTGCTATGTTAGAAGTATTCGGGATGGTATATGTTATCTTGATGTTATTAGGACTTAGTAGATGAATTGTGATCTAGTGTGATGATTTCTGGTATAGTTCTCTTTTGTTTTGGATTATTTACTGCGTGAGTTGTTTGATATATGTTCCAGCTGCTTGTGGCTATGTATACTGTGTCTGTATTGATGTTTATGGTCACCGGTACATGGGAGACTCTGCCAAAATTTTTCTGTAGGGATTCCTCGTGGTTTCGATCACACCGGTTAAGTAGAGTTAATAGTTAAGTAACGGTCACCTTAGAGAGTAGTAGAGTAGTAAGAAGGGTGGTCGTTACAGCTTCACTCACCGGGACTTCCACCACCTAGCTTCACTCACTAGGGCCCAACTTCATGTTAGTTAGAGCCCTAGAGCCAATCATTTGATGATTGTATGGACTCATTGTATCATATTCTTGTATATTAATAAAGGCATTTGGATTTTGGTTATTATACTTACTTGTATTGATGCCAAATAAACTAAGTATAATAACGTCCTTGAGTAGACGGTTCTCACCTATATCAATCGATTGGTTGAATCGATAGTGAGATGATATAGGGAACACTACTCTTAATCATTCCTAGTCGAGTATTAACATTCAGGGACAATGTTAATGCAATAAGACTAGCATGTAGGTCAACTCGATGACTTGATCTCACAAGTCATGGATATAGAGATATCAAGTTGACACATGGGTATACATTAGAGAATGTATACTGAATGACCCGCCATGAGAAAGTATCATGGATCATTATATGAGTGTCATATACTTTCTCATGTGGCTATTAGTATGACTATTAGTCCTTAGACCTGAAGTCACTATGGATCCCTACATAAGGAGTTATGTACTTTGGTTTCGTCAAACGTCACCCGTAACTGGGTGGACTTTAAAGGCGATTACTGGGTATGTAACGAATTATGCAGAGGGATGTGAGTGGTGTAGATGAGATCTATCCCTCCTATATGACGGGAGAGGCATCAATATTCTTGATAGAGTGAGACCACGAAGTGCATGGCCATGCCCAAATGAGTCAATATAGGATATTGAGCTCATTTGATTTAGTGAGTCTACTTGGAGTTCAAGATTTAGATTGGTCAGAGGATGACACGGTCTATGCCTCACATTGACCAATCTAGATGTCTAGGATAGAAGGACACTTGTCATATATTGTGAGGAGTCACAATTAGTAGTCACAAGGTGATGTCGGATCTCGACATTCTTGTAACTTGGGTAGTAATGATGTGTTGCTAGATACCGCTCATTACTTATGGTCCTAAATGGGTTTAGGGCATTGCCAACATTACAAGAACCTATAGGGTCACACACTTAGAACAATTAGATGGAGATTAGGTTCATATGATGAACCAAGAGGATTAGATTCATTTGATGAATCAAATTGGATTAAGAGTAATCCTAATTGGGCTAACTTGAGTTTGACTCAAGTTGATTCATGTGTTCAATGAGTCTAATTTAGATTTTGACTCATTGAATTAATTTAATTAAATGAATTAGATTCATTATATTAAGTTGGCTTGAATCAAATGGTTAGATTAGATCAACCATGGAAGAGATTTGGTCATGTTTGACTTGACTTGAGAGGAAGATTAAAAGTCAAGTTTGACTTGACTTTATGCCACCTCATTGGTGAGTTGGCATTGATGTGGACCAATGATGATGCACCACATCATCATGGTTGCCACCTCATGGGAGTTACTAGTGAGTGCTACCTCATGGAGATTACATTCTCTCCTTGATGACAACTTAATGCATTAATGAGGGGAGTTACAATAGAGAGTGGCCGACCACTTTGGTTTGAATGGGAATTCAATTTTCATTCAAGTGTGCTTCTTCTTCCTTCTTCCTCTCAAGCTCTCCCTCTCCCTCTCCTCCTTGCTTGGCCAAATCTTACCAAGGTGCTAGCACACCTTTGTGTGAGGTTTTCTCCACCTAGGTGTCCGTGTGGATACTTCTAGAGGACCGACGCTTGACGGTCTAGAGATCCGGCAATTCCTTGGACGAGCGGGAACGCGAAAGGGCACGCTTCAAGGTATACTACTTAACACATAGATCTAGGAGTAGATCTAGATATTTAAAAACTCGTACTCATAATTTTCGTTCGGTTTTCTTTGCACGGATCTACGGCTTTGGGTGATTCGGGGTTTCCGCGACGCGAAAAGCGATTTTCGCGGCCCGAAAAACCCAACAGTGGTATCAGAGCCACGTGCAAGGCTTGTACGAGTTTAATTTTTTGGTTTTATGAAAACTAAACCTTCTGTGATTTTCTATAAAATTTAGTTTTTTTTATGTTTTTATGGGTAATTTTTCCGTAGAAGCGAAGCACAAGTATCTCGGTACTTGTAGGCTTCGGCTACCGGGAAGTTTTTCCTTAAACGGCTTTGTTTTGCCCCAAATCCGTTTGGAACAGCGGGCTTGGGTGCCATTAGATCGCAAAGGAGCAACTCACGATGGTTAGATCGTGGGTAGGGGTACTGCCCCTAACCCCGCAAGGGGATTTGCTCCGCGATTGCACCCGAAATCGCTAAAAACGAACCTGCCAGGAAGATTTTTCTGAAACGGCAATGTCTCGACCCAAATCGTTTTGGGACAGCGAGTTTAGGCACCGTTGGATCGCAAAGGAACCCTCGTGATGGTTAGATCGCGGGTAGGGGCACTGCCCCTGGCCCCGCGATTGCGCCCGAAACCGCTAAACGGGACCGCCGGGAAATTTTACTCGTAAAAATTGTAAAAAATTAATTTTTAAAATTATAGAAAATTATGAAAATATATAATTTTGAATTATATATTAATTTTGTGATAGTCATGGCCCAAAAACCCAATATGATTGGATTGTGTTGTAATTCATAATACGGCCTGCGTGCCGTTATGTGTTTGCGCGTGTTGTATGTTTTTATTTTTCCGCGACCTGCGCGTCGTGCTTTTCTTATATATTCTGATTGTAAATTAGATTTAGACTTGAATGTAACTCGAGTTTCAAATTGTAATGTATAAATTGGAGCGGTGGAGGGTCCACACGAGACGGAGTTCCGAGGCGGGCACGAGCAACACAAGGTGGTCAAAGGGAGGAGCTTGGAGAAGCTGTTGACCCTAGGTTGACCATTCGATCTTCTCATTGGCTTGAGAAGATCATAGTGGGGCCATGACTAAATCACAAATAGATTAATTAGTTAATTGCTTATGTATATGATGCATGTTTAATAAGTAATTAATTAATTAGTGCCTTACGATTAGATTAGATCTAAGTCGTGAACATGATGCACCCTTGCGATTAGATTAGATCTAAGTCGTGCACAAGATGCATCCTTTTCGATTAGATTAGATCTCGATCGAACCAACTCTAAATGCCTAACCGTGCCGTGATACCTATCACTACCTCGATCACATGTATTGTTGAATCTGCCAAAGCAGAGCAATACATATTATCTTGGTAGGGTACGGAGGGACAATCTTGGTCCCGCCTATCAACGCATGGGTGAATACAAACTCAATTAGATTGAGTATTCCTAGTTGCTCGGTTAGATCGAGTCAACTATAGGCATTCTTCCAACGGTTGGAAAAGATAGGTCAAAATCACATTTATATTAACTCTCGGGCGTATTAGCCAAAGCTAACTCGAGTTTTAATATAAATGCGGATATTGATTTTATAAACAAGAGTTGCATAGAGATGTAATTGGTAATCGTTACCTACCGATCATACTAAGCCTTGGGCGTATTAGCCAAAGCTAACTCAAGGGTTAGTATGATGTGGATCTTGTCCCACAAGAATTATAGAATTCAGTGGGAGCATCATTTAATTAAAGGCCTAATTAAATGATTTTAAAAGAATATGATATTAATTTCTGCAAATTTTCTGTTGTAGATAACCATGACGTCGAATACGAACTCTTTCTCCCTGCGTTCTGTCCTTAAGAAGGACAAGCTCAACGGAGCAAATTTCCTGGACTGGTACAGGAACCTGAGAATAGTTCTCACTCTGGAACGTAAATTGGTAGCCCATTCCGGAGGCTCCTCCTGCCACTGCCACGCGAGCTGACCGGGATGCTTACAAGAAAAATCAAGATGACGCATTAGATGTGTCCTGTCTAATGCTCGCAACCATGAACTCTGAGCTTCAGAGACAACATGAGTTGATGTGTGCTTACGATATGGTTGAACATCTTCGTCAACTATATCAAGGACAAGCAGGGCACTGGAAGAGGAACTTCACAGGATACCTGGAAGATCTTAACAAGAAGAGAAATAAGATTTCTACTTCAGGTATAAATGTTATAGAAGTCAACCTCTCTATTTCTTCGTCGTGAGTATTAGATACCGGATGTGCTTCGCACATTTGTACTAATGTACAAGAACTGAGAAATAGCAGAGCATTGACAAAGGGCGAGATAGACCTACGAGTAGGCAATGGAGCAAGGGTTGCTGCTGTTGCTGTAGGGACTTATTTTCTATCTCTGCCCTCTGGGCTTATACTAGAGTTAGACGATTGTTGTTATGTGCCTGCATTAACTAAGAACATTATATCAGTTTCTTGTTTGGACAAGAAAGGTTTCTCGTTTACTATAAAGAACAAATGTTGTTCCGTCTACTTAAACGATATGTTCTATTGTAGTGCACCTCTGATAAACGGACTCTATATTCTAGACCTTGAAAGCCCTATCTATAACGTAAATACCAAGAGGTTCAAGTCTAATGACATGAACCAAACCTACCTTTGGCACTGTCGCTTAGGTCATATAAATGACAAGCGCTTATCCCAACTCCATAAGGATGGTTTGTTGGACTCATTTGATTTTGAATCATATGAGATATGCGAGTCATGCCTACGAGGCAAGATGACCAAGACTCCCTTTAGTGGGCACAGCGAGAGAGCAACTGATTTGTTAGGACTCATACATAGTGATATATGTGGCACTTTCAATGTTGTTGCTAGAGGCGGTTATAGGTACTTCATCACATTTACTGATGATTTCAGTAGATATGGTTATGTGTACTTGATGACACATAAGTCTGAATCCTTTGAAAAATTCAAAGAATTCAAGAATGAAGTACAGAACCAGCTTGGCAAGAGTATTAAGATACTTCGATCAGATCGAGGTGGAGAATACCTTAGCCATGAGTTCCGTGACTATCTAGCAGAGTGTGGGATCCTATCCCAACTCACTCCTCCTGGAACACCACAGTGGAATGGTGTATCCGAAAGGAAGAATCGTACCCTATTAGATATGGTGCGATCTATGATGAGTCACACAGATCTTCCGACATACCTTTGGGGTTATGCACTAGACACGGCAGCTTTTATACTCAACCGAGTTCCATCAAAGGCCGTGATAAAGACACCATATAGGATATGGACTGGGAGAGATGCCCAGGTGTCTTTTATGAGGATTTGGGGTTGTGAGGCTTACGTACAATGTCAAGTCTCAGACAAATTAGGACCCAAATCCGACAAGTACTATTTCATTGGATATCCCAAGGAAACTAAGGGATATTACTTCTACATTCCCAGTCAGCACAAGGTAGTTGTGGCAAAGACTGAGGTCTTTCTAGAAAGGGACTTTGTTTCTAGAAAGACTAGTGGGAGCACGTTCGATCTAGAAGAAGTTCAAGATGCGAACAATAGCACTGATGCCTCGATGGAAATTGAACTGGAACCACAAAGTGTTGTGGATGATGTTGATCCACAAGGAGTTGAGGAACAACAACCGGTTCAAGTAGACATACCTCTTCGCAGGTCTGATAGGGTACGTCGTCAGCCTGAGAGATACTCATTTCTCTTGTCTGACCATGATGACGTTATGCTCATAGAGGATGAGCCTACCACCTATCAGGAAGCTGTGATGAGACCAGATTCTGAGAAATGGCTAGAGGCCGTGAGATCCGAAATGGAATCCATGTACACCAACCAAGTATGGACTTTGGTTGATCCACCTGAAGGGGTAAAACCCATTGAGTGTAAGTGGGTCTTTAAGAGAAAGACTGACATGGATGGACTTATCTATAAGGGTCGCTTGGTAGCTAAAGGTTTCAAGCAGATTCATGGTATTGACTATGATGAAACTTTTTCTCCAGTAGCGATGTTTAAGTCCATTCAGATCATGCTTGCTATTGCAGCCTACCATGACTATGAGATATGGCAGATGGATGTCAAAATCGCGTTTCTGAATGGAAACCTGCTCGAGGATGTGTACATGACACAACCTGAGGGTTTTGTAGATCCACAACATACTAGCAGAGTATGCAAGCTGCATAGGTCCATTTATGGACTAAAGTAAGCTTCTCGGAGCTGGAATCTTCGATTCGATGATGCAATCAAACAATTTGGTTTCATCAAGAACGAAGATGAGCCTTGTGTCTACAAGAAGGTTGTAGGGGATAAAGTTATCTTCCTCATATTGTATGTGGATGACATACTACTCATTGGGAAGGACATCCCTATGCTTCAGTCTGTCAAGACCTGGCTAGGGAGTTGCTTCTCAATGAAGGACTTAGGTGAGGCATCCCGCATTCTAGGGATACAGATCTATAGAGATAGATCTAAGAGATTGCTTAGCCTAAGTCAGAGTACATATATTGACAAGGTACTCCTTCGGTTTGCCATGCAGAACTCCAAGAAGGGATTTCTGCCGATGTCACATGGCGTGAGTCTTTCGAAAACTCAAGGTCCCTCTTATACAGAGGAGAGAGACCGCATGGATCAGATCCCTTATGCCTCAGCCATAGGATCGATCATGTATGTCATGTTATGTACTCGACCTGATGTCTCGTATGCTTTGAGCATGACGAGCAGATACCAGTCAGATCCTGGTGAAAGTCACTGGATAGCGGTCAAGAATATTCTTAAGTACTTAAGAATATTTCTTGATAATGGAGGCAGTGATGAGCTAGCTGTAAAGGGTTACAATGAAGCTAGCTTCCAGACCGACCAGGATGATTATCGATCGCAGTCAGGGTTCGTATTCTGCATTAATGGTGGTGCTGTGAGCAGGAAGAGTTCAAAGCAGGACACAGTAGTTGATTCTACAACAGAGGCCGAGTATATTGCTGCATCAGAGGCAGCAAAGAAGGCAGTTTGGATCCGTAAGTTCATCACTGAACTTGGGGTGGTTCCCAGTATCGCTGACCCTATTGAGCTCTACTGTGACAACAATGGAGCTATAGCACAGGCGAAGGAACCTCGCTCACATCAGCGGACCAAGCACATACTACGGCGCTTCCATCTCATTCGAGAGATTATCGATAGAGGAGATGTGAAGATTTGCAGAGTACCTACAGAGGCTAACATCGCAGATCCCTTGACCAAGGCTTTGGCACAGAGAAAGCATGATGGTCACACTAGGTCATTAGGCCTTAGAGCCTATACTGATTGGCACTAGTGCTAGTGGGAGATTGTTAGTTAGAACCCTAGAGCCAATCATTTGATGATTTTATGGACTCATTGTATCATATTCTTGTATATTAATAAAGGCATTTGGATTTTGGTTATTATACTTACTTGTATTGGTGCCAAATAAACTAAGTATAATAACGTCCTTGAGTAGACGGTTCTCACCTATATCAATCGATTGGTTGAATCGATAGTGAGATGATATAGGGAACACTACTCTTAATCATTCCTAGTCGAGTATTAACATTCAGGGACAATGTTAATGCAATAAGACTAGCATGTAGGTCAACTCGATGACTTGATCTCACAAGTCATGGATATAGAGATATCAAGTTGACACATGGGTATACATTAGAGAATGTATACTGAATGACCCGCCATGAGAAAGTATCATGGATCGTTATATGAGTGTCATATACTTTCTCATGTGGCTATTAGTATGAATATTAGTCCTTAGACCTGAAGTCACTATGGATCCCTACATAAGGAGTTATGTACTTTGGTTTCGTCAAACGTCACCCGTAACTGGGTGGACTTTAAAGGCGATTACTGGGTATGTAACAAATTATGCAGAGGGATGTGAGTGATGTAGATGGGATCTATCCCTCCTATATGACGGGAGAGGCATCAATATTCTTGATAGAGTGAGACCACGAAGTGCATGACCATGCCCAAATGAGTCAATATAGGATATTGAGCTCAAGATTTAGATTGGTCAGAGGATGACACGGTCTATGCCTTACATTGACCAATCTAGATGTCTAGGATAGAAGGACACTTGTCATATATTGTGAGGAGTCACAATTAGTAGTCACAAGGTGATGTCGGATCTCGACATTCTTGTAACTTGGGTAGTAATGATGTGTTGCTAGATACCGCTCATTACTTATGGTCCTAAATGGGTTTAGGGCATTGCCAACATTACAAGAACCCATAGGGTCACACACTTAGAACAATTAGATGGAGATTAGGTTCATATGATGAACCAAAAGGATTAGATTCATTTGATGAATCAAAGTGGATTAAGAGTAATCCTAATTGGGCTAACTTGAGTTTGACTCAAGTTGATTCATGTGTTCAATGAGTCTAATTTAGATTTTGACTCATTGAATCAATTTAATTAAATGAATTAGATTCATTATATTAAGTTGGCTTGAATCAAATGGTTAGATTAGATCAACCATGGAAGAGATTTGGTCATGTTTGACTTGACTTGAGAGGAAGATTAAAAGTCAAGTTTGACTTGACTTTATGCCACCTCATTGGTGAGTTGGCATTGATGTGGACCAATGATGATGCACCACATCATCATGGTTGCCACCTCATGGGAGTTACTAGTGAGTGCCACCTCATGGAGGTTACATTCTCTCCTTGATGACAACTTAATGCATTAATGAGGGGAGTTACAATAGAGAGTGGCCGGCCACTTTGGTTTGAATGGGAATTCAATTTTCATTCAAGTGTGCTTCTTCTTCCTTCTTCCTCTCAAGCTCTCCCTCTCCCTCTCCTCCTTGCTTGGCCAAATCTTACCAAGGTGCTAGCACACCTTTGTGTGAGGTTTTCTCCACCTACGTGTCTGTGTGGATACTTCTAGAGGACCGACGCTTGACGGTCTAGAGATCCGGCAATTCCTTGGATGAGCGGGAACGTGAAAGGGCACGCTTCAAGGTATACTACTTAACACATAGATCTAGGAGTAGATCTAGATATTTAAAAACTCGTACTCGTAATTTTCATTCGGTTTTCTTTGCACGGATCTACGGCTTTGGGTGATTCGGGGTTTCCGCGACGCGAAAAGCGGTTTTCGCGGCCCGAAAAACCCAACACTTCACTCACCCGGACTTTCACCACCTAGCTTCACTCACTAGGGCCCAACTTCACTCACCGGGACTTCCACTTTGCCTAACCTTTGATTAGGACTTACCTTTTCTAGTCATCTAGTCCTGACTAGACTTTTCTCTCCCAAACATCAAGTCATGTTTGGGTCAACCCTTGGTCATATTGTCAAACATCGAAACCCAAGATGTCGATTGACCAACAATCACCCCTTTTTGATGTTTGACAATTTTCTTAAGTTAGGCTTGGGTCTTTTAAGGGTTAGTTCTCCAGATTTGAGAAATTCGAAAAAGTGTGAGAGAGGTTAGGAATGTTTTAACTTTTCTAACTTAAGATTTTTCTAACTTAAGATATCACTCTCTCCCTTTGGCACACATCAAAAGAATATGAACTTAAGGTTAGTTTCTATTAGGTTTTCCACCAACAATGTGCGAAAAACGTTCCAAAGTGTTTGTAGAAACACCTTTCAATGTATATTTTAAAATATTTAATAACTTTTGAAAGTTTAAGTATATTTTTTTTTCAAAATATTTTTCAATGTGTTTTCACAAAAAATTGTAAAGTAAAGAGAGATTTTGTAAAAGATTATGAAAATAATTTTTCAAACTTAGTTTCAAAGATTTGCAAAAGTAATTTTTAATGATTACTTTTAGTCTTTCAATCAGGGCCCCCCTTAGCTTGACACATTCTTAGGACTTCTTGTTAACCACAAGTAAAACTTCCTATGTGTCTAGGGGGTTGATTCAAATTAAAAGAACACGAAGTTTGAAAGTGAGTTTTTAAAACATTTTAAAAAAAATGATTTGAAAGTGATTGTGCACCAAAACCTTTTAAGAAGACCTTGCCAACTTAAGTTTTAAAATGTTTACTAAGTAACACAATAATTTTTCAAAATATGTTAAGTTGTAATGATTTTTGAAAAGTATAGAGTGTTTTTTTATAAATTTGTAAAATAGTTTTCAAAATGATTAAAAAAGTTTTGAAAATATTTTTAGAATATTTTTCAAATAAGGGTTTTCAAAATATTTTCGTATTTATAGATTTTTCAAATATTTTTACAAAAATAATTTTTCAAAAGATTTTACAAACATAATTCTCAAGAACACCTTCCCTGACGTCAACACTCCCCCTGAAGTCAACACTTGTAACGACCCAATTTTCCCTATTTCAAGTTCTAAAAGTCCATAAAAATATTTGGAAATACTTTTAAAATATTCTAGAGATTTTTAGGAATTTTTAGAGTATTTTTATGCAAATTTTGGAGTCCGTTTAGTATTTTTACCGAGAGGAGAAAGTTAAAAATAAATAAATAAATAAAAAGGTTGTAGAAGCTAGGTTTCGAACCCAGCTCCTCGGACCCAAGCACAACCGGCCCGACCAATCGAGCTAAGCTCGTTTTGTTAACTAAATATGGGAATAAATTTATTTAAGGTATAGTTCGGTTTAAACCCTAGTATAAGAAAAGGAATTTAGGTTTCTTTTCGGAAAATCAAAAACTTCTCTCAAAAATCTCCTTCTCTTCTCACGCGGCGACGCCGTTCTTCTCTCGGGCGAAAACCGCAGCCTCTCCTAGGGTTTCCTCCCTCCGACGGCCGGTGAAGTTTTCTCTCCGGCGAACCCTCGCAGATCCGAGTTTCCCTCGTGGAGGAGGGTCTGTGGGCACAAGGGAGGTTGAAGCTCCGAGCAAACCGGAACCCTAGAGTTCTTCCCGTCGGTTGTAAGTCCAAGCAAATCACGGTGAGTTGCTTCTCACCTGCAACAGGAGTAGTTCCGATTCGTTTGGTGTTCTTTTGTTTGTTCGAGTTTTATGTGAAGCATGATTAGGGATTTTTGTTTTCTGCCGTGAGGGGTTAAGGAAGATGAAGGGATTTTTTGTTCAGATTTGGATTTTGACAAGCTCTATAGCATAATTTTGTGCAGCCATAACTAGATGCAGTGTAGGCACCCCTTCACTAGATAAGTTTTCTAAAGGAACTTTGTTAAGACAATGGTATTTGAAACATTGTTATATGAGTGTTGATCGGATTATATATAACCTTGAAAATTTTGGTTGTGTTGTTTAGGCAGTGAGCATGAAAGGAGATAGATTTGTTTATCTCAGTTTTAGATTTTATTCTTTCTTTCTCCTTGCTACAATGAAAGAGAACAGCCAAGTGTCAAGCAAATCCAGATTTTTGTATCAAACATCTAGTTTTCTTTGTGTAGCAGTAGGCATGAACAGTCTTACTTTCTGTGGTATTTGCAGTAGATATGGACAACTCCAATTGGAGTATAGAATAGCCTTTCTTTGGTGTATTTCTACAGATACGGCAGTTTTATTTGGAGCTTAGAACATCCCTCCTCCTTGGGTAGTTTTCCATGTTTCCTTTAGTTCCTTAACAATAGCCTATGTTAGTTATCATGTGTATGTGTACAGAAGTTTTCGTTTCTATCAGTTGGGAATGTGCAGTATCTTAGTTTTGATTCTTCCTTGCTAACGTTACTGCTGTTGGTTTTTGAACAGGTTTTGATTGAGTAGATTTATCTTTAGTTTCATCTGCTATTTTAATAAGCAATGAACATAAGATAGTTTGTTTAAATTTTGAGCATGTAGTTAGTTTCTTTATTGCTGTTAGATTTAAGTTTGAACAACCCTTATAGTTAGCATTTCAGATTTAGATTTCCTGATTTAGATTTCCTTGTTATGCTGCCATGAACCTCAATTTTAGGTTTTTCCTATGTTGTTTAGATTATTTCCTTGCTGTTTAGTTTTCGTTTGCTGTTAGTAAAGCATGAGAAATTTTCCATTTGCTAATAATTAAGCATGATCAGTTCCCTTTGCCATTAGATGTGCACGGTGATACTTTCTAGTCTCTTTTGCTATTTGAATATCTTGAGCATGCAATTATTAGTTTCTTTGCTTTTACCTAAGCATGAGTTTCTGTTTTTAAGAACTATAAGCAAGAAAGACTAAGGTTTAGACTTGATTTCAATTCCAGAATATTGAATATCAAAAGCGCACACAAGGTGTTTGCTTAAATGCCAAGTAAGGGCAAGTATAAAGAAGTTATAGTTAAAAAGAAAGTATTTTACTTTTAAAGGGCATGTACCGGACACAAGGTCCAAGGGATGGGCTCCAAGTTTCCCCTAGGCACAAGGCCTAGAAGTATCTTAGTAGTTTCGGGATTAGCTACCTCGATTCTTATTAAGAATGCGCGCAAAGTGGTACAATGCCGGACCCAAAAGAAGTTTATTATTATTTTGAAGTATTAAAGTATAAGTTTTGAAACAAATGAAACGAGCTTCAAATCTATCTTGAATTAGAAAGTTAGTTTTCTTGTTATTTGAAGCATGCAGTAGTAGTTTCATTTGTTTCCTTGCTACTAGATTATTCAGCCTGTTTAGCTTTACATGTTTAGTAGTTTTACATGTTTAGAAGTTTTACATGTTTAGTAGTTTTACATGTTTAGCTTTACATGTTTAGTAGTTTTACATGTTCAGTAGTTTTACATGTTTAGTATCTTTACATGTTTAGTAGTTTTGCATGTTTAGTATGCTTCTTTTATTAGTTTATGAGCATGATAAACTATACATGTTTAGTATTTCAGTTAGCATGATTTCCTTTGCTATATATGAGCATGAGTAGTTTTATATGTTAGCATTCAGTTTTAGCATGTTTTTATTTATATACATGCATATCGGGTTTTTGTGAGTAGATAGCGCTCACTAAGCTTTATGCTTATAGACTGCACTTCCTCCTACTGCAGATAAAGGAAAGGAAAAGATTTAGCAAGGAAGGCGACAAGGTGGTGGTGATGAAGGTGTGTGATGGCTGGACTATGGGGAGATCAAGAGTTTGCTAAGGAATTATTAAGACATTTCTGTTTAGAGTTCTTTAGTTTTCTTTTAATGCTATTATGAGTCAATATTGTATTTAAGTTTATTCCGCGTTTGTAGTTGGGTTCTATTGATGGAGTGATATTGATGTTTGCTATTGATAGAGTAGTTTCTTTCTTTTATTTGTGATATTATACTGCGTGGTTGTGAAGATATATGTTCCAGCCGCCTGTGGCTGAGTATATTATGCTTGTATTATGGGAAATGGTCCCCGGTACAGGGGAGACTCTGCCGAAATTTTTCGGTAGGGTTTTCCTAGAGATTTTTAATAAACCGGTTAAGTAGAGTAGTAGATAAGTAACGGTCACTCTTAGATAGTAGTAGTAGTAGTAAGAAGGGTGGTCGTTACAACACTTCCCATGAAGCCAACACTCCCCTTGAAGTCAACACTGGGTTTGGGTACCTAAGTGTTATAGGGGATTTAGGGTTAGCAAAATTTTCCTACATAATTATCTCTATATACTTGGTATAATTGTTCATTTATTAAACAACTAGTCTAAAAGATAATTAATTTTAGATTTAGGTGTATTAAAATAATTTTTTACTAATTCAATAATTTAATACTTATTTGATTAAAATAGTTTAAATTTTGTATTAATTGATTGAGTTAATTTAATGACAATCTTAGTTATAATATTTATTTTAATTTTTATTGTTGTAAACTTAATTTAAGTAGGATTAATTAAGTTTGGAAAGCACACATTAATTTGAAGTTGAATAAATTAGTAGATTAATTAATCTATTCTTTTAAATAAGATTAGGAATTAAGTTAAATAAGTTGTGAATTTCAAGTTGTTAAATTACATTGAAATTTAAGTAAAATAGAGTTAGAATTAATTTTAATTTAACTTTAAGTTTGGTTTTATTTTAAGTTTAAAATTTAAGTTTAAAGTTTAATTTTTAACTTAATTTAAGTTTTAAGTTTAAAAAAATTTAATTAGTTTCATTTAATTTAGTTTAGTAAATTTTAAATTTAATATAATATAATTTTTATTAAGTTGATTTTAAATTTGATTTTTAATTTTAATTTTAGTTTTGTTTAAGTTAGTTTAAAATAATTTTTAAGATAATCTTAACATAATTTTTCAAATGATTTTTGAAATAATCTTTAAGATAATTTTTAAAATAATTTTTAAATAAATTTTAAAAGGTTTAAAATGTTTTTTAAAGAATTTTTAAAAGGTTTTTAAAATGATTTTAAATGCATTTTTTAAAAAGATTTTTAAAGAAATTTTAAAAGGTTATTAAAATAATTTTTAAAAGGTTTTTAAACTAATTTACAAAAGGTTTAAAATGTTTTTTTAAAGAATTTTTAAAAGGTTTCTAAAATGATTTAAAGAAATTTTAAAATAATTTTTTAAAAAGATTTTTTTAAATAATAATTTTTAAAGTTT
Source organism: Zingiber officinale (assembly GCF_018446385.1). Lineage (NCBI taxonomy): Eukaryota > Viridiplantae > Streptophyta > Magnoliopsida > Zingiberales > Zingiberaceae > Zingiber > Zingiber officinale. Next base: position 81,595,549 of record NC_056006.1, read on the forward strand.
TTAAAACTTATTTTAAAAAAAATTTTTAAAATAATTTTAAAATGATTTCTAAATTTTTTAAAATAATTTCCAAAAATAAATTTTTAAAAAAGATTTTTAAAGTTTTAAAAGAATTTTTTAAAAGAAATTTTTAAATGAGTTTTAAAGTTTGTAAAAGAATTTTTTAAAATTATTTTAAAATTAGTTTTAAAGTTTTTAGAGGAATTTTTTTTAAATAAATTTTTATAATGATTTTTAATGTTTTTAAAATTATTTTTAAAGTTTTTAAAAGAATCTTTTAAAATAAATTTTTAAAAATGATTTTAAAAGTGTTTTTTTAAAATAATTTTTAAAAATAATTTTTAAAATGATTTTTATAGTTTTTAAAAGAATTTTTAAAATGTATTTTAAAGTTTTTAAAAGAATTTTTTAAAATGATTTTTAAAAGGATTTTTTAAACTTTTTAAAAGTATTTTTGAAAATAAATTTTTAAAATGATTTTTAAAGTTTTTAAAAGAATTTTTTTAAAATATATTTTTAAAAATGTTTTTTAAAGTTTTTTTTAAAAGATTTCTTTTAAAATAATTTTTAAAATGATCTTTAAAGTTTCTAAAAGAATTTTAAAATAGTTTTTAAAATGATTTTTAAAGTTTTTAAAAGATTTTTTTTTTAAATAATTTTTTAAAAGAATTTTCAAGGTAATTTTTAATGTTTTTAAAATAATTTTTAAAAGGATTTTTATTTTTTTTTTAAAAAATAATTTTTAAAAGAATATTTAAGGTAATTTTTAAAGTTTTAAAATAATTTTTAAAGTTTTTAAAATAATTGTTAAAATAAATTTTAAAATGATTTTTAAAATATTTTTTTAAATTTGTTTTAAAAAATAATTTTCTTTTTAGGTTGCAAGATTTTTTATTCTTTAATTTAATTTAATTTAATTTTAACTTTTAATTTAGTATCTAATTTAATTTAATATTTAGTTTAATTTAAAATTTTTAATTTAATATTTAATTTTTAATTTAATTCAAATTTGGATTTTAAATCCTTAGTTATTTCACCCGATCTAAATTTTCAATCAGGGAATCCTATAATTTTTGTGAGATGAAATTAAGTTCAATTTTCGAGTTTGGTTTAACTTTGTGTTAAATTCAGGTTCAGCTTTGGGCTCAACAGATAGACATTTTGTGAATAAACTTCTAGGCTATGGTGAGTTACTTGGACATCATTAGAGTAACCATGCCTTCGAGGTTTTCCAAATAGTCCTATCCACTGAACTTAATACAAAACTTTGGTCTAATTAGTTAGGATTCGTAAAGGGTAGCTTCGGTTAGTTCCATTAAGCCAAATGCACCAGGTCGAAGCCATATCTTCCTAGACTGTTAGAGTGTATACTAAAAGCCTAGCTTTTGGTATAAACATTTATCTAGAAATAAGAATCACATTGGTCAAATGTCTACATTTGTGATAAATGTAGTTGTTCAATTAATTTATATTGTAGATAACATGGTGTGTGGTGTCACACACAGAGGATCATGTTATCAGTACCTTATAAATTATAAACAGTAGCTCACGATCAAGATGGAAAGGAACAAACCATTTGAAGGTCGTAGTGTAATTAGATATTAGTTTATCTTAACTATATAATTACACTAGTACACTTAGAGTGTATTGAGTAGGACCATTAGAGGTCGTTTCTTTTATACTGACTTTATAAAGAAACAAAGACCTCAGTTATTATGGAAGTGTGTGCTCTTAATCCTAATATAATAACAAGCACATATATTTGATATTTATTTCTTTAATTTGTCAATGGGTGAGATTTAGTTCGATGAATCAATAAGCCCGATAAGTTGGGAAATAATATCACTTATAGTGTGTGTTGTTGATTATAGAAGGAAACTGTGTCCTAGAGATACTAGGTTGAGAATGTCCCCAAGAGGAGCTCAAAAGGATTGTCATGTTAAACCCTGCAGGTGGACTTAGTCCGACATGACGATGAAGTTGAGTGGTACTACTCTTGGAGCTAGATATTAATTAAGTGAGTTGTCAGTAACTTACTTAATTAGTGGACATTTGTTATCTTAAACACAGGGAGACTAACACACTCATAATAAGAAGGAGCCCAAAATGTAATTTGGGATTGGTGCGGTAGTTCAATAATAGTTCTTTAGTGGAATGAATTATTATTGATGAAATTAAGTTGTGTGTTCGGGGCGAACACGGGATGCTTAATTTCATCGGGAGACCAAAACCAATTCCTCCTCTCGGTCCCTATCGTAGCCTCTAGTATATAGAGATTTATACCCACCGCATACCCACCTTCTTACCCATCCAATGGGGCCGGCCAAGCTAGCTTGGAACCCAAGCTAGGGCCGGCCAAGACCAAGTGGATGAGCCAAGTTGGTGGCCGGCCAAAGCTTGGGTCCCAAGCTTAGGTGGCCGGCCACTAGAATATTAAAAAGGATTTTTATTAAAATTATTTCTTATGTGGATATCATGGTTTTAAAAGAGAGTTTAAAAATTAAAAATTTCCTTTTATAGCTTTCTACAAAAGATTAAGAGAAGAGATTAATCTCTTTCCTTATTTTTAGTTTAAAAGGATGGTTTTAATTTTTGGTAAAAACTTTCCTTATTTGTAAATCATCTACATGTTTAAAAGAGAGTTTAAAATTTGAAATCTTTCCTTATTTGTTGATTAAAGGAGGATTTTAAATTTTAAGAAAATTTTCCTTTTTAACCATGTTCATGATTTTAAAGAAAGTTTAAAAATTAATAATTCTCTTTTATTAGTTTCTACAAAAGATTAAGAAAAGATTTGATATCTTTCCTTATTTGTAGATTAAGAGAGATTTTAATTTTTTAGAGATAACTTTCTTTTTATCCACATGTTTAAAAGAAATATTTTAATTTATTAAATTTCCTTTTTATTAACCACCATGAAGGAAAAAACTATTTGAGAAATTTTTATAAATTTCCGAAAGCAAATTAGGAAGTTTTAATTCTTGTGTGAATTAAAATTTCCTTGATTAAAGGGATTAAGGTGGCCGACCATTACAAATAGAAAAGAAAATTTATTTTTAATTAAATAAATTTTCCTTTTTAATGGCAAAAGAATTAAGGAAGTTTTTTTATTAAATTTTCCTTATTTGCCAAGACCAAGGATTATAAAAGAGGGGGTAGAGGAGGCTTCAAGGTGAATGTCTCTATTTATTTTTCTCCCTCTTTTCTTCTTTGGGTGTGGCCGGCCCTTTCTTTTCTTTCCTCTCCTTTGTGTGGCCGAAACTTTCTCATGGTGGAGTTAGCTTTGGTGGCCGGATCTAAGAAGGAGAAGAAGGAGAGAAAAGAAGCCTCTTTTCTAGCATCCCTTGGAGCATGGTGGTGGTGGCCGAACCTCTTCATCCTAGAAGAAGTTTTGATGGCCGAAACTTGCAAAGAAGAAGAAGGTGCTTGGTGGTTCTCATCTCGGAAGATCGTTGCCCACACAACGTCCGAGGTTAGAAGAGGAATACGATAGAAGATCAAGAGGTCTTTCTAAAAGGTATAACTAGTAATTTTTCTTTCCGCATCATACTAGTTATTTTTGGAAATAATACTAAATACAAGAGGCATACGATTCTAGAGTTTCGAATTTATTTTCGATATAGTGTTCTTTTGTTTTTCTTTTCCTTGTGATTTGATTGTTCTTTTCGGTTAACCTAAAGTTATTTTAGGAAATTAAATATTAGCTTTCTATAAAAGGTTTTGTCTAGTCGGTGGTGGTTGCTCCCATATCCAAGAAGGCCATGTGCCTCGCCACGTCAGTACTGGGAACCGATTATGGAAATTAATATTTAATGGAATTAATAACTTAAGGTGATTTGGGTCGAACGTGTTAAGTTCCGCAGGAGACCCAAGTCAAAACCTAAAAGAACGAATAGATTAAGTTTTGGATCAAACGTGTTAAGTTCAGCAGCGATCCAAAATTTAATTTAAAAGAACACATGGTAGCTAGGAAAAGGTTCAGACCTTTGTACAAAATTTTTGTACAGTGGAACCTCTAGGCTTTCCGAGTAGCAACCAACAATTGGTATCAGAGCTAGGGTTTTGCCTCTGTGTATTTGGTATTAGTTTAATTATGCACATGTCATACATAATTTAGGCAGGATAATAGTAGGATGTGCTAACTTTGTGGATGCAGGATCCAACTATTATGGCTTATAGTTTTATGTGTGTGATTGGACCCTTGGACATGTCAAGGGCATTTATATGTGTGTGCATGATTGTATTATAAAATACAGCAGGAGCTGTATTTAGTTTTATTAGGATTTTATTTTTCATCTAGATACATGTACATTCCTTTTATGGAATATAGGATCAAAATTGTAAAATTCTATTTATGTCGCGGATCGAATCTTGCAAAGTGTGGAACCTTCTAAGGACCAGAGGCGCAGCGGAACAAGGAGCAAGATGGATGCGACAGCTAGACCCGGTGGCGGTGGCCAAATATAGCAGCAGCTTGGGATGACAACACACGGAGGACAACTAGAGATAAAAGCCATAATAGTTGAAAATTAGATTTTCTATTTATTGCTTTTATATTGTGCTGTGTGTGCATGTTAGTTTACAAGTTTAGTAGGCTAGCATAGTTAAAATTCCTCATTAATAAATAACTAGGTGGGAGAGGGATTTTTAAGTAAATCTCATGGTGTCCATTACTGGTTTGTAAGTGATGCAAACAAGCTTGCGCGTTGGCTCTGAGTGCCTTCCTCCATAACGGATGAGCTAGTTTGCAGATCACTAGAACAGACTTCCATTTTTGGATGACTATAGGAAGTTAATTAAGAGCGTGTGATCTTCCCCAACGGAAGGGGCATAATCTTATTAATGGACTTAGTGTCAAGTAATGGTATACACTTAGACACATCTAATATTATCCTCCCCATCGGAGTCACTGTTATTATTTGTGTGACCAAATGAAACCAACTATTAATTTGTCATAAAACTAGGTTGACAAGATAATAAAATTAAAGGGTTAAAACCCCTCTTACAAATGATTGATTTTGTATACGTCCACACTAACGTGGCATACAAAATTAACGGTGTTTGAGATAATTTTATTTGTCATAAAGTTACGTTGACAAGATAGTTAATGGGTAAGACCCTCCTCTTACAAATGTTGATTTTGTATACGTCCACACTAACGTGGCATGCAAAATTTACGGTGTTTTGAGGTGTTGGAAAATTTAAATAGTATTGTTAGAGGAATCAATATTATTTTAAATTTAGAAGTCTTGACCAAATATTTGATTAAAGATAGACCAACTATTAATTTTATTCGTCATAAAGTAAGGTTGACGAGATAATAAAATTAAATGATAAAATTTCCTCTTGTATACGTCCACACTAACGTGGCATACAAAATTCATGGGGATTTTTAAGGAGTTGGTCTTAACCAAATATTTTTGTGATTCTTAGGATGATGGTCAATCCCTAGCTGATATACTTTAGGATAGACTTAGTGGCCCCAATAATAATTGATTGGAAATAGGATTTGGACATTAAGGTAGACTGTCCTCTTAGAACTAAGAACAATTTAGGTGTATTTAATTCATTAGTTGAAACATTTCTAGTGGTGTTATCTACCAGAACCTGGAGTGTAGATACAGATGCCATTAATCATGTCTGCAATTCATTGCAGGGTTCCAGGAAACCCGACAACTAAATGAAAATAAAAGCACCGTCCACATGGGCATTACTGCAAAAATAGCAGCTGTTGCAGTGGGAGAAGTTTATTCTCTAAAAGGAATAAAATATGGATTATTAGAAATTATCTTTACATACTAAGTTTAGAAAGAACCTGATTTCAGTTTCTAAACTATTATAGAATAGATATTGTGTCTATTTTGATAACAAAGTTGTTATCAAGAAAAATAGGGAAGTTATCTATTCTGGTATGTTGGTTGAAAATTTAAAATCCAATAACTCTCACGATGCAACAAATGAAAATTAGTAACACATCTTCTAACTTTAAGAGAAAGTAACCTTCGGAAATGAACCAATTATATCTTTGGCATCTAAGGCTAGGTTATATTAACTTGAGTATGATTCATTGGTAGCTGATGAACTTTTGGGTTCATTAGTAGTGGAAATCTTTCCAACCTGCGAGTCTTACTTGGAAGGGAAAATAACCAAGAAGCATTCAAGTCTAAGGGGTATGGAGTCAAAGATATGTTGAAATTGGTTCATTCTGATTTGTGTGATCCTATGACTATCCAAGTAAGAGGTTGTTTCAAATATTTCATAGACAACTATTTGATATACGGATACATTTACTTGATGTGCCACAAGTCTAAGTGCTTTGATTAGTTCAAAGAGTATGAGGCTGATGTGGAGAAATGTCAAGGTAAAAGTATCAAGACACTACGGTGAGATCGTAGTGGCAAGTACCTCTTGGGAGAATTTAAGAGTCACTTATCAGAAGTAGGGATTCAATCCCAACTAACTACACCTAGGTATATCCCAACAGAATGGTGTAGAAAAAGGAAGGTATAGGACTCTTATGGAAATAAGTAGATTGATGATGAGTTATTTAGAAAATTACCAAATTCATTTTAAGGATATACTCTGGAAACGGAAGTGAACATAGTACCTTCCAAAGTTAGAACTCTCTACTCATAAAGAATTGCTGAATAGGTGTAAGCCTATTTTGAAGCATATTCGGATTCGGGTAGTCCAGCACATATGCTGAAGAGAGACAATGATAAGTTGGACAGGAATTCACTTGTTTGTGGGTTATCCTAGAGAAATGAAAGTAGGTTTATAGTCTTAAAAATCAGAAGGTTATTGTTAGCATCAATGATCGATTTTTAGAAAAGGACTATGTAATAAACCTCATGCCCATAAGTAAATTTGTTCTTAAGGAAATAATAAAGGACATGTCTAATCTAGTACCAACTGTACAAGATGAAATATCACAAGAAACTGCAACACGTATCACAAATGATACACAATTGCAGAAAGTGCCTCATCGTAGTGGGAGGGTTGTTAGGCAACCTAAAAAGATTTATGTTTTGGGAGAGTTTTTGGACTCGATCCCTGGAAGACATGAACCTGATCTCCGGACATATGACGAAGCACTCCAAGATAAAGATGCAATATCTTGGCAAAGAGTAATGAATAACAGAATTAGAATATATGTATTCTAATAAAATCTGGAAGCTTATAGAACCACCAAATGGTATAAAAGCCTTTGGGTGTAAAAAGGTCTATATTAGGAAAAGAGGGATAGACAGGAAGGTAGAAACTTTCAAAGCAAGGCTAGATGAAAAAGGAAACTTTTTCACTGGTAGCCATGCTTAAGTCTATCCGGATTCTTTTATCTATTTGGCAAGTGGATGTCAAGACAGCATTCCTTAATGGAAGTCTTGAAGAAAACATCCATATAAAGCAACCAGAAGGGATCATTGCAAAGGGCTAAGAGCATCTTGTGTGTAAGCTCAATCAGTCTATGGACTGAGGCAAAGCTTCAAGGTCTTGGAACATCCGGTTTATCAAAGTAATCCAGATCTATGGATTTAGTAACCGGATAAGTCTTGTGTATACAAAAGATGTGATGGAAACGTGGTGGTATTTCTTGTACTATACTTAGATAACATTTTTGGTAGTTGGAAACAATATCAAAATGTTGTCGTAAGGGTATGGTTGTCCAAACAATTCGATATAAAGGACTTGGGAGAATGTATATATTCTTGAGATCAAAGTAATAAGGGATCACAAGAAAAGAATATTTTACTTATCCTAAGCTTCATACATCGGAAAAATCCTTGCTCGTTTTAAGCATACAAAACTCCAAGAAAGGTTTCTTACCTTTTCAGGATGGAGTAACTTTATCTAAAGATATGTCTCTGTAGACATCAAAGGAGATAAAGGAAATAAAGGCAGTTCTTTATGCTACGGCTGTTGGAAGCCTAATGTATGCTATGCACGAGATTAGAAATCTGTTTTGCCAAGGGCATAGTTAGCAGATATCAAAGTAAGCCTGGACAAGGACAGTGGACTGCAGTAAAGCATATATTGTAGTACCTTAGAGGCACTAGAGATTATATGCTAGCTTACAAGGCAGTTAATTTAGTCCTTGTGGGTTGTATGGATTTTGACTTCCAATCGGATAGGGACAATAATAAGTCAACCTCGGGGTTTTGTGTTTACTTTAGGAGGTAAAGTCATAACTATGGAAGAGTGATAAGCATAGGTGTTTTTCTGAACTCCACCATAGAAGCTTAGTATATGGCAAGCCTCTGAGGTAGCCATAAAAGCTGAATGATTCAATAACCTCAAGATAGACTTAGATATGATTTCTGGTTTGTCCAAAAATTATTACAATTTATTGTAATAATGTTGGTGCAGTAGCAAACTCGAAGAAACCATAAGTCTATAAGGCAAGTAAACACAATAGAGCGCAAGTACCACCCAATACGAGGAATCGTATAAACGAGGAGAAGTTGTTGCCGCCTAGATTGCATCAGGTGATGACCTATAGATCCTTTCACTAAGGCAAGAGCTTTTGATGGGCATGTTGAAGGGATGGGAATCAGATGTATGGCAGCAGAAATGTCAGCTTAGTCTTTTAGTATAAGTGGGAGATTGTTAGAGTGTATACTAAAAGCCTAACTTTTGGTATAAACATTTATCTAGAAATAAGAATCACATTGGTCAAATGTCTACATTTGTGATAAATGTAGTTGTTCAATTAATTTATATTGTAGATAACATGGTGTGTGGTGTCACACACAGAGGATCATGTTATCAGTACCTTATAAATTATAAACAGTAGCTCACGATCAAGATGGAAAGGAACAAACCATTTGAAGGTCGTAGTGTAATTAGATATTAGTTTATCTTAACTATATAATTACACTAGTACACTTAGAGTGTATTGAGTAGGACCATTAGAGGTCGTTTCTTTTATACTGACTTTATAAAGAAACAAAGACCTCAGTTATTATGGAAGTGTGTGCTCTTAATCCTAATATAATAACAAGCACATATATTTGATATTTATTTCTTTAATTTGTCAATGGGTGAGATTTAGTTCGATGAATCAATAAGCCCGATAAGTTGGGAAATAATATCACTTATAGTGTGTGTTGTTGATTATAGAAGGAAACTGTGTCCTAGAGATACTAGGTTGAGAATGTCCCCAAGAGGAGCTCATAAGGATTGTCATGTTAAACCCTGCAGGTGGACTTAGTCCGACATGACGATGAAGTTGAGTGGTACTACTCTTGGAGCTAGATATTAATTAAGCGAGTTGTCAGTAACTTACTTAATTAGTGGACATTTGTTATCTTAAACACAGGGAGACTAACACACTCATAATAAGAAGGAGCCCAAAATGTAATTTGGGATTGGTGCGGTAGTTCAATAATAGTTCTTTAGTGGAATGAATTATTATTGATGAAATTAAGTTGTGTGTTCGGGGCGAACGCGGAATGCTTAATTTCATCGGGAGACCAAAACCAATTCCTCCTCTCGGTCCCTATCATAGCCTCTAGTATATAGAGATTTATACCCACCGCATACCCACCTTCTTACCCATCCAATGGGGCCGGCCAAGCTAGCTTGGAACCCAAGCTAGGGCCGGCCAAGACCAAGTGGATGAGCCATGTAGGTGGCCGGCCAAAGCATGAGTCCCAAGCTTAGGTGGCCGGCCACTAGAATATTAAAAAGGATTTTTATTAAAATTATTTCTTATGTGGATATCATGATTTTAAAAGAGAGTTTAAAAATTAAAAATTTCCTTTTATAGCTTTCTACAAAAGATTAAGAGAAGAGATTAATCTCTTTCCTTATTTGTAGTTTAAAAGGATGGTTTTAATTTTTGGTAAAAACTTTCCTTATTTGTAAATCATCTACATGTTTAAAAGAGAGTTTAAAATTTGAAATCTTTCCTTATTTGTTGATTAAAGGAGGATTTTAAATTTTAAGAAAATTTTCCTTTTTAACCATGTTCATGATTTAAAAGAAAGTTTAAAAATTAATAATTCTCTTTTATTAGTTTCTACAAAAGATTAAGAAAAGATTTGATATCTTTCCTTATTTGTAGATTAAGAGAAATTTTAATTTTTTAGAGATAACTTTCTTTTTATCCACATGTTTAAAAGAAAGATTTTAATTTATTAAATTTCCTTTTTATTAACCACCATGAAGGGAAAAATTATTTGAGAAATTTTTATAAATTTCCGAAAGCAAATTAGGAAGTTTTAATTCTTGTGTGAATTAAAATTTCCTTGATTAAAGGGATTAAGGTGGCCGGCCATTACAAATAGAAAAGAAAAATTATTTTTAATTAAATAAATTTTCCTTTTTAATGGCAAAAGAATTAAGGAAGTTTTTTATTAAATTTTCCTTATTTGCCAAGACCAAGGATTATAAAAGAGGGGTAGAGGAGGCTTCAAGGTGAATGTCTCTATTTATTTTTCTCCCTTTTTTCTTCTTTGGGTGTGGCTGGCCCTTTCTTTTCTTTCCTCTCCTTTGTGTGGCCGAAACTTTCTCATGGTGGAGTTAGCTTTGGTGGCCGGATCTAAGAAGGAGAAGAAGGAGAGAAAAGAACCCTCTTTTCTAGCATCCCTTGGAGCATGGTGGTGGTGGCCGAACCTCTTCATCCTAGAAGAAGTTTTGATGGCCGAAACTTGCAAAGAAGAAGAAGGTGCTTGGTGGTTCTCATCTCGGAAGATCGTTGCCCACACAACGTCCGAGGTTAGAAGAGGAATACGGTAGAAGATCAAGAGGTCTTTCTAAAAGGTATAACTAGTAATTTTTCTTTCCGCATCATACTAGTTATTTTTGGAAATAATACTAAATACAAGAGGCATATGATTCTAGAGTTTCGAATTTGTTTTCGATATAGTGTTCTTTTGTTTTTCTTTTCCTTGTGATTTGATTGTTCTTTTCGGTTAACCTAAAGTTATTTTAGGAAATTAAATATTAGCTTTCTATAAAAGGTTTTGTCTAGTCGGTGGTGGTTGCTCCCATATCCAAGAAGGCCATGTGCCTCGCCACGTCAGTACTGGGAACCGATTATGGAAATTAATATTTAATGGAATTAATAACTTAAGGTGATTTGGGTCGAACGTGTTAAGTTCCGCAAGAAACCCAAGTCAAAACCTAAAAGAACGAATAGATTAAGTTTTGGATCAAATGTGTTAAGTTCCGCAGGCGATCCAAAATTTAATTTAAAAGAACACATGGTAGCTAGGAAAAGGTTCAGACCTTTGTACAAAATTTTTGTACAGTGGAACCTCTAGGCTTTCCGAGTAGTCGACAAAACTTCCCTCGTATTATCATTCAAAATTTCACCAGTACCGTTGGTCAAGTTAAACTATTTTCCCTTTGAACTAGTCCTAATTACCCTGTCGGGTAGGTTGGTTTCGGTTACCCTATCGGGTATGTTAATTTTGGAGGTGCAAGATATTTTGGAACCTCCCCCTAAATTGTTGATTTTTCTTTTAATATTTTTGTATTATTAAGATTAGTTTTAGTTAAAATTTAATGTTTAATTTTTAATTTAAATTTCAGTTTTAAGTTTTAATTTAATTTTTAAGTTTTAAGGTTTTTATTAATCTAAACTTTGAATTAATTAAATTGTTTGAATTATATTTGTTGATTAATTTCATAATCAAAAGATACTTGATTATATCTTAGATTTGATTTAGACTTGTAATTTTAGTCTAGATTTAATGATTTAATTATCTATTCTTGTTTACGAATTTTATTTTTCAAAAGATTGATTTGTTTTTCTAATTTCCTAAACCTTGAATATGTAATTTCAAAGATTAAAGAATTATATTCTAAATTATTGTTTAGATTTTTATTAGTTAATTTATTTGGTTGAGCATGTATATCTAATTGTTGAGGTAAATTCAACCTAAAGCAATGATAATTATCTAATTTACAAACATACGTAGAAAAGATTGGATTGTCATGTATAGTAAACTCACTGACCTTTGCTCCCCCTAGATCCTTGGGTCTTCTTTCTGGGCATTGAGGTTTATAGTGACCCATCTTTTTGCAATTGAAGCACTGGATATGCTCCTTCCCTTTTTGAACTTTAAGTGTCGACTTCTCCTAACCTCTAGTTGTATGGTTCAAGTCTTATAGGTGTGACACTTACTTTTGTAATGTCCTCTATCACTGCATTTAAAACATATTAAATGATATTTAAATTTTTAATTTTCAATTTTACCTTTAGAATCCTTGTTAGAATTCTCCTTCTTCTTCACCGTCGTCTCAGATTCGAATTCTGACTTTTGTTCTAACTCTGATTCAGATCCTTCCACCTCTTCTTGTGCCATTAAGGCCATAAAGCTTGTTTGGTCTGATTCTGAGGATGACTCTGGGGATTCGGAATCAGATTCGAACTCTAGTTCGACTTGATCCTCTAGCTCCATCGGCTCCTCATGAAGCTTGGTTAGACAGGTCCAAAACTCGTGGGCATCCTTGACTTTTCCTATCATGCAATTAACTTTGTTAGGTAATGAATTTGAAACTAACTTTATTACCTTTTGGTTTGCTTTCGAGTTTTGTGCTGATCTTCTCAGTGCCAAGCCACTATCAAAGTCATTCATGAAGATGAAGCTTTCCATCTGCATCCTCCGCAAATTGAATTCATGTCACTCGTATATCTCATATGGAGGTGGTTCGTCGATGCTCCATCCTTCTAGAAGAGACATTGGTCTTGCACACAAGGAAACAAAAAAAAGATCCCAAGAATTGATCTTGGATTAGCAGTGTTGGAAGAAAAAAAATATAGTATTTCACCAATTTCAAAAAAGTAAAATATTAATAAAAAATATTATTTTAAATTTTGGTAAATGCGATATTTTGTTAATATTAACCAACGGTCAAAAAATGAAAACGAACTTTTCAAAAATATTTTTGGAGGGAAAAAATGAAAGGCGTAAGAATATATTTTAAGCAAAAATGATATCTAATTTTTCTTTAAAAAGACCCCTCTTTGCCTGATTGGTGGTTGCACAAAATCAGAGCGGTACCTGCTCTGATACCACTTGTTGGATCGAGAATTCGTTAGGGGGGGTGAATAGCAATTTAAAATTATTGCGAGAGTACGCAGCGGAAAAATTGAAAGCAACAAAAATGACACAAGTAGTTTTTACTTGGTTCGGAGCCTGTGTCGACTCCTACTCCAAGGTCTGCACTCATTGAGTCTTTTCGTTGGGCAATCCACTAGAAATTTGAAATGAATGTTACAATTAAAGTACAAGTGCTTTTAAAATAATACCGACAATAATCCTGAAACGAAAAAGTAGAACTTTGTCGGAGAATCTTCGAAGCGATGCAGGAGCACAAGAGAGCAGATCGTTAGTTGTTGTTTTTCTGCTCCAGCCTTCACCCTCCTTATATAGGAGGTTCGGGGCACCTGGATCCCTTCAGGGCACCCTGAATGTGACATAGCCGAGCCAACCAGGGTGCTCCATGTGACGAAACTCGTTAAGGATAATTTTTGCATTCCGGGCGCCCGAACCTCCGGATGCCCGGATCCCTTTCGGGCGCCCGGACCTCCACTTTACCAGCTACCTGCATAAAAGTGTTAGTCCGAGGTAAAATGCAAACTACCCTGCAAAACAAAGTATTAGCACAGCATAGTCATAAAATGAATACTGTAGTAATTAGATTTTATATCACCGAGACCGGAATCTAGTCAAGATCTCAACTTATAGTTCCGAAATGGTTCTAAGTTGGATCGGCGCCTAAGTTCCCTTCCCGGGAACGCGTCCTCACAGTCACTCTCCTCCAATGACTTACCTTCACTTACCTTCCAGACGTCCGGTCAACCCGTCGACCCGTTTGGACTTTGTGTCAGCTACCTGGTCAGCCCGTCGACCTAGCTGAACTTCCCTGCAACACTAAGTTAGCACAAAAACCAGTGTTAACAGAAATTCAAGTATAACCTAGGGTTACCTCCCTAAGGTTGCCTAACTTCACTCACTAGGACTTCCATTGCCTGACTTCACTAACCAAGACTTCCTCCACCTAGCTTCACTCACTAGGACCCGACTTCACTCACTGGGACTTCCACCACCTAGCTTCCCTCACTAGGACCCGACTTCACTCACCGAGACTTCCACCACCTAGCTTCACTCACTAGGACCCGACTTCACTCATCGGGACTTCCACCACCTAGCTTCACTTACTAGGGCCCGACTTTACTCACCGAGACTTCCACCACCTAACTTCACTCACTAGGGCCCGACTTCACTCACCGGGACTTCCACCACCTAGCTTCACTCACTAGGGCTCGACTTCACTCACCGGGACTTCCACCACTTAGTTTCACTCACTAGGGCCCGACTTCACTCACCAGGACTTCCACTTTGCCTAACCTTTGGTTAGGACTTACCTTTGCTAGTCATCTAGTCCTGACTAGACTTCTCTCTCCCAAACATCAAGTCTTGTTTAGTCAACCCTTGGTCATATTGTCAAATATCGAAACCCTAGATGTCGATTGCATCAACACAAGGAACATGCCACAATTGTGGCAAACCGAATCACAAGGCCAAAGACTATCGATGTCTAAAGAAAACTACTCAAGTACACATGACTGAAGATAAGTCAGTGCTGATAGATATGTCAGAATTAGACTTTGCTGCCATTATATTTAAAACTAACTTAGTGGATAATCCAAGGTAGTGGTGGGTCGATACTGATGCCACATGACACATTTGCTCTGACAAGGCCCAGTTTTCAACTTATATCCTTATTAATGGGAGAAAACTAATTATGGGTAATTCTAGAACTTCCAACATTGTTGGTCTTGACAAGGTGGTACTAAAGATGACATTAGGCAAAGAAGTGACATTAATTGATGTGCTTCATATTCCTGACATTCGAAAGAATTTAGTGTCAAGGTCGTCTCTTGTCAAAGCTGAATTCAGGCTAGTGTTTGAGTCAAATAAGTATGTATTGATAAAAAATGGTCAAGTCGTAGGCAGAGGGTTCATGGAGAATAGTCTATTTAAAATGAATGTAATGACTATACACCATGAATTTAATGACAATAAAATGATAAATTCTGCTTATTTGGTCAAGTGTTTCAATTTATGACATGTTAGATTTGGACATGTAAATTATAACACTTTGCGACAACTTATGAATTTAAACTTATTGCTAACATTTAATGTTGATCCAACACATAAATGTGAAATATGTGTTGAAGCTAAAATGATAAAGTTGTCTTTCCATTCAGTAGAAAGAAGCACAATCCCTCTAGAATTAATTCATAGTGGCATATGTGACTTAAAATTCGTGCAAACTAGAGGAGGAAAAAAGTACTTTGTTACTTTTATTGATGATTGCACTAGATACTGTTATGTGTATCTATTGAAAGGAAAAATGAAGCCTTAGAAGCATTAAAAAATTATAAGAATGAAGTTGAGAATCAAATTGGTCAACAAATTAAAAGAATTCGAAGTGATTGAGGAGGAGAATATGATGGTCCATTTGATGAATTTTGTGCAGAATCTAACATTATTCATCAAATGATAGCTCCTTACTCTCCTCAATCAAATGGGATTGCCAAGCATAAAAACCAAACTCTTAAGGAAATGATGAATGCTATGTTAATAAGTTCAGGCTTACCCCAAAATTTATGGGGGGAAGCTATTTTATCGGCAAACCATATTCTCAATAAAATCCCTCACAAAAGTAAAGATAAAACTCCTTATGAGTTATGGAAGGGTCATAAACCTTCTTATAAATATATGAAAGTTGGGGGTGTTTGGCTAAGGTGGAAGTGTCTAAACCAAAGCAAATCAAAATAGGGCCAAAGACAATCGATTGCATTTTTATTGGATATGCCAATAATAGTAGTGCATATCGATTTTTGGTGCATAAATCAACAGTCCTTGATGTACATATTGGAACAACAATTGAATCAAGGAATGTTATATTTTTTTGAAGATATCTTTCCTTGCAAAGATAGGAAAGAGGAAAGTTCAAATAAAAGAACTTATGAAACTACGAGAAAGATAATCTTGGAAATAATGAAGAACCAAGATGCAGTAAGAGGGCCAGAGTAGTAAATTCATTTGGTCATGATTTCATGACTTATATGTTGGAAAATGAACCAAGGACAATAAGCAAAGCCTTATCAAGTCCCGAGGCTCCCTTTTGGAAAGAAGTCATCAATAGTGAAATAAATTCTATCATGTAAAATCATACTTGGGAATTGGTAGATATTCCACCTGCAATAAAGCCTTTAGGATGTAAATAGATCCTAAAGAATAAATATAAGGCTGATAGAACTATTGAAAAATATAAGGCAAGACTAGTGGCAAAGGGATTCAAGCAAAAGGAAGGCCTTTACTTCTTTGACACATATTCACCAGTAATAAGGATCACATCCATTCGAGTACTCATTGCTATTACTGTAATACATAACCTTGAGATATATCAAACGGATGTGAAAACAACCTTTCTAAATGGTGAATTAAAAGAAGAAATATATATGGAGCAACTTGAAGGGTTTATGGCTCCAAGACAAGAAAATAAGGTGTGTAGACTCGTGAAGTCACTATATGAGCTAAAACAAGCACCGAAACAGTTGCATGAGAAATTTGACAAAACTATGATGTCAAATGGATTTAAAATAAACGAGTATGATAAATGCATATATATCAAAGGCACACCTGACTCGTTTGTCATTATCTGTCTATATATAGACGATATGATCATCATGGGTAGTAATCATGATATAATCATGACTACTAAGAAGATGTTGACCAAAACTTTTGATATAAAATATATGAGTATGACAGGTGTTATACTCGGGATTAAGATTAATAAGACATTAGATGGAATTATCCTTTCACAGTCTCATTATATTGAGACAGTGCTAAGAAAATTTAATGTATATGATCTTTTCCTTGTAAAAACACCGATAGACTTAAGCTTGCATTTGGCTAAGAACCATGGTGAACCTATATCCCAATTGGAATATTCAAGGATAATTGGTAGTTTGATGTATATCACTAACTGTACACGTTCGGATATTGCATATGCGGTCAACAAATTAAGTAGACTATTGGAAGACATTAATATCTTAAATATTTAAGATATACCTTAGAGTATGGATTACATTATACGAGATATCCAGCTGTACTAGAAGACTATTGTGATACAAATTAGATATCTGATATAAAAGACTCTAAATCCACTAGTGGATATGTATTTACCATTGGTGGTGGAGCAATGTCATGGAAATCCATGAAACAAACCTGCATAGCTCGATCAACTATGGAATCTAAGTTTATAGCCTTAGATAAAGTCGCAGAGGATGCTGAATGGCTTCGTAACCTCTTAGAAGATATCCCATGTTGGGAAAAATCAGTGTCTGCCATGATGATACATTGTAAAAATCAATCAGCAATTGTTAGGGCACAAAATAGCTTGTATAATGGTAAGTCACGACATATTAATTGACAACACAATACCATTAGGTAATTGATCTCAAACGGAGTTATCTCAATCAATTATGTCAAATCAAAAGATAACTTAGCGGATCCATTTAGAAAAGGATTAAATAGAGATCAAATATACTGCCCATCAAGAGGAATGAGATTAAAAATCTACAAATAAGAACATTCATAGTGGTAACCCAACCTTGTTGACTGGAGATCCCAAGATCTTGGTTCAATGGGACAACAAAATTATGAAAGTTCATGTGAGCACTTGGACTAGTTCCCCTCTTATTCCTAAGATGGAAAAGTGTTACTTACGATATGTAGTGAGGTTAAGTTATAAACTTTTAATGACTCCTATACTTGAAAAATGGTAGGATACTCTTTATAGGAGGTCACCTATATAAGTATGAAGACGGACCGCTTTAATGAAATACTTATGAATCCAAGATGTTGTCCATGGCCAAAACAGACAAAACAGTAAGAACTATAAAGAAGTGAGAAAAGTTATTGTGTAGGTACCATTGTCTTGGTTTACACAAACGACTGAGTAGTTTAAGACATAATGTTCACTAAGCAGCCTAGTAAATTCGATGGTACTATACTACGGCAGGTTTAAAGCCATAAGCTACCTCTCCTAATGCAATAATTTTTGGATTGAACTCTCCTTAGGTGATAACATGCATGCATTCATTTTTATTTATGTGGAGGATTATTGGAAATTTAATATAAATGAGAAATTAAACATTAATCGTTGGATCAAGATTGACAAATCTTGATCATTCAACTTGAAAGGTTTAAGTGCCCTTTGGATGGCTAAATCTCATTCATTGATTTTCAAATGGTGGCATCTAATGAAAAGGTAGTGTGTCTCTTAGGAAAAGATGCTATCTACATCATCCAATTCAAAATGGATGGATGAGATCTAATTGAACCAAGAGGTTCTTATACCCCTTCATTAAGTATAAATAATATCCCTCACATCCTCATTTCACTCACTCAATTCCTTCCAAGCAAAGCAAGCATTCCATACTTGCATTGGAGAGTTCGAGAAGCTTCTTCGGTTTGGAGGTCTTACGATTTGTAGTGCTTCTATCGCAAGATAAAGTCATTGTATCTTGGGAGACGATTGCAGTGTTCTGTGATCACCGTGTACAGGGCAATATGTCTTAAAGAGATAGAGCCTAACTCTAGCATTGACTTCGCCAAAACGATGGTTTACCGTCATTCTGCCCACGCTCAGATTGCACCACCACTACAAGATCCCAACAAAATTTTCGTTCGGTCGACCAAACCCTTGATTAAATGAACATCTCTGAATTATGCACACGTGGCCTTTGACAAAGCATGATTCTAAGTCTTGAGTTAAAAGTTATGACTCTTCAAAGTTCAAGGGGTCATGATCCTACAAAACAGAGTTAGATAATAATATGAATATGCATGAGTATGACAATTAGGAGTATCTTGATCTCAACTTAGAAACCTCTCTGTTGGTTTCTTAAGTTAGATCAACGTCTAAGATTTGTCTCCACTGGGACACGACCTCACTGTATTTCTTCTAAGAGCTTATCTCAACTCATCTGCCAAACATTGAATCCGTTAGACCTGTTTGGACTTTAATCACTCAACATTAGATCGAACTTCTAGAGTTTCCTCTTGATTCGATATTGAGCCTTTTTTACCTATTGAATTCACCTGCCAGATGTTAGGCCCACTTGACCTATTTGGATTTCCTTCCTGGTTTTCATGATCTGCTAAGATTTTCTCTACCTAGTCGTAAGTGTTGTAAAAAGAGAGCACTAACAGTAGTAAAATTGCACGAAAATAACAAACATGCAATAAACAGGTAAATAGATAAGTAAGGTTAAGAAATCGGTATCTCCGGTTGAAGCGTCTGCGTGCCGACTGTCTTTAGAGAATTTATTGCCGCCCACGGTGCAGTGGCTCACTGGCAAAATTCCCCCAAGATCCGACAACCGCTTGTGTCGTCCGTAGGTGCACTCCAAGACGAACGGCGCACTCGAACTCAACCTCAGATCACGGAACCAAGCCTCAGAACAAGGGAAAACTCAGAAAAGAGGAAGAAGGTAGTGCACACACTAGAGAGGGAAGAATGCTATGCTATGATGCGCTGAGAGTGTGTCTAAACGAGGAACCGAGGCAGTGTATTTATACACTCTGAAGCAGTACTTTGCCAGCGAACCGGGCAGGTGCGTCACTTCTTCACGCGCGGGCAGGGGCAGGTGCGCCGCTTCCTCACACGCGGACAGGGGCAGGTGCGCCGCTTCGCGTGCGCTGACCAAATCAGAATCAGAGACTGACAAAAATGAACCAGACCAAACCAG
The DNA here is from genome assembly GCF_018446385.1 of Zingiber officinale. Classification (NCBI taxonomy): domain Eukaryota; kingdom Viridiplantae; phylum Streptophyta; class Magnoliopsida; order Zingiberales; family Zingiberaceae; genus Zingiber; species Zingiber officinale. The sequence continues at coordinate 81,615,329 of NC_056006.1, forward strand.
AGACTGGCAAAAATGAACCAAGCCACCTGCAAGTGCAAGGCCCACGAGCTGGGGATTTGCACCCCCCCTACGCGCGATGATCGCGTGCGTCGCGCCCGGTTTATGGATTTCTGACTCGAACCCCCCGAAGCCACCTGATTTGGGCTCGGCCCGCACATGCGTGTAAGCCCCCTTAATATTGCTAAGCAAGGATGGAAGGGCTCCATATATAAGCTCTTCCAACCTTTTTGGTTTAGCAATGTGGGACTAAATGCATACATATATGCATTACCAAAAAACAAAAAAGAATACTTTAAATTAAAACTCAACAATCCCCCACTAATTCAAATTATTTTGGTCGAAAACAAAGATATGTTCTGAGGCTTGGTTGCAATGAGCTTTTAGTGAAAATACCTTCCGGTTTGGATTTTCACCTAAGTACACCAATCTTATTCACATAGGTTTGAAGTGAACTCAGTCTTGAATTTAAACCTTTTATATGTGAAAATCAATTGGTAACAACTCATCACGGGCGACGGTTGAATCCTTCTGGTTTGGTGCATTACGACCATGCCACCGAATCTTGTTTCATAAATGCTAAGAAGAGTTGCCTAGACCCCCCACAATGCGGCCACACAGTTACACTTACATAGGTGAGTTCTCCAAGGATGTACTGCGAGCATCCTGTCATTAAGACCTTGAACTCATTAAGAGCTCCTAAGCTCATCCTAACTAGCAGTCAAGCATCTATCCAGTGAAGACACTATGAGATTACATCTCAATCAATTTGATGCTTACGGTTCACCCTTATAGCTTGTTTATACCATATTGAACCTACTTCTTGGGATCTCCAATCAGATAGGTTGGGTTGCCGCTATAGATGAAACCAGGATAGGCCTCAGTCTCATTCCCTTATTGGATCTCTTGATTTTCTCATAATCAAGTCCTTTAGTGAGTGGATCAGTAATATTATCTTTTGAACTTACAAAGTCCAATGACACCACTTCAAGAGACACTAACTCACGAATAAACTTTAATCTTATTCGTACATGTCTCTTCTGTTTCTGGTTATACTTGGAGCTTCTAATCTGAGCTATTGTTGTTTGATTATCACAGTGTACTGAAATAGAAGGTATTGGCTTCATCATCAAGGGAATTTTAGAAAGAAGACCCTTAAGCCAATCAGCTTCAGTTACTGTGGTATCCAAAACACACAATTCTACCTCAGATGTAGAACGGGTTATAATTGTTTGTTTAACAGACCTCCAAGTAACTACATCGCCTCCAAGTGTAAAGACATAACCAATAACACCTTTACACTCAGCAGTGTCAGCTATTCAACTAGCATCACTATATTCATCCAGGACTGCAGGGAATCTTCCATACCACAAGCCCAAGGATATAGTGCCTTTTAGGTATCTGAGTACTCTATCTAATGCATCCCAATGCGTTCTGTCCGGACAACTGGTAAACTTGCTCAATTTCGTTACAGCAAAAAAATATCATGTCTAGAACAATTTGCTAAATACATTAGACTACCTATTATTTGTGAGTATCTTAATTGAGACACTGCCACACCATTCTTATTCTTGTGGAGAGTTTTTGAAGGATCATAGGGTGTGACGACAGATTTAACTTGGCTATAGCCATATTTCTCTAATACTCTCTCAACATAGAGTGACTGAGAAATTGCTATTCCATTAGTTGATCGAGTCAACTTCAGGCCTAAAATCATATCAGCACAACCCATATCCTTCATATCAAACTTACCACTTAAGAGGGCCTTAGTCTCATTAATAATAGAAAGGTTAGAACAAAAAAGTAGAATATCATCTACATATAAACATAAAATAATACAATTATCACCTTTCATTTTAGCATACACACATTTATCAGAGTCATTCATTTCAAAGCCAAACGATAGCATAACACTATCAAAATTTTCATGCCACTGCTTCGGGGCTTGCTTCAAACCATAAAGAGATTTGACTAACCTACAGACTTTATTCTTATATCCAGAAACTACATGTCCCTCAGGCTGATCCATATATATCTCTTCTTCAAGATCTCCATTTAGGAATGCCGTTTTGACATCCATTTGATGGACCTCAAGATGATGTATGGATGCCAATGCTATTAACACTCGGATTGTAGTAATTCTGGTAACAGGAGAATAAGTGTCAAAATAGTCAATTCCTTCTTTCTGTTTGAATCCCTTAGCAACTATGCAGGCTTTGAATTTATCTACTGACCCATCAGGTTTTAGTTTTCTCTTAAACACCCATTTACATCCTATAGTGGTACACCAGGAGGTAAATCTACCAACTCCCAAGTGACATTAGAGATAATAGAGTCCATTTCACTTTTAATAGCCTCTTTCCAGTGCTTAGCTTCAGGAGAAGCCATAGCATCTCTATATGTCACAGGGTCACCTTCTATATTATAGGTGATAAAGACTTGTCCTAAATCCGTAGACACACGTTGCCTCTTGCTCCTTCTCAGTTCTGTATGCTCACTAGATTCATCTAGTCTAGAGTGACTTGAAGAATGTGTACCTTCTACGGATAATGGAGCCTCTACGGAAGTAGGCTTATCTCTAGTAGGAATACCAGATATAGACTGAGGTGTTCTCGTCTTCATAGGAAATATATCCTAAAAAAATGTAGCATCGCGAAGTTCTACAATAGTATTTGCATCTATTCTAGAAATTTCTAATTTAATAATCAGAAACCTATATACAATACTATTTTGAGCATAACCCAAGAAGATACCATCAACGGTCTTTGGACCAAGTTTTTTCCTTCTGTGTTCAGGTACTAGTACCTTTGCAAGGCACCCCCACAATTTAAGGTATTTCAAACTTGTCCTCCGGCCTTTCCAAAGCTCATATGGGCTTTTATACCTTGACCTCATGGGGACTCTATTTAACACATGACATGCAGTGTATAGAGCCTCCCCCCACATGAAGTTGGGTAACCCAGAACTGCCTAACATGGAATTAATCATATCTTCAAGGGTTCGATTTTTTCGTTCTGCTATACCGTTGGATTGAGGACTATATGGAGCAGTTACCTCGTGAATTATACCTGCATCTTGACAAAATTTTTGAAACAGGTTCGAGGTAAACTCTCCACCCCTATCAGACCTTAACCTCTTAACAGATTTGTTTGATTCTTAGCTTCAGATTTAAAAATCATAAATTTATCTAAAGCTTCATCCTTAGTTTTCAGCAAATAAACATAACAATAATGAGAGTGATCATCAATGAAGGTAATGAAATACCATTTATGGTCTCTCGTTATTACACCGTTAAACTCACAACAGTTAGTATGAATCAATTCTAAAATATCAAAATTTCTATCAACTGATTTGAAGGGTTTACGGTTGTTTATATTGCACACAAACTTCACATTTTTTTTATCATTTATAGCATACTTAGGAATCATGTCTAGATTCATCATTCTTTTTACAGTATTAAAATTGACATGTCCTAATCTATCATGCCATATATCATAAGACTCAATATTATATGAACAACCAATATCAGTAGATTTATTTAAGGTAGTATTTTCTACATTGAGTTTAAATAAACCTTCATTAAGGTAACCTTTTCCAATAAAGGTTCCTAAATGTAATATTACAACTTTATTGCATTTAAAGTTCAACTCATAACCAGCGCGGACTAACTTTGACCCGCTAATCAAATTCCGACGGACCGCTGGAACATGATGCACCTCATGCAGTGACAGGACTTTTCCAGAGGTGAACCTTAGGTTAACTTGTCCTATCCCAAACACCCTGGTTGCAGAATGGTTCCCCATGGCCACGGAAGTGCCTTCAATTACCTGATAAGTAAGGAAGGCAGAGCGATCAGCACAACAGTGCACATTAGCACCTGTATCAACTAACCATTCATTGGGTTGATAGATCAAATTTAGTTCGGGTTTGAAGGTAATAAACCTATTGCTGGTGACGTCACTAGCAGTCACGACATTTGCTTGTGCCTTGGTGTTGGACATATTGCTATGGTTTTTCTTCTTAGGGCAGAATTTGACATAATATCCAACTTGTCCACATGCCCAGCACGGCTTGGTTCCATTTTTCTTTTGAATCTTTGGTTTGGGTTTCATCTTGTTCTTCATTTTCTGATTTTTGAATTTTTTCTTGTCAGATGAGACTACTACGTTTGCCTTTGGAATAAAATCCATAGGCATTCTTTTATCATCATCTTTATGTTGCTTCCGATGTTCTTCTTTGATATTTAAGGCAATCATCAAATCTTCTAGAGATATTTTACCTCTCCTATGTTTAAGAGTCATGCCAAAATCTTCCCAACTCGGAGGCAGTTTTCGATGATAGATAAGACCTGAAATTTTTCAGGTAATGGCATATCTCCTTCAGCAAGACCATGAATTTGAACTTGGAATTCATGTGTCTGCTCAACCACAGATTTGTCTTCTACCATTTTGAAGTTTAGGAATTTTGCCACAGTATACTTTTCTAAACCAGAATCTTCGGAGTTGTATTTTTTATCCAAAGATTTCCACAGCTCTTTAGCCGAAGATGTTGAGTAGTATACATCAAATAGTGCATCTGAGAGGGCAGACAGTATCCTCCCATGGCAGAGGTAATCCCTTTGCTTAAACCTCTGTAAGGCAGCACTATAAGCAGGTTCCTCTTCATCAGGTGAAGGAGGATCTGTTTCTATAATGGAGAATAACCCTAGTGTAGTAAGCCAAAATTTCATCCATTGTTGCCAACGTCTGAAGTTTTGCCCGAAAAATCTTTCGGGTCTAGCACTAGCCTCATCAGACCCCGTTACCCTATCATTTATCATGTCTACTGATGCTTACAATAAATTCTCTAAAGTTGTTGTATAAAGAGAGCACTAACAGTAGTAAAATTGCACAAAAATAACAAGCATGCAATAAACAGGTAAATAGATGAGTAAGGTTAAGAAATCGGTATCTCTGGTTGAAGCATCGGCGTGCCGACTGTCTTTAGAGAATTTATTGCCGCCCACGGTGCAGAGGCTCTCCGACAAAATTCCCCCAAGATCCAACAATCGTTTGCATTGTCCGTAGGTGCACTCCAAGATGAACGACGCACTCGAACTCAACCTCAGATCGCAAAACCAAGCCTCAAAACAAGGGAAAACTCGTAAAAGAGGAAGAAGGTGTTGGGACCTTGACGCCCGCTAGAGGGGGGGTGAATAGCGTCTCACCCAAATCGATCGCTTCCTATAATGTTAGTGCACAGCAGAAATACAAAAACAAATACTAACAAGAGAAAGCAAACCTAATACATTGATTTAACGTGGTTCGGAGATAAAGCTCCTACTCCACGGCTGTCCGTAAGGTGGACGATCCCGATCCGTCAGTGGATGACTCCTCGGAAAACCTCCGGCTAGCTCAAGCTCCTTGTCGGTGGAGAAACCTCGCCACAAATACTTGAATACAAGCACACCGATCACACGAAGGCTTGGGAGACTCTAATAGGCTTTAACCAAGTCTATTTCATCAACCATGCCCAAGCACCTCGAGCTCTATTAAATAGAGCTCGAGAGGAAAACACTAAGCTGTTTTCCCGCTACCAGTCGACTGGTGTATGCACTAGTCGACTGGTCCTTTAAGTGAAGTCGACCGTTACCCAACGTTCGACTACCAGTCGACTGTTACAGTGTACCAGTCGACTGCTACAGTGTACCAGTCGACTGCTAAAGTGCTGCTACATTGTCACAACAGTACTGCTACCGTAGATCCTAAAACACATAGAATTTTGCCCTGAGTACAATCACTCAGCACTCGTCCTCGCTCGACCAACCTAGACCTAGCCTTCTAGCCTCCTCCATCAGCCTCGCGTCCTTTGGATGTCTCCCCATCCTTCACGTCTTGCCTTCTGGATCTTCCTTCGGCCTTGTCCATATTGTCGGGTCTTCCTTTTCCAAGAGGCTCCTCACCTCCGGGACTTCATCCATTGCTAAGTCACACTTGGACTTACGTTGTCAAGACTACATGCTTGGACTTACACCGCCAAGACTCATTCTTGGACTTTCCTCCTTTGTCAAGATCACACTTGGACTTTCCTTGTTGTACCTATATGCTACACACTCACAATGCATATCAAATACAACAATAAACCTAGCTTAAACCTTTGCCCAAACATCAAAACCTAGGGCACCTAGATTGCTCCAACAATCTCCCCCTTTTTGATGTTTGACAACCTGTTTAAGTTAGGGAAACATAAATGCAATACATATGCAAATAAATATGCAAATAAATATGCAAATCAACTTATGCATAAATAATGGAACCTAAATCCCTAGGCTCCCCCTTCACCTAAGCTCTCCCTTGAGCTAGGATTTCCCGCAAAGGTAAACTTCTCCCCCTTTGCCTAAATAATCGCTCCCCCTTCACCTAAGCTCCCCTCGAGCTAGGATTTCTTGCAAAGGTATGTAGGTTTCCCACTTAAACCTAAATTTCTCCCCCTTTTCCATACATCAAAAAGAGCTCTAACAATATCCCACTTATTGGACTCTTTGACCTCTAATGATCATAAACATCATGTATTAATCCCCGATAAAATTACATACATGTTCACCACTCTTTTGGTCATTTTCTAATGCTGAAAAACATTCTTAGATTGTATCAGTCGACTGTTATAAGTACCAGTCGATTGACATCAGCAAAATGAGCTTACAGAAACATTCTGTGCTCATGAATAGTGATACCAGTCGACTGGTAAAACTATCAGTCGACTGACCTCGTTAAAATGAGCTTACAGAGACCTTCTGTGCTGAAAATTACTGTTACCAGTCGACTGGTAACTGTACCAGTCGACTGGCACTCTTTTTGGGCAAAAATCAGCCTTTTATCCACTTTTAGAAATGCACCAAAAATTTCACGGACCTCCAAAAAATCCCAAATTTTGTGGAGAGGTCTATTTTATCCATGTCTACTTGGAAAAAATATATATAAAAATATATTTATCACAGATCCCAAGATTGATATAAAATTCAAAACTAGCTAAATAGTTCAATTGAACATTGACCTAAAGTCCTAGTTTTGACTTTCTCTTGATGTATCTGCCCATACTAAACCACAATACTTCCCTAGCATGGGTTTATATGACATCTATACATCAAAAATTAATTTTTATACAATATGACCCCCAATGTCATATTTTCATACATGAAACACATCCCAATTGTGCTAATCCACTAGGTTAGAGACTTAAGTCCGTCTCTTAACCACTTGGCACATTTGATAACCCATCTATCATGGGTCCCAAATGCTCTTCCTAACCTTAGGAATCTTAACCTTAGTCACCGCCCTTGGTGACTCATCCACTATGGCTAGGCCACTTCGGTGCACCTCGAGTGACACTTGGCCTACTAAACTCACCTTCTTAACCTTAGACACCTTGTCTTTGATTAATTTCTTCTTGTCCTTAATCTTGGACACCTCATCCTTGCTATAATTATATGCTACCCTAGCATATTCCTTCTTATTGGCCTTGGATGACTCTCTCTTGTCCTTGGTAACACCTCCCATACCAATGTCTTAACACTTGACCTCCTTTTGGTCTTGGAAAAGATTTTTATGTTTTCAAAGAGTAACTCCCCCTAAAAACATGTTCAAACTTCTATCATTACACCAACAATGACTTGGGGTTCCTAAATAATTAGGAAAACCAAAACTCAAAGTTTTGAGGTTCAAAATTCAATAATGAAACTAAACCTCAACCGAAACTTCACTTTGGTTTTTCTTAACCAATTCATACTTGTTTTCATCATGAAAACTCATGTAGACATTATTTAGGATATACTTTATCAGGAAAAAAATAGTTTTCTATGAAAATACTTTCTATTTTCAAAGATTGGCATAAATTTGAAAACTCTTGAAAACTTCAATGTTTTCTCCTAATTTGTGTTTAACTTTTCAATGATGATTACTATCAAAAGATAGTCTTCACCAAGATTTTTCAAAAATATTTTGAAATCATTTTCAAAACCAATATCCAACCACGTTCTTTGGGCTCAATGCACATGACTTGTACATTAGCTTTCCCGATGATTAGAAGACACATAACTATGTGTTTTGATGAACCTAAAACTCAACAAGATGCACTAGATCAACATCTTGAGTTTTGTTCACCATCTTAACATCTCACTTGTATTTAACGTGTATTAAAACATATACAAGTCACCTTATAGTTCTTTGTGAGATGTATATTTGGTCTTGCCCTAAACTAAGGGATCATGCATCTCTATCTAGGCATTGTAAAAATCATGATCATCCATCTAGGATGTCACTTGATATGATCCCTCTTGTTGGGACACTTCCATACATAATAAATGTCTTTTGTCCTTAATTACAAGGAAATTAACATACTGCATGATGATTAATGGCATACATCAAAATAAGTAATTTTCAAAAGCAAAGCATGTTATAGCTACATGATGTATGTATGACATGACATGATATTTTTATATTTTTCATAATAAAATGTGAATGCTAAATATGATGTCATGACATATGATGGGCAAACAATCATGACAAGTTAGCATAAATAAAATTTACCTAGATTACCTATCTAAGTATTCTTAACCCTAGCTAACTCAAAATTTAACCCTAGATTTCCCAATTTCATCAAGAAAATGTCAAACCCCAACTTGACATTTCTTTAATTTCTTTCTAAATTTGTGCCATTTTAAATTAAACAAATTCCTCAAAGTATGACACATTTTACTCTTTCCAAGAGTAAATGAAATCAAATTAAGACTTAGATCTGCCTTTAACCTTCTAAGAAAATGTCAAAACTCCAACTTGGCATTTCTTATCCTTTTCTAAATGTGTCAATTTAAATTAAGTTCAAAACCTCAAAGTTTGACACATTTTACCCTTCCAAAGAGTAAACATCTTACATTAGGACATAGATTTTCCTTTAATTACCCTAAGAAGATACCAAAACCCCAATCTGGTATTTCTTATGTTTTTCCACATTGTGTCAATTTAATTCAAACATAATTCCTTAAGATTTGGCACATGTTACTCTTTCCAAGAGTGACAATTTGGATTAAGGTTTACATTTCCCTTAATTCCATAAGAAAATGTCAAATTCCAAATTTGGCATTACTTTTGCTTCTCTAGTGTGTCAATTTAAATTAGATTTAACTCCTCAAATTTTGACACATTTTGCTCTTCAAGGCTTTAATCACATTTGATTAAAGCATGAGTTTTCTCTTAATTCCTTAAGAAAGTATCAAAATTCTAACTTGATTTTTCGTATACTTTTCTTAAGTGTGCCAAGTTAGATTAAATTCAACTCTTCAAATTTTAGCACATATATTACTCTTTCAAAGAGTAACCCTACAATCCTTCTCATTTTCAAAGGTTAACAATAACCTTGAAAATGCTCTCAAGTGTCAACTTTAACAAGTTTGGGTTAACTACCATTCCAATTGGAGTTGATACTCTCTAAACCTATCTAGGGTGTAGAGAATATGCTCATAGGAACCCACAACCTATTGGTGCTCCTTGGATGCTCTAGGTACTCACTAGGGATGACTTCCCTAGATACCTTCCTAAGGACCTTTCTAGGCTTCTTAGAAGCCTTGGTCACCTCTACTAGGTCACTTCTAGAAATAACTTCCCTTGTAACTTTCTTTGTGACTTTATTAGACTTCTTAGAAGTCTTAGTCACATTTGTCTTGTCAAAAGTACTCTTAGGGATTCCTTCTCTAGTATCTTTGACTTGACCTCTACACATAGGGTTGGCCCCATAGCTATATGGAATCCTATGAAAGGAAGTCACATCCTCCTTGGCTTTAGATTTGTATCCCAAACCCCTATTGCCATTGGATGGCTCTTGTCTAGCTTTTCCTAGGTTATGCTCATTTTGACCCCTAAGCATGTTTTCCATTCTTGCTAAGGTCCTTTCTAAATTATCAAGTCTTGTCCTCAAGACTTGATTTTCACTCCATAAATTCCTAGATTTTGGTTTTTCATTTAATCTTTGAGCATTTCTATTTTTAGGCTTATATCTAAAATCCTTGGTGTTATTGCCTAAGTTGTTATTTACCTTCCTAACCTTAGGTGTGGTAAATCTAGCATGAGGAGGAATATATTTATCCTTAAGGTTATCATGCCTCCTATTCTCATGATAAATAGCATTAAGATGATAAGAGTTATTTCTAGCATGCTTTTTATCATGTGTCAATGGAATGGATTCATTAAATGATACCTTGGTTTTTACCTTGGAAGCTCCCTTCTTCTCCCACTTCTTCAAGTGCGCCAATTTCTTGAGCTCTCCTCTCCTTGGGCACTTTGTGTGGTAGTGACCCCACTCACCACATGTAAAGCACCTAATGTGCTTCTTCTCCTTCTTCTTCCTACAACTCACATTAGTTTCTAAATTAACTTTAGTGAGTTTAGGGTTTACCTCCTTTACCTTCTTGAGCGAAGGACACCTACTCTTGTAGTGCCCCATCTTACCACACTCAAAACATTTGATGTGGTCCTTTGTGCTCTTCTTGGTAGTTGAGGTAGAGGGTTGAGCTTCCAAGATCTTCTCTTCCTTGGATTTCTCTTCTTCCTCTTCACTTGAAGATGTGGACTCTTCCACTTCTTCATCTCTTGAGGATGTGGAAGATCTCTCCTCTTCCACCTCTTCCTTCTCTTTCTCTTCCTCCTCTTCCTTTTCCTCCTCGAATGTTGACCTCTTGTCAACATCAGATTGGTCCTTCTCTTCTTGGACCAATGAGCCATTCTCCTTGGGCTCTTCCACTCCTTGGATTTTTATAGGGTCTTCATGATAGGCAATGATCTTTTTCCAAATATCACTTGCATTTGTGGTTTCACCTACACTCAACAAAATAATAGAAGGTAGTAAATTATGTAAAATTCTCGTTACTTCTTTGTCCGCCTCCGATTGCTCTCGTTGCTCTTCGGTCCAATGCCGAGGTCGGAGGCGTTTACCCTTCTTGTCCGTAGGAACTTCAAATGGGTCAGTCAAGAAAACCCATTGGTTCCAATCCATTTGGAACCATGTCTCCAACCACTTCCTCCAATAATTGAAGTCTTCTTTGTCGTACGGAGGTGGAATTCGGATATCCCATCCGAGCGGTCCTTCGGACTCCATCTTCTTCTTCCTCTAGCTTCTTGCTCTCTTGGCGGTTAGTCCGTAGAAGAGCGACCTCGCTCTGATACCGCTTGTTGGGACCTTGACGCCCACTAGAGGGGGGTGAATAGCGTCTCACCCAAATTGATCGCTTCCTATAATGTTAGTGCACAACGGAAATACAAAAACAAATACTAACAAGAGAAAGCAAACCTAACACGTTGATTTAACGTGGTTCGGAAATAAAGCTCCTACTCCACGGCTGTCCATAAGGTGGACGATCCCGATCCGTCGGTGGATGACTCCCCGGAAAACTTTCGGCTAGCTCAAGCTCCTTGTCGATGGAGAAACCTCGCCACAAATACTTGAATACAAGCACACCGATCACACGAAGTCTTGGGAGACTCTAATAGACTTTAACCAAGTCTATTTCATCAACCATGCCCAAGCACCTCAAGCTCTATTAAATAGAGCTCGAGAGGAAAACACTAAGTTGTTTTCCCGCTACCAGTCAACTGGTGTATGCACCAGTCGACTGGTCCTTTAAGTGAAGTCGACCGTTACTCAACGTTCGACTACCAGTCGACTGCTACAGTGTACCATTCGACTACTATAGTGTACCAATCGACTGCTACAGTAACCAGTCGCCTGCTACAGTGCTGCTACATTGTCACAACAGTACTGCTATAGTATCGCTATAGTACTACTATAGTGTAGCTACAGTACTGCTATAGTAGATCCTAAAACACATAGAATTTTGCCCTGAGTACAATCACTCAGCACTCGTCCTCGCCCGACCAACCTAGACCTAGCCTTCTAGCCTCCACCATCAGCCTCGCGTCCCTCGGATGTCTCCCCATCCTTCACGTCTTGCCTTCTGGAGCTTCCTTCGGCCTTGTCCATATTGTCGGGTCTTCCTTTGCCAAGAGGCTCCTCACCTCCGGGACTTCATCCATTGCCAAGTCACACTTGGACTTACATTGCCAAGACTACATGCTTGGACTTACACCGCCAAGACTCATTCTTAGACTTTCCTCCTTTGCCAAGATCACACTTGGACTTTTCTTATTGTACCTGTATCCTACACACTCACAATGTATATCAAATACAACAATAAACCTAACTTAAACCTTTGCCCAAACATCAAAACCTAGGGCACCTAGATTGCTCCAACAGAAGGTAGTGCACACACTAGAGAGGGAAGAATGCTATGCTCTGATGCTCTGAGAGTGTGTCTAAACGAGGAGCCGAGGCAGTGTATTTATACACTCTGAAGCAGTGCTTTGCCAGCGAACCGAGCAGGTGCGTCGCTTCTTCATGCGCGGGCAGGGGCAGGTGCGCCGCTTCCTCACGCGCGGACAGGGGCAGGTGCGCCGCTTTGCGTGCGCTGACTAAATCAGAATCAGAGACTGGCAAAAACGAACCAGACCAAACCAGAGACTAGCAAAAATGAACCATGCCGCCTGCAAGTGCGAGGCCCACGAGCTGGGGATTTACACCCCCCTGCGCGCGATGATCTTGATGTGCACGTGATGATCGCATGTGTCACGCCCGGTTTATGGATTTCTGGCTCGAACCCCCCGAAACCACCAGATTTGCGCTCGGCCCGCGCATGCGTGTAAGCCCCCTTAACATTGCTAAGCAAGGATGGAAGGGCTCCATATATAAGCTCTTCCAACCTTCTTGGCTTAGCAATGTGAGACTAAATGCATACACATATGCATTACCAAAAAAAAAAGAATACTTTGAATTAAAACTCAACAGTAAGTAGGACTTTCCCTTGCTTAGTCTCAACTAGGATTTCTTTGCCTAGCCTCAACTATGACTTTCCTTACTTAGTCTCAACTATGACCTTCCTGATTAAGCATCTGGCATACTTTATCAATTTATTAAATTATAATAAAACTTAACTTTAAACTTTTGACAACATCTAAACATAGGTTCCATTCTAATTCCCTATACCAACACACATTCCAAGACCTTATCATCTAGGATAAGGAAAAACAAATTAAAGATCTCATTCAAAGTGTGGTGGCTGTAAAAAGGGCCAGGGCGACAACCATAAAAAAGAAAAGAATAGTCCGTTAACAAAACATGATATGTTACTTGCTGAGAGAGATTGTCAGCTTAGAGACACAGATCTGAAAATTGCTGGCTATGAGAATATATTCACTTGCCTTCAACCTAGATATGAACAGTTAGGGGATGCAATTCAGTCCAGGGCAGAACTTGTAGCTCCTCACCAACTGATGTGTGTAGATTGTATACACTTATTGACATGTTTTGACGCACATTCACATACTTTGAGCATGCTTGATCTATGCATTTTCGTACTTTCAGCTTTCCTTTTTAGCATATTTACTATCTTTGTTCGGAGATATGCTTTTGTACATTTTTTGTACACAGGAGTCGAATTTGGTGAAGATTTCATGTTCAAGGCCAAACCTATAAGTAAAGAAAGGGGAGAAAGCACCTGGCCGTGTACCAGATACGGCCATGCCACAGAGGGGTGCTCAAGCCGTGTGGAGATCAGAGGTCGTGAGGCAGCAACAGGAAAGGGAGTAGGCTCGTCCGTGTGAACCTCACACGACCGTGTCAAGATATGAAGCAATCCAGAGCTTAAACCTTACATGGTCGTGTAGATCTACATGGCCGTGTGAGGTTTCCAGAGACCAGGAAGGCTCTGGTCGTATGCACTACACGACTGTGCAGGGTTTCCAGTAAACAAGAGAGCTCTGGCCGTGTGCACCACACGACCGTGCCAGGCTTCCAGAGGCAGGAGCAGTTCAGGCCGTGTAGATCTACACGGTCGTGTGAAGAGGATATTGGAGATGTTTGCTACGACCGTGTCTCACACACGGCCGTGCAAGGCTGACAGAGAGGAGAATGGGCAGGGTCGTGTGAACCTCACACGACCGTGCCACAGGGCTGTGTGGTGCCCAAACCTCACCTCTATTTAAACCCTTCTTCAAGATTTGAAAGGGGATCTTCTCCCCCTTGGGAGAGAGCGAGATTTGGGGCTTTCCCTCCATTCTAGGGAGGTTTCTTGGTGATCTAAAGGAGGATCTTCAACGGAATCAACTCCGATGAGCGTGGATTGGATCCGAAGATCAAGCGTCATCTTAGATAAGTTTTCTTTCTCTCCTCTTCTTGGATTGGGGGATCAAGAAATGCTTGTAATCTCTATATTTTCAGATTTCTCTCTTCGATTCATGGAGTAGATCTCTTGTTTTAGGAGGAGGGAGTATTTGTATGATGAATTGATGTAAACTCTTGTGGATTTTCCATTTCCTTGTTTCTATGATATTATCTTGTTTGTATCAATTTGATCTTGAATGTATTGTTGTGATATGGACCTAATTCACATTCTTGATTGATTGTTTGAATGCCCTATGGATCTTATAAAGATTATCCCCCACTCGATTTTCCGAGGGAAGCACGCGAAAGGTGCAAGCCCGTGTAAGGACGCTTGAGGGATAAGATTTAGGGAAAAGGAGGACAATTCAAGAGGGTAGGATAGATTTAGGGATTAATCTTTATATCTTATGGGTTGAGGAGTATGATCTTGTGTTGATCATCTGAGGGATCTTCGTGACAGGAAAAAGCCCGTGTAAGGACAACATAAGTTCATATCAACTTGATCACATTTAGGTATAGATTTCAGTCCTAGGTCGGTTGTCTATTGCAAGAGAGAACCGGCAACCTTATATAAATGTTGGACAATTGAGAAATAGGATTTGGTAGATCATTTAAATTTAGGAATCTTACAAAGAAACCAAAACTCCTAGAACATTCCTTTATCATAGCTCATAATCTTGTTTGTTGATTTTTCATTCCTATGTTTACTTTTCATTAATTACATTTAGCTTTTTGAAACCAATTAATTAGTTGTTTAGCTAACTCGTGTTGAAATATTTCTAGTGCTTATTCCAGTCCCTGTGGATATGATAATCTTTTATATTACTTGCGACATTTCCGTACACTTGCGGAAGCGAACAAATTTTTGGCGTCGTTGCCGGGGACTGCACTATAACATTAGAGATTATCAATTGAGCTAGACTAAACATAACTTTTATTTCTTTCTTTACATTTGCATAGTTGTAACTAATTTCTTTTTAGAATTCTGTCTCTATAAGCTTTTCTTTTCTTGGATAACATTCTTGACAATTCTTTTTGTTGCAATTCTAATTCTAATTCTAACTTTGCATTCTTGATTTCTAACACTCTTCTCTGTTTTTCTTTTCTTTTGAGAACATATCTTGTCATCTTGTTCTTGTGTATGCGAAGATCTAACTTTGCAGGAGAACTTCTTCCTTTGGACCCTGAGATAGACAGAGCATTTCATAGGAGAAAAATTCTGCAAAGACAACAAGAAGAACAAGAACATTCTATTATGGCAAACATACCACTTAAGGATTATGCAGCACCATATGCTAGGGGTTTTCGATCTAGTATTTCTAGGCCTTCAGTTGAGGCAAATAATTTTGAGATCAAACCTGCAATCATATCCATGGTGCAGCAAAATCAATTTGGTGGAGGACCGCATGAAGACCCAAATCAACATTGTGAGGTTTTCTATGAAATATGCGGTACATTGAAAATGAATGGTGTGCCTTTAGAGGCAGTGCGTCTATTATTGTTTGGGTTTTCTTTGAGAGATAGAGCCAAGCAATGGTTGAATTCTTTGGCTCCAAATAACATCACCACATGGGAACAATGTGAGCAACAATTCCTTGATAAATTTTATCCCCCTAGCAAAACAGCTCATTTGAGGAATCTTATTGCAAGCTTCAAACAAGCGGACTCAGAATCTTTATTTAAAGCATGGGATAGATACAATAACATACTCAGACAATGGCCACACCATGGTTTGGAAAGATGGCTAGTGTTACACACATTTTATAACGGCATCAACTATCACACAAAAGTGTCCCTTGATTCAGCTACTGGAGGGTCACTTATGAACAAAAGTTTAGATGAGGCCGAGGAGATACTCGAGAGCGTAGCACAAAATCACCATCAATGGGCCAATGAAAGAAGTGGTGGCTATTCTTGTATGAACCCAACAACAAAAGCATCAGGGAAATTTGATGTTGATGCAGTAACCTTGTTGGCTGCAAAACTGGATGCTCTTACAAAAAAATTTGAGAATATGGGAGCTAGTTCAAATACAGCCAATGTCATTGTTGCTTCTTGTGAAGTATGTGGAAGTTCTGAACATCTAAGTGACTCATGCCCATTGGGGGCTATAACTGCACAAATTAATCAATTAGAGCAATGTGATGCAATCATGGGTTACAATCAGAGGCAGAACAACCCCTACTCAAATACCTACAACCCTGGGTGGAAGAGTCATCCTAATTTCTCTTATAGAAATAACCAAGATCAAGGATCATCCATGGGGGCAAGGCCTCATTTTCAATCCGGGCAACAAAATTTTCAGCAACAATCATCTCAAAACTTTCCTATGTCCAAGATTGAAAAGATGTTTGAAGAAATTATGTCCAGTCAGAATGAAATGAAACAAGCTCAGAACGAAATGAAACAAGACATTCTGAAGCTTACTCAGATAATGGATAATTCTGATAGACATCAAAAGATTTTGGAAAGTCAGATTGCCCAACTAGCTTCCTCATCTTCTAGAGCACCAGGACAATTACCAGGAAAGCCTGATGTTAATTCCATGGAGCACTGTAATAGAATTGAGCTTAGGAGCGGACGGACCTTGGGAGATCCCCAAGTGACTGCTCCAAAAGGGATACACAATGAAGAAGAGCTCTCTCCTCCATCACCAAATCAGATTCAAGTTGACGAGGAGAGTACCACTAAGGTTGAAGAGACTCTTCCACTCAACCATCAAAATATAGCAGTCCCTTTTCCTCAAAGATTGATCATGTTAAAAAAGGATGAAGAGTTTGGCAAATTATTGGAGAAGGTGAAAGAAATTTGTGTGGAGGTACCACTTATTGATGCAATTCTCTAAATGCCCAAGTTTGCCAAATTCTTGAAGGACATCATGTCGAATAAAGGGAAGAAAGGAGATATAGAGATCATTGCACTTACAGAGGAATGCAGCGCTCTTTTGGGAAAGAATACTTCCCCAAAGTTGAAGGACCCCGGAAGCTTTTATATTCCTTGCAATATGGGAACTGAATTTATTGAAAAATCTTTTTGTGATTTGGGGGCAAGTGTTAGCCTCATTCCATATTCTATTTGTAATAAGTTAGGTCTCAAAAACTTTAAACTTACTACCATGGCACTACAACTTGCTGATCACTCCTGCAGGTACCCTATGGGTATTGTGGAAGATGTACCGGTAGAAGTTGGTGGGAGTATAATTCCCACCGATTTTGTTGTGTTAGACATGGAAGAGGACCCGAAAATCCCGATCATATTGGGAAGACCATTCCTTGCTACAGCAGGAGCTATTATTGATGTTAAAAATCATAAACTTTCTTTGGTGATTGGTAAGGAACGGTTGGAGTATGATTTGTCTAAAGCCTCTAACCATGTCTCTTCTCTCTTGAATGCTTGTAGCAGGACAAGCATTTACAAATTGGGGGAATGGAATTTCCATTTTCATGGGAGGCCGCCGAATGAAGATAACTATGTGGTGGAAGATGTTGGGAGGAGACCTCCCAACAAAAATGACAAATCTGTTTGCCCTCCAAGGGCAAAGAAAAGAGAGAAGTGATTAGATTGGTTGAGCTAAAGACCTTAAACAAGCGTTTCTTGGGAGGCAACCCAAGGGTTTCTTTTTAGTTAATTTCATTTCATGTCTCTATTCTTCATTAGTAGTGCTTTTACTTGTTTTCTTGTTTGTTTTGTTTTGTTTTCAGGTTGAAATTTAATTTCCATGAGCTGGCCATGATTTTTTCATGGGCATGGAAGTGTGGGAGGAGCTAGAATGGAGGAGGAAGTTTCAATTGGAGCAAAACAGAGCATGGTCATGTGCTGCACACGGCCAGGCTTACGGTGCAGAAAGTGGAGATGCTTGGGCCGTGTCTACTTGACACGACCGCGTGGAGTCTCCAGAGAAGAGAAAGTATGCGGTCGTGTCCCCGACACAGCCGTGTGAAGAATCTAGAGGAGGAAGGTTTCTCGGCTGTGTCTCACACACGACCGTATGAGGGAACTAATGCAAAGGCCTACACTGGTCATGCCATCTGACACGGCCGTGTGAAGGATCCAGAGGAGGAAGCTGTTGAGGCCGTGTCTTAGATACGACCGTGCATGGATACCAGTGAAGAAGAAGGATATGGTCGTGCCAATTGGCACGGCCGTGTGACTCAAGCCGAGAAGGAGATAAGTATGGCCGTGTCTAAGACACGACCGTGCAGAAAAAAGAGGAATTAGGCCGTGTAATGATACACTGCCCAGTCCACACCCTTAAAGGGAGTTAGGGCACGAGGTGTGGGCGGCACACGGCCACACACCCCCTCCCTCTTCTTCCTTCTCTCTCATTTTTCTTTTCTCTAGGATTTCAACCACCATTTCTAATCTCTTCCTCTCATTCTCCTTTTGAAGGCTAGAATCTCTTGCTCCATGGAAAATGTAATGGAAGAATCCTCTTCTACAAGGAAAGGGAAGGAGAAGGTGGTTGCAACAAAGGAGAAAAACTCTTGTCTTAAAGGTATTTCTAATGATTTTGGCATTGTCTTCTCTAGTGAGGAACAACGTTTTAGGTATTCTTCATTATGTAAATGCCCTCTTGTTAGTACCAAATTTATGGATGATGAAACTTTGGCAACATTAGGGTTTAAGGATTTAAATTGGTTGTTTGAAATAATAGGCTGGAGTGGTTTAATGACAATGAAATATCCTACCTATCCTAGAATCGTTTTTGAATTTTTGAGTTCTATAACGGTTGATAATGTTCAAGGTGGGGGTAAGCTACAATTTAGACTGTTTAATGAAGATTATGAATGGACGTTGAGTGATTTTAATACTTGTTATGAATTGCCTAAGAATGATTTGTGTACAATTTTACCTCAGTTAAAAAATTCACGTTTTTGGCAACACATTTCTGAGCAATCACATTTTAACCCTCATAATTCCATAGCTCTTCACATTATTAACCTGATTTTTTGATATGCTTTTCTAGTGATGAAGAATACCATATTTGGGAGAGAAGACAAAGAGGGGTTAGTAAGACTTGTAGATTTGTACTGTTTATGGGCAATGGTTGAGAATGTTGACATTAATTCAGGTTATTTCTTTCTTAAACATTTAGTGAAACTTGGAAAATCTGACTCTACCACACCTATTATTTTGGGTGGATTATTAACCCATATTGCTTTGGTGTTAGGGTGTGATTTAAATGAATTGGAAATAATTGACAATTCTTGTAGATTAGATTTGAATTCATGTTTAGCAATAAAATGATAAGACGTGAAGAGCATGGATATAGTCTTCTTATTAAGAATGATTTCCCTTTAAAACTACCCAATCATGACCTCACTACTATCCATGTTAGGGAAAATTGATGCTTGAAATTAGCAATTCAACATTCGAAAACATTGTCAATTTCATTTTCAAAAAGAGTTCCTTTGGTTAATCATGATGTTCATAGCTTTAATTTTCAAGAACTCCACTCTGCTCTAGATAAGATTCATAATGATTTGAACGCGACCGAAAATTTTCTTTCTAATGATAATCCCATGGAGGAGGAACAATTTAAAAAATTGCAAGATTGTTTCAAAAGTGAGAGGGAATTGTGTGAAAAAATTTCTCGGTTTATGAATTCTTATAGAACCCATTTTGAATTTAATGAAGATCTTCGAGGGTATATGAGGTTTTTCCAAGATGATGTTGATAAATTGTTCGAGTATCATATGTTTGTTAGAAATGAAGTAAGGTAGTTTATTGATTACTTCCCTTTTATTCTGCCTGAATTTCCTGATCTACCTCCACCTCCACCATTTTGATTTCATCGGGACGATGAAAAGTTTGAGTCTAGGGGGGGGGTGTCAAACCTGATTTCTTTTTGTTCCAATTTTTGCTTGTTTTCTTGTTTTCTTGTTTTCTGCATGTGTAGTTTTTTTTTTTTTTGCATTCTATTTTGATTGTCTTGCTTGAGTGTTTGTTTTGATAGTCATTTGATCATCTTTTGAAATCTTAGGTCATACATCTTGAGAACATCAAACTTCACTTATATGCTTTCTTGTCTTCAAGATTAAATGTTAGCACGTTCATTATCTAGATTCATGATGTTGTAAATGATGCTAGTAGTAAGCTTTATGTACTTCTTTTCTCTATCTTGGGTAGCATGAAATAAGCTAAGAATCATATGGAGATGAGTTTTAGTTTTGGCTTGACCTTAAGAATCTTACTTTCACTACACTTTGACTTGATGCTTGAATGGTTGATATCATTGAAATAGTCATGATTCATCTTGTTTGCTTAGTACTTGGTTTCCATGGTGATTTCTCAAACTTCATTTTGGTTACTGGATGAGCCTCAAATCATGTAAGCTCATTTGGAAAAATCAAAATATCACAACATTTGTGTGAGGCTCAAATCATGTAAGCTCATTTGGAAAAATCAAAATATCTCAACATTTGTGCTAAAGGTACACTTGTGAAATAAGATTTGTACAATGCAAATGCTTATGAAAAAAATGTGAGAAAAAACAATAAAGAAAAAAATGAATAAGGGATATAAAAAATACTTGTCGTGAGTGGAATCTAGCAAGTTACCCCTTTGAGACCGAGTTAGGTTACTGGGGAAATGACTGCTTAGCTTCTCTTGAGATTGAGCACGCCTTTGAGACCATGAGTTGATTGAGAAATATGAACCAAGTGTTTGGCAAGTAAGTGCCTATCACTGGTTACTTGTCCATCACTGGAAACATTAGGAACTCAAATTTGATGACGACTTGACTAGGACATAGATTGAAACTTGAAGGGTTTTAAGTACTTTTTGCACTAAGCACAAGATACTTATGCTTGAGCCATACTTGACTTTATTTTCATGATCATGCTTGTTAGTGAAACTTTTTGATAGAGTTAGGAAAGTACATTATGGCTTATGAATGTGTTGTAGAACATATGAATGTAGATTGCGACATTTTGCTTGAGGACAAGCAAATGTTTAAGTCTGGGGGTGTGATGTGCGTAGATTGTATACACTTATTGGCATGTTTTGACGCACATTCACATACTTTGAGCATGCTTAATCTATGCATTTTCGTACTTTCAGCTTTCCTTTTTAGCATATTTACTCTCTTTGTTCGGAGATCTACTTTTGTGTATTTTTTGTATACAGGAGTCAAATTTGGTGAAGATTTCATGTTCAAGGCCAAACCTATAAGTAAAGTAAGGGGAGAAAGCACCTGGCCGTGTACCAGACACGGCCATGCCACAGAGGGGTGCTCAAGCCATGTGGAGATCAGAGGTCATGTGGCAGCAACAGGAAAGGGAGTAGGCTCGCCCGTGTGAACCTCACACGTCCGTGTTAAGATATGAAGCAATCTAGAGCTTAAACCTTACATGGCCATGTAGATCTACATGGTCGTGTGAGGTTTCCAGAAACCAAGAAGGCTCTGGCCGTGTGCACTACACGGCTGTGCAAGGTTTCCAGTAAACAAGAGAGCTCTGGCCGTGTGCACCACACGACCGTGCCAGGCTTCCAGAGGCAGGAGCAGTTCAGGCCGTGTAGATCTACATGGCTGTGTGAAGAGGATATTGGAGATGTTTGCTACGGCCGTGTCTCACACACGACCGTGCAAGGCTGACAGAGAGGAGAATGGGCAGGGCCGTGTGAACCTCACACGGCTGTGCCACGGGGTCGTGTGGCGCCCAAACTGTTGGTTGCTACTCGGAAAACCTATAGGTTCCATTGTACAAAAATTTTGTACAAAGGTCTGAAGCTTTTCCTAGCTACCATGTGTTCTTTTAAATTAAATTTTGGATTGCCTGCGGAACTTAACACGTTTGATCCAAAACTTAATCTATTTGTTCTTTTAGGTTTTGACTTGGATCTCCTGCGGAACTTTACACGTTCGACCCAAGTCTCCTTAAGCTATTAATTCCATTAAATATTAATTTCCATAATTGGTTCCCAGTACTGACGTGGCGAGGCACATGACCTTCTTGGATATGGGAGCAACCACCATCGACTAGACAAAACCTTTTATAGAAAGCTAATATTTAATTTCCTAAAATAACTTTAGGTTAACCAATGAGAACAATCAAATCACAAGGAAAAGAAAAAATAAAAGAACACAGCATCGAAAAAACATATTCGAAATTCTAGAACGTAAGCCTCTTGTATTTGGTATTATTTCCATAAATAACTAGCATGATGCGGAAATAAAAATTACTAGTTATACCTTGCAGAAAAACCTCTTGATCTTCTACCGTATTCCTCTTCTAACCTCGGACGTTGTGTGGGCAACGATCTACCGAGATGAGAAACCACCAACCACCTTCTTCTCCTCCAAGCAAGGTTCGGCCACAAAGGAAAACTTCACCAAGGAGAAAAACCAAAATACTAACCAAGCTCCAAGAGATGCTAGCTTTCTCTCTTTCTTCTTCTTCTTCTTCAAGTAGTATCCGGCCACCACAAGAGCTCCAAGGGAGAGAGAGAGGTTCGGCCACCACAAGAGGAAGAGAGGGAGAGGATGGCCGGCCACACCAAGGAACAAAAGAGGGAGAGAAATAATAGATGTTGTGTCTCTTGAAGGCACCCTCACCCCTTCTTTTATATTTCTTGGCCTAGGCAAATTAGGAAATTTAATTACAATAAAATTTCCTTAATTTCCTTGACATGATTTAATTGAGAAAAATAAAATAATATTTCCCCAATTAATCTCTAATGGCCGGCCACATCAAGAGGAAGCAAATTGGACAAGTTTCAATCAACAATTAAAACTTTCCTTATTTGTTTCCGGAAATTTTAAAAATAAAATTTCTCTTCAAAAAATCTCTTCATGGTTAATAAAAAGAAATTTCCATAATTTTAATTTTACAACATGTGAATAATTTTTAAAGAGAAAATAAAATATCTCACCAATCTACAAATAAGGAAAGAGATCTAATCTCTTTCTTTAATCTTTTGTAAATTTTACAAGAGAGATAATTTAATTTAAATTCTCTTTAATAAATTATTTCTTCCACATAATAAAAATTAAAATTAAAATTCTTTTTAATTTATTTTGGCCGGCCCTACTAGCTTGGGTTCAAGCTAGGGTCGGCCACCCAATCTTATACCTAGGCCGGCCCTAGCTTGTTCCCAAGCTAGCTTGGCCGGCCTCTATTGGGTGGGTATAGAAGGCGGGTATAGGTGGGTATAGAACTCTATAAATAAGAGGCTACGATAGGGACCGAGAGGAGGAATTGGTTTTGGTCTCCCGATAAAATTAAGCATCTCGTGTTCGCCCCGAACACACAACTTAATTTTATCAATAATAATTCATTCCACTAGAGAACTATTAATGAACTACCGCACCAATCCCAAATTACATTTTTGGGCTCCTTCTTATTATGAGTGTGTTAGTCTCCCTGTGTTTAAGATATCGAATGTCCACTAATTAAGTGAGTTACTGACAACTCATTTAATTAATATCTTAGTCCAAGAGTAGTACCACTCAACCTTATCGTCATGTCGGACTAAGTCCACCTGCAGGGTTTAACATGACAATCCTTATGAGCTCCTCTTGGGGACATTCTCTACCTAGTATCTCTAGGACACAGTTTCCTTCTATAATCAACAACACACACTATAAGTGATACAATTTCCCAACTTATCGGGCTTATTGATTCATCGAACTAAATCTCACCCATTGATAAATTAAAGAAATAAATATCAAATATATGTGCTTGTTATTATATTAGGATTAAGAGCACACACTTCCATAATAACCGAGGTCTTTGTTTCTTTATAAAATCAGTATAAAAGAAACGACCTCAAATGGTCCTACTCAATACACTCTAAGTGTACTAGTGTAATTATACAGTCAAGATAAACTGATACCTAATTACACTACGACCTTCTAATGGTTTGTTCCTTTCCATTTTGGTCGTGAGCTACTGTTTATAATTTATAAGGTACTGATAACATTATCTTCTGCATATGACACCACATGCTATGTTATCTACAATATAAATTAATTGAACAACTACAAATAAATGTAGATAATTTGACCAAATGTGATTCTTTATTCAAGACAAATGTTTACAAAAGCTTAGGCTTTCAGTATACACTCCAACACAAACCTCACCTTTATTTAAACCCTTCTTCAAGATTTGAAAGAGGATCTTCTCCCCCTTGGGAGAGAGCGAGATTTGGGGCTTTCCCTCCATTCTTGGGAGGATTTTTTAGCGATCTAAAGGCGGATCTTCAACGGAATCGACTCCGATGAGCATGGATTGGATTCGAAGATCAAGCGTCATCTTAGATAAGTTTTCTTTCTCTCCTCTTCTTGGATTGGGGGATCAAGAAATGCTTGTAATCTCTATATTTTCGGATTTCTCTCTTCGATTCATGGAGTAGATCTCTTGTTTTAGGAGGAGGGAGTATTTGTATTATGAATTGATGTAAACTATTGTGGATTTGTCATTTCCTTGTTTCTATGATATTGTCTTGTTTGTATCAATTTGATCTTGAATGTATTGTTGTGATATGGACCTAATTCACATTCTTGATTGATTGTTTGAATATCCTATGGGTCTTATAAAGATTATCCCCCACTCGATTTTCCGAGGGAAGCACGCGAAAGGTACAAGCCCGTGTAAGGACGCTTGAGGGATAAGATTTAGGGAAAAGAAGGACAATTCAAGAGGGTAGGATAGATTTAGGGATTAATCTTTATATCTTATGGGTTGAGGAGTATGATCTTGTGTTGATCATCCGAGGGATCTTCGTGACAGGAACAAGCCCGTGTAAGGACAACATAAGTTCATATCAACTTGATCACATTTAGGTATAGATTTCAGTCCTAGGCCGGTTGTCTATTGCAAGAGAGAACCGGCAACCTTCTATAAATGTTGGACAATTGAGAAATAAGATTTGGTAGATTATTTACATTTAGGAATCTTACAAAGAAACCAAAATTCCTAGAACATTCCTTTATCATAGCTCATAATCTTGTTTGTTGATTTTTCATTCCTATGTTTACTTTTCATTAGTTACAGTTAGATTTTGGAAACTAATTAATTAGTTGTTTAGCTAACTCTGTGTAGAAATATTTCTAGTGCTTATTCCAGTCCATATGGATACGATAATCTTTTATATTACTTGCGACATTTCCGTACATTTGCGGAAGCGAACACCAACGCAACAAGCAAGTACAACATTTGTCTGTGGCCCTAAACCCTACAAACGGAGAAACGTTTGTGCAAGAAAAAGATTTGAAATTCAAAGAGCAGTACAACAAATAAACGTGGATGATAAATTAATTAAACGCATTGCACAAACTCAGTTTACAGAGGAAGCTAATAGGGGAGAACAACTAGCTATGGAGGCTCTATGTCAGCAAGGGGTTGCTCATATTAAAGAGTCCTCATCTACGAACCCTGTGGATACTTTTGATGAGACGAAGCAGCAGATTATGGAGGTAATCCAAAAAATCATGGTTCATATTTTATTACCAACGACAGTATTAGAATGTACTTGAAAATTCATAATTTTTGTGTTATAATGTATTTGGTCAATATGCAGCAAGTCTAAGAATCCTTTGGCCAAGACTTGGATCTTGTGATTGTGGATATAATGGAGATGTTTGTGAAATTGAAGTGAGATATATACAATGGACCCAAAAATTATGTACAATGGACTTAGTGGTCTACTTTGCTCTGACTGTCTTATTCACACAAGATATGTTCAATATGATGCACTGTCATGCTTTTCGACAAACACTTCATTCCCATGACCTTGATAAGTCAATAAGATTTATATTTGTCCCATAAAGCAAAAAGAGCAGCATTGACACCTACTAGTGTTTGACTTGGAAAAGCATGAGATGCTTCATTACAATACATGTTTACTAGAATTTCCAAAATTTGGTTAACAGATAAGAATTTGTTCAAATAAGAATATGATTAAGAGATAAGAATT
This sequence comes from Zingiber officinale, assembly GCF_018446385.1. NCBI lineage: Eukaryota > Viridiplantae > Streptophyta > Magnoliopsida > Zingiberales > Zingiberaceae > Zingiber > Zingiber officinale. Next base: position 81,641,486 of record NC_056006.1, read on the forward strand.
TGTTAGTTAATTTCGGATAAACGATGTAGACCATTAAACAGAACATAAAACATACAAGACTTTTATTGTGAGAAGAAGAACACCCCTCAGACGTCTATGTCTCCCTATAAAATTTTTCATCTCTTCTTGTCGTCCCATCCCCTGACTTCCTCACCACTTCTTTAGCTTTTTTATGGACTTCCTCTTCTCGACGTCGCATCCTTTCAACATGGTCTAAGGTTGATTTCTCTCTTCGAAGAGCATCCTCTACTTGATGGCCTAGCCTTTCCACCTCTTCAGAGTTTGCATCGTATATTTGGACGGTATTTGCCACTGCTTGCCCACACGAATGCTTCAACGCCTCAACCTAGGCAAAGGCGATGTGTATCTCGATTTCGCCATCCAACGACTCACTTAGTATTGATCGGCGATAAGCACGCTGCATAGATGAATAATGAGAGGTTAATTAAAAAAAATTAAAGTTTACAATAGAAGCATTCGCTCACTGATGTGTGTATTTCATGTGTTTTATCGTTGTTTTGCATACATTTTGTTTCATCACATAAGTATACTTTGCATACTTATATATCTTTTGTATTATTTTTATTCTTTTAGTTTGGAGAACTGCTCTTTATACTTTTTAATTGATAGAACGTAAATTTAGAACAAAAACAGATTCAAAAAGCCTTGGAACGAGAGTCCACAATAAGGAATATGCTCTAGTCATGTCCTATGACATGGGTGTATTCCTTGAAACGAAATTAGATGTGAAACAAAGAAAAAAAATGGAGTTCATAGCCTTTGACATGAGGCCCCAGTCCCCCTAGTATGGCCATGTCTAACAATACAACTTATGACATGGCCATGTTGTGCCTACAAGCATAACCATTTCGCATTTTGTTCTGAGATGACTCAAACAATAGACTAAACTTTGAATGGATATATTTTTGGTTTGAGTTGAGCCATGGGACTCACAACCTATCAAATTGAAGATAATTCAAATATCTACAAGTTTTGTTTAAGGTGGAACCCATAAAGACCTAGTTTAAAGAGCCAAAAATGTTGTTTTGGTGGCACCCTAATAATTTAGGAAGGATTTAATAGATTTGAAAGGCTTTGGAGGCTATAAAAGAACCCATGAGGCTCTTATTTAGGGCATCTGAGATTTGGGGGTCTGCCCATTTCTTAGTGGGAGGGTTTTCCCCATGGCAGGGAACTGTGGGAGAACCGTCCAAGGAGCCGTCGAAGCCATCTATTCACCCTAGGAGCTTGGAGTCCCTCCGAACACCGACAACCATCTTAGCTAAACTTCCTCTTCTCCTCTCTTTTTGTTTTGGGTTATAGGATGGTTAGTTTAATGTCCTTCGATTGTAACTTCATCTCCATAGAATAATTCTTTAGATTGTAGGATAAGGGAGTAGCTCAACGAATTGTTGATATGCTTTTATAAGTCTATTTACCTTTCTCTATTGCATGATATGTTTGTTTCATGATCCGGCTTTATTGTGCATATATGTTTGTCACACTGACCGTGCACCTTTGTATCTCACGGGACATGGGAAAGGACCAAAAGATGAACCCAAATTTCTTACCCATAAATAATCGAAACATGACGGGTTGGTTACGAAACTAGTCCAAAATCTTAGGAGGACACCCTTGGTTATCACAGAGATTAATGGGGTTTCCCCGGCTTAGCGTCACAAACTAGGGGATGACAACTAAAGGACCGTGGGGTATCGTAACAAGAGTCTGTAGGATCATTGAAGATGAGAGAGAGAGAGAGGGGGAGGGGGTGAATCTTTTTTGTTTTAAAACCTTTCTTTTTTTTTTTTTGCGTAAAGCCGAATCAAAGTGAATAGCATCGAAATAAAAAGACAGACAAAGACTCAGTCGATTTTATTTAATTCACAGTCTAGTGACTACTACTCCAAGGCCCGTGATTCTTAATCGCTTTCGATGGGCAATCTAATATATTTTCCTCTCCAAAAACTATTAGAGAAGAAGCAAATTCGTACAAGTACAAGATGTATAGAAAATACAAGTACAATAATATATTGACAACAAGTGAAATAGATGAAGCGTAGGTTGTCGGAGCATCATAGTAGTTGAAGCTTGTACGAGCAGTAGTAGTAGAGATGCAACAGAGCAGAGAGAGAATTTCTTTTCGAATAGAGAAGTTGTTATCGACTCAAACCCCGAGAGAATTTTTTATAGGCACCGTTTAATCAATTGAAAAAATGTTCCTTTGATCGAAACTTTCGGTCGACGAAACCTCCTATCCGTCAACTAAACTCTATGCCTTTTATTGTTTGCTCTATTCTGATCCATTTGATCTTATGATTTACATTGTCTGGTCGACTAATCATTCTTATTCGTTGATGGAACCCTGTATATTCCTTTTCTTGGTGATTCAATTTGATCGGCTATCATTTCCTTTTATGGATCGGTCGATTGATCCTAATGATCGATGGAACCAGTTGTTTACCATTTTACTTCACCATGATCTAATCTTATGCCTGTAACTAACACCCTTCTTACTACTACTACTACTCTCTAAGAGTGACCGTTACTTATCTACTACTCTACTTAATCGGTTTATTAAAAATCTCTAGGAAAACTCTACCGAAAAATTTCGACAGAGTCTCCCCTGTACCGGTGACCATTTCCCATAATACAAGCATAATATACTCAGCCACAGGCGGCTGGAACATATATCTTCACAACCACGCAGTATAATATCACAAATAAAAGAAAGAAACTACCCTATCAATAGCAAACATCAATATCACTCCATCAATAGAACCCAACTACAAACGCGGAATAAACTTAAATACAATATTGACTCATAATAGCATTAAAAGAAAACTAAAGAACTCTAAACAGAAATGTCTTAATAATTCCTTAGCAAACTCTTGATCTCCCCATAGTCCAGCCATCACACACCTTCATCACCACCACCTTGTCGCCTTCCTTGCTAAATCTTTTCCTTTCCTTTATCTGCAGTAGGAGGAAGTGCAGTTTATAAGCATAAAGCTTAGTGAGCGCTATCTACTCACAAAAACTCGATATGCATGTATATAAATAAAAAACATGCTAAAACTGAATGCTAACATATAAAACTACTCATGCTCATATATAGCAAAGGAATCATGCTAACTGAAATACTAAACATGTGTAGCTCATCATGCTCATAAACCAATAAAAGAAGCATACTAAACATGTAAAGCTACTAAACATGTAAAACTACTAAACATGTAAAGCTAAACAGGCTGAATAATCTAGTAGCAAGGAAACAATTGAAACTACTACTGCATGCTTCAAATAACAAGAAAACTAACTTTCTAATTCTAGACAGATTTGAAGCTCGTTTCATTTGTTTCAAAACTTATACTTTAATACTTCAAAATAATAATAAACTTCTTTTGGGCCCGACATTGTACCAACTTTTTGCGCGCATCCTTAATAAGAGTCGAGGTAGCTAATCCCGAAACTACTAAGGAACTTCTAGGCCTTGTGCCTAGGGGCATCTTGGAGCCCATCCCTTGGACCTTGTGTCCGGTACATGCCCTTTAAAAGTAAAATACTTTCTTTTTAACTATAACTTCTTTATACTTGCCCTTACTTGGCATTTAAGCAAACACCTTGTGTGCGCTTTTGATATTCAATCTTCTGGAATTGAAATCAAATTAAAGCCTTGGTCTTTCTTCGCTTATAACTTCTCATATTAGTCCAATAGCAAAGGACTAAAAATAGGAATCAATACTGCTCATGTTAAACTGATAGCAAAGGAAACTGTACGTCTAATAGCAATAGAAAAGAAGTCTGCTCATGCTTACAAATAGCTAAGGAAAAGCTAGAAAAAGAAAACTGCTCTTCTATTAGCAATATAAAAGAAATCTGCTCATTCTAATTAATTCCAATAAAGTGGAACATAAGGAAAGGATAATTTCTGCTACAATCAAAAGTTACCACATGATATACTAAAGCATATGTTGTTCATGTCCAGTTAATGGCATACAACCTATTCTGCAAAGCTAACATAAAATGATATACTTAAACACATGCTATTCTCAAATCTCCAACTATCTCAATGCGGTACTGTATAATCTGAAAGCAAAGAAAAACAGATCGAAGCTTAACAGAAAATCTGCATACAAAACTAAGTTTCTAAAAGCTTCCTCAGAAATTCGGAAGACACAAGCAGCAACAACTAATGCCTATAGCAAAGTATGAGTAGCAGTAACAAAGTAATTGGTCACCTCCTGTTACCTTAGCCTGTTTAGTGAAGCAAAACCAATTAACGAAACCAAAACTCTACCCACATTTCATACACTGCCATGGTCGACACTAAAAGGAAGGATCGTGAACAAGACTTTAGTGCAACCTATCTATCCAAGATTCCTCATCCAGTGCACGAAGAAACATCACAATGAAAAGCCATGTTAAACACCATCTCAAACCCGTCCAAATCTGAAAAACTAACCCAATTTCCTATAACAATTCAACAGGAGAGCAAAACCCCTTCATAGATTAGATCAATGTTAACTATAAGGCTGTAGAATCTAAAACACAACTTATACGTTCATCTAACATCTCGGTTAGGCATTTATGCAAACAGAGAACATTCAGAGAATTCGCAAAGAAACCTTGAGGAGAATCAAAAATCCACCGAGCATAAACCCAATTCAAAACCAAAACCAAGTCGCGAAACGACTCCTACTACAGGTGAGAAGCAACTCACCGAGCGATCTTGGACTTACAACCGGAAAGGAGAAGTCTAGGGTTCCGGATAGGTGAAGATTCCCGTGATCCCTTGCGGCAACACCTTCTCCTCGATGAAGGGGACTCGCGATTGTGAAGATCTCACCGGGAAAAACCTCGCCGGCCGCCGGAGACGAAGCTAAAGCTTCGTATTTCCTTCGCTCGGCAGAAGCGGCGCCGTCGCACGCAAGGAGAAGAGGAAAAGAATTTTGAGAGAAAATTTTAGGTTTTTCGAAATCAGATTTAAATCTTATACCTTAGGTTATTTTCATTCTAACTTTACCTTATATACTTGTCGCTGCATATCTGATCAGCAAAGACCGCTGGCGCAGTTGGTCCGTTGAGTTTTGCTCGAAGCCACAGGTCTGGGCTTCGATTCTCAGCCGCGCCCCTTTTATTTCCAATTTATTTTACTGTTCCAACTATAGCTTAAATCTATTTCTCTCCATACTAGGTTAATAAAACCGTGTAGCTCAGCTGGTTGGGCTGCTTTTGTTTGGGCCACAGATCGCAGGTTCAAAACTCGCTGCAACCCCTTTTTTTTCCGAGTATTCTCTATAACTAACTTCTACCTTATATACATTTTATTCTATATATAATTAACAAAACAACTACAGACTGGTTGGTTGGGTTGGGTTCGGCTGAGATTCGGCTCGGGTCAAGGTCTCGGGTTCGAGTCTCACATTCAACGTTTTTTTATCAAAACTTCTTTCTTTTTGTAACGCTACTAAACGACCTCCAAAAATTACATAAAAATACTCTAAAAATTCCTAAAAATCTCTAGAATATTTTAAAAGTATTTCCAAATATTTTTATGGACTTTTAGAACTTGAAATAGGGAAAATTGGGTCGTTACAATTCCCCATACCTTATAAAAAGTTCGTCCTCGAACTTAGAATAGCTCTGGATACTTCTGTCTCATACTGTCCTCCCGCTCCCAAGTGACTTCCTCGTGCTTCTGGTTCTGTCAGATCACTTTCACTAGTGGCACTTCTTTATTTCTTAGTCTCTTGACCGCTCTGTCCATTATCTGTGTAGGTCTGCTCTCGTAGCTAAGATCCTCTTGGATCTGCACTGTCTGAGGCTGAATCACTTGGCTAGGATCGTGAATGCACTTCTTTAGCATAGAGACATGAAATACATTGTGTATGGCTGACATGTCTTGTGGTAAGTCCAGCTGGTAAGCTACCTTCCCAATCCTGTCTGTAATCAGGTAAGGTCCTACATAGCGAGGACTTAATTTGCCCTTCTTACCAAATCTCATCACTCCCTTCATAGGAGCGACCTTGAGAAAGACTGAATTCCTTACTTGGAATTCAAATGGCCTACGACGTGTGTCAGCATACTCTTCTGTCTACTCTGGGCAGTCTCAATTCTCTGTCTGATCTTCTGAATAACCTGAGTAGTCTCATCTATCAGCTCTGTCTGTATGCCCAGTTCCACTTCCATCTCTCTTCTTTCACCTGCTTCTTGCCAGCAAAAGGGTGATCTGCACTTCCTGCCATACAACGCTTCATATGGTGCCATTTTGATGGTGGCCTGATAGCTATTGTTGTAGGCAAATTCAGCTAAGCACAGGTACTTGCACCAACTTCCCTTGAAATCTAGTGCACTAGCTCTGAGCATATCTTCTAGAATCTGATTTACTCGCTCTGTCTGTCCATCAGTCTGTGGATGGAAAGCTGTACTGAACTTGAGTTTGGTGCCTAGTGCATTCTGAACACACTCCCAAAAGTGAGAGATGAAGCGCCCATCTCTATCAGAAACAATAGATTTAGGAACTCCGTGAAGTCTGATCACCTCTTTAACATACAGCTGTGCCAACTGCTCTATAGAGTGAGACACCCTGATGGCTAGAAAATGAGCAGACTTGGTCAATCTGTCCACTATCACCCATATCGCATCATATCCATTTGTGGTTCTTGGGAGACCTACTATAAAGTCCATGGATATGTCTTCCCACTTCAACTCTGGTATTGGAAGAGGTTGTAGGACTCCTCATGGTCTCTGGTGTTCTGCTTTGACCCTCTGACATGTCAGGCAGGTACTGACATATTTAGCTACATCTCTTTTGAGTCCAGACCACCAGAATCTCTGTTTCACGTCTTGATACATCTTGGTAGAACCAGGATGCATGGAGTAGGGTGTACTATGAGCTTCCTCTAAAATTTTCTTTCTCAGCTCTTCATCATTGGGAACACAAAGGCGACTCCCCTGATAAAGAATTCCACTGTCTGATACTCGAAACTCTAAATTTTCTTCTTTCTGTATCCCTTGCTTGATCTTTTGGATATCAGGATCTTCACTTTGCTTCTTCTGTATATCCTCAAGCAGGGTTGACTCTAGAGTCAATGCAGAGAATTGCCCATAAATAATTTCAAGTCCGAAATCTGATAACTCCTTCTGTAGTGGCAGGGCTAATGATGACAGGGACATCAGGGATGCACTGGATTTTCTGCTTAGTGCATCTGCCACTTTATTAGCTTTACCTGGGTGGTAGAGGATTTCACAGTCATAGTCTTTGACCAACTCCAGCCACCTACGCTGTCTCATGTTTAAGTCCTTCTGAGTGAAGAAGTACTTAATACTCTGATGGTCTGTGAAGACTCTACACTGGACTCCATACAGGTAAGGTCGCCAGAGTTTCAGTGCAAAGACCACAGATGCCAGCTCAAGATCATGAGTGGGGTAGTTCTTCTCATAATCTTTGAGTTGTCTGGAAGCATAAATTATAACTTTTTCTTCTTGCATGAGTACAGCTCCTAGGCCCATCTTGGAAGCATCACTGTAGATGTCAAAACTCTTGTCACTTTCTGGAACAGTCAGAATGAGAGCACTGGTCAGTCTCTTTTTCAGCTCTTGGAAACTCTGCTCACATTTGTCTGACCATTCAAACTTCTTGTTCTTTCTAGTCAGGGTTATAAGTGGAGAGGCTATTCTGGAAAAGTCTTCCACGAATTTCCTGTAGTACCCAGCTAAACCAAGGAAGCTTCTGATCTCCCTAGCATTCTTGGGTCTCTTCCACTTGCTGACCGCTTCTACTTTGGCTGGATCCACTTGAATGCCTTCTCTAGAAACGATGTGATCTAGAAACGCCACCTGCTCCAACTAGAATTCGCACTTTGAGAATTTAGCATAGAGCTGCTTTTGTTGAAGGGTCTGCAGAACTATTCTCAAGTGCGTGTCATGCTCCTCTAGGGTTTTGGAATAGACTAGAATGTCGTCGATGAACACAATGACAAATTTGTCAAGGTATTCTCTGAACACTCTGTTCATCAGGTCCATGAAAACCGCTGGTGCATTAGTCACACCAAAAGGCATGTCTACAAACTCGTAGTGTCCAGATCTGGTCCTGGAAACTGTTCTGGGTGTATCACTTTCTTTCACTTCCAACTGATGATACCCAGAGCACAGGTCTATTTTAGAGAACACTATTGCCCTTTTTAGCTGATCATATAGATCATCTATTCTGGAATAAGGGTACATGTCCCTAACTGCTACTTTGCTCAGCGCTCTAAAGTCTATGCACATTAGCATGGATCCGTCTTTCTTCTTAACGAACAACTCTGGAGTTTCCCGGGGTGAATGACTAGGGCGGATGAAACTCTTGTCAAGTAACTCCTGAAATTGTTCTTGTAGTTCTTTCAGCTCTGCTGGAGACATTCGGTACGGAGCTTTTGAAATTGACTCCACTTCTCTGTTGGGAGGTAGTCCAGGTAGTCCTTCTGGAAATACCTTTGGATACTCACAGACTACCCGAACATCTTCCTGCTTGGGGTCTTTCTTGTTATCTTTGTCCTTCCAATTCTGATTACTTGACTGGGTTCTCTGTTTCCCCACTGTCTTGTCTTCTATCTTGACTGGCTTGTGTTGCGTTTGTTGAGCCTTGTTGCTGTTCAGACAGTGCTCACTAATGCCCTGTTGACCAGCTCTTCGCCAATCTATGGTCGGTGAGTTTCACTACTCACATTAGGTGTTAGTTCTGGTCTCAGCATTAGGAGCATCAGTCTGACTCGTTCTTTCACTGTACTTACTAACTCTAAGCAAAGGTGAGCTAGCCTGTTAAACCTTTTAACCGCTTCTTCTACTGGTAGGTCACCTGGTCTAAATTTTATAAACTCCTCATAATGTTTATTGGTGATCCGTTGGCGAAAGAACTCTTAGTAAAACTCTATCTCAAAGTCAACCCAGTTCATCTGGTTGACTGCTCTCTTACTCTTAACTCGCTCCCACTACATACAAGCATTCTCCAGATAGGCAGAAAGAGGCACACTTAATGATATCAACCTTCTCGACTTCTGGTCAGTCAAGAAGCTCCATTGTGCTCTCAAATGTCTTGAACCAAGCCTGGGCATCCCAGGGCTCAGCCGTTCCTGAGAAGCTTTCTGGTTTCAGCTTCAGCCACTGGATAAGATATGCTTCTTGTCTTTTAGATGCTGTGGCGACTTCCAAGGCAGCTGATGGGACTTCAGTCACCACTGGGGTCTCCACATTAATGGTTGGGGGAGTGGGAGGAGCTGGCTTTTGATTGGCCATTAGATTGGCAATCACTTGCTACTGCTCGCTACTTGTCTCTGAAGTTGAGCAACAACTTCAGAGAGAATAGGCCCAGGGGTTCTGGGCTCTTCGTTCTCCTGAACTTGGTCCTCAGTATGAACGGTACGGGGACGCCCTCTTCTTAACATCTAATTATGCAAAGGAAAAGTCTTGATAGCTTCTCTAACCCTTCTAATCATACTTATATATATGAATAGAGAAAAGGGAAACAAAATCTTCTATCTTACTTAAGCATTCAAAAACAAATATTCTATACTGCAATTACTAATAAGGAAAGCAGAATAAAGAAAGAATTTAAATACTTTCTTACTTGGAGACGGCAAGGATGATGCTGATGTGCGTGATGCTGGAGAATGGGACCTGCTCTGATACCAACTGTAACTAACACCCTTCTTACTACTACTACTACTCTCTAAGAGTGACCGTTACTTATCTACTACTCTACTTAACCGGTTTATTAAAAATCTCTAGGAAAACCCTACCGAAAAATTTCGACAGAGTCTCCCCTGTACCGGTGACCATTTCCCATAATACAAGCATAATATACTCAGCCACAGGCGGCTGGAACATATATCTTCACAACCACGCAGTATAATATCACAAATAAAAGAAAGAAACTACCCTATCAATAGCAAACATCAATATCACTCCATCAATAGAACCCAACTACAAACGCGGAATAAACTTAAATACAATATTGACTCATAATAGCATTAAAAGAAAACTAAAGAACTCTAAACAGAAATGTCTTAATAATTCCTTAGCAAACTCTTGATCTCCCCATAGTCCAGCCATCACACACCTTCATCACCACCACCTTGTCGCCTTCCTTGCTAAATCTTTTCCTTTCCTTTATCTGCAGTAGGAGGAAGTGCAGTTTATAAGCATAAAGCTTAGTGAGCACTATCTACTCACAAAAACTCGATATGCATGTATATAAATAAAAAATATGCTAAAACTGAATGCTAACATATAAAACTACTCATGCTCATATATAGCAAAGAAATCATGCTAACTGAAATACTAAACATGTGTAGCTCATCATGCTCATAAACCAATAAAAGAAGCATACTAAACATGTAAAACTACTAAACATGTAAAGCTAAATAGGCTGAATAATCTAGTAGCAAGGAAACAATTGAAACTACTACTGCATGCTTCAAATAACAAGAAAACTAACTTTCTAATTCTAGACAGATTTGAAGCTCGTTTCATTTGTTTCAAAACTTATACTTTAATACTTCAAAATAATAATAAACTTCTTTTGGGCCCGACATTGTACCAACTTTTTGCGCGCATCCTTAATAAGAGTCGAGGTAGCTAATCCCGAAACTACTAAGGAACTTCTAGGCCTTGTGCCTAGGGGCATCTTGGAGCCCATCCCTTGGACCTTGTGTCCGGTACATGCCCTTTAAAAGTAAAATACTTTCTTTTTAACTATAACTTCTTTATACTTGCCCTTACTTGGCATTTAAGCAAACACCTTGTGTGCGCTTTTGATATTCAATCTTCTGGAATTGAAATCAAATTAAAGCCTTGGTCTTTCTTCGCTTATAACTTCTCATATTAGTCCAATAGCAAAGGACTAAAAATAGGAATCAATACTGCTCATGTTAAACTGATAGCAAAGGAAACTGTACGTCTAATAGCAATAGAAAAGAAGTCTGCTCATGCTTACAAATAGCTAAGGAAAAGCTAGAAAAAGAAGACTGCTCTTCTATTAGCAATGTAAAAGAAATCTGCTCATTCTAATTAATTCCAACAAAGTGGAACATAAGGAAAGGATAATTTCTGCTACAATCAAAAGTTACCACATGATATACTAAAGCATATGTTGTTCATGTCCAGTTAATGGCATACAACCTATTCTGCAAAGCTAACATAAAATGATATACTTAAACACATGCTATTCTCAAATCTCCAACTATCTCAATGCGGTACTGTATAATCTGAAAGCAAAGAAAAACAGATCGAAGCTTAACAGAAAATCTGCATACAAAACTAAGTTTCTAAAAGCTTCCTCAGAAATTCGGAAGACACAAGCAGCAACAACTAATGCCTATAGCAAAGTATGAGTAGCAGTAACAAAGTAATTGGTCACCTCCTGTTACCTTAGCCTGTTTAGTGAAGCAAAACCAATTAACGAAACCAAAACTCTACCCACATTTCATACACTGCCATGGTCGACACTAAAAGGAAGGATCGTGAACAAGACTTTAGTGCAACCTATCTATCCAAGATTCCTCATCCAGTGCACGAAGAAACATCACAATGAAAAGCCATGTTAAACACCATCTCAAACCCGTCCAAATCTGAAAAACTAACCCAATTTCCTATAACAATTCAACAGGAGAGCAAAACCCCTTCATAGATTAGATCAATGTTAACTATAAGGCTGTAGAATCTAAAACACAACTTATACGTTCATCTAACATCTCGGCTAGGCATTTATGCAAACAGAGAACATTCAGAGAACTCGCAAAGAAACCTTGAGGAGAATCAAAAATCCACCGAGCATAAACCCAATTCAAAACCAAAACCAAGTCGCGAAACGACTCCTACTACAGGTGAGAAGCAACTCACCGAGCGATCTTGGACTTACAACCGGAAAGGAGAAGTCTAGGGTTCCGGATAGGTGAAGATTCCCGTGATCCCTTGCGGCAACACCTTCTCCTCGATGAAGGGGACTCGCGATTGTGAAGATCTCACCGGGAAAAACCTCGCCGACCGCCGGAGACGAAGCTAAAGCTTCGTATTTCCTTCGCTCGGCAGAAGCGGCGTCGTCGCACGCAAGGAGAAGAGGAAAAGAATTTTGAGAGAAAATTTTAGGTTTTTCGAAATCAGATTTAAATCTTATACCTTAGGTTATTTTCATTCTAACTTTACCTTATATACTTGTCGCTGCATATCTGATCAGCAAAGACCGCTGGCGCAGTTGGTCCGTTGAGTTTTGCTCGAAGCCACAGGTCTGGGCTTCGATTCTCAGCCGCGCCCCTTTTATTTCCAATTTATTTTACTGTTCCAACTATAGCTTAAATCTATTTCTCTCCATACTAGGTTAATAAAACCGTGTAGCTCAGCTGATTGGGCTGCTTTTGTTTGGGCCACAGATCGCAGGTTCAAAACTCGCTGCAACCCCTTTTTTTTTCCGAGTATTCTCTATAACTAACTTCTACCTTATATACATTTTATTCTATATATAATTAACAAAACAACTACAGACCGGTTGGTTGGGTTGGGTTCGGCTGAGATTCGGCTCGGGTCAAGGTTTCGGGTTCGAGTCTCACATTTAACGTTTTTTTATCAAAACTTCTTTCTTTTTGTAACGCTACTAAACGACCTCCAAAAATTACATAAAAATACTCTAAAAATTCCTAAAAATCTCTAGAATATTTTAAAAGTATTTCCAAATATTTTTATAGACTTTTAGAACTTGAAATAGGGAAAATTGGGTCGTTACAATGCCACACTAGCATGATCAATCGACTAATAACATTTATCCGTAGACTAATAACATAGTATACCATTTTGGCTGGACTTCAATTTGATTTGTGCCATGTTGGCCGGATCGATCGAATGATCCACACTATCGACTAAACCACAGTAAACTCAGAATTTTGTTTATCTACAAAATAATGTTAGTACAACAAAATAATAGTGGTCATGCAAAATAAAGTTAGCATAATAGATAGTAATGATGCATAAGTATGATAGTTAGGACTATCTTGATCTCAACTTAGAAACCTCCGTTGATTTCTTTAGTTGGATCAACACTAAGGTTTTGTCTCAATTGAGACACGACTTCACAACTCAACTCCAGGAGCATACCTCAACTTACCCACTAAACATCTGGTCCTCCAGACCTGTTTGGACGTTATCTGTCTGCTTAGTGTCCAATTGACCCAATCCACTAAGATTTTCCTACAACATTGAATTAGCACAATAAATATAAAATAGTAAAGCAGTGTTAACAACATTCAAAATTTGCTGGTATAGTCACACTTGCTTAGAGTTCACTCCTCCAAAACTTCTCACTTACTTAGGGTTCACTCCTCTAGGATTTTCCCTTTATTTAAAGTTCACTTCTTCAAGATTTCTCACTACCTAGGGTTCGCTCTCTTAGGATTTTCCACTACCGAGCTTCACTCACTAGTACTTTCCACTGCTCAGCTTCACTCACTAAGACCTAGCTTCACTCACTAAAATTTTTACCACCTGACTGTTGGTGTAGGGATTACTATAATTGAACATATGTTGTGATATAATCTTATTGTTATCTGATGAGTTAATCTAGTGTGTAGGATGCTCAACTAGGAAAGTTCTAGCAGGTTAGCTAAATCCGATACTAGGCAAAGGAAGTCTCAGCAGATCGTGGAACCAGACAGAAAGTCTGGATAGGTAAAGTGAACTTGGCATTTGGTAGGTGGACTCGATAGGTCTAGAGGACCGATATGTTGTCAAGTGGAAGTCCTAACAGTCGATCTGATGCTAAGAAGCTAAGTCCAAATAGGTCTATAGGATATGATGTTTGAGTTAAGGTAAGCTTCTGGAGAGAGTGCAGTGAAGTAGTGTCCTAGAAGGGACAAACCTTAGGCGCTGATCCAACCAGAGAAATCGACAGAGATTTCTAAGTTGAGGCCAGGATAGTTTGTACTGTCCGATTCATGCATTTATAAATCTGTCTAACTCTGTTTTATAGGATCACTATTATTATATTTATGCTAACTTTGTTTTGTAGGATTACTACTATTATATTTTTGCTAACTCTATTTTGCAGATAAAATTGAGTTCTAGGTTGACAAAGGTTCGGTCGACCAAATCATAGGATCAATCGACCGATTAAGCAGAAATGGCAAAACCCACGAACTTGGTAAATAGGCGGATCGATCAATCGATAATATAGATCAGTCGACCGAACTGAAAATGAAAGTTACAGATGATCATATCGAATCTTTGCTGGAATGGAAATTCAGGGGTTTGGTTGACTGATAGGCTTGATCAGTCTATCAAACACTGAAAATCATAGGATCAAACGGATTGGATTGTGGTAAACATGGAAGGACATGGAGTTCAATTGACCGATCGGAAGTTTAGTCGATTGATAGGTTCAGTCGACCAAAAGATTTTTTTAGTCCACAAAATGAAGCCTATAAAAGAAGACCTTGAGGTTCGAGCCGAGCGCAACACTCATCTCCGATTCATTCCGCTGCTGCCATGATTGTCTGTGCAAGTTTCAACACCACTGTGAGAAGCTATCCAACAACTACACTTATTCTTCAATCTAGTGTTGTTGGTAACCTTTTTATTTACTTGCATTTATTCTCTAAAGATAGTAGAATTGTTACTATCATCATATCATTCTGTATGATTCAATTATAATGGATTGTTCAACTTAAACAATCGACGATCACAAACCTTGGAATAAGAGTCATCAGAGGTTCCAAACTAAGTAAAAAAGACTTATCCTTTGTCTTCTTCTTCATTTAATTTTCACTGCTTACTCAAGATTTAACAAAAGAAAAGAAAAGTATTTTAAAACGTCGAGATTCACCCCCTCTCTCAATCTCTTACGACACAATAATTGGTATTAGAGCCAAGTTACTTTGAAAAGACTTTAACAATCTTTCTAGCAATTTTTATTTTCTTTAGACTAACCTGTTATTTATTATTATTTATCCCATACTACTAATCTCAAGATCAAGTCTTGGAAATCTTTGTCAATATTTTTTTTTGAAGAATGACAAACTCTCACTAAGAAGGTTACAACACCGTTCATCAACCTCTTTTCAATGGTGAAGATTTTAGCTACTAGAAGAGGGGGATGGAATGCTTCTTGAAGTCTGACATTGACATGTGGTTTAGCATCAAAAAGGGATACAAACCACCAAACCAAAATGGAGAACCACTAGATCTAGAAGATTGGGATCAAGAAATGAAGAGGAAGACTCAGATCGACTTCAAACCAATAAACGCCCTTCGGAAATGCTAAAGAACTGTGGGATCGACAAGTCGAGCTGCATGAAGGAATCGATGACTCAAAGGTAACAAAAAAAGATATTCTTTTAAATCAATTCTTCAATATTAAAATGTTACACGAAGAAACCGCAACTCAACTACATGCAAGAATAAAATATATGATCAACGGACTCCACCTCAACAGCCACCGTCTAGAAAATCAAGATGTAATAGGGTATGCGCTAAACTCCTTCCCTCGAAACGCACTATGAGCATCGATGGTATACGCCTATAAAGTTTCAAAGGATCTTTCCATTATAAGTTAGATGAATTATTTTGTGAATTGGGATTACATGAGCAGACTAACACTAACCAAACCGAGAAGGATATAGCTTTGTATATAGGTTAAAATAAGATCAAGGAGGCTAAGTTCAAGTTAAAATCAAAACAAGAACCTGAGAGTGAGTTAGATTCATATTTAAACAATGAAGAATAAATACTAACATAGTAAGAAGAATGCTTACTAAAAATGTAAAATAACGAAAAAAATGGCGAATAATGATAAGGGAATTTTCTGGAATTTTTGAAAATTTTTCTAGAATTTTTCGGAGCTCGTATGGCTTAGGTTACGGGGATAAAAATGGGACCCGGGAAAGTTTGTTTAGGCTACCCCATTTAAGTGAGAAATTGTTAATTTTATTATTGTTTCTTTTTCTTTTTCTTTTTCTTTCTTTTTCCCCCCGCCATTTATCTTCTCCCGATCTCCTGCCCTAACCACCTCGTGCCGAGCCGTTCCCCTAAAAACCATCGACGTTGATTCCCCTTCTCCTCCTACTCTCATGCTTCCCCAAGCGTCGGCGATGGTCTGCCACCGCCGATTTCCTCCTCTCTGGGTTCACGATACCGCCGGCCGCCTCCTCTATGCCGACCACCAGGTCCGACCTAGCGCCGACCCTTCTTCTTAGCCCTAGCGGCGACGGCCACGGTCCGATCTCTCTCCGGCGGCCACTGCTTTGCATTTCTCTGCCCTAGCGCCGCTGCCCTCTTCGGCCACTGTTTTCTTTTTTTTTTTTTCGACAGCCGCTTCTCCCCGACGGCGCCACAAACCGCATGAGCCTTCTCTGTTGTCTTCGCTATTGAGATTAGGAACACACTGACGCCGTTCCTCCTCAGCCCTAGATCTCCCATCGACGCCTCCTTTTCGGCGACACCTGAGCACTGCCTCCGTCCTTGTGCCCTAGCGGTGATTGAAGAGGTAAGGGAGACTATTTTGTTGTTGGATTGTAGTAGTGAATGGATTTCTAGGTTGATTTATGAGTTTCTTTTGATCCGAGCAGTGAGGAGGGTTTTAAAGTAGCCAGTTTTCCGGCAGCCACCTTCTAGCGGTGAATAGCCCTATTGGGCAGCAACTCTTTGATTCCAGCAGTGAGAACGACTGTGAATTGAGGTAAGAAGTTTGATATCAGATTGGTAGTGATGCGAGTTTAATTTATAGTTGGAGTTTGTGGTTGTTTGTTTACCAGCCTTTGTAGCTTGACCAACATTGTTCACTGGCGATCCACAGCACCGGTCATTCTGTTTTGGGCAGGGAAACCCTTTGACTGTGAGCCTTCAGCGACCATCCTGGATTTGGGTGAGTTCTTATGAATTGGTTTAGATTAGGTTGTTGTGATGGATTATACTTATTGCAAGTTCTAATTCATATGGATTAGTTTAAGTCGATTGAGGAGTTAGATGATCCAATTAGGGTTTATAATTGGATCTAGATTTATGTTAGCATCTCGAGGATTTGATTTAGCTAATTAATTTATATGTAATTAGCTAAATCTGTATATCATGTATTACAGGACTCTGATTCGAGACGAGCATCTCGACGTTGGATTTGACTGGATTGGACCTGCTATTTGAGGCGGGTACCTTGACTTATCTTTGATAATGTCATGTTGATATGTTTAGTAGGTTATAACCTTTAGTAATGATTATGTTTGTCTTTGCTTCGGTTGGTTACTACCCGATATTTGTTACATGCTTGTTTCGTTTACTTATTATGCACTTCATGATAGTACCTACCTGATTATACATGCTTATTGGGGTAGTGACATGACCATGTGTTTATTGTGTTCAGGATCTAGGTTTTATACCTTATCTGACCTGTGTACCTTTGATTTGGTTCATTGCCCTATGGTACATATTTTATATATATATGGATATTGCTATGTTGTTCGGGATATTATTATGCTTAGTGTCATGCATCATCTCTCATGATTGCATGTTGTGCGATAGTCAGCACCATTATTGTTGAGCACATCGTCAGTTACATGGATCTGCACACACCACCACTTATGGGTTAGTGGTATATCAGGCAGGTGTGTGGCAGTTCTGCTGTTTGGCTCCGCTGGTCCAGTGACTCAGCGTGGTAACCGGAAGACAGTTCTGCTCTGTTAGGCTCCGCTGGTTTCGAATAGCAGTGTGTTAGCCGGTAGACGGTTGGACTTTGTTTGGCTCCGTTGGTCCGCTCATGGGTAGTGTGACGCAGCGTGGTAGCCGGCAGAAATTCCTCGCCGTCATCGTGTACCGGGAGATGAGAGCATTGTGCTCCCCCACTTATGATTTGGGGTAGGAGGATAGGTGTACTCCGACAGCATCCCGTCCACTCGGTCACTCATCAGGAGCAGTGACGGCAGAGTGCACAGTTGTCACAGCCCTACCCACTCGGTCTCACCATTATGTGTGAGATGGCTGACTGGCGTCAGAGGTGACCATGTCATTGGCATCATATGCATTTATGCATTTACTGATTGTGTTTGTTGCATTTATATGCTGCATTTGGATGGATGCATATGTTTGACATGCATATAGGATTTATGATACTCTCGGTCTGACGACCTGACTATTCTGATAGGAGGCCCTGTTGAGTACAGTTCTCTTCACCCCTTTCTATTGTGCATCTTCCAGCTTTTGTCCAGGAAACTGTACTCCATAGTTATTATCATTTGTTATAGTTTACTATACATGTCAACTAGGTATCTGCTGAGTTGTTGAACTCACCCCCGTGGACACTATCTTTTTCAAGTACCAGGTTGTTTATGGAGTCACTTGGAGTATCCTGTCTGCCGGTCCCCACGCCACGTCAGAAGACCTGTCTCCGCTTTTGTTTATCTGTATTTTGGTATATGAATTTGTGTATTTAGCTTTGTGTTCCGGCTTTGTTCCTAGAGTGTTGTTTTGTTGGGTGGTGTAAGCCTAGACGCTAGCAGTCTTGTATTTTGGTTTGTATTTGGTTTTCTATCATTTTCCGCTGTGTTTGGTTTTTGGTATAGCCGAGTGGGCTGTTAGATTTACATATAACTGCATGGTTGTGTTTTTATTGTATCAGCCGAGTAGGCTGCATATAAACTGTGTGGTTGTGTGGATATTCCAGTCGCCTGTGGCTGAGGTATATTGTGCATGTAGAAAGGATTCAGATTGTCACCGTACAGGAGAGATGCTGTCAGAATTTAACGTTATAACACTGACCACACGTGACATCGCCGTGATGCGCCCATTCCACTCATTTCTACTTTATGCCCTGAGTTATAGGTTAGATATTGACATCAGCCTACATATCTTCTCCACCATTATCTACTCTGCTGGATACGTGACTAATAGACGAGTCCACATGCCTTACTGTCACATTTTGACAGCATATATGTCCTCGTTGAACATTGATGTCACGAGAGGAGACATTCGCTATATGACTGAGTTTGACGTTATAGCAGCTAGGAACTTCTCTCTAGCTAGTATCCACATAGAAGAGGGCGACGGTACTATGTCTTGGCGGAGGGGGGCATAGCACCAGCACGATCCAGACGCACAGGGGGAGGCCGAGCAGGATGAATTCATGCTTGCACTGTTTCCGGAGGAGGCCGCTCCAGCTCCACCACCACCCCCAGCTCGATCACCACGTCACACTCCTCGCACTCTAGTCGACCGTATAACCGGACTAGAGAGAGCTATGGTGAGTCTCCAGCAAGAGAACTCTGACTTTCAGCGTGACATGCGGCGAGAGGTCTCCGAGTTACGAGCTGACGGGCAGACTCGACACACTGAGCTGATGACACTACTCCGCTCCTTGGGATCTGGACCACCCCCTTCCTCATCTCAGTAGCTCTAGTTATGACACACTTCAGTTATCTACATCACTTGTAGAATACTTTTGATCTATCTAGTGTTCTTTCTGATATGGATTGATTATGTTCGATCTTAATAGACTAGGAGTTTCAAATTTCAAAAATATTTTCAAAAATGGTTATTCTCAAATTATAGGTTAAAACATGTTTTATTTTCAAAACTTTCCTATTTTTAGCCTTTTTAAAAATATTTTTTGCCTTAGCCTAGTTCAAAATCCTCAGAAAGCATGTACCCATAGGACTAGTTTTGAGCATCTCACCAAAACCCTAGGCTTACCTTGCTTGTGCTTGACGAACATAGAAAGGGGTGAGATGTATAGACCACTTGCCTAAGACTTAAGATGCTTATTTCAGTGCACCAATATAAGTCTGGGCGTTAAATACAAAATATACATTAATCAAGTTAAGGTTGAACTTAACTTGACTAACCAAGTGAAAGCTGCTATCTTTTGATAGTCAGTCAGTAACTACCTGGTTAGACATTTGATTTAATGTCAGGTTCAGGGGGAGAAATAAAACTAATTCAGTTTTTCAAATTGAATTTTAAACTTAATTTTGAAAATCAAAGTTTAAAATCAACTTGTTTAAAATTGTGAATTTTTTTTTTAAAAAAAAATCACAAACTTTTTTATCCTTTTTACTTAGTCTGTGAAAACTAACTCTTATAAAACTAAGTTGTTTTTAAGAATTGAGTTTTACTTTTTATTGAAAATTGATTTTTAGATTTAACTTAGTTCTGAAAATTGATTTTAAAAATCTAGTTCTTAAAATTTGATTTTACTTAATTTTCACAATTTAATTTGAAAGTTAAATTTTACAAAAATTAGTTTAAAATTGCGTTGTTATTGAAAATTGTGGAAATTATTTTTTTTAACTTGAGCTTACAAACTTAGTGTTGAAAAATAAATTTCAATCAGTTTTGAAAAATAGATTTTTTTCAAACTTAGTTTTGGAATTTTTCTTGAAAACTTATGTTTGAAAACTTGAATTTTTAACTTTGACCTTAAAACTATACTTGAAAAATTAGCTATTTTTCAAAGTTACTAAGTTATAAATCAGCTATTTTTCAAGACTTAGTTTTTTTTAAGAAGTAAAGGTAAAACTATCTTTTAAACTCCCCTAGGTTAACTTGACATTTTTTTTACCTTGTCTGTATCTATGATTACTTAACATTAGTTCTTTTGATGAATGACAAAGGGGGAGAGTTAGGTGGTTAAGTTAGCTAAACCAAACTGAAAATACAAAATAACTTAAAAACCACATAAATGCATGTTGTTTCTTGCATAGGTTTTCACTAACTTAACCAGGTTGTCATTCCATCAAAAAGGGGGAGATTGTTGGTGCGGTTAGCACTAACGATTTAACCCAGGTTTTGATGAATGACAAATCAGGTTAAGTTAGTTTGTTGTTGTCTGACACTTTGATCGAGTGCGCAGGAGAAGTCCAGACAGGTCGACGGGCTGACCGGATGTCTGGCACGAAGCCCAGCTAGGTCGACGGGCTGACCGGATAGCTGGCACGAAGTCCAAGCGGGTCGACGGTCTGACCAGACGCTTAGGCACGAAGTCTAGCTAGGTCGACGGGCTGACCGGATAGCTGGCAGAAAGTCCAGACGGGTCGACGGGCTGACCGGACGTCTGGCAGGTAAGTGAGGTAAGTGAGGTAAGTCACTGGAGGGGAATGACTGCGAGGACGCGTTCCCGGGAAGGGAACATTAGGCGTCGATCCGGCTTAGATCCATTTCGGATATCTAAGTCGAGATCGTGACTAGATTCCGGTCTCGGAAAGACCGAATCTAAGTCATACTCTTTCTATTACTTTGTTGAACTTTAATTGTGCTAACAATCTCTTTTACAGGATATATATTTGCCTCGGACTAACTCTATTTTGCAGGAGAAGGAGTTCCTGGAAATAGGAGGTCCGGGCGCCCGGAGGTGAATTTTATCCAAGCCGAGTCGTCGCCACGTGGAGTTCGCTAATTAGACCTGCCACGTCGCACCAGGGCGCCTGGAAGGGATCCAGGCGCCCGGAGCAGCATATAAAAGAAGCTCCAGGGGTGGAGCTTCAGTATCAACTCAGAACTCTTAGACTGCTTGCTCTGTTGCTCTGCGCTCCGACGACGCTAACGAAGCTATGACAACGCGATCTTTTCTTTGTAGCTTTCCTTTTGTCGGTATAGCTTTGTTTTACTGTTTATTAGCATTTCTTGTACTGCCTTTGTACTTATCTTAACGAATTGCTAGTATATTTCCCAACGAAAGTACTCACGGAGTACGGGTCTTCGAGTAGGAGTCGTCACAGGCTCCGAACGAAGTAAAAACACCGTGTTCATTTGTCTTATTTTTTTTTATTATTCCGCTGCGCTTAACTCTTTTTAACGCTCCTTTTGGAATCGATATTCACCTCCCCCCCCTCTATCGACGTTTCACGATCCAACAAGTGGTATCAGAGCAGGTACCGCTCTGATTTGGTGCAACCACTAATCAGAAAGGGGGTGAAAATATTAACTTTTATTTTGTCTTTTTGTTTTCAATTTTACGCTTAGTTCTAATCTAATATTATTGTTAATTTAGAAATTTCTTCTTCGTTGCAATTAAATCTAAATTGGTACAACACCAATTTAGATACTTCTATTATTTAATTCTGCACTGCTAATCCAAGACCAAATCTTGGGATATTATTTTTCGTTGTTTACTTGTGTGCAGGATGTCTCAACTAGAAGGCTTTAGCACAGTACGTCCTCCCCTATTCAACGGGGATGACTTCTCGTACTAGAAGAAAAGAATGGAGGTGTACCTAAAGACAGACTACGATCAATGGTTCAGCGTCATAAAGGCGTACCGAACTCCAGTCGACAACTTCGGAAATCCACTAGACCCGGAACAGTGGACTCCGGACATGAGGAAAAAGGCGTCGACGGAAAACAAAGCAATCAACACGCTACACTGCGGTCTAACACGAGAAGAGCTGAACCAGGTCGGGCCGCATCAGAACGCTAAAGAATTATGGGACAAACTGATCGAGCTGCACGAAGGAACAAGCGACGCAAAGGTAACAAAAAGAGACCTACTTTTAAATAAAATATTTAATATAAAAATGCAGGAAGGGGAAACGGCAAGTCAACTGCACACGAGGATTAAGGACGTTCTCAACGGACTCCACGCGATAGGCCACCAGATGGAAAACAGAGATTTAATAAGGTACGCACTAAATGCCTTTCCACGTAATAGCTTGTGGGCATCGATCGTAGATGCCTACAAAATTTCGAAAAATCTATCTAAGTTAAAATTAGACGAGCTTTTTTGTGAGTTAGAATTACATGAACAAACTAATGCTGGAGCCGAGAAAGGTATTGCTTTATTTGCAGGTTCATCCAAAGAAAAGAAGAGCAAGTCTGAATCTGAAGAAGATTCCGGTCAAGATTCCGAAGACGAAGAATACCTGGTGAACTTGGTAAGAAAAATGTTCACCAGGAGAAAAAGGAGCTTCAGTAAGAAGGACCTTCAAAAGATCAGTTCTCCCACGGAACAAAAGAATGTGACTTGTTTCGGATGCACACAAAAAGGGGCACTACAAGAACGAATGCCCAAGACTGAAATTCGACAAACCAAAGTCAACCAAAAAGAAGGCCCTCAAAGCAACTTGGGATGACTCCGCCTCGGATGAATCGGAGGTAGAAGAGCAGAAGCACCAGAGCCATCTCGCGCTGATGGCCCGCGAAGCTGAAACGGAAAACGAATCGGAAGACGGGTCCGAACCCGAATCAAGCCACGAGTCCGTACTCGTTTCTGAAGGCCCTGATGAGGTATATTTTAATTTAAACAAAAAGTTTTTTAAAATTATTTCCTGCTTAAAAAGTAAATTAGTTAAAATAGAAAATGAAAACAAGTCACTCCTTGAGGAAAATCAAAACCTCAAGGAACAAATCAAAAATTCAAATTCAACTCAAGATCTAACACTTGAAGAGAATTCATCATTAAAATTAGAAATTAATAAGTTAAAAGAAATGCTAGAAAAATTCACAACAAGATCAAAAAATCTAGACTTAATCCTGAATAATCAAAAGGCATGTTATAATAAAACCGGACTCGGATACAAGTCAAACTCAAATAAAACTTTTAAATCATTAATAACCCAATACAAATCAACTAATCAAGCTTGGGTTCCGAAAGTGTGTTTTACCACGCAAGTAGGACTTAATCAATATTATATACCTAAAGAAAAAATATATTATATAAACTCGAATAAACCAAATCAAAAACCAAAATACAAACCTAAATCAAAAAATTCAAAATTTAAACATTTTAAAACTCAACAAAATATAAATTATTACCAAGTTAATTATAACTATAAAAGAAATAGACACAAACCTAAAACGAAAATTTAAGGCCAATAATTCAGGGGGAGGCTCCAGAATAGTTGGCACCTCCAAAACTAACTTACCCGATAGGGTAACCCAAACAAACTAACCCGACAGGGTAATTAGGATTAGTTAAAAAGGGACCAAGTCTAACTTGAATCCTGGTACTGGTGAAGTTTTTGGATGATAGTAAGTTAGGGAAGCTTGGACATCGCATGTCTAGAAAGATATGGCTTCGATCTGGTGCATTTGGCCAAGTGGAACTGACTGAAGCTACCCTTAAATGGATCCTAACTAGTTAGACCAAGGTTTAGTACTAAGCTCCGTGGATAGGACTATTCGGAAAACCTCGAAAGGTTGGTTACTTCTAATGACGTCCAAGTGACTCACCAAGCTTAGAAGTTTATCCGAAAAATGCCTATTTGTTGAGACCAAAGCTAAACCTGAATCTAACACAAGTTAAATCAAACTCTATAATTAAATCTAATTCACCTCACAAAATTATAAGATTCCCTGATTGAAAACTTAGATCAGGTGAGATGACTAAGGATCAAAATTAAATTAAATTAATTAAATTAAATTTTGAATTAAATTAATTAAATTTCAAATTAAATTAATTAAATTAAAATTCGAATTAATTAAATTAAAATTTGAATTAAATTAATTAAATTTCTAATTAAATTAATTAAAGTTACGATTAATTTATGTTAAATTTTAAATTAACTTTAAAAAATTATTTTAATTTAACTTTAGAAATTACTTTAAATTTTAACTTTAAAAATTATTTTAAAAATTAAAGTATTTTAAAAATTAAATTAACTTTAAAAAATTATTTTAATTTAACTTTAAAAATTACTTTAAATTTTAACTTTAAAGAATTATTTTAAAAATTAAATTAACTTTAAAAAAATATTTTAATTTAACTTTAAAAATTACTTTAAATTTTAACTTTAAAAAATTATTTTAAAAATTAAATTAACTTTAAAAAATTATTTTAAAAATTAAATTAACTTTAAAAATTACTTTAAATTTTAACTTTAAAAATTATTTTAAGAATTAAATTATTTTAAAAATTAAATTAACTTTAAAAAATTATTTTAATTTAACTTTAAAAATTACTTTAAATTTTAACTTTAAAAATTATTTTAAAAATTAAATTATTTTAAAAATTAAATTAACTTTTAAAAAAATTATTTTAATTTAACTTTAAAAATTATCTTAAATTTTAACTTTAAAAATGATTTTAAATTATATTATTTTAAAAATTAAATTAACTTTAAAAAATTATTTTAATTTAACTTTAAAAATTACTTTAAATTTTAACTTTAAAAATTATTTTAAAAATTAAATTATTTTAAAAATTAAATTTAAAAAATTATTTTAACTGTAAAAATTACTTTAAATTTTAACTTTAAAAATTATTTTAAAAATTAAATTAACTTTAAAAATAAAATTAACTTTAAAAATTATTTTTTTTTTTTAAAAAGGGTCAAAAACCAGGGGCGGGCGCCCCTGATACTCCCTTCCGGGGCGCCCGGAAAGGGATCCGGGGGCCTCGCCCAAAATCAACCCCGGGCGCCCAGAATGGCTCCGGGCGCCCGGAGTTCCTTATAAATAGGGGGCAGCAAGCGCCCCCAACAATTGCCCCACAAACATTTTCACTTCCACCAAGGTTCTATCTGAACCTCAGTGCGAGAGTGATCTAAAATTAAATTTTTTAGCAGCGAAGGCACTGCTGCGACTCAACCGAGGTCGCCAGTTCTATAGTTTACGATGACTCCTCGGTAAATTTTTTTTCTTGTCTTGGAATTCTTTAAATTTGTCTTGATATTTTCACTTAGAATATCTCTTTTATATACAGTAGGAAACGAAAGAATACTGGTGCTGGGCCCTCTAATGCTAGTACTGACCCTAGGTTTCCCACAGATGAACTTAGAATCAAGTTTGAGTCAACTATTTATATGACCATTAGGACTAAATGTATAGATAGAATGTTCTTCCTAGTTTCGTGTGCTCCCGTTATGGAGGTTATAAACCACTATAACTTACGGAACCTTGTTGAATGTACTAGTCCGGTAAACATAAGTCTGTGTGCTGAATTTTACAACAACTTAGTGAAAGTAGACGACCTTACCTATACTACTAGGGCAGCGGGTACTGATATCACGCTATCCCCTACGACGATCCGGGAGTTTTTATGGTTACGTCCATCCACTTGTTCCTTTTTGTGCTATCCTCCCGGGGATCTACCATTCGCAGATCCCTACTCACATATCACTCTTGATACGATTCATTCATATTTTTTTGGGGGAGAGCGAGTACCCACTGTGACTCAGTTTAGGTCGGTAGAATTTCGAGTCCAGGACTACGCTCTTTATAGGGTCTTAGTCTTCTGCATTCTACCACTGACCACACGTGACATCGCCGTGATGCGCCCATTCCACTCATTTCTACTTTATGCCCTGAGTCATAGGTTAGATATTGACATCAGCCTACATATCTTCTCCACCATTATCTACTCTGCTGGATACGTGACTAATAGACGAGTCCACATGCCTTACTGTCACATTCTGACAGCATATATGTCCTCGTTGGACATTGATGTCACTAGAGGAGACATTCGCTATATGACTGAGTTTGACGTTATAACAGCTAGGAACTTCTCTCTAGCTAGTATCCACATAGATGAGGGCGACGGTACTATGTCTTGGTGGAGGGGGGCATAGCACCAGCACGATCCAGACGCACAGGGGGAGGCCGAGCAGGATGAATTCATGCTTGCACTGTTTCCGGAGGAGGCCGCTCCAGCTCCACCACCACCCCCAGCTCGAGCACCACGTCACACTCCTCGCACTCTAGCCGACCGTATGACCGGACTAGAGAGAGCTATGGCGAGTCTCCAGCAGGAGAACTCTGACTTTCAGCGTGACATGCGGTGAGAGGTCTCCGAGTTACGAGCTGACAGGCAGACTCGACACACTGAGCTGATGACACTACTCCGCTCCTTGGGATCTGGACCACCCCCTTCCTCATCTCAGTAGCTCTAGTTATGACACACTTCAGTTATCTACATCACTTGTAGAATACTTTTGATCTATCTAGTGTTTTTTCTGATATGGATTGATTATGTTCGATCTTAATAGACTAGGAGTTTCAAATTTCAAAAATATTTTCAAAAATGATTATTCTCAAATTATAGGTTAAAACATGTTTCATTTTCAAAACTTTCCTATTTTTATCCTTTTTAAAAATATTTTTTGCCTTAGCCTAGTTCAAAATCCTCAGAAAGCATGTACCCATAGGACTAGTTTTGAGCATCTCACCAAAACCCTAGGCTTACCTTGCTTATGCTTGACGAACATAGAAAGGGGTGAGATGTATAGGCCACTTGCCTAAGACTTAAGATACTTATTTCAGTGCATCAATATAAGTCTGGGCGTTAAATACAAAATATACATTAATCAAGTTAAGGTTGAACTTAACTTGACTAACCAAGTGAAAGCTGCTATCTTTTGATAGTCAATCAGTAACTACCTGGTTAGACATTTGATTTAATGTCAGGTTCAGGGGGAGAAATAAAACTAATTCAGTTTTTCAAATTGAATTTTAAACTTAATTTTGAAAATCAAAGTTTAAAATCAACTTGTTTAAAATTGTGATTTTTTTTTAAAAAAAATCACAAACTTTTTTATCCTTTTTACTTAGTCTGTGAAAACTAACTCTTATAAAACTAAGTAGTTTTTAAGAATTGGGTTTTACTTTTTATTGAAAATTGATTTTTAGATTTAACTTAGTTCTGAAAATTGATTTTAAAAATCTAGTTCTTAAAATTTGATTTTACTTAATTTTCACAATTTAATTTGAAAGTTAAATTTTACAAAAATTAGTTTAAAATTGCGTTGTTATTGAAAATTGTGGAAATTATTTTTTTTAACTTAAGCTTACAAACTTAGTGTTGAAAAATAAATTTCAATCAGTTTTGAAAAATAGATTTTTTTTCAAACTTAGTTTTGGAATTTTTCTTGAAAACTTATGTTTGAAAACTTGAATTTTTAACTTTGACCTTAAAACTATACTTGAAAAATTAGCTATTTTTCAAAGTTACTAAGTTATAAATCATCTATTTTTCAAGACTTAGTTTTTTTTAAGAAGTAAAGGTAAAACTATCTTTTAAACTCCCCTAGGTTAACTTGACATTTTTTTTACCTTGTCTGTATCTATGATTACTTAACATTAGTTCTTTTGATGAATGACAAAGGGGGAGGGTTAGGTGGTTAAGTTAGCTAAACCAAACTGAAAATACAAACTAACTTAAAAACTACATAAATGCATGTTGTTTCTTGCATAGGTTTTCACTAACTTAACCAGGTTGCCATTCCATCAAAAAGGGGGAGATTGTTGGTGCGGTTAGCACTAATAATTTAACCCAGGTTTTGATGAATGACAAATCAGGTTAAGTTAGTTTGTTGTTGTCTGACACTTTGATCGAGTGTGCAGGAGAAGTCCAGACAGGTCGACGGGCTGACCGGATGTCTGGCACGAAGCCCAGCTAGGTCGACGGGCTGACCGGATAGCTGGCACGAAGTCCAAGCGGGTCGACGGGCTGACCAAACGCTTAGGCACGAAGTCCAGCTAGGTCGACGGGCTGACCGGATAGCTGACACGAAGTCCAGATGGGTCGACGGGCTGACCGGACGTCTGGCAGGTAAGTGAGGTAAGTCACTGGAGGGGAGTGACTGCGAGGACGCGTTCCCGGGAAGGGAACATTAGACGTCGATCCGGCATAGATCCATTTCGGATATCTAAGTCGAGATCGTGACTAGATTCCGGTCTCGGAAAGACGGAATCTAAGTCATACTCTTTCTATTACTTTGTTGAACTTTAATTGTGCTAACAATCTCTTTTACAGGATATATATTTGCCTCGGACTAACTCTATTTTGCAGGAGAAGGAGTTCCTAGAAATAGGAGGTCCGGGCGCCCGGAGGTGAATTTTATCCAAGCCGAGTCGTCGCCACGTGGAGTTCACTGATTAGACCTGCCACGTCGCACCAGGGCGCCCGGAAGGGATCCAGGCGCCTGGAGCAGCATATAAAAGAAGCTCCAGGGGTGGAGCTTCAGTATCAACTCAGAACTCTTAGACTGCTTGCTCTGTTGCTCTGCGCTACGACGACGCTAACGAAGCTATGACAACGCGATCTTTTCTTTGTAGCTTTCCTTCTGTCGGTATAGCTTTGTTTTACTGTTTATTAGCATTTCTTGTATTGCCTTTTTACTTATCTTATCGAATTTCTCGTATATTGCCCAACGAAAGTACTCACGGAGTACGGGCCTTCGAGTAGGAGTCGTCACAGGCTCCGAACGAAGTAAAAAATACCGTGTTCATTTGTCTTATTTTTTTTAGTATTCCGCTGCGCTTAACTCTTTTTAACGCTCTTTTTGGAATCGATATTTACCCCCCCCCCTCTATCGACGTTTCACGATCCAACAGAAGCTTCATCGGAAGAGTCAGATATGGAAGAACCAAAGCAATCAAGTCATCTTGCACTTAAGGCAATGAACGAAGGATCTGACTCTGAGTACAAGTCTGAATCCAAATCCGAGTATGAGTCCGAGTTTGAATTGAGCCATGGATCCGTATCCATTTCAGAATAACCAAAATAGGTAAATTTATTTTCAGAATTTCAAATGCACAAAGTTATTAAATATTTATTTAAGAAATTGACTAAATCTGAGGCTCAGAATGATTGGTTACTTAAGGAAGTCAACAACATTAAACATGTAACGCCCCAATTTTCCCTATTCTGAGTTTCAAACGTCCATAAAAAATGTTTGAAAATACTGTTAAAATATTCTAGAGATTTTTAGAAATTTTTAGAGTATTTTTGCGTAATTTTTGGAGGTCGTTTAGTATTTTTACAAAACCAAAGAAGTTTAAGCAAAAAACGTTGGAGGAGAGGTTCAAACCCGCGACCTCGGGTCGGACTGAACCAAGCCAAACTAGCTTAACCAGCTGAGATAAGAGATTTATGTTAATCTCATATAGAGTTAAATAAGGTTATAGTATAGTTGGGTTATATCCGAATACTTATAAAAGGAAATAAGTTTTGGGATTTTAAGAAAACCTAACTTTTTCTCCCGAAAACCTAATCTCCTTCGCTCTTCTCCCTCGCGACGGCGCAAAGCTTCGGCGGAAACCTAGAGCGAGCTAGGGTTGGAGATTCCGGCGCCGGCGAGACTTGATTCCAGCCGTCCCTCATCCACGATGGCTGTTCCCGACGGAGAGAAGCCCGAGAGCTCCGAGAACACGCCGGAAAAGTTGCTACCCGAGCCCTAGAAGCCCTCCTTCCCTTCTTCTCGGTTGTAAGTGCAAGAACAAGAGGTGAGTTGCTTCTCACCTGCAGTAGGAGTTGTTCCGCGAGTTTTGATTTGCGAATGAGCTCTGATTTGGTATTTCTGCGCCTTCCTGTTGTTCGGCTAGTTTTCTTTTGGTTCCTGCTATTTTGGGTTTGCTGCCGTGAAACCAAAAGGAAGAAGAGAAGGATTAGTTTAGGTTAGGCATGATGAACAGTTACAAAATTTAGGTTTATAGTAGCAATTTATCCTATTAGCAGCACATTGGTATTTTTTTTGGCTGTCTACTGTGGTTTTCATGAAGCAATTAAACCTTGAATTGTTCCTTACCAATCTGATTAAGTATAATTGGAAATTTAAGGTTGCTTTACAATAAGGGTTAAGCTAAGAAGGTGTTTCAGATTATAGAGTACAAAATTGGGTTAGTCCGGGAGTTTAAGCATAGCATGCGTTCTTGGGCTTTTCCTCTTAAGATCTGTTGTAGAAAAAAAAAATTAGGATCATGTTGCTCTATAAAAGTATAAGAATTGTAGTCATTTTTAGCTTGTTTTCTGTTGCTGTTGCTGGACATCAGATCTGTTTTAGAAGGGAATCACGATTCCTGCTGGGTTTCAGGAATTTGGAAGGATAGTAAGGTTGTTAAGAGTTTAATAGAAGTCTTTCTCTTAATCGCTAGAGAAATTATAGGTTTCACTTGCTATTGGTATTGCTGGATTGAATTTAGTTGCCTTTCCTATTAGCAAGTGCAGAACCAGCAGTTTTCCTGGCCAAAACAGGGCACGAACAGCTATATATAAAGTGTATTTTGTGACATGATTAGTAAGATTAGATGTGCTTTCTTTTTCTTTGTTTTACAGCATGTATAGGAAGCTCAAAGTTGCATTCTTTTGCTCTATCTTACAGCATGTTTAGTAAGTCCAAGTTAGCTTTCTTTTGCTCTATTTTACAGCATGTTTAGAAAGTCCAAGTTAGCTTTCTTTTGCTCTATTTTACAGCATGTTTAGAAAGTCCAAGTTGCTTTCTTTTGCTCTATTTTATAGCATGATTAGTAAATTCAAAGTTGCTTTCTTTTGCTCTATTTTATAGCATGATTAGTAAGCTCAAAGTTGTTTTCATTTGCTATTTTAATAAGCATGAACAGCCATGTATTCTAGTGGAAAAATAAGAATCCTATTAAATACTTTTAGAAGTATTAACAAGTAAAAGAAAGAAAAAAAAAAAGAAAGAGAAAGGCCAAGGCCTTAAGTAAATTCCAAAGTCCAGACTTTAGGGATTTTTGCACACAAGGTGTCTATTAAAATGCCAAGGCATTTAAAGAAGAAGTAATTAAGATTATAAGTATTTTACTTTTAAAGGGCATGTACCGGACATAAGGTCCAAGGGATGGGCTCCAAGTTGCCCCTAGGCACAAGGCCTAGAAGTATCTTAGTAGTTTCGGGATTAGCTACCTCGATTCTTATTAAGAATGCGCGCAAAGTGGTACAATGTCGGGCCCAAGAAGAAGTTGATTACTATTTTGAAGTATTAAAGTATAAGTTTTGAAACAAATGAAACAAGCTTCAAATATGTTTAGAATTAGAAAGTTTAGTTTCTTGTTATTTGAAGCATGCAGTAGTAGTTTTATTTGTTTCTTGCTATTAGCTTATTCAGCATGTTTAGCTTTACATGTTTAATAGTTTTACATGTTTAGTAGTTTTACAAGTTTAGTAGTTTTACATGTTTAGCTTTACATGTTTAGTAGTTTTACAAGTTTAGTAGTTTTACAAGTTTAGTAGTTTTACATGTTTAGTATGCTTCTTTTATAGTTTCATTCTTATGAGCATGATTAACTATACATGTTTAGTATTTCAGTTAGCATGATTCTTTTGCTATGTATGAGCATGAGTAGCTTTACATGTTAGCATTCAGTTTTAGCATGTTTTTATTTATATACATGCATATCGAGTTTTTGTGAGTAGATAGCGCTCACTAAGCTTTATGCTTATAGACTACACTTCCTCCTACTGCAGATAAAGGAAAGGAAAAGATTTAGCAAGGAAGGCGACAAGGTGGTGGTGATGAAGGTGTGTGATGGCTGGACTATGGAGAGATCCAGAATGAGCTGGCAAATTGCCAAGACTTTTCTGTTTAGTTATTTTAGTTCTCTTTTAATGCTATGATGAAGTTGAGATTGTAATTGAGTCTATTCCGCACTTGTAGTTTGGTATGTCTTATCGTTGGAGTTCTATTTGTTTACTATTGCTAGAATAGTTTCCTTTTAGTTATTGTGATATTATTACTGCGTGGTTGTGAAGTATTTATACCAGCCGCATGTGGCTGATGGTTTATTATTTGTTTGTATTACTGATTTGGTCACCGGTACAGGGGAGATTCTGCCAAAATTTTTTGGTAGGGTTTTCCTAAAGATTTTTAATAAACCGGTTAAAGTAGAGTAGTAGATAAGTAACGGCCACTCTTAGAGAGTAGTAGTAGTAGTAAGAAGGGTGGTCGTTACAGTTGGTATCAGAGCAGTTCCCATTCTCTAGCATCACACACATCAGCATCATCCTTGCCGTCTTCAAGTAAGAAAGTATTTAAATTCTTTCTTTATTCTGCTTTCCTTATTATTAACTGCATGATAGAGTATTTGTTTTTAAGTGCATAAGTAAGATAGAAGTTTGTTTCCCTTTTATTTATTCATATATATATATATGATTAGAAGGGTTAGAGAAGCTATTTAGTCTTTTTCCTCTGCATAATTGGATGTCAAGAAGAGGACATCCCTGTACCGTTTATACTGAGAACCAAGATCAGGAGAACGAAGAGCCCAGAACCCCTGGGCCTATTCTCCCTGAAGTTGTTGCTCAACTTCAGAGACAAGTAGCGAGCAGCAGCAAGTGATTGCCAATTTAATGGCCAATCAGAAGCTAGCTCCTCCCACTTCCCCAACCATTAATGTGGAGACCCCAGTGGTGATTGAAGTCCTATCGGTTGTCCTAGAAGTCGCCACAACACCTAGAAGATAATAAGCATACCTCATCCAGTGGCTGAAGCTGAAACCAGAAAGATTCTCAGGCACGATTGAGCCTGGGATGCTCAGGCTTAATTCAAGACACTAGAGTGCACCATGGAGCTTCTTGACTGACCAGAAGTCGAGAAGGGTAAGTGTACCTCTTTCTGCCTATCTGGAGGTGCTGGTATGTGGTGGGAGCGAGTTAAGAGTAAGAGAGCAGTCAACCAGATGAGCTGGGTTGACTTCGAGACAAAGTTTTACGAAGAAGTCTTCCGTCAACGGATCACCAATAAATAGTATGAGGAGCTTATGGAATTTAGACAAGATGATCTACCAGTAGAAGAAGTGGTTAAAAGATTTAACAGGCTAGCTCACCTTTGCCTAGAGTTAGTAAGTACAGTGAAAGAACGAGTCAGACTGATACTCCTAATGTTGAGACCAGAAATAGCACTTAATGTGAGTAATGAAACTCACCGACCACAGATTGGTAAAGAGCTGGTCAGCAGGGTATTAGTGAGCACTATCTGAACAACATCAAGGTACAACAAATGCAACACAAGCCAGTCAAGATAGAAGACAAGACAGTGGGGAAACAGAGACCCCAGTCAAGTAATCAGAACTGGAAGGACAAAGATAACAAGAAAGACCCAAGCAGGAAGATGTTCGGGTAGTCTGTGAGTATCTAAAGGTATTTCTAGAAGAGCTATCTGGACTACCTCCCAACAGAGAAATGGAGTTTGAGATTGAACTGGTTCCTGGTATCGGTCCAATTTCAAAAGCTCCGTATCGCATGTCTCCAGCGGAGTTGAAAGAGTTACAAGCACAACTACAGGAGTTACTTGACAAAGGCTCCATTCACCCTAGTCACTCACCTTGGGGAGCTCCTGTGTTGTTTGTCAAGAAGGAAGAAGGATGGATCTATGCGGATGTGCATAGATTATAGGGCTCTGAATCAAGTGACCATCAAAAAACAAGTATCCACTGCCCAGAATTGACGACTTATTTGATCAGTTGAGAGGGGCAACAGTGTTCTCCAAGATAGACCTGCGCTCTGGGTACCATCAGTTGAAAGTGAAGGAAAAGGATATACCCAGAACGGCTTTCAGGACCAAATACGGACACTACGAGTTCGTAGTCATGTCTTTTGGTGTGACTAATGCACCTGCAGTTTTCATGGACCTGATGAACAGAGTGTTTAGAGAATACCTTGATAAATTTGTCATTGTGTTCATCGATGACATTCTAATCTATTCCAGAACCCCAGAGGAGCATGACACGCACTTGAGAATAGTCCTGCAGACCCTACAGCAGAAACAACTTTATGCTAAGTTCTCAAAGTGCGGATTCTGGTTAGATCAGGTGGCATTTCTAGGCCACATAATTTCTAAAGAAAGTATCCAAGTGGATCGAGCCAAAATAGAAGCAGTCAACAACTGGAGTAGACCCAAGAACGCCAGGGAGATCAGAAGCTTCCTTGGTTTAGCTGGGTACTACCGGAAATTCGTGGAAGACTTTTCCAGAATAGCCTCTCCACTTACAGCCCTCACTAGAAAGAACAAGAAGTTTGAATGGTCAGATAAATGTGAGCAGAGTTTCCAAGAGTTGAAGAAGAGACTGACCAGTACTCCCATTCTGACAGTTCCAGAAAGTGACAAGAGTTTTGACATCTACAGTGATGCTTCCAAGATGGGTCTAGGAGCTGTACTCATGCAAGAAGGAAAAAATTATAGCTTATGCTTCCAAGCAAAGCTAATAAAGTAGCAGATGCACTAAGCAGAAAATCCAGTGCATCCCTGATGTCCCTGTCATCATTAGCCCTGCCACAACAGAAGGAGTTATCAGATTTCGGACTTAAAATTATTTATGGGCAATTCTCTGCATTGACCTTAGAGTCAACCCTACTCGAGGATATACAGAGAAAGCAAAGTGAAGATCCTGATATCCAAAAGATCAAGCAAGGGATACAGGAAGAAGGAAATTCGGAGTTTCGAGTATCAGACAGTGGAATTCTTTATCAGGGGAGTCGCCTTTGTGTTCCTAATGATGAAGAGCTGAGAAAGAAAATTTTGGAAGAAGCTCATAGTACACCTTATTCCATGCATCCTGGTTCTACCAAGATGTATCAAGACGTGAAACAAAGATTCTGGTGGTCTGGACTCAAAAGAGATGTAAATAATTATGTCAGTACCTGCCTGACATGTCAGAGGGTCAAAGCAGAACACCAGAGACCAGGAGGAGTCCTATAACCCCTCCCAATACCAGAGTAGAAGTGGGAAGACATATCCATGGACTTTATAACAGGCCTTCCAAAAACTACAAATGGATATGACGCAATATGGGTAGTAGTGGACAGATTGACCAAGTCTGTTCATTTTCTAGCCATCAAGGTGTCCCACTCTATAGAGCAGTTGGCACAGTTATATGTTAAGGAAGTGATCAGATTTCATGGAGTTCCCAAATCTATTGTGTATGATAGAGATGGGCGCTTCACCTCTCACTTTTGGGAGTGTGTTCAGACTGCACTAGACACCAAACTCAAGTTCAGCACAACCTTCCATCCTCAGACCGATGGACAGACAGAGCGAGTAAATCAGATCCTAGAAGATATGCTCAGAGCTTGTGCACTAGATTTCAAGGGAAGTTGGTGCAAGTATCTATGCTTAGCTGAGTTTGCCTACAACAATAGCTATCAGGCCACCATCAAGATGGCACCATATGAGGCGTTGTATGGCAGAAAGTGCAGATCACCCATATGCTAGCAAGAAGCAGGAGAGAGAAAGGAAATGGAAGTAGAGCTGGGCATTCAGACAGAGCTGATAGAAGAAACCAAATGAAAATCGATGCGATATGGGTAATAGTAGACAGAAAAGCTATGCTGACACACGCCGTAGGCCACTGGAATTTCAAGTGGGAGATTCAGTTTTTCTCAAAGTTGCTCCTATGAAGGGAGTGATGAGATTTGGCAAGAAGGGCAAATTAAGTCCTCGTTATGTAGGACCTTACCTGATTACGGACAGGATTGGGAAGGTAGCTTACAAGCTGGAATTACCACAAGACATGTCAGCAATACACAATGTATTTCATGTCTCCATGTTAAAGAAGTGCCTCCGTGCCCCTAGCCAAGTGATTGAGCCTTAGTCAGTGCAGATCCAAGAGGATCTTAGTTTTGAGAGCAGACCTATACAGATAGTGGACAGAGCAGTTAAGAGATTGAGAAACAAAGAAGT
Organism: Zingiber officinale; assembly: GCF_018446385.1. Lineage (NCBI taxonomy): Eukaryota > Viridiplantae > Streptophyta > Magnoliopsida > Zingiberales > Zingiberaceae > Zingiber > Zingiber officinale. The sequence goes on from NC_056006.1 coordinate 81,677,839, forward strand.
ACCACTAGTAAAGGTCGTCTGGCAGAACCAGAAGCACGAGGAAATCACTTGGGAGCGGGAGGACAGCATGAGACAGAAGTATCCAGAGCTATTCTAAGTTCGAGGACGAACTTTTTATAAGGTATGGGGGATTGTAATGCCCCAATTTTCCCTATTCTGAGTTTCAAACGTCCATAAAAAATGTTTGAAAATACTGTTAAAATATTCTAGAGATTTTTAGAAATTTTTAGAGTATTTTTGCGTAAGTTTTGGAGGTCGTTTAGTATTTTTACAAAACCAAAGAAGTTTAAGCAAAAAACGTTGGAGGAGAGGTTCAAACCCGCGACCTCGGGTCGGACTGAACCAAGCCAAACCGGCTTGACCAACTGAGAAAAGAGATTTATGTTAATCTCATATAGAGTTAAATAAGGTTATAGTATAGTTGGGTTATATCCGAATACTTATAAAAGGAAATAAGTTTTAGGATTTTAAGAAAACCTAACTTTTTCTCCCTAAAACCTAATCTCCTTCGCTCTTCTCCCTCGCGACGGCGCAAAGCTGCGGCGGAAACCTAGAGCGAGCTAGGGTTGGAGATTCCGGCGCCGGCGAGACTTGATTCCAGCCGTCCCTCATCCACGGTGGCTATTCCCGACGGAGAGACGCCCGAGAGCTCCGAGAACACGCCGGAAAAGTTGCTACCCGAGCCCTAGAAGCCCTCCTTCCCTTCTTCTCGGTTGTAAGTGCAAGAACAAGAGGTGAGTTGCTTCTCACCTGCAGTAGGAGTTGTTCCGCGAGTTTTGATTTGCGAATGAGCTCTGATTTGGTATTTCTGCGCCTTCCTGTTGTTCGGCTAGTTTTCTTTTGGTTCCTGCTATTTTGGGTTTGCTGCCGTGAAACCAAAAGGAAGAAGAGAAGGATTAGTTTAGGTTAGGCATGATGAACAGTTACAAAATTTAGGTTTCTAGTAGCAATTTATCCTATTAGCAGCACATTGGTATTTTTTTTGGCTGTCTACTGTGGTTTTCATGAAGCAATTAAACCTTGAATTGTTCCTTACCAATCTGATTAAGTATAATTGGAAATTTAAGGTTGCTTTACAATAAGGGTTAAGCTAAGAAGGTGTTTCAGATTATAGAGTACAAAATTGGGTTAGTCCGGGAGTTTAAGCATAGCATGCGTTCTTGGGCTTTTCCTCTTAAGATTTGTTGTAGAAAAAAAATTAGGATCATGTTGCTCTATAAAAGTATAAGAATTGTAGTCATTTTTAGCTTGTTTTCTGTTGCTGTTGCTGGACATCAGATCTGTTTTAGAAGGGAATCACGATTCCTGCTGGGTTTCAGGAATTTGGAAGGATAGTAAGGTTGTTAAGAGTTTAATAGAAGTCTTTCTCTTAATCGCTAGAGAAATTATAGGTTTCACTTGCTATTGGTATTGCTGGATTGAATTTAGTTGCCTTTCCTATTAGCAAGTGCAGAACCAGCAGTTTTCCTGACCAAAACAGGGCACGAACAGCTATATATAAAGTGTATTTTGTGACATGATTAGTAAGATTAGATGTGCTTTCTTTTTCTTTGTTTTACAGCATGTATAGGAAGCTCAAAGTTGCATTCGTTTGCTCTATCTTACAGCATGTTTAGTAAGTCCAAGTTAGCTTTCTTTTGCTCTATTTTACAGCATGTTTAGAAAGTCCAAGTTAGCTTTCTTTTGCTCTATTTTACAGCATGTTTAGAAAGTCCAAGTTGCTTTCTTTTGCTCTATTTTATAGCATGATTAGTAAGTTCAAAGTTGCTTTCTTTTGCTCTATTTTATAGCATGATTAGTAAGCTCAAAGTTATTTTCATTTGCTATTTTAATAAGCATGAACAGCCATGTATTCTAGTGGAAAAATAAGAATCCTATTAAATACTTTTAGAAGTATTAACAAGTAAAAGAAAGAAAAAAAAAGGAAAAGAAAGAAAAAGGCCAAGGCCTTAAGTAAATTCCAAAGTCCAGACTTTAGGGATTTTTGCACATAAGGTGTCTATTAAAATGCCAAGGCATTTAAAGAAGAAGTAATTAAGATTATAAGTATTTTACTTTTAAAGGGCATGTACCGGACACAAGGTCCGAGGGATGGGCTCCAAGTTGCCCCTAGGCACAAGGCCTAGAAGTATCTTAGTAGTTTCGGGATTAGCTACCTCGATTCTTATTAAGAATGCGCGCAAAGTGGTACAATGCCGTTCCCAAGAAGAAGTTGATTACTATTTTGAAGTATTAAAGTATAAGTTTTGAAACAAATGAAACAAGCTTCAAATATGTTTAGAATTAGAAAGTTTAGTTTCTTGTTATTTGAAGCATGCAGTAGTAGTTTTATTTGTTTCTTGCTATTAGCTTATTCAGCATGTTTAGCTTTACATGTTTAATAGTTTTACATGTTTAGTAGTTTTACAAGTTTAGTAGTTTTACATGTTTAGCTTTACATGTTTAGTAGTTTTACAAGTTTAGTAGTTTTACAAGTTTAGTAGTTTTACATATTTAGTATGCTTCTTTTATAGTTTCATTCTTATGAGCATGATTAACTATACATGTTTAGTATTTCAGTTAGCATGATTCTTTTGCTATGTATGAGCATGAGTAACTTTACATGTTAGCATTCAGTTTTAGCATGTTTTTATTTATATACATGCATATCGAGTTTTTGTGAGTAGATAGCGCTCACTAACCTTTATGCTTATAGACTACACTTCCTCCTACTGCAGATAAAGGAAAGGAAAAGATTTAGCAAGGAAGGCGACAATGTGGTGGTGATGAAGGTGTGTGATGGCTGGACTATGGAGAGATCCAGAATGAGCTGGCAAATTGCCAAGACTTTTCTGTTTAGTTATTTTAGTTCTCTTTTAATGCTATGATGAAGTTGAGATTGTAATTGAGTCTATTCCGCACTTGTAGTTTGGTATGTCTTATCGTTGGAGTTCTATTTGTTTACTATTGCTAGAATAGTTTCCTTTTAGTTATTGTGATATTATTACTGCGTGGTTGTGAAGTATTTATACCAGCCGCATGTGGCTGATGGTTTATTATTTGTTTGTATTGCTGATTTGGTCACCGGTACAGGGGAGATTCTGCCGAAATTTTTCGGTAGGGTTTTCCTAAAGATTTTTAATAAACCGGTTAAAGTAGAGTAGTAGATAAGTAACGGTCACTCTTAGAGAGTAGTAGTAATAGTAAGAAGGGTGGTCGTTACAAAACAGAAAGTCAACTTGAATCCCTCAACTAACCATGCTCAAGAGGGAACTCCAACTCAAGTTGCAAAACTTGAGGAAGAAAATTTCAACTTGAAAAGCCAAGTAGAAGGACTCAAGAAAATGTTAGAAAAGTTCAACTTGGGTTCCAAGTATTTGAATATGATGTTTGGATCTCAACGAGCTGTGTACAACAAATCTGGATTTGGATATGACACTAACTCAAATAATAAATCCTATATGTCTCTGTTAAGTCAAAATTTTAGAAACCTAATCCAAGAATGAGTTCTAAAAGCTTCACTAACAAAGCAAGTAGAACCAAACCAATACTATGTATCAAAAAATAATATTTATTACTTAAAACATAAAATCAATATTTCAAGGGGAGGCGATAAACTAGTTGTTACGTAAATAACTTAACCTATCCATCTGGGTATTTAGGACTAGTAATATTAGAAAAAAATTTATCTTAGTTCTAAAAGAGACTGGGATAATAGTAAATCGGGGAGCTAAGTCAAAAACATGTCTAGGAGAATTATGTGTTCAACTTGGTGCAATCAACCTAGTGAACTAACTAAAGCTATCCCTATCTAGTATGAACTAGTTGCACCAAGACTTAGTATTTAGCTATTTGGACATGACTATTTTAAGAAGTATTTAGAAAATGGTCCACTGTGATAGACAAGAAGGTCATATGTCTCGCCATTGACTAAAAACTTATTCTTAAGAAACTTTCTTGATTAACCCAAAGCTACTCGCCAACATGATTTAAAATTATCCATTAAAAATTAACTTAAAACTAATCAAAATTTAAATTTAATTCAAATTTAATTTAAAACTAATTTAAAATAAAAATAAAAATTAAATTAAAACCAATTAAAACTAGTTAAATTAAAATTAAATTAAAATTAAAATTAAATTTAGCTTAAAACTAATTAAAATTAAATTACAACTAATTAAAAATAAAATTAAATTAAAATTAAAATCAATTAAAAACTAACTAAATTAAAACTAAAACTAAAACTAAAATTAACTAAAATCTAGTTAAAATTAAAATTAACTGAATATTAAAATCGAACTTAATAAATCTAACATAAATGTGAATAAAATTTAATTTTAAACTAAAATTAATTAATGTTAAATTCAATAAAACTAAATTCTAAATTTAATCTTAAAATTAAACTAAAATTAAGTTTAAGCTTAAAATTATTCCGTCAAACTAAAACTTTGGTCTAACTCCTACTTTATATGTAGGAATTCAAAGACTTAGATCAACAGATACTAAATAATAGATGCTCCAGATATATGACTAAAGATAGACAAAAATTCATGAACATAATATTCAAAAATCTATTATCAGTTGCCTTCGGTAATAATGACAAACTTAACGTAATTGGAACATGTGATATTCAGTTAGAATCAAATTTATTAATTAGAAAAGTTTTACTTATTAAAAATTTTAACTTTAACTTGTTTAATATTAATCAACTATGTGATGCTGGTTTTGTTGTTAAGTTTTTATCATCTATATGTTTATTAAATCACTTTGAATATTCAAACATAACCCTAAAAGGATTTTGACAAAGCAATATTTATTCAATAAATTTACCTAGGGCTTCATTTAGATGTTATTTGACACAATAAGAAGAAACATGATTATGACATAGAAGATTAGCACACATCCATTTAAGAAACATACTGAAAATAAATAAACTTGAATTAGTAAAAGGATTACATATACTAGGAGTCACAGATAATAAAATTTGCAATGCACGTCAACAAGGAAAACAAACCAAGTCAACACATAAATCAACTGACCAAGGATGAACTAATACAATACTTGAACTATTACGTCTCTCATGGTGTCAAATCAATAAATGAAAGTCTATATTGTTTGGTTATAATCGATGACTATTCCAAATATAGTTGGGTAAAATTTTTAAAATATAAAAGTGAAACCTTTGAAATATTTAACAATTTTTGTAAACAAATAGAAAATGGAAAAAATAAAAAAATTAAGAAAATTAGAAATGACAATGGTGGAAAATTTAAAAATTATAATTTTATAAATTTGTCTTGAAAATGAATATCACCATGAGTTCTCATGACCTAAAACACCTCAACAAAATGATATAGTAGAAATAAAAAATTATTAATTTACAAGAAGCAACTAGATCAATATTAAATAAATATAATTTACCTAAATATTTTTAGGCTGAAGTTATTAATACAACATGTTATGCTCAAAATAGGATTATAATTAACAAAATATAAATTAAAACACCTTATGAAATCTATTGTAGTAAGAAACTAAGTATAAAATAGTTAAGGGTATTTCGGTGTAATGTACACATTTTAAATACCAAGGACTATCTTGAAAAATTTACATCTAAAACTCAACAGGAAATATTTTTAGGTTATTCATCAAATAGCTTATAAGGTTTATAACAAAACAACAAAAAAAAAAAAAATCAAAGAATCAACCAACATTATTTTTAATGAAAATTCTCACCCAAATTAAGATCAAAATAATATTGAGAAAATAATGGAATTACAAAAGAATAGTACAACTCAACAAGATGAAGATGTATTAATTCAACAAAAAGAAAGTCAAAACAATTATGAAATAGAACTTAATCTTAAATCACTACGTAAAAATATAAATCATCCAATAAAACAAATTATATAACCTGACAATAAAATTACAGACTTCAACAAATTAGTGTGTTTGTTAAAAACAATGACATCCAAAGTTCCAAACTCATAGGAGTCAAACATAAACATAAAGATTAAACATGTCCATGATATATACTTTGCAGATGATCGAGAACTAGAAGCTGAAACACTACCCCCATCTTGTTGTGCCATTCTAAAACGAGAGTATAGACGACAAACAAAACTCTAAGCTCAAAAGTAGAGAGTCAAACCTAGTCAGTCTGCGGGTTTCATTGAAAACCGTAAGTGAGTTGCCGCTGCTTGAGAGGGGCACAAGAAGAGCGAACGTTTTCGGTGCGGGGCGATCTCACCAACTAAAACATAGTGTCAGATTTTTACTTTCAACAGCATAACAGAGAAGAGATTAAGTTTACGCGCGTAGAGAGAAGGTGAGAAAAAAAATATTAGAATTGTATGTATTTGAATTATCAAAATTATTTTAAAATTTAAATATTTTAAATATAGCTAGGATGCATTGAAAATCGATATGTAAAAAATTAATGTTGATAAAAGAGATAGAATGAACAGACTATTCGAATCAGTAATATAAAGAGGGATTTAAAAAAGGGAAAATTTGTATGCAATCCTCATTGGTAAACATAACTTTGTATGTAGTCTCTACTTTACAAATTCTTTATTTTCACTCCCTAGTCAAACATATTTACCTAATTACCTATAATATTTTTAGGAATAAAAAGTTCAAAAATCAGTATAATTTATCTTAAATTTAGAACATTAAATTTAAAATCTAGTATATTTTTTATCAAATTGAGTAAGATTCTTTTTTCATCTTAATTGTATGGAAAATATATTAGATTTTCTTTAAATGATACTTAATTGGATGAAAAATATAATAGATTTTCTTTAAATGATAAATAGTGCTGAATTTAGGAAGAATTATATTAAGAAAAAAGTTGTGCTCAATTTAATAGAAAATATACTCGATTCTAGTTTAAAGTGCTAAATTTAATAGGAATTATACTCGTTTTTAGACTATTTGTACCTAAAAAAAATATAAGAATTAACTTTGATAGAAAATATATACGATTGTCTTTAAATGATACTCAATTGAATGAAAATATACTAAATTTTATTTAAATGGTACTGAATTTAGGAGAAATTATATTAAGCAGGGAAAAAATGATGCTCAATTTAATAGAAAATATACTTGATTCTAATATAAAATACTGAATTTAATAGGAATTATACTCGTTTTTAGATTTTTTATACCTAAAAAATATGAGAGATAATTTTGATAGAAAATATACTCGATTCTAGTATAAAATACTGACTTTAAGAAGAATTATACTCATTCTTGGACTTTTTATATCTAAAAAATCTGAGGACAATTAGGTCATGATATTTATATGAGGAAAGTTGAAGTAAAGGAAACTTTACATGTAGGGAGTGGAAACAAAATTTTTTAAATAGAGAGTCTGCATATAAAATTAAGAATAGGATTAAAAATTTTTCTCCACTTTACCGTTTAAAAATTTCCAAAGCTGCGTACGTCCTTTCTTAAATTTCAGAAAAAATTATGTTCCGCACCTTTAATGGGACAAAAATTTCATCCATTTTATTTTAAATTAGGTGTAACTGATTTTTCTTCCTCCCAATTAAGTTAGATTCTCTAACAAGCCGGTCAACAAACACAATCTCGCGGTGAGATCACGGAGATCACAGCCGCAAGTTTATGATCGAGATCTTATAATCATGGGTTGACCACAATCTTTGCAGCCTCACTCACCTCGAGCTTGTGGCTAGGCTACAACCAGTCGCTCCTACTCTTTTTCTTCCCTTTTATTTATTCTCTGAGGTAAACAGAGCACAAAGACAAAGTTGAGTAGCTCTCCGGTGATGTCGGTGTCCTCTTAATGATTGTCGAACTCGGCTTAGACTCTGAGAGTAGCAGTTTGCAATCGGCTTGGAGGAAGATGAGGATAGAATAGGAACTTGGACTTGGACTAAGTATAAGGCATCGTCAGAGATGCATGCATGATCGACTTGCATATATAAGAAAACAGTGGAAGTGAACAGAAGACCTTAATTCCCACATCAATGGTGGCATAGCTCAATACTTATAGTACAAGATAAGATAATTACTAATGGTTCATAGGTTTACTCACAAGGATCAGATTGGATTTCCGCTTGAGAGAAAACCCCGGCGATTCAGTCATGTCCATATCCTCCTCTTTCACTCCCTCGGGCAACTCCCAATCGAAATGGTAGAGCAGAGTGGCGAGCGCAAGTCCGGTGGTGACGATTGCAAAGTCAATTCCAGGACAACCTCTTCGCCCCGATCCGAACGGTATAAACTCGAAATCCAGCCCTTTAAAATCGAAGCTTTTGCTGTTCAAGAACCTCTCGGGACGAAACTCCTCCGCCTCCTCCCACGAGGCCGGGTCCCTGCCGATCGCCCAAGCGTTGACCACCATCCTCGTACCTTTCGGGACGTGATAACCCAACACTCGGGCGTCCTCCATCGACTCTCTCGGGAAAAGTATGGGAGCAGGAGGATGCAACCTTAGCGTCTCCTTGATCACCGCCTTCAAGTACGGCATTCCCTGCACTGTCTCCTCTCCAACCTCCTCTTTCCATCCAACTATTTGTCTGATCTCTTCTTGAGCCTTGGCCATGGTTTTTGGGTGCCTGATGAGTTCCGCCATCGCCCAGTCTATGGTCGTGTTGGTTGTATCAGTCCCGGCGGTGAACATGTCCTGCACAGAGATTTTGAGTTAATCCGATAATCTGGGATTTGTCTATTTTTAAGCGGAGCGAGAAAGATCTTGTACCAAAATGACGGCCTTTATACTTTCCCGGCTGAGTGAATCGCTGCCGTCGTTGCGCAGAGAGAGCAACACATCGACCATGTCGGTTCTGCGAGCATCGTGATCATCGGAGAAGATGATCCTATCGCTCTCGTGCTCCTTGAGTATCTTCTCCACGAAGGCGTCGAAGTCTGACGATGCCTTCTTCACCTTCGCATCCAATCCGCTTAACCAGTCGAGCCAAGCGAGCCAGGGCGAGAAGTCACGCATCGGAAATGAGCCGCCCACCGCCTCAACCACATGGGTGTGGAGAGAGAGCTCTGCTCTCCCGCCCCCCTCCCCCTTCTTCCCAAACAACACCCGGCAAAGCACGTCGCACGTGAAGGCGGAGATCAGCTCGGTGACATTCACCGGACTGCTGGCTGCGCAGGCGCAGCGGACGGCGGACACGAGGCGTGCCGCCTCCTCTGCTCTGACGGAGCGGAAGGAGTGGACACGCTTGGGGCTGAGCAGGTGCACGACGCAGATGCGGCGCACCCGCCGCCAGTACTCCCCGTACTTGGACAGGGCAATATCGCGCGCGCCATAGAAGATGCGGTCGGCCAAGCTGGTGTCGGGGCGGCTAGAGAAGGCGTGGTCGTTGGTCTTCATCACGTCTTCTGCGGCAGCAGGGGAGGAGACTACGACGGTTGGGATGGGGCCGAAGTAGAGGAGCATGACGGGGCCGTGTTTGGCGGAGAGAGTCCGCATGGAGCGATGAGCGAGGGGGCCAAGCTGGTGCAGGTTTCCGATGAGAGGGAGTGTCGGCGGCGAGGGGATTCGGATCTTCCTCTTAGGTGGCCGCCGGAGGAAGAAGAACGCGGAGATGAAAAGCAAGGCGGCGAGGATCCATGAGGGAGAGAATTGGGGGAGAAAAGTAGCAGCCGACAAGATCACAGACATGACGGCCGATGATGGCTTTGGCTCGCGGGGGTGAATTAATATATACATGAGCAATTTAGACTACCTTTTAATTATTATTTTTATTAAAATTGCTATAATAATATTAACATTGAAATAATTTTGATCAATATTATAGTAATTTTAAGTAAAGTAAAATAATTTTGATTAGTTTTAGACTAATTTTGAGCTAATATTATTGGAGTCTTAGCTAAATTATTACAAGTCCCCGAGTCATGGTATCACAATAAGATATCCAAATTATCATTTAGATACTCACAGTTTGAACTCAAATTATGATGTATTTGAAAGAAATTTTCTTCCAAATGGAGGCGTAATAAAAGGATACTGAACGTCTAGACTGGTCGCCACGTGTGCTTCTTGATTTATCCTGGTGGTCGGTGGGAAACTTCCGTGGGATCAGACCGATCATCCGGAGAGATAGTCAATGAGGCTAACTGGAATTATCATTTTTTAAACCAAATTATTGTATCAACAAATGAAATATTCTGGAGCTTCTTTTTAAAGATGATCCGCTACCTTAGCGGTTCTCTTAGTATCAGCTCTATGAATATAGAGGGAGGTACATATAGGTACACAGGTTATAGACACATAGTGAGATAAATCTTAGATCATTAATTTCTAAAAATCGACCTTTAACTATTACGATAAAATGTCATGTGTCCATCGTCTTCCCGCTACGTCTCGAGAATCTGAGCTTCCTTTTAATTTTTGATTAACAATTGACAAGTGTGTCATGTGCAATCAACGTGACCATTTTAGATGAAATTTGTGAACTTTGGTGAAGCTCATGCACCCACTCGTACTGCTACAGAATTGGCCTGTTCAACTGAGATTAGATTTCTATTTAAAACTCTGTTAGATAAAATTCAACTCAAGTTCTTAATCCATAAGACATATGATCATTTAATTACCTCAGCAAAGGAGGGCAAGCGGAGTTGGCAAAATAGGACGAAGACAAAGATAACTTAAATTAAAAGTATTCCTCCGTCATGCTAGCGATTGAAATCTTTCTTTTTCATAAACTACTAGCTTGTTCTTAGCCAAGCAGGATAGCAGATTAATTAAAAGAGGGAAAAGTTGCGTAGAAAGGAACACATCCCACTGAAAATAATTGGGCACCTTCCAAATCAAATAGCATAGCCTTCCGGGAGCCCAAGTAGCATATTTGTTGATGTTGATTCAATAATAAGTTCGGGTCCGATGGCTCTACCTCGAGGTGTCACAACTTACTCATCCATTGTCGAGGTAGTGTTTTAGAGTCTTACCGATTGTACAAATGAATCGAAGTTGAATAATATAAAAATATTAATATTTAAGTTCATGTTCAAAAAATATATCTGATATTCAAAGTTTGAAAATATAAAAAAAATTTGGCTCAAGCTTGATTCGAAATAAATTTGAGTTCAAGTTCGATTTAAATTATTCGAATCTTGATTCAAATATATTCGAACTATAATTAAAAATAATTTAATTTGAATTCTAATTATTCTAGCTTTAATCTGAATATATTTAAATTAAAATTATATAACAATAGTTAGAATTCAATTTGAATTCAACTCGTGAGAGACTCATGAGCATTCAAACAAAATATTATATGTTCAAACTCAGCTCAAAAAAATTATCGAACATGTTCGAGTTGATAGAATTTGTAAAACCTAAGTCGCATAGATTATTTTAAGAACTGTATAAAAATTTGCATATATAAAATATAAAAACATATGAGCATAGATCTAGTTTCAACAATTTATCATGACATAACAACATAAAGCATAATCAAAGACAAAAGAACCTTATTGAAGAGATATCTTTGTCTTTTGCATCGTCCAGAAATAAACCTTGAGGAAGAAGAAGAAGAAGCAGAGTAGAAGCAAAAGGAAGGTCTTCCAAGGGACTTAAGGTTGGCAGCGCCAAAAAACTCAAGGTCTAATGAGGAACCATGAGTTGTGTCAAGATGATGCCCTAAACCCTTGGGGATCAATCCTATATATAGTGAATATCTATTATCAGCTCATAGATAATAATAGATGCAGGACTATAGGTTCTACACATACAAGGTCTACATTCAACAACCAAAACCTAAAAAACTTAAGTTAGATCACATTAATGGAATCAGCTTGTATTCATATGCACAACTTATAATTAAGTCCACCAATTAGAAATAATAACCAACAATCTCCCACTTGAGCTACTTGTGAGTTGTATATGAAATACAAGTAAAATTTTAATTGATATCAAACTTTATGGGTACAGAATGCCCTTGTAAATAATCTAGTCTATTAACTTCATTAGTATATGACTAAAAAGGTCATAACTACTGTATATAATCGTAATAAGCCCCAGCAGTGATCATAATTCCAATGTCATTAATGACGTAGTTCAAGATGTAGATGTGTATAGTGAAAATTACATGAAATGTGATCAGTATATGTCAATTTTCTATTGGTCCTAAAATAACCTTAAAAAAAGGTTAGATCATATTGGTGAAATACTTTATGCTAAACTGTAATAATAAATCATGATCAACTTTATGATTCCAAAATGAATCTATATCATATTTACAAACACCAGATACTAAATAACAGTAGTAAATGATGATATCATAGTCAGTGTCAAACAAATATATAAATTCCTATTAATATTTTGAACTTTAAGTACGTATAATAATCAAAATAAATATTTGTCTTTATTAATTAACATAGAGTAATAAAATAAATACAAACTCCTACTAGATGAGTTATTCTTCCATAAGAAGGACTACTATATCTACAACATACACATAAAACATCTTAAGCACCAAGTCTTTGGTGAGTGGATCGACCAATATGGAATTTATGCTGATGTGCTCTATCATGATCTGACAACTCTGAACTCTTTTTTTAACCGCTAGAAACTTGATATCAATGTGTTTAGATTTTGACAAACTGTGATTGTTCTTGGCATAAATTTCTGCGACTTTATTATCACAATAGATCCTCGGTCGTCTATTAACGCCACCAACGATTTGTAATGCTATGATAAAGTTCCGCAATCAAATCTCATGATTAGATGCTTCATAGCATGCTACCAACTCTGCCTCCATAGTAGAAGTAGCTACTAGCGTCTGCTTGATGCTCTTCCAAGATATAGCCTCTCTTTCAAGCATAAAGATATAGCTCGAAGTGGACCTCCCACTATTCAAGTATTCAGCAAAATCAGAGTCTAAATATCCAATCACCTCCAAGTGATCTGATCTCTAATACGTAAGCATATCCTTTAGTTCTTTGCAAATACTGCATCACTCTTTTAACTGCTTTCCAGTGTGACGGTCCTGGATTACTAACATATCTACCTAACATCCCCACTATAAATGCTATATCTGGTCGCGTACAAACTTGTGCATACATGAGACTTCCCACTGCTGACGCATATAAGAATTGTTCCATCTTCTTTATTTCAAATTCAAGCCATAGACACTACTACAAGTTGAATTTGTCATCAAGTATATAGTTCTGCATACCATACATTATAAGCCCTTTTTCAATATATACCTATTGTGAAAGTCTAAGAATCTCTCTTGAACGATCATGACAGATCTGTATGCCTAAAATGAAGGATGCTTCATCAAGATCTTTCATTTTAAAACTACTAGATAAAAATGACTTGGTTTCATACAGCATACCTTTGTTATTGCTTGCAAGTAATATATCATCCACATACAAAATAAGTATAACAAACTTACTCCCATTAAACTATATACTGATTAACGGGGTTCTCCTTAAATCCAAATGAGATAACCACTTGATCAAATTTTCAGTATCACTGACGGGACGCCTGCTTTAAGCCTAAATGAACTTCTTTAATCTACATCCTAGGTGCTTTGAGTCCTTAGACTCAAAGTTCTCTGGTTGCACCATATATATAGACTCCTCTATGTCTCTATTGAGTAATGCAATCTTTACATCCAACTCTAAATAATACTAATCTACAAGTGTCATGATTACCCTAAGGGAGTCTTTCATCGACACATGTGAGAAAGTCTCCTTGTAATCAATGTCTTCTTTCTGAGTGAATCCCTTATTAACAAGACGAACCTTATACTTTTTGACTTGTCCCTTGAATCTCGTTTGATTTTAAATATCCATTTACATCCAACAAGCTTTTTACCTTTAGGTAATTCAACAAGTTCCCAAACGTCATTATTTGTCATAGACTTTAACTCTTTTTGCATGACATTAATTCACCTTTTAGGGTTAAAGCATTGTTTGATTTCTTGGAAAGATATAGGATCACTTTACAACCCTATGTCAAAATCATGCTCTTGGAGATAAACATAATTATAAGAATTAGTTGTTGGTGCGGTTAGCACTAACGGTCTAACTCAGGTTTTGATGAATGACAAATCAGGTTAAGTTAGGTTTGTTGTTGTCTGACACTTTTATCAAGTGTGCAGGAAAAGTCCAGCTAGGTCGACGGGCTGACCGGATAGCTGGCGAGAAGTCCAAGCGGGTCGACGGGCTGACCGGACGCTTGGCGAGAAGTCCAGCTAGGTCGACGGGCTGACCGGATAGCTGGCGAGAAGTCCAAGCGGGTCGACGGGCTGACCGGACGCTCCAGACGGGTCGACGGGCTGACCGGACGTCTGGCGGTAAGTGAGGTAAGTCACTCAAGGGAGTGACAGTGAGGACGCGTTCTGAAGGGACATTAGGCGTCGATCCGGCTTAGATCCATTTCGGATATCTAAGTCGAGATCGTGACTAGATTCCGGTCTCGGAAGACGGAATCCAAGCCATACGCTTTCTTAGCCAGCTATTAAACTTTAACTGTGCTAACAATCTGTTTTACAGGATACATATTTGCCTCGGACTAACCCTGTTTTGCAGGAACAAGGAGCTTTCTGAAACAAGGTGGTCCGGGCGCCCGGAGGGGATCCGGGCGAAGGATCCGGGCGCCCGGAAGGCAAATTTCATCTAGCCGAGTCGTCGCCACGTGGAGCATCATGGTTCGTGCAGCTACGTCACGTTCCAGGCGCCCGGAAGGGATCCAGGCGCCCGGGACAGCATATAAAAGAAGCCCCAGGTAGGAGCTTCAAGGAAATCAAGTCTGCACTGAAAACTTACTGCTTGCTCTGCTGCTCTACGCTCCTACGACGCCACGAGGCTATTCCGACAAAGCGCTTTCTTAAAGTCTAACTCTTCTTCTCTTGTCGGTATTTTATTTCTGTCAATTCTTGTACTTATTTGTAATCTTCATTCGAATTGATAGTGATTGCCCAACGAAAGTACTCACGGGACTTCGAGTAGGAGTCGTCACAGGTCCGAACGAAGTAAAAACACCGTGTTTATTTTAGTTTTCCACTGCGTTTATACTCATCTTTATCGAATCGATATTCACCCCCATCGAATCCAACGGTCTTACAAGTGGTATCGGAGCAGGTACCGCCTCGATTTGGTGCAACCACCAATCAGATAGGTGGAAATTTTTTTTAATTCCAAACTAATATTATTATCTTTTTGGAAGATTTTTTTCGTTGCACTTAAAATCTAAATTGGTACAACACCAACTTAGAGTTTCTATTTTTCCCGCAAGATCTGCTAATCCAAGACGAAGTCTTGGGATTTTCTTTTTCCAGTTAATTTAGTGTGTGTAGGATAAGATGTCTCAACAAGAAGGCTTCAGCACAGTACGTCCTCCCCTATTCAACGGGGATGATTTTTCATACTGGAAGAGGAGAATGGAGGTCTACATGAAGACAGACTACGACCAATGGATGAGCGTCACAAAGGCTTACAAAATTCCAGTAGACAACTCCGGGAAAATAGTAGACCCTGAAGAATGGACAAATGATTTAAAGAAAAAGGCATCAATTGAAAACAAAGCCATCAATACTCTACACTGCGGACTAACACGAGAAGAACTGAACCGGGTCGGACCGCATGAAAACGCTAAGGAGCTTTGGGATAAACTGATTGAGCTGCACGAAGGAACAAGCGACGTGAAGGTAACAAAAAGAGATTTGCTGTTAAACAAAATTTTTAATATAAAAATGCAGGAAGGAGAAACGGCAAGTCAGCTCCACGCGAGGGTCAAAGATATCCTCAACGGTCTCCACGCGATAGGCCACTAAATGGAGAACCGAGACTTAATAAGGTACGCGTTAAATGCTTTTCCGCGAAATAATTTGTGGGCATCAATTGTAGATGCCTACAAAATTTCAAAAAATTTATCTAAATTAAAATTGGATGAACTCTTCTGTGAATTAGAACTTCATGAGCAAACTAACGCCGGGGTCGAGAAAGGTGTAGCTTTATTTGCAGGTTCCTCTAAAGAAAAGAAGAACAAACCCGAATCTGAAGAAGATTCCGATCAAGACTCTGAAGACGAAGAACACCTGGTGAACCTGGTAAGGAAAATGTTCACCAGGAAAAAGAGAAGCTTCAGCAAACAGGATCTTCAGAAGATCAGTTCACCAGCCGACTCAAGAAATGTCACATGTTTCGGATGTAACAAAAAGGGCACTACAAGAATGAATGCCCAAGATTGAAACTTGACAAACCAAAGTCAACAAAGAAGAAAGCCCTCAAAGCAACATGGGACGACTCCTCCTCAGACGAATCGGAAGGAGAAAGGCAAAAGCACCAAAGTCACCTCGCGCTGATGGCTCGCGAAGCTGAAACGGAAGACGAATCAGAGGAATCGGAAGACGGGTCCGAACCCGAATCAAGCCACGAGTCCGCACTCGTTTCCGTTCCAAGAGGTATACCTAAACTTAAATCGTAAATTCTTTAGAATTATCTCGTGTTTAAATAAAAAAGTAGTTAAGTTGGAAAATGAAAATAAATCGCTTCTTGAGGAAAATCAAAACCTCAAGGAACAATTAAAAAATTCGAATCCAACTCAAGATCGAACACTTGAGGAGGAGAATTTATCATTAAAAAATGAAATTAATAAGTTAAAAGAATTGTTGGAAAAATTCACAACAAGATCTAAAAATTTAGATTTAATTCTAAATAACCAAAAGGCATGCTATAATAAAACCGTACTTGGATATAAGTCAAACTCAAACAAAACCTTTAAATCATTATTAACCCAACACAAAGCAACTAAACAAGCTTGGGTCCCGAAAGCGTGCTTAACCACGCAAGTAGGACTTAATCAATTCTATATACCTAAAGATAAAATACATTATATAAACTTGAATAAATCAGATCAAAACTAAAATATAAATTTAACTTAAAATCAAAATTCAAAACTCAACAAAATTTAGATTATCACCAAGTTGATTATAACTATAAAAGAATCGACACAAACCCAAAATCTAAATTAAGGGCCAATAATTCTGGGGAGGCTCCGAATAACTGGCACCTCCAAAACTAACATACCCAGCAGGGTAACCCAAACAAACTAACCCGCTGGGTAATTAGGATTAGTAAAAGAGACCAAGTTTAACTTGACTCATGGTATCGTGAAGTTTTGGATGATAGTACGTTAGGAAGCTTGGGCATCGATGTCTAGAAAGATATGACTTGATCGGTGCATTTGGCCAAGTGGAACCGATCAAGCTACCCTTAAATGAATCCTAACCAGTTAGACCAAGATTTAGTACTAAGTTCCGTGGATAGGACTATTCGGAAAACTTCGAAAGGTTGGTTACTTCTAATGATGTCCATGAGACTCACCAAGCTTAGAAGTTTATCCGAAAAATGCCTATTTGTGGAAACCAAAGCTAAGTCTGAATCTAACACTAGTTAAACCAAAACTCTATAATCAAACCAATTTCATCTCACAAAACCATAGGTTTCCCTGATTGATAATATAGTTCGGGTGAGATGAATAAGGCTCTAAAAATTAGTTTCAAAAATTTTAAACTTAAAAATTATTTTCAAAATTTTAAACTCAAAAATCATTTTCAAAATTTTAACTTAAAAATTTCAATTTTTAACTTAAAAATTCCAATTTTAAACTTAAAAATTAATTTCAAAACTTTAATTTTAAACTTAAAAATTAATTTCAAAACTTTAATTTTAAACTTAAAAATTAATTTCAAAATTTTAATTTTAAACTTAAAAATTAATTTCAAAATTTTAATTTTAAACTTAAAAATTAATTTCAAAACTTAAATTTTAAACTTAAAAATTATTTTCAAAATTGTAAACTTAAAAATCATTTTCAAAATTTTAACTTAAAAATTTCAATTTTAAACTTAAAAATTAATTTCAAAATTTTAATTTTAAACTTAAAAATTAATTTCAAAACTTTAATTTTAAACTTAAAAATTATTTTCAAAATTGTAAACTTAAAAATTAATTTCAAAATTTTAATTTTAAACTTAAAAATTAATTTCAAAACTTTAATTTTAAACTTAAAAATTATTTTCAAAATTGTAAACTTAAAAATTATTTTCAAAACTTTAAACTTAAAAATCATTTTCAAAATTTTAACTTAAAAATTTCAATTTCTAACTTAAAAATTTCAATTTTAAACTTAAAAATTAATTTCAAAACTTTAATTTTAAACTTAAAAATTAATTTCAAAACTTTAATTTTAAACTTAAAAATTAATTTCAAAATTTTAATTTTAAACTTAAAAGTTAATTTTAAACTTAAAAATTAATTTCAAAACTTTAATTTTAAACTTAAAAATTATTTTCAAAATTTTTAACTTAAAAATTTCAAAATTTTAAACTTAAAAATTAATTTCAAAACTTTAATTTTAAACTTAAAAAATTAATTTCAAAACTTTAAGTTTAAACTTAATTTCAAAACTTTAATTTTAAACTTAAAAATTATTTTCAAAATTTTAAACTTAAAAATTAATTTCAAAATTTTAGTTTTAAACTTAAAAATAAATTTCAAAATTTTAATTAAAAATTTCTTTCAAAATTTTAATTGTAAACTTAAAAACTATTTTCAAAACTTTAATCTCAATTAAAAAAAAAAAAAAAAAAAAGGGAGGTCAAAAACCAGGGGCGGGCGCCCCTGGTATTCTCGTCGGGGGCGCCCGGAAGGGGTTCCAGGCGCCCCGCCCCAGCAACCCCGGGCGCCCGGAAAGGGTCCGGGCGCCCGGAGTGCCCTATAAATAAGGGGCAGCAGGCGCCCCCAACCTCTGCCCCACTCATTCTCACTTTTGCCAAGGTCCACTTTGAACCTCAGTGCGAAAGTACTCTAAATTAAAATTTTCGTGCGGTGAAGACGCTGTTGCGATTCAACCGAGGTCGTCAAATCTATATTTTTTCGATGGCTCCTCGGTAAAATATTCTTCCCCTCTCTAAAATAATTTTTTTTGTTGTTGTCTTAAAATTTTTTTTTATTTATATACAGTAAGAAACGAACAAATACTGGTGCTGGACCCTCCAATGCTAGTACAGACCCTAGGTTTCCCACAGACGAACTTAGGATTAAATTTGAGTCCACCATCTATAAGGCCATTAGGACTACCTGCATAGACAGAGCGTTCTTCCTAAGGTCATGTCCCTCTGCCTTAGAGGTTATAGGCCACTACAATTTAAGGAACCTTGTAGAATGTACCAGTCCTATAAACATAAGTCTATGTGCCGAATTTTGCAATAACTTAGTAAAAGTAGATGACTTCACCTATACCACTAGGGCAGCAGGCACTGATATCGTATTTTCCCCTACGACTATCCGAGAGTTTTTAGAGTTGCGTCCTTCTACTTGCCCCTTTTTGTGCTATCCTCCGAGGGATCTACCATTCGACGATCCCTACTCACATATTACTCTCGATACGATGTATTCGTATTTTTTTGGGGGAGAGAGAGATCCCACTGTGACACAGTTTAGGTCAGTAGAACTTAGAGTCCAGGACTACGCTCTTTATAGGGTTGTAGTTCTTTGCATTTTACCACTGACCACTCGGGACATCGCTGTGATGCGCCCATTCCATTCATTCCTACTTTATGCCCTGATTCATAGGTTGGAGATTGACATTAGCCTACATATCTTCTCCACCATCATTTACGCAGCCGGATACGTGACTGACAGTCGAGTCCATATGTCATTTGGTCACATTCTGACAGCCTATATGTCCTCACTGCACATTGATGTCACTAGAGGAGACGTTGCCCATATGACCGAGTTCGATGTTATATCCTCTCGGAACTTTTCCCTAGCCGGCATCCAGGTAGATAGAGATGACGGGACTATGACTTGGCGGAGGGGGGCACAGCACCAGCCCGATCCAGACGCACAGATGGACGAGTTCATGCTCGCACTATTTCCGGAGGAAGCCGCACCGGCTCCACCACCACCCCCAGCTCGAGCACCACGACACGCTCCCCGCACTCTAGCCGACCGTATGACCGGACTAGAGAGAGCCATGGCGAGTCTCCAGCAGGAGAACTCCGATTTTCATCGGGACATACGGCGAGAGGTTACCGAGTTACGAGCTGCCGGGGACACCCGCCACACTGAGCTGATGGCACTTCTTCGATCCTTGGGATCTGGACCACCCCCTTCATCATCTCAGTAGCTTTAGTGATGACCTACTTCTGTAGCTACACTATTTGTAAAATATTTTGGATTTATCTAGTGACATTTCAAACTTACATTGAATATGTTCTATCTCAATAGCCTAGGAAATTTCAAAAATCCTTTCAAAAATGATTTTATCAACTTATAGGCTAAACTTGTTTATTTTCAAAATTTCCATTCTTAGACTTTCAAAAACAGTTTTTGCCTTAGACTAAGTTTACCTCCTTAGAAAGCATGTACCCATAGGACTAGTTTTTGAGCATCTCACCAACACCCTAGGGTTACCTTGCTTGTGTTTGACAAACATAGAAAGGGGTGAGATGCATAGGCCAACTGTCTAGACCTAAGATGCTTATTTCAGTGCATCAGCATAAGTCTGGACGTTAAATACAAATCAGATATTAATCAGATTAAAGTTCATCAGTCAAGTCAAACACTGACTGATTATAATTAACTTAATCTGACTAACCTAGTGAACGCTACTATCTTCTGATAGTTAGTTAGTACCTAATTGGTTAGACAGCTGGTTAGAGATAGGTATCAAATTCAGGGGGAGAAATATAACTATTTAGTTTGCCAAATTGAATTTTAAACTTAATTTTGAAAATCAAAGTTTAAAAACAACTTGTTTAAAAACTTCTTCAAGTATGTTAAACCTTTTGAATCTAATACTTTTGAAAATTTGATTTTGGAGAACAAATTTTATAAACACATTCTAAAAATATGTTCTTACTTTTACCAAACTCCTTTGAAAACTAAAAGTAAAGATTTAAACTTAATTTCACTTTGAAAATTGTCCTGAGTCTAGTTCTTAAAAATTTGATTTTACTCAATTTTGACAATTTGATTTGAAGGAAAAATCTTACAAAATTTAGTTTACAAACTAAGCTTCTCAAAATTATTTTTCTTTTGAAAAAAAAAAAAAAAAGGGGATCTTTTCAAACTTAGTTTTGGAATTTTGGTGTTGAAAACTTATGTTTATATAGCATTTCAAACTTATGTTGAAACTTGTTTTGAAATTTTTTTTGAAATTTAATCCTTATACACTTATGTTTGAAAATTAACCTATCTACACTTAGCATTTTTTCTAAAAAACTAAAAGCTAATGCTTTAAACAAGTTTTCAAACTTTAGACTCCCCCAAGTCAATTTGATCTTTTCTTGGATTTAAAAACTCAGTTATTTTTCAAAGTCTTATTGTTTTCAGTAATTCTCACTATGTTTGTTTACCCTCGTTTTTTGATGTATGCCAAAGGGGGAGGGTTAGGTTGGTTAAGTTAGAGCAACTTAATGCAAACTTGAAAAACTAACTTAAGCCTTAAAAATCATGCTTGATTCTTGCATATTTTTTTATCACTAACTTAACCAGGTTGTCATTCCATCAAAAAGGGGGAGATTGTTGGTGTTAGCACCAACGGTCTAACTCAGGTTTTGATGAATGACAAATCGTTAAGTTAGGTTTGTTTTGTCTAACCTCTTTATCAAGTGTCAGGACCGAGGACCTGACACCTGGCACAAAAGTCAGATAGATCAAGGAGTGACCGGATATCTGGCAAGAAGTCCAGCAAGATCTACAGAACTTGATTGGCCAAAGTCCAGTTGGATCTATAGGGAAGATCTGGTGGGTCAAGAGGCAAGTCAAGAGACTTCAAATATTAAGTGAGGTAAGTCACTGGAAAAGAGTGATCAAGTGAGGATAGTTCTAATGGGACTTTAGGCGCTGATCTAGCTTAGATCCATTTTGAAAATTTAAGATGGAAGGCAAATTTCATCCAGCCGAGTCATCGCCACGTGGAGCATCATGGTTCGTGCAGCTACGTCACGTTCCTGGCGCCCGGAAGGGATCCAGGCGCCCGGGACAGCATATAAAAGAAGCCCCAGGTAGGAGCTTCAAGGAAATCAAGTCTGCACTGAAAACTTACTGCTTGCTCTGCTGCTCTACGCTCCTGCGACGCCACGAGGCTATTCCGACAAAGCGCTTTCTTAAAGTCTAACTCTTCTTCTCTTGTCGGTATTTTATTTCTGTCAATTCTTGTACTTATTTGTAATCTTCATTCGAATTGATAGTGATTGCCCAACGAAAGTACTCACGGAGTACGGGCCTTCGAGTAGGAGTCGTCACAGGCTCCGAACGAAGTAAAAAACACCTGTGTCTATTTTAGTTTTCCGCTGCGTTTATACTCATCTTTATCGAATCGATATTCACCCCCCCCTCTATCGAATCCAACGGTCTTACATTAGTCGTTCACTGTTCCCTTGTGGATCACCTTAAAGGTGCTTGTATTTGAGGTTGTTGAGGTACTTACTCATCAATATGAGGAAATACTTCAATTTCAGTGGTAGGCTCCTCCAATTGTATTGGAGATGTCATGGAAATATTGTAGTTTACTACACTCACTGGATGTGTGATATCCATAATGTTCGGTATGATAATCACACCGCTACTGATCACACTAATAGTGACCACAGGAGGATTGCCAATGCATTCCTCAAAAGATACTTCCCTGACCTCATCACTCTCACTGTCATAAATGAACTTGGCATTTCTCATTTTGAAAAAGGATCTATTAGAGGAGTCATAAAATTTATACTCTCTTGACTTCTTAGAGTAACCTATAAAATTATAACTAATTGTTCTTGAGTCCAGTTTCCTTTTGTTAAGCCTGTAATGCCTAACCTCAGCTGGACAACCCCAGACGTGTAAATGTCTAATGCGCTTTCTACCCGTCGACATCTCGATTAGGGTTTTTGTTACTACCTTACTAATTACTCTATTGAGTAGATAAACTGTAGTCTTGAGTGTTTCATCCCACAAAAACTCAGATTGAGAAGTGAAAGTCATTATACTTTTACCATGTCTTTTAGGGTTCGATTGTGATGCTCAGCTACACCATTCTGACTAGGTGTATCAAGCATGGTATATTGAGGCACAATTCCACACCTGACAAGCTAGTTCACAAAAGGTCTTGGATGTTGTTCACCTGATCCATCATATCGACTGTAATATTCACCTCCACGGTCGGATCAGATGACTTTAATTTTCTTACCTAGTTGAAGTTCATCTTCAGCTTTGAAAATTTTGGACATGTCTAGAGATTGCGATTTCTCATGAATAAGGTATAGATAGTCAAATCTGGAATAGTTGTCTATGAAGCTAATAAAATATGTGTGTCCATTCTAAGATGCCTTAGAGAATAATCCACAAATGTCTATATGTATTAGCTCTAAAATGTCACTGTAACAGCTAGCCCTCTTTTTCCTTTTGTTAGTGGTCTTCCCTTTAACACACTCTATGCAGACATTAAAGTCTAACATGTCAAGGGAATCGAGAATTTCATGTGACATTAACCTTTCTAGACGTTGTTTAGATATATGTCCTAAATGCCTATGTCACAACATAGAAGAATTTTCATCGGATAATTTGTATTTCATACCTATACTATATATTATTACGTTCTTGTCAATCGTAAGAGTAAAAGTGTTCAATTTATAAAACTTATTAACCAAAGAACCATTACCAACCAACACTGAATTAAAGAAAACACTGAAAATTTTATTTCTAAATGAACAAGAATAACTTGATTTGTCTAAACAAGAAATTAAAATTAAATTCCATAAAAAAGAAAGTACAATAAATGTATTTTCTAAATCCATAAAGAGATTGGTTTCTAAACAAAGTCTAAAAACACCAATCGACTTGATTTTAACTTTCTTTTTATTTCCTGTATAGATATATCTTTTGCCATCAAGCTGAAGTAAACTCCTAAGACAACTCTGTATAGTGACACTTATATGAGTAGTAGCACCGGTATTTATCCACCAAGTGTCAATGGGTATAATAGCTAAATTGACTTCTAAACTAACAAATTTGAGAAGTTTACCCTTCTTTACATGCCAGTTGGCATACTTGAGGCAGTTTTTCTTCATATGACCTTTTTTCTTACAAAAGAAACAAGTGAATTCCTTATCCTACTTCTTGTGCTCCTTATGACTATTGCCTCCAGAATTTGCAGTTTTTTTTTCCCTTTTTTATTGATCCTTTTTTGCTTCTTGCTCATACTTTGAGTATTAGATGTTAAGTGAGCACTCTTAGATGTCTCAATCTTTAGTCTCCTCTCCTCTTGCATGCATTGAGCAACGAGCTCATTCAATGCCCACTTTTCCTTTTGAGTATTATACAATATCTTAAAAGGAGTGAATAATGCAGGCAGAGACATCAAGACAAAATGCACTAACATATCCTCAGATATATCAAGTTTTAGTACTTTCAGACTTGTCACTATATTGGGCATCTCCATAATATACTCCCTTATGTTCCTTTTACCACTGTACCACATGGTTACCAACTTTGTAAGAAGTGTGGTAGCCTTAACTTTTTCATTTGAGGTGAATCGATTTGTCAATTGGTCCAGGAAACTTCTAGCATCTCCTCCCTCTATTATTGAGCCCTTTATTGGTGCCAATATGGAAAGTCTCATGAGACTCATATACATATTATTTGATTTCTCCCACAGCTAAAATTCAACCCTCTGCTCTATAATGTTAGTACTGGTCAGAGGTGCGAGGTGATCATTCCTTAATGCATAATCTAAGTCCATGCAACCTAAGACTATGATTATGTATTCTTTCCATTCCGTAAAATTAGAACCGGTTAGTATTGGGATGTTATTAATGCTAATAGTTACGGATTGCACTAAAATTAAAGAGAGAAATATATTTAACTTCAAGATTTAATTAAAGCCAAGAACATATAAGTAACATAAAATTATGTAAATGAAATAAAATTTTAAATACACATAAATGAGCTCTTTACGAGATACCAAGTACAATATAATGTGTCTTCCTTTAGGCTGACACATTATTTATTAGTGATACTCTCTGATATAACTTAAACTTTAATTGACCACATAATGTGTCTTCCTTTGGGCCGACCTATTATGCACACAATGACACTTTATATGAGTTATAAATTGATCTGTAGCTGACAACTTTAATCTGCCATGTAATATGTTTTCCTTTGGGCCGATATATTTTGGTATTATCTGAATAAAATAAATTCTATTACATAGTTGTAGGTTATCTTGAGCATATATCATGCATAAACGTAATTTTCCTTTTGGCCGATTACTCTTAGCATATATATACGTCTACCAATATAAAATGCACTAAACCTACCTAAGGTGTCTTCCTTTGGGCGACACAATAGTTCAACTTAGTAGCATGTTATGTAGATATATCCAAAAAATCCTAAAAACTTTAACCAAACAGATAATCATTTAATCAATCTTAATAATCCAAAATTAAATTTATTAATCAATTACTATCATATAATAATCGATTGATTTTCGATTATCATAATTAATTAAAAAGTCTATTTGATATATATATATAATCGTAAGAAGCTACAGCTTCCTTTAAGTTCTTTGATTAAATCATTATATTAAATTCCTTCTAATTGATTTTAATGATTCATTAATTAAATTCCTTCTAATTGATTTTAATGATTCCATCATGCATGAAACATTATTTAATGCAATATAAAATTATGCTTTTAATACCATTTAATCAATTATTTTAATACCATTTAACCCTATTCAGGTTAGTGTTGCATACAGAAAAATCAATTTAATCGATTGAAAATAAATTTCAATCGATTAACAATTTAGTCAATTCTCATGTAAGAAAAGAATTAGAATTGTAAACAATATTAATATTATTTAACGAAGAAAACATTCTTGCTCGATCAAAACAAATCTTAATCGATCAAAGCAAATCTAAGAACCATCTTACTCGATTGATGTTGTCACAACTTAAGGTTGATAATCGGTTAAAAAATTTTTTAATCGATTCAGGTAGTTTAATCGATTAGAAATCAATTCTTTATTCGATTCCGTCATGTTAATCGATTAACCAATCGATTGGTGTCAACTCAATCGATTAACCAATTGGTTGACACGAATTGATTATGGATGGTTCTGTTCGCTAATTTTGACTTGGTAATCGATTAACCAAACAAGCTAATTGATTGAACCATCATCCTTTTGACATAAAAATTAAGTTAAAACATGACGGTTCTTCCACCATTCTTTGAGTTCTCACAAAACTACAAGAAACATGAGAAAACAAGTCTTTCCTAGTTTTTCGTATATGATTTTTGATGATCAATCAATTAGAAAAACTTAATCTAGCATATAAATAATAAAATCAAAGAAAAACATATACTATATTGCCATGAAAATAAGAAGAAACAGAGCCTTCACTACAAGATAATAGATATTTTGCGACGATTTTTATTGTCGCTAATAATATTTTTTCGTCGCTAATAAATATTCAAGACGATAAAATTTCATCGCTAGAGTCGTCGTTATAAGCTTGTCGTAAATATATATTAGCGACGAAATGTAATACCCCGGTTCTGAGATTCTGGTTAAATATGACTTAAAAGGTTAGATGGTACTATCCATATCACCAAGGTGCACCTTCCTTTTCGGAAGCCCAAACTTAAGAACTCCAAAGTTAAGCGTGCTTGGCTTGGAGAAATCTGAGGATGGGTGACCTCCTGGGAAGTTTTCCAGGGTGCGTGCGAGTGAGGACAAAGCACGCTGAAAGGACCTCCGGTGGTCTGTGGAGCTAGTCATCAAACCGATAGGTAATTCTGGTGTCGCCCACCCCGGGCCGGGGCGTTACAGATGGTATCAGAGCGACCTTGCGACCGTGAGTGCGCCTGTGGTAGGAGCACCCAGGGCACCACCTAGCGAGGGAGATTCTGGGATTTGTTTGTGGTGTGATTTGTGGTTACACAACGAGGACGTTGTGTCTTTAAGTGGGGGTGATTGTAATACCCCGGTTCTGAGATTCTGGTTAAATATGACTTAAAAGGTTAGATGGTACTATCCATATCACCAAGGTGCACTTTCCTTTTCGGAAGCCCAAACTTAAGAACTCCAAAGTTAAACGTGCTTGGCTTGGAGAAATCTAAGGATGGGTGACCTCCTGGGAAGTTTTCTAGGGTGCGTGCGAGTGAGGACAAAGCACGCTGAAAGGACCTCCGGTGGTCTGTGGAGCTAGTCATCAAACTGATAGGTAATTCTGGTGTCGTTCCTGGTTCGGTCTGGGTGGGGCCCACCCCGGGCCGGGGCGTTACACGAAATATGCTTAATTCGTCGCTATTGTTTTTGCGACGTTAAACTATTGTCGCTAAAGTAAATTATTTCGCCGTAAACTATTTAGCGACGATTTAATGAATATCGTTGCTATAGTTATTGTTAACTACGAATTTATTTATTACGTCGCTAAAATATTCGCTACGATTTATATATATTCGTTGCTAAAAACTACGTCCCCAGTTTTGATATTTTCAGAATACAGTCAGGTTAGCGACGATTTTATGTTATTTCGTCGCTAATCTTTAACATTAGCGACGAAATCAGATAAAATCGTCGCTAATCTTTACCATTAGCGACGAATTTATGCAAATTTCTTCGCTAATGTTAAAAATTAGCGACGAAATAACATAAAATCGTCGCTAATATCTGGTTTACGAAAATACAGATCCCCATTTACATCCTCTGTACAGATTCACAAATTCACAACTATAATAACAAATTCACAAATACTCTAACATTTAACTCATACTTCAACACAAATATAATAACAATATTCACAATCCAAATTCAAAACATATTCACAACCAACAATCCAACCAAGTTCACAACCAAAAATCCAAACAAGTTCAAAACAATTCCAGAACATCATGTTTCTATACAAAAGTCTACAACATCAAAGCCTAAGATGGAGGAGGAGGTGGAGCTGAAGATGAATCCTGGATCAAGGAGTCTAATGCTCCAGGGGCTAATCGGTTAAGTATTTGTTCAAACATATTTTGTCTTGATTTAAATGATGCTAACTCATCTTGGGTGTTTGCTAGCTGAATTTTGGTGTTCGCTAACTCATCTTGGGTCGATTCAAGTCTTTCACGCAATGCAACATTAGTTGATCTGGATGAGGATGTAGCATCTGAAGAAGTAGACCTAACTGGCTTCGGCCCACTTCCAAGTCCTCTGATGTATCCAGACCGAGTACCGAGAACCTAATACAAAATTTTAAAGAAAATAAAACATATGGTATGATATGATGATATATTGAGCATGTGGATAAGAGTTAAACTCAACAGTAAATAACAACCAAATCAGATATTTATCAATCAAAATTATATGCTGAGTGTAGAAGCAAAGAAGCATATCAACAAACATTTATCAATCAAAATTATATCATCCATACGCAAGCATACTGATATTCCTAGTTTAAATTAGATACTGGTTTGCCTAGGATAAGCTGAGTGCAGACTCTCATGTGAGTCCTTTACCAATGTGGAAACATTAGATGGTCTAGTTAATTAGAAGTACATGTAGCTAGGACGAAGTGCTCCAATTCATGTGCTAGTTAAATTTACAAGTCAACCAAGCAATGAAATAGGAAAAAGAGGCGGTGGTTCAATTATTCTTCTCCATCTTCACCTACTAGCAAATCCGCAGTTCTTGATATAAGCCACTTAGTTTTAACCATTAATAGTTTGAACTAAAACAAATTGTAGTAGCTTTTGGACAAGCATGAATGTGAACATCATGACAAAAATAGGAAAACCACCTTTATTCATGATACACAATTATTGCCCGTGTAGATGAATCAGAGACATGATTAGCACTGCTGCACTCATGAATAAGGCTTTGGTAAATTTATATCAAATATTGTAAGGAGAAAAAATTTTCTTCAAATTAATTAGCCAAAGCAGATAGGCAACATATGCTCAAGAAATGCAATTTACATTTTTTTTTTGAGGAAGCATAAGTTGACATTGTTCATTAGAAAAATGAATGGGCCAAGACAGCTAACAATCAAATATCAAAAAGTATAATGATGGGAGAGTCATAAGCTTACTATCACTACAAAAAAATACAACTTTGGGGACAAACGTTTGGAACGAAAAAAATTCGTCCCAAAATTGGAACAAATTTAGGGTCGAAAATAAATTTCGACCCAAATAACCAACAAAACTTGCAACAAAAAAATTTCGTTTCAAGTTTGCAACATAAAAATAATTCGTTGCTAAATTCGTCCCCAAATCTGGAACGAAAAAATAATTTGTCCCAAATTTAGGGATAAATATTGGATTCGTCCCAAATTTAGGAACGAATCGAAGATTCATCCCAAATTCTGGGACGAATCTAGGATTCGTCCCAAACCTAAAAATATTTTTAAATAAATAAAATGAAACACGTAAGGCTTAAATATAGACCTAGAGACCTCAGAATTTGATGAAACAAGTTTCTATGCATTCGTATCGTTGAGCTGATCATAAATACGTCATCATCAATAATTTTTAATTATTATTTTCAGTGATTTGAATTTTTAACACCAAATTAGGTCAAATTGGGATTAAAAAAATTCCAAATATATATATATTTGGTAAAAAAATATTTTTATTGATAGATTTATGATCATGACAATGAGACGAGCACATAGAAACTTATTTCATCAAATTCCGATGTCTCTAGGTCCGTATTTAAGTCGTCCAAGTTTGTTTATTTTTTAAAAAAATGATTAAATTTTTGGGACGAATTCTGGATTCGTCCCAAATTTTGGGACGAATTCCTGGATTCGTCCCAAAATTTGGGACGAATCCAGAATTCGTCCCAAACCTAAAATTATTTTTAAATAATTAAAATGAAACATGTAAGGCTTAAATATGGACCTAGAGACCTCGGAATTTGATGAAACAAGTTTCTATGCATTCGTATCATTGAGCTGATCGTAAATACGTCATCATCCATAATTTTTAATTATTATTTTCAGTAATTTGAATTTTAAACACCAAATTAGGTCAAATTAGGATTAAAAAATTCCAAATATATATATATTTGGTAAAAAATATTTTTATTGATAGATTTATGATCATGACAATGAGGCGAGCATATAAAAACTTGTTTCATCAAATTTCGATATCTCTATGTAGATATTTTTTAAAACATCTATAGATTGATACTAACTAAAAATGTGTTGTGTACTGAACGTTTGTAAATTAGTGTCCGAAAACTTAAATAAGGACCTAGAGACCTCGGAATTTGATGAAACAAGTTTCTATGCATCCGTATCGTTGAGCTGATCATAAATACATCATCATCCATAATTTTTAATTATTATTTTCAGTGATTTTAATTTTTAACACAAAATTAGGTCAAATTGGGATTAAAAAATTCCAAATATATATATATTTGGTAAAAAATATTTTTATTGATAGATTTATGATCATGACAATGAGGCGAGCACATAGAAACTTGTTTCATCAAATTCCGATATCTCTATGTAGATATTTTTTAAAACATCTATAGATTGATACTAACTAAAAATGTGTTGTGTACTGAACGTTTGTAAATTAGTGTCCGAAAACTTAAATAAGGACCTAGAGACCTCGGAATTTGATGAAACAAGTTTCTATGCATCCGTATCATTGAGCTGATCGTAAATACATCATCATCCATAATTTTTAATTATTATTTTCAGTGATTTGAATTTTTAACACCAAATTAGGTCAAATTGGGATTAAAAAATTCCAAATATATATATATTTGGTAAAAAATATTTTTATTGATAGATTTATGATCATGACAATGAGACGAGCACATAGAAACTTGTTTCATCAAATTCCGATGTCTCTAGGTCCGTATTTAAGCCGTCCAAGTTTGTTTATTTTTTAAAAAAATGATTAAATTTTTGGGACGAATCTCTGGATTCATCCCAAACTTTGGGACGAATTCCTGGATTCGTCCCAAAATTTGGGACGAATCCAGAATTCGTCCCAAACCTTAAATTATTTTTAAATAATTAAAATGAAACATGTAAGGCTTAAATATGGACCTAGAGACCTCGGAATTTGATGAAACAAGTTTCTATGCATTGGTATCGTTGAGCTAATCGTAAATACGTCATCATCCATAATTTTTAATTATTATTTTCAGTAATTTGAATTTTTAACACCAAATAAGGTCAAATTGGGATTAAAAAATTCCAAATATATATATATTTGTTAAAAAATATTTTTATTGATAGATTTATGATCATGACAATGAGACGAGCACATAGAAACTTGTTTCATCAAATTCCGATATCTCTAGGTCCGTATTTAAGCCGTCCAAGTTTGTTTATTTTTTAATAAAATGATTAAATTTTTGGGACGAATTCTGGATTCGTCCCAAATTTTGGGACGAATTCCTGGATTCGTCCCAAAATTTGGGACGAATCCAGAATTCGTCCCAAACCTAAAATTATTTTTAAATAATTAAAATGAAACATGTAAGGCTTAAATATGGACCTAGAGACCTCGGAATTTGATGAAACAAGTTTCTATGCATTTGTATCGTTGAGCTGATCATAAATACGTCATCATCCATAATTTTTAATTATTATTTTCAGTAATTTGAATTTTTAACACCAAATTAGGTCAAATTAGAATTAAAAAATTCCATATATATATATATTTGGTAAAAAATATTTTTATTGATAGATTTATGATCATGACAATGAGGCGAGCACATAGAAACTTGTTTCATCAAATTCCGATATCTCTATGTAGATATTTTTTAAAACATCTATAGATTGATACTAACTAAAAATGTGTTGTGTACTGAACGTTTGTAAATTAGTGTCCGAAAACTTAAATAAGGACCTAGAGACCTCGGAATTTGATGAAACAAGTTTCTATGCATCCGTATCGTTGAGCTGATCGTAAATACATCATCATCCATAATTTTTAATTATTATTTTCAGTGATTTGAATTTTTAACACAAAATTAGGTCAAATTGGGATTAAAAAAATTCCAAATATATATATATTTGGTAAAAAATATTTTTATTGATAGATTTATGATCATGACAATGAGGCGAGCACATAGAAACTTGTTTCATCAAATTCCGATATCTCTATGTAGATATTTTTTAAAACATCTATAGATTGATACTAACTAAAAATGTGTTGTGTACTGAACGTTTGTAAATTAGTGTCCGAAAACTTAAATAAGGACCTAGAGACCTCGGAATTTGATGAAACAAGTTTTTATGCATCCGTATCGTTGAGCTGATCGTAAATACATCATCATCCATAATTTTTAATTATTATTTTCAGTGATTTGAATTTTTAATACCAAATTAGGTCAAATTGGGATTAAAAAATTCCAAATATATATATATTTGGTAAAAAATATTTTTATTGATAGATTTATGATCATGACAATGATACGAGCACATAGAAACTTGTTTCATCAAATTCCGATGTCTCTAGGTCCGTATTTAAGCCGTCCAAGTTTGTTTATTTTTTAAAAAAATGATTAAATTTTTGGGACGAATCTCTGGATTCGTCCCAAATTTTGGGACGAATCCAGAGATTCGTCCCAAACTTTGGGACGAATCCAGAATTCGTCCCAAACCTAAAATTATTTTTAAATAATTAAAATGAAACATGTAAGGCTTAAATATGGACCTAGAGACCTCGGAATTTGATGAAACAAGTTTCTATGCATTGGTATCGTTGAGCTAATCGTAAATACGTCATCATCCATAATTTTTAATTATTATTTTCAGTAATTTGAATTTTTAACACCAAATAAGGTCAAATTGGGATTAAAAAATTCCAAATATATATATATTTGTTAAAAAATATTTTTATTGATAGATTTATGATCATGACAATGAGACGAGCACATAGAAACTTGTTTCATCAAATTCCGATGTCTCTAGGTCCGTATTTAAGCAGTCCAAGTTTGTTTATTTTTTAATAAAATGATTAAATTTTTGGGACGAATTCTGGATTCGTCCCAAAATTTGGGACGAATCCAGAATTCGTCCCAAACTTAAAATTATTTTTAAATAATTAAAATGAAACATGTAAGGCTTAAATATGGACCTAGAGACCTCGGAATTTGATGAAACAAGTTTCTATGCATTTGTATCATTGAGCTGATCGTAAATACATCATCATCCATAATTTTTAATTATTATTTTCAGTAATTTTAATTTTTAACAACAAATTAGGTCAAATTAGGATTAAAAAATTCCAAATATATATATATTTGGTAAAAAATATTTTTATTGATAGATTTATGATCATGACAATGAGGCGAGCACATAGAAACTTGTTTCATCAAATTCCGATGTCTCTATGTAGATATTTTTTAAAACATCTATAGATTGATACTAACTAAAAATGTGTTGTGTACTGAACGTTTGTAAATTAGTGTCCGAAAACTTAAATAAGGACCTAGAGACCTCGGAATTTGATGAAACAAGTTTCTATGCATCTGTATCGTTGAGCTGATCGTAAATACATTATCATCCATAATTTTTAATTATTATTTTCAGTGATTTGAATTTTTAACACCAAATTAGGTCAAATTGGGATTAAAAAATTCCAAATATATATATATTTGGTAAAAAATATTTTTATTGATAGATTTATGATCATGACAATGAGACGAGCACATAGAAACTTGTTTCATCAAATTCTGATGTCTCTAGGTCCGTATTTAAGTCGTCCAAGTTTGTTTATTTTTTTAAAAAATGATTAAATTTTTGGGATGAATCTCTGGATTCGTCCCAAAATTTGGGACGAATCCAGAATTCGTCCCAAACCTAAAATTATTTTTAAATAATTAAAATGAAACATGTAAGGCTTAAATATGGACCTAGAGACCTCGGAATTTGATGAAACAAGTTTCTATGCATTGGTATCGTTGAGCTAATCGTAAATACGTCATCATCCATAATTTTTAATTATTATTTTCAGTAATTTGAATTTTTAACACCAAATAAGGTCAAATTGGGATTAAAAAATTCCAAATATATATATATTTGGTAAAAAATATTTTTATTGATAGATTTACGATCAGGACAATGATACGAACGCATAGAAACTTGTTTCATTAAATTCCGATGTCTCTAGGTCTGTATTTATTCCTTTTGATTTTTTCCTTTTTTTATTAAAAAAAAAATAAATTCTGGGATGAATCCTGGATTCGTCCCAGATTTTGGGACGAATCCTGGATTCGTCCCAGATTAGGGTCGAAATTGGGAACAAAAAAATTTTGATGCTAATAACCCTATGTCTATATCCCATTCCGATTCTTGTTTTCTTCCCCATTTCTTTCTCCCCCGTTCCCCTTCCAACCTGCGATTTCCAGGGTTTCGGCCACATCTCCAACCGACGATGGCGGCGTGATATGCGACGACCGCTTGATCTCCGGCCGTGGAAGGTTTTCGATTGGTAAGCCCACTGCTCTCGAATCTCCCTCTCTCGGATCTCCCTCTCTCCGGCGCGTGCTGGCCGCCGCTAGGCGCTGCCTGCCCGGCGGCGCTGCCTGTCTGCCTGGACGGCGCCAGGCCCTACCTGGCCGCCGCCAAGCCGCTGCTTGGCCGGCGTGTGGCTGGCCACTGCCAGGCGTGTGGCTGGACACTGCCAGGCGTCTGGCCGCCGGCGTGGGCCTTGCCGTGGCTAACCGCCGTCTCCCTCTGCAGCTGAAGAAGAAGCCCAAGATCATGCAGCAGCATCTTGATGTAAGTTTCCTATAAAAACATGCTTGTTTTCCTAAATTTGGTTTGATTTCTCGCACTTGACTTAGGATTGATCTCTTTTCTGCTCTTTACCATTGATATGCGCCTTCTCTTATGCTTGATTTGCCTCTGCAGTATTGTTTCCCTGGTTTATGGCTATCCAAGATAACTCCTCGATCCTACAAAGCCAATGAATAAGGTTAGTTTTATTTGTCCTCGATTCTGCAAGGGTTAGAGATCGTTGATGAGGGTTTTAGTTCTAGAAACTAGTAAGAGCTCAGTTAAATGATTTTAGATTTGCCATTTATTTATTAAGAATCGTTTCAGATAACTCAGAGACTCTTTGACGAGATGACTAATCAAAATGGTATATCCAAATCTTTGCTAAGAAATCAACACCAAGTACATTGTTCAGGATTTCATTGTGATTTCTTCAATAATATGTTTTTAATTTTTAGTTTCTATTTTTTTTAATGAAATGAGAATTGAATTATTTGTAGAAAATATTGACTTTCATGCGTATTAATCAGTACATGTTTTCAATTGCAGACATGTGTTCTTATAGTCCGTATACATTGTGAAGGTTGTAAGGATAGGTCAGGAAGAAGGTGCAGAAGGTTCAAGGTAAGTTGTGGGGTTCAGTTGTATTTTATTCGTTGTTTAATTGGTTTATTGTTTGGCTGGGTTCATGTGGTACATGGAAGCAATAAATAACATATTGTTGTAGGAGCTTTGTTGATTCTTTGAAAATGTGAACTCAATTTTACTCTGTTTCAATTATGTTTCATATTCTGTTATTTACTTGAGTTATGCTTGTATTGTAATTCAAAGAAGGAAAATGTTTGTCTGGCAAACTCTATATCTGAAATGCATAAATTTGGAGCAATCTATAATATCAAATGGTTCTCATACTTTGGCACATGAATCCAATGATTTGGGTAAAAAAGATAAAAAGAAGAAAGGAACAAAAAGAGGAAGGCACTTTGATAGAGATTCTCGAGCTACTAATCCAGAGGTTCGTTTGGAGTCTCTAACTAGGCAATATGAATGAAGTCTCTAATACTCTAACTTTATTTTTGTCCTGATTTGATAATGTTGTTTGTGCAGGTCTCAATTTGGTGTGATCTCACTGTAGTTGAAGACAACTGTATTTGTTCACCTCTTTTCGGTATTCCTAAGTTCATTAATATGCATTTACTGATCTATATATACAGTTAGCTTTAAATAATTATGTTATAGTTGTTTAATTATATAAAGTTAACTTTAAATAATTATGTTAAAGTTAGCTTTAAATAGTTGTTTAATTGTGTTCCTTCTTTTGATAAGTTGCTCTTTCTTGTTTTGTCTTCAATGATAATGATGCATAAAAGTTCTGAATTTGATCTATGTACAGTCTCAAAACTATATAGATACATAAAAGTTCTATATTTCATCTAGAATTACATCACACTATTCTAAAATTCTTTACTAGATAACGATGCATCCTCCTACCTTAATATTTTGCAAAGAGTTGTTAAAAATGTGCTAAAGTTATTCATATGAAATTGTCAACTAGTTAACACAATGAAAGGAACAATTATTTTAAACATCCTTTAGTTTACATTAAATACCAACCAAAGACAAAACTATAAATTCAGCAAATTAAAATGAAAAATAAAGTTAACTAAGTGAGAAAATTTGAACCCTAATACCATACTTCACAAGATCTCTCTCTCTTTCTCTCTATATGATGTGCCAATTATATTAGGTTGTATCATAGTTACGATACATGTACTTAGCTTCAAAATAATGCTTATAATTTTATTTACCGTTGCTATGACATGGATGATTCATATCGTTGGTAAATATGACTTTTATTAGAATTAGGGCTTTTATTAGAATGTTTAAGGAATTTCACATTTATGTTTTGTTTCCAATTATTCTTTTTACATGGCCATATCGTATACTATTTACAATCTTTCTTGTTACACATAATCTAGTTTATTTGTTTGTTGTTATGTAGGCAAAGGAGATTTGATGGGGATCAAAGATTTTGTGGCACACGAAGATGACTATATGTATTCTTAGTGTTGTTGGATGGATGATGGACTTATAAAACATTGGGTTGTTGAACTTGTAAACTTTGTTGAACAAGATGGATTTTATAAACTTTGTTGAAATCTTTATATTTTTTGAATTATGAGTTGATGTGTTGAATGTTAAATTAGGATGTGTTGAATGTTAAATTAGGATGTGTTGAATGCATATTATTTGTTATTTGAATTTGGTTTTTATGTATTTGGATTGTATTGCAGAAATAAATTGAAGCTGGAAAAATATTTGATATAGGGACGAATTTGGCAACGAAAATGATTTGTCCCAATTCTATCGTAATTTGGGATAAAATTATTTTCGTCCCAGATTCTGGGACAAATTCTGGGACGAATCCACAAAATTCGTCCCAGAATCTGGGACGAATCTACAAAATTCGTCCCAAAATTTGTCCCAGAATCTGGGACGAATTCTGGGACGAAAATTGATCTTATGATTATCAAAGAATTTGGCAAGTTTTTGTTGCCAAATTCGTTGCCAGTTTTGCAACAAATTTATTATTCGTTGCAAACTTAGGAACAAAAATGGCAACAAAAAAAATTTTGTCACCGAATTTGTCCCCAAATTTTTTGCAATATTAGGGACAAATTTGGCAACAAAATATAATTTGTCACCAAATTCGTCCCCAAATTTGTTGCAAAAATAGAGACAAATTTGGCAGAAAATTTATGTGAATTCGTCCCCAAATTTGTTCCTAAGTTTGCAACAAAAATAATTTTCGTTGCAAATTTGTATATTTTTTTGCAACGAATTTGGGGACGAAAATTTTATTCGTCGCCAAATTCGTCCCCAAATTCGTTCCCAAATTTGCAACAATCCCTAATTCGTTCCAAAAGTTGGCATCAACCATTTTGGGACGAAAAAATTTTCGTCCCAAATTTTGTCCCTAAAATTTTTGCAACGAATTTTTTTTTAAAATTCGTCCCTAATTTTGTCCCAAAATGCCTTATTTTTTGTAGTGTAGGCTGAGAAAAATAATGTAGAGAAAAAAAAAATCATAATGCAAAAGTTTCATGTGCCACAAGAGGTATTAGTTATTAGAGACTCCAAATCTTGTTGTGCACTACAAAAATGATACGACACTAAAAAAAAGAAGTAATCCATCAATGATTGTAAAGAAGGCAGAAGATCAAATCTAACAACATGACAGGATATGTATAGCAAGCAAACAAGATAATTAAACAAAACAAGAATGTGGCAAGCTGTGTACTCCAAGTTTGTAGATTTGTCCTTGTGAACATGAATCTAAATGTTAAGAGAAAGGATTTAACAACAAAATTGTATGTATAATGACGGTAAGACAGATTTAGAAGTTTTATGCATTATTTTAAAATGTGTTTCATGTGGCCACATGCAATGCTTTACCAGACTGCATATTACTGCCTATTCAACTGCAGTCACAGATTGCCTTAATCAATTAATTCACCTGGAAAAAAAATATTTTTAATCCATAGAGATATTCATCTAAATGTATCGGCAGTTATTAAATAATATTCTCACGGACCTGATCACAAACTGTATCTGCAATTTGGACTACATCGATGCCATCTTCTGGATTTTGTGATAGAATACACTCATCACGTAGTCTCACCATATCATCCTAGAAAAAGTAAATATGTTAAAAATAGTGTAAAAAATAATTATGCACGGTTAAGAACAAATTCACTAAATAAGATCATAATATACATATGCAATTTTTGTCGTGTCCCCAATCCACCCTTTCTTCGAGCTATAATGAGTTTCATTAAAGACAGTAATCCGATCTTTTCTTTGTGACTGATCGGTCTAAAAAAAATAATGCGTTAATATTTTAATCAACAAACAGTATAAGATAATTATAAAATTAATACTTACATCATCGTAACTATACTAAATGAATGATTTAGAACCTCCGCGATGGTTATATGGGAGTTTTCCTCGATTTTCGACATTTATTGCAGATCGTTTCTACATCACAAAATTTTGTATAAACAAAACAATTGTTATAGAACAAATAGTTAAATTTTTATATAAATAAGATGTTTGTTATAGAATGAGTTATCTGAAATGCCTTAGATTCAAATAGAGTACACATGTAGTCCCAATCATCTTGAGTCTCACAGAACTCAATCGGAATATGCTGTCGGCGCTCAGCAGGAGGAAGGTGCGATAGCTTCTTATAATGGTTATGCATTTTAGATCTATTGTCTCTATATCGTGCACTCATCAATAGGTCGGTCTCCTTCATGACCGATGATGAACCCTCCTGAAAATTTATATCAAAAGCAGCCTGAAAAAAAAAATTTATTTTGGACATGGTTAGTAATAAAGGAGTGGTTATAAATATGTTGAATTACTTATACTTACTGATATTCGATCGTATATCATCCTTTTATTCTCAGCGGGGATGTGCTTCCAGCTCTTAGCTTGTAAGGAAACAAACTTTTTTACTGAGAGACCTAATTCGGTCATAAATGAAGCTGCATTAGGGCCAATGGGATGCCCATCGCTCTGACGGAAAGTAACGGGCAATCTACCCCGATCACTTATCTGGCGTCGTAGCCGATCAGAATGTGTGCCACGTGTCTCCCTACGTATCGGCCGACCTGTAAATGTAATAGTGTTAACAATTAATAGATGAAATATTTAAATAAAATTTTTGTAAATTAAATACAAAACAATTAACCACTGGAAGAACTATCATCTATAGGTGTCTCCAAAACTGGTAAATGCTCAATCCTCTTAGGCGGCATGACTGTCGCATATTCATCATATATAGATTAACAAATATGCATCAACATATATAGACATCTACAAGTAATGAATTAAAAAAAAGAAAAACATATATACCATGTTCATAAAAATTAATCACCACTATCATCTGAAAGAGATAATTAATCATCTGTGTTACTATCAATTTCAGTATCTTCATCTTCATCGTTAAGAAAACTTTGAGCATCCCTAGCAATCTCCACTTGTGCATTTGACATATTTATATGTTGATGCTCAACATCTAATCTACAAAGTTGGGATATCTCTAATTCTTCACCAACTACTAAAGCTGTAAAATATCGGAAATAGGCGAATATTAATAAAGAAATTTTTGGAAATTTTTCGGGAATTTTTCGGAGCTCGTAGGACGAGTTTACGGGGATAAAAATGGAGCCCGGAAAAGCCTGTTTTAGCTACCCCATTTAAGCGATGAAATGTTTATAATTACATTTCCTTTTTCTTTATTTTCCTTATTTGATTCCTTTTCTTACCTCGCCGAAAACCCTGCCTGCCTGAGCCCTCGCTGCGCCGATTCCTCCGTGCCCTAACCGCCGGCCACTTGGTGGTTCCCTCCTCTCCTCTCCCACGCGTGCATAAGCCCCGGAACAAGGGAGAAGCCGACGCCTTCTCCTCTCTGTGCTTGTGCCCGCGCGACGCCCAGCCTCACTGTCTCACCTTCGACAGCCACTCTTCGCCGTCGCCCACGATCCGCCGGCCGTCGCTGAGCCCTCACTGGACCGGAGCAGCGCCGTCGCCGTGCCCTAGCACCGCCACCGCCCCATCTCCTCACCTCTGCCGGCCACCGATCCGAGCCCTAGCACCAGGGCCTCTCGTCGGCACAAACCTCACTAATCAAACCACCTGTTCCGACCCCGACCGCTGTGCCCAAATTCCTTGCCGCCATTCCTTCGTCGAAGCAGAATCAGCAACAGTGTTGCTAGTCACCGCAGAGGGTTTGGCATCACAGCTGCCGAGGACCTGCCATCACCCTTTTTCCTTTCCTCTTTGCCCTAGCCGTCTCCACACGATCGCCTGACTTTGTCTCTACGTGCCACTACCGATCTATCGCCGATGTTCCCGTGTCCTAGTAACGATCCTCAAGGTAAGCAGGGACGAGAAATTCTGGATTTCAATGTTTTTGGTTGATTGGGTTCAACAGCTTGTAACCTTCTTCCTGTTTTACACTAGGAGGAAGATTTTGGATCGTTCTTGCTGTTTTTCCTGATCGGACCTTGGACTCCTTCTTTGCAGAGGGAAATTAGGGCTACTGGTTGAAGGTAAGTGCCATACCTGGCTGTGGATTTGGGTTTGATTTTCTGTTGGTTGTAGATTGCTTGATCTCACTTTGATCCGGAACCACAGCAGATTGGCCACTCTGTTCCAACAGCTACTACCTTGAAATTCTAGCAGCAAACACCCTTTGTTTCAGCAACAACAACAATTGATAATTTGAGGTAAGGTGTAGTGCAGTTGTTTCTTTTGCTGTAGTATGCACCGAATTGATGGAAGGTTTGGAAATGAAATTGGATTTGAATTTATTATGTTAGGTCGGATATATATAAATATATATATAGACCTTGATCAATTGAAGGGTGGAAGGGTTAGGGTTAATGAGTTTAACTCTAATTGATCAATGAAATTATGATTTGGTTTAGTTAATGGAGGCATGATAGAATTATCTAAATTAAATATTGTGACACAGGATTTTGACACGAGACGAGTATCTCGGAGTCGGATTGGACATTTCGACTGGAGGCGGGTACTTTTGACTTATTGTCTTTGATATGCTTAGTAATGAAATTAACAATTTGCATTAATTGTGTTTTCTTATTTGTTTCGGTTAATCACTGTCCGATACATTTTGCCTGCTTGATTGATTGTTTGTTTGCATCTCGTATTGATACCTATCTGATTTCACATGATCATGGGTAGTGATATAACCATGTTTTACCATGTCAAGACCTAGGTTTGATACCTTATTTGATCAGTATACCTTGATATGATTTATGTACTTTGGTGCACATTATTATATGTCCAGAGATTGATTTAGCATATTACCATGCTTAGTGACATGCACCATTCGCATGATTGCATGCTGTGTGAGAGATTGCTCCATTATTGTCGAGCACTTTGCCAGTTTTTATCACTGTTCGGTGCTCCGTTGTGACGCTCATGGGTAGCGTGACACAGCGTGGTAGCACGTCAGTTTGACTCTTCCGGTGCTCCGTTGGTCCGCTCATGGGTAGTGTGACGCAGCGTGTAGCACGTTAGAGATCCCTCCCCGTCACAGTGTACCAGGAGATGAGAGCATTGCGCTCCCCCATTTATGATTTGGGGTAGGAGTATGTATGTACTCCGACAGCATCCCGTTCTCTCGGTCACTCATCAGGAGTAGTGATGCGGAGTGCACGGTTGTCACAGCCCTACCCACTCGGTCCCACTTTTGTTGTGAGTTGGCTAACTAGCGTCAGGGGTGACCATGACATTGGCATCATATGCATGATGCATTTATTGCTTGTGTTTGTGTTTGCTGCATTTATATGCTGCATATTGTTTGGATACCTTTGTTTGACATGCATACAGGTCTTCTATACCTTTCGGACTGTTTGTCCTTATACCCAGGTCCTGGTTAGTACAGTTTCTCTCCTGTTTACTTCGATTTGCATTTACCTTTATTTTTTTTTATCAGGAGACTGTACGCATGATTAGTGCTAAGTGTTATTTCCTTACTTTGCATATCAGTTGTACCTGCTGAGTGTTGGACTCACCCCGCCTCCATTGTTGTCATTCTCAGGTTGATGCTGTCACGAGAGAGTTCCAGTTGCTAGTCCCCTGCAGACCACCAGCTATAGTTATCTTTGGTTTTGTTTATGCTTCTCATTTGACTATGTTTTAGACTTGGTTGATTTGATACTTGGATATTGTATGGTTTGTACCTGTCGATGGATTCTTATCGTTTGATGGATTTATTTGGTATGATTTGGATTTATTCTACTACATGCCTGCCTGGACGGCAGAAGAGGTGAGTTTTTCGGATTTGAGTTTTACGAGTGTAGTTGAGTAGGGTTGATTTCGAGTCCTCTTATTACTGCGTGGTTGTGTCAGTCAGAGGCTGAAATTTATATTAACTGCGTGTGATGATTATGTATATGTTTGTTTTATTTCTGTTATTATACCAGCCGCATGTGGCTGAGGTATATGAGGATGTAGAAAAGTTTCAGATTGTCCGCCGTACAGGGGAGATGCTGCCGAAATTTTCTCGGACAGGGACTCCTCCGGGGCGTGACAATTTAGTGGTATCAGAGAAGGTATACGATACTTGCTATGTGTTTTGGATTTTCGAGATGTGTCTGATACCAATTTGTTATTTGGTATCAGAGCGCCAAGGTTTGGCGATATTTGTTTTGATTTTCGTGTTGCGGATTTTGAGATTTGGCTGATACCAATTTATTGGTATCAGAGTGGGTTATGATACCTGCTTTTAGTATTCTGGATATGTTGTGCTAGCCCTAGTTTGCGAGTCAAACTGGGTAGTTATTTTGGTTGCACGGGTTTCCATTACGTATATGTTTCAGACTTCCGTTTCGGATTTATTTGGATTTCCGGTGATTTTCTCATTTGAAATTTTGAGGTTAATTTGGGGACTGGACAACGACAGAACATCTCCGGACGGCATATAGGTATGATGTTTATTTTATGATAGTTATGACATGTATTAGCACTTTATCTTTAGTACTTGTCTAGTTGTTGTAACACACATTACGTGTGATAGGTTAGCCATTGAGCATGATTGACCTTAATAGAGATCAAGGATTATAGTCTCTGGTGATTTTTCATATCATACCATCAGTAGTTTTAGCTTCTATTACTACTAGTAGGAGATGGAAGCACATACCAACCTCTGATATTGTTTGATAGGCAGTGGATGATACCTATATATTCCTGTTGACTTAGCCAGTAGAGTTTTTATACTC
Organism: Zingiber officinale; assembly: GCF_018446385.1. Lineage (NCBI taxonomy): Eukaryota > Viridiplantae > Streptophyta > Magnoliopsida > Zingiberales > Zingiberaceae > Zingiber > Zingiber officinale. The sequence goes on from NC_056006.1 coordinate 81,721,364, forward strand.
ATATCTTTTGGATATTAGGGTACCTGATACGATGAACATTGTTCATTTGGGAGTTACCATGTTTGATCATTGTTGAGAATGGTTTGAGGTTGAGGGATATTATGAGATCAGATATTGTGATATGTTGATTTCTAATGATTTATGAGAGTAAATGTTATGTGGTTATCTGATGATCTATTACTAGATATTTGTTTTGATGATTTATTAGTGGATAACTATTTTGATGATCTAGTATTTGGGTTGTCGTTGATGGTGACATAGTGTCATGTATGATGTTCATAGGTTTGCTGATTATAGTTGGTGATCAGATTATAAATTGGGTGCTAGAGAGTTTACGGTTGAGTGTGCTTATGAGATTTTAATAAATCTGGTTAATTGTGGTTAGTTAACAGGATGATAAAATTGATATTTGCTTCCTCTGATATTGGACTATGTGGATAAATAATGATTTGATGTTTCGAATGTCAACTTGCTCTCGTGGGAAGTAGAGACTTATTCATCTGATATTATGTGGGCTGATATTTTTTAGGATAAAAATGAGAGTGTCTTGATGTTCTTGAATTCTGACCTTATCTTTTGGGTCGTACACATTTATACATATGATATTATGTGGGCTGGAATTTTTTTAGTTTGAGTTGAGGTAATTAGTGTTGAATTGACCCATGAACTGATTTAGTTATTGACAATTTATTTGGGGGTCAAGTTATTACTTGCTCTGGTGTCTATAAAGATGGATCCCTTCGGATAGTTTTATATGGATTATGGATCAATGAACTGGTAGGATTTTTGTTGTGCTGCCTTTGGTTGTCATAGTTGAAATTTTTCTGGGTCTGTTGAGTGGATTCATGTATGGAACATGATATCCGGTTGATTATGATTGGATTGGTTTGTGAATCCTGGCAAAATTTTTGATCATATAACTCCATATGAAGGATTAGTAATGGTTTCAGATATTGAGGATATAAATTTGATTGAAGAGTTAAATGTAACCAATTTTTCATCAATGTCAAGGCTGGATGAAAATGATTGAGTATTATGTCAGATTTGGATAACATAGAAGGTAAAATAGGGGATGTCAGGTTGATTGGATTAAATATGTTGATTAGGTATATCTATGTGGTGTATACTTGTCCAGTTATGATTATTGTGAGTGTCTAGTAGATTATACCCTAGTGGTTAGACATACATGTCTGATTGTTTAATTGAAAGTATCTTGTCGATTTAATTTATGTTGTGGGATGTGCACATGAGTTTAGGTATTTTTCTTGATATATCTTGTCTATTTAATCTATGTCGTAGTATGTGCGCATGTGTTTGAGCATCTTAATTGGAAGTATTTTGTCGATTATACCTATGTATATACACACGGGTTCGGTAGGTATTGTTGGAGGTATCATACTGAATATACCTGATTTGTGTGTGTGTTTGGTGTATAATAATTGGAGGATTATGTTGATCATACATATGTTGTGTGAGCAAGTGTGCCAGGTGTATTGTTGGTAGCAGCATTATTCTACTTATGTTGAATACAGGATGTAGAGTGTCTGCATTATGTCATTTGTTGGATTACCCTGTCAACCCATATTTTTATCGGTGGGTGACTCACTACGATGTTGATAGATTTGACGATGAGTTTGATTTGATTGCTGGATTGTTATACCTTTGGCTGCCCACAGTGATATGTGGTTGAGTGATCTCGTGCAGCCTCTAGTTGGATAGTTAGGTGCCTTGGACACTTAAGGATCGTTTGTGGTGGAGCGGAGCTCCCACATATTATTGTTGGTTTGTGATAGAGCATTGCCCTTACATATTTTGGATTGTTGTGGTGGAGCGTTGCTCCCACATATTACGGATTGTTTGTGGTAGAGCGTTGCTCCCACGTATGTGGTATTTCTTGTGATGGAGCGTTGTTCTCACACTGGTGGATATATTCTTTGGTGATTTGTATTGTTGGTGATTATATTTCAAACTTATTGTCAGGAATCTTATGGTTAGAAATGTCTGTGATACGGACATTATGGGTCATGATTTTACCATTAGGGTTAGGAAGCCTTAGATGTTTTCAGAGACTGGATGATTTTGGTATTCCCAGGATGTTTGGATCAGTTTACATTGTCTTTGTTGACGATGTTGTGATTTATTTCGGATCCACGGTGAGTCACGCACATCATCTTTGCATAGTTCTAGAGATGTTTAGATGGAAACGTCTAGATGTGAAGATCAGTAGTACGTATTTTGGTTGTCTTCTGTGAGATGTTTGAGACACACGGTCACCAGTAGGAGTATACCGTGGTTCCACAGGAGATCGAGGTTGTTACCGTTGGGAGAAGACGTAGTCTATAGAAGAGGCTCGCAACTTCCTTTGTTTGGCTCGATATTTCCGGAGATACGTTGAGGGTTTCTCTCGGATAGCGATGTCACTGACACGCCTGACCTGGAAAGGCGTGAAGTTCACTTGGACTGAGGATGACAAGACCAGCTTCTAGGAGCTGAAGCGGAGACTAGTGTCGGCTCTGATTTTGAATTTTTACCTTCTGGAGAGGACGGATATGTCCTCTGCACCGACGCATCTATTCAGGGTTTGAGCGCTGTTCTGATGCAGCACGATATGGTAGTCTCTTATGCTTCTCGTCGGTTGAAGGAGCATGAGAAGGTCTACCCTGTACATGATCTGGAGTTGGCCGCTATTATTTTTTCCCTAAAGATTTGGCGGCATTACCTTTATGATATTACATTGAGGTTCTCACTGACCATCAGAGTCTCAAATATCTGTTCGCTCAGAAGGAACTTAATATTCGATAGAGGAGATGGATGGAGTTCCTGAAGGATTATGATTGTACCATTAGCTATCACCCGGGAAAGCTAATGTGGTTGCTGATGCACTTAGCCGGAAGTCTAGAGGACTTTAGCTTGTCACCGAGTTGTAGTCACAGACTTGATTCAGGGTTTCTCCGAGTTAGACCTTGAGGAGCAGGGACAGACAGAGCAGGGTATTCTTGTTACCCTAGTTGCTCGGTCGTCAATCAGGACGAGAATCCTAGAGGCCAAATTGTTGGGACCTCATAGAGCTCAGCGTGAGGCAGAGTGGTCCACACTATCAGACGGAGGATGTCAAAGGCATAAGACTGCTAGAAGAGTTATGCTGACCCGAGTCGGAGACTCTTAGAGTTCTCCATTTGCGACCATGTGTTTCTGCGAGTTTCGCCCAAGAAAGGGGTGAAGAGATTTAACCTCAGAGGTAAGCCAGCTCCGCGGTACATTGGACCTTTCCAGATCTCGGAAAGGATTGGAGCAGTAGCTTACTGGTTGGCACTATCGTCGTCCTTGGCAGGCTTTCACGATGTATTCCATGTATCTATGCTGCGGAGATACGTGCCCGACCCGACGCATGTGTTGGCAGATATTCCAGTTCCAGTTCAGCGTGACACTACATATGAGGAGATTCCGGTACGGATTTTGGACTGGAAGGAGCGTCAGTTGCGGAACAAGACTATCCGGCTGGTTAAAGTCGGATGGCAGCATCATTCGGATGAGGAGGCTACTTGGGAGCTCGAGGATATGATCCGAGCTCGATATCCCCATCTTTTCACTTGAGGTATGTGATTTATTTACCGTTCAGCATTTATACTCTATATCTGTTGTTAGTACTTGCTGATGGTAGATAACGAAAATTTGGGGACCAAATTTTTATTAGTGGGGGAGAATATAAAATACCGGAAATAGGCGAATATTAATAAGGGAATTTTTCAGAATTTTTGAAAATTTTTCGGGAATTTTTCGGAGCTCGTAGGACGAGTTTACGGGGATAAAAACGGGGCCAGGAAAAGCATGTTTTAGCTATCCCATTTAAGCGAGCAAATGTTTATAATTACATTTCCTTTTTCTTTATTTTCCTTATTTGATTCTTTTTCTTACCTCGCCGAAAACCCTGCCTGCCTGAGCCCTCGCTGCGCGCTGATTCCTCCGTGCCCCAACCGCCGGCCACTCGGCGGTTCCCTCCTCTCCTCTCCCACGCGTGCATAAGCCACGGACTAAGGGAGAAGCCGACGCCTTCTCCTCTCTGTGCTTGTGCCCGCGCGACGCCCAACCTCACTGTCTCACCTTCGACAGCCACTCTTCGCCGCCGCCCACGATCCACCGGCCGTCGCTGAGCCCTCACTGGACCGGAGCAGCGCCGTCGCCGTGCCCTAGCACCACCACCGCCCCATCTCCTCACCTCTGCCGGCCACCGATCCGAGCCCTAGCACCAGGGCCTCTCGTCGGCACAAACCTCACTAATCAAACCACCTGTTCCGACCCCGACCGCTGTGCCCAAATTCCTTGCCGCCATTCCTTCGTCGAAGCAGAATCAGCAACGGTGTTGCTAGTCACCGCAGAGGGTTTGGCATCACAGCTGCCGAGGACCTGCCATCACCCTTTTTCCTTTCCTCTTTGCCCTAGCCGTCTCCACACGATCGCCTGACTTTGTCTCTGCGTGCCACTAGCGATCTATCGCCGATGTTCCCGTGTCCTAGTAACGATCCTCAAGGTAAGCAGGGACGAGAAATTCTGGATTTCAATGTTTTTGGTTGATTGGGTTCAACAGCTTGTAACCTTCTTCCTGTTTTACACTAGGAGGAAGATTTTGGATCGTTCTTGCTGTTTTTCTTGATCGGAGCTTGGACTCCTTCTTTGCAGAGGGAAATTAGGGCTACTGGTTGAAGGTAAGTGCCATACCTGGCTGTGGATTTGGGTTTGATTTTTTGTTGGTTGTAGATTGCTTGATCTCACTTTGATCCGGAACCACAGTAGATTGGCCACTCTGTTCCAACAGCTACTACCTTGAAATTCTAGTAGCAAACACCCTTTGTTTCAGCAACAACAGCAATTGATAATTTGAGGTAAGGTGTAGTGCAGTTGTTTCTTTTGCTGTAGTATGTACCGAATTGAAGGAAGGTTTGGAAATGAAATTGGATTTGAATTTATTATGTTAGGTCGGATATATATAGATATATATATAGACCTTGATCAATTGAAGGGTGGAAGGGTTAGGGTTAATGAGTTTAACTCTAATTGATCAATGAAATTATGATTTGGTTTAGTTAATGGAGGCATGATAGAATTATCTAAATTAAATATTGTGACATAGGATTTTGACACGAGACGAGTATCTCGGAGTCGGATTGGACATTTCGATTGGAGGCGGGTACTTTTGACTTATTGTCTTTGATATGCTTAGTAATGAAATTAACAATTTGCATTAATTGTGTTTTCTTATTTGTTTCGGTTAATCACTGCCCGATACATTTTGCCTGCTTGATTGATTGTTTGTTTGCATCTCGTATTGATACCTATCTGATTTCACATGCTCATGGGTAGTGATATAACCATGTTTTACCATGTCAGGACCTAGGTTTGATATCTTATTTGATCAGTATACCTTGATATGATTTATTTACTTTGGTGCACATTATTATATGTCCAGAGATTGATTTAGCATATTACCATGCTTAGTGACATGCACCATTCGCATGATTGCATGCTGTGTGAGAGATTGCTCCATTATTGTCGAGCACTTTGCCAGTTTTCATCACTGTTCGGTGCTCCGTTGTGACGCTCATGGGTAGCGTGACACAGCGTGGTAGCACGTCAGTTTGACTCTTCCGGTGCTCCGTTGGTCCGCTCATGGGTAGTGTGACGCAGCGTGTAGCACGTTAGAGATCCCTCCCCGTCACAGTATACCGGGAGATGAGAGCATTGCGCTCCCCCATTTATGATTTGGGGTAGGAGTATGTATGTACTCCGACAGCATCTCGTTCTCTCGGTCACTCATCAGGAGTAGTGATGCGGAGTGCACGGTTGTCACAGCCCTACCCACTCGGTCCCACTTTTGTTGTGAGTTGGCTGACTGGCGTCAGGGGTGACCATGACATTGGCATCATATGCATGATGCATTTATTGCTTGTGTTTGTGTTTGCTGTATTTATATGCTGCATATTGTTTGGATACCTATGTTTGACATGCATACAGGTCTTCTATACCTTTCGGACTGTTTGTCCTTATACCCAGGTCCTGGTTAGTACAGTTTCTCTCCTGTTTACTTCGATTTGCATTTACCTTTATTTTTTTTATCAGGAGACTGTACGCATGATTAGTGCTAAGTGTTATTTCCTTACTTTGCATATCAGTTGTACCTGCTGAGTGTTGGACTCACCCCACCTCCATTGTTGTCATTCTCAGGTTGATGCTGTCACGAGAGAGTTCCAGTTGCTAGTCCCTGTAGACCACCAGCTATAGTTATCTTTGGTTTTGTTTATGCTTCTCATTTGACTATGTTTTAGACTTGGTTGATTTGATACTTGGATATTGTATGGTTTGTACCTGTCGATGGATTCTTATCGTTTGATGGATTTATTTGGTATGATTTGGATTTATTCTACTACATGCCTGCCTGGACGGCAGAAGAGGTGAGTTCTTCGGATTTGAGTTTTACGAGTGTAGTTGAGTAGGGTTGATTTCGAGTCCTCTTATTACTGCATGGTTGTGTCAGTCAGAGGCTGAAATTTATATTAACTGCGTGTGATGATTATGTATATGTTTGTTTTATTTCTGTTATTATTCCAGCCGCATGTGGCTGAGGTATATGAGGATGTAGAAAAGTTTCAGATTGTCCGCCGTACAGGGGAGATACTACCGAAGTTTTCTCGGACAGAGACTCCTCCGGGGCGTGACAAAAGCTGCTTCATTAGAAGAATTATCTTGGTTAGTGTCAATATTGAAATTATTTCCGGATTCAATTTCTTCTGATACTTCATCAACTTCAGTTACTTCGTATATTTCTCGGTGTTGAACCTTCTGCACTACCATCCAATGGCCTCCACGCTTTATTTCATTTAAATAATAAACCTGGTTTGCTTGGTTGGCCAAAATGAATGGGTCATCAGCGTACCATGTTTTAGAAGTGTCAATAGATAACAGACCAAACTCTTTAACTATTGATTTTTTTTCGGATTACATTGGAACCATTCACACCAAAATAATTCTACTTTATATCTGAAAGAGTAAAATAGTTGAACAACATCCTTCAACACTCTAAAAAAATCTAAATTGTCCCCGTCATCAGATGATGGTACGCTAACGCCGCTGTTCTGAGTAGTTCTGCGAGCATCACGAGTAGTTCTGCGAGCATCACGAGTAGTTCTGTGTCATCAGATGATGTAGTAGCTTCTCCGTGAAAGTTCCAATGTTTGTATAATTTATCAAATTCCCACCTATAAAGATGTCCTCGAACATAATCCAACTCATATTTAAACAAATTGCCACACCTTCGACATGGACAATGAATTTTAGATAAATTCAAACTTATCATATAATTCTCTGCCACATTTAAAAACTGATTTAGTCCATTTATATATTTAGCCTCAATCCGATTCTTAACCATTATCCAACTTTTATCCATATTTATAACCTGATTAATAATATAAAAAAAATCTTATTATTCAATAAAATAATCCTAAAATTAATTAATAGCATCAAAAGAACCCTAAAATTATCATCTAAGCATTAAAATATTACAATTATAAACAAGGTAGGCAAGATTTGACACAAAGCTAAGATTAATTTTAATTACCAAGCTAAGATTTGACACAAACATGAGGAGTGGACGGGGATAACAAAAATGTAGGCAAGAGATCACCAAGAACTAAAGAACTAAACTAGACATAAGCACATAAAGATGAATAAAAATGAAAAAATTCTTCCATTATCTTCTCGTAAAGCTTTTCGTGAATGTGTTCGTTTAGTTAGTGTTTTAGGTGTCTCTACTTTGATGTAGTAGTGCACAAGGGAAAGCAAGCATTCGGTGTCACTCTGAATACTAAATAAATTGTATAAAATAAACTTAAATGATGCTGAATCACAACTCCTAGATAATTTCTAGTTTTTTTTTTGAGACGCAAAGAATACAGTTTAAGCACTCAGACAATTTCTAGTTCTTTTGAAGATATATATACGATAATCCTTAGCAAATGATCTTCTGTTAGGAGCTATTTTAGATTGTTAATGATGCCTATTTCCTTCTGTGCAGTGTCTCATAGGATCGTCTCCATAAAGGGATATGTAGATACTTGAAATCTTTAGAGCTGATTGGTGATGATGAAGTTAATTGTTTGAGAAGTGTAGCTGATGGAAAATAATAAGAGTTGTCAAACATCATTCTAAGAATCCTGGATGTGTGAACTGAGGAATAATAATAATGTATAGGGAGTAATAATATTAACAATCACTCACTGCCAAAATAACATCCCAATTTGCAATAGTATTGTTGATCTATTTTTAAAAATAGGCATACAAGAAAGATATAGAGGGCTTTCATGAATACTGTTTAAACTTCCTGGAGAAGTTTAATCAATTTTGTAAAATTTTAAAACTAATATATATGAAATGATTTAACTGCACAAAATTCTGGTTACAACTTTAGCACATAATATATGCCTAAATCTGCATCTAGTCATTTAAAGCTTATAGCTGAGTAAAGGGCAACCTACTCTTGGAGTCATGATCTCATCTTTCACAGGAAATACAACCTATGTGATTGCTAGTGTAGGATCTTTTACTTGTATCATAACGTGAAGGTAATATCTATGGCTTCTTTCTGTGCCTTTCTGGTTCTTGCAGTTTCAATCGTGACTAAAAAAAAATAGAAGCATTTGTTGGCTCAAAGACAGTTATCCAGGTAATTTAGATGACGATTTTGTGGGAGTAATGTAGTTGAATGTGTTGATCAATTATTAGATCTAAAAAAATGTATATGCTGCTTGTAAATTAACGTTAAGCTTGAAAATGTTACAATGCAGCATAGATAGCTTGAATACATTGTTGAGTGTGGATGTATAAAGTTCTATGTTGGGCCAAAAATGAGAACAAGAATCAACACTTTAAAAAAATTAACATTATCTTCTACGAAATTAATGCTCACTCCTTCTACGAAATTAACATTATCTTCTATACTATGTACTCCTTCTGCGAAACCAAATGAACCGAGATGTTTCATGTCTATTTTGTACTTTTGAATCAAATCAAAAACTAAAGGAACAAGAAGCAGAACAGTGCAGGTTTGAATGAAACACGTTCGTGGAAAGAACTGATATGAAGCACGTTCAAGAGGAAGGAGGGAAGAGTCACCTCGCCGGAAGGAAGGAAGAGACAAGGCGTTCGGTGCAGCGTTGGGGGAGTCTCGCCGGAGGAGGGAGGGAGGGCGCAGGAATGAGGGAGGAAGAATCGCGGAATCGAGTGCGTCGGGAGGAAGAAAGGGTCGGTGGAGTCTCGCTGGAGGAGGGAGGCCGCAGGAATGAGCGAGGAGGAGGAAAAATCGCGTGCGTCGGGAGAAAGAAGAGGGGCGGGCAGATTTAGGGTTTAAAACGGATATTAGCGGCGAAATTTACAATTTCGTCGCAAACATTTATCATTTGCGGCGAAAAAAACAATTTTCGTCGCTAAGTTTTTAGCAGCGATTTAATTCGCCGCTAGAATCGTCGTAAACTTTTTTTTTAAAAAAAAAAAAAAACAATTGGCGACAAACGATACTTACTTTCGTTGCAAACATTTTAGCGGCGAATTAATTCGCCGCTAGTTTCGTCGCAAAAATATATTTTTTTAAAAATGGAAAAAAGTTTGCGTCGATACTATATTTAGTCGCAAATATCGTTATTTAGCTACGATATTATATTTTGTCGCTAATACTTCGTCGCTATTTTCCTAAATTTTTGTAGTGCTTGACTCTGATACCAATTGATAGAACTTGTAAAATCTAAACCGCATGGATTTTAAGAACAATATAAGAATTCACATATAGGAAATACAGGAACATGTGAACATGAATCTAATTTCAACAATTAATCATGACACAACAACATAAAAGAATAACTAGAGATAAAGGAACTTGATTGAAGAGACATCCTTGTCTTTTGCATCATCCAGAAATAAACCTTGAGGAAGAAGAAGAAGCGGAAAGGAAGCAAAAGGAAGGTCTTCCAAGGGGCTTAAGGTTAATAGTGCCAAAAAACTCAAGGTCTAATGGGGAACCATGAGTTGTGTCAAGATGATGCCCTAAACCCTTGGGGGTCAACCCTATATATAATGGACATCTATTATTTGCCCATAAATGATAATAGATGCGGGACTATAGGTTCTATACATATAAGGTCTACATCCAACAACCAAAATAAAAAAAAACCTAAGTTAGATCACATTAATGGGTTTGGTTGTACTCATATCACAACTTACAATTAAGCTCACCAATTAAGGATAATAACCAACATGATTTCAGTTCAAATTTGATAATTTCGAATACAAATAGAATATTTTCGAGTTAGCTCGAAAAGCTAACGAACCGGCTCAATTTATTTGTACCCCTAGTCTTTGTTGGGTCACTTCAAGAGCTAGAGGGTGGGGGTGATTAGCTCCATTCGCTTGGTCGATGAGTTGTTGCAGTGGAAAACACTCAAGCAAAAGCTAGCGCCAAGATTTATTTGGTATCCACCTCAAATGAGGTGACTAATCCAATGATCTAGCCATTTTTCACACATCCACTATTAAAACACTTCTTCTCAGAAATACTCCGGAGGTGGAGAAACCTTGTACAAGACTCCAATACACTAAGAAGAAACGGAGAAGCTAATTTAAACAAATCTTACAAGATTTGCAACATTGAAATCCTAGCTTGCTCCTTCTTGCTTGTCCACCTCTTGATCAACTTAAAAATGCAACAACACTTCCCTCTAGCTCTTCAAGAAATTTAGTGAATTGGAGAGAATTGGTGAAGAAAGTGGGAACAGAGAAGTTGGTGCAATAGTGCTTGCGTCCACCTTTTTCTTTGGCTCTTCGGGCGCATTAATCAATTAAGAATCTCCTTAATCGACTACCACATTAGCAACCTGCATAATGGATATTTTTCTAAAGCTTCATCGATTATGCATGCCTAATCGACTAGCCTGATCGATTAGGCATGCTTTTGTTTGAGCGAGCATGTCCTGTAAGCGATTAAGCAACCTTGATTAATCGATTACCAAAGCTTTTGTGCATTCACGAATTCCTGGCTTAAGCGATTAATCTAATCGCTTAAGCCAAGCTGAAACTCACTGTGCTTCACGAAATTCTGGCTTAAGCGATTGATTTGATCGCTTACCGATCTTATGTGATTAGAGCAATCGCTTAAGCTATGGTAATCAATTATCCTAATCGATTACCAAACCCTAACTTCCAAACCTAAGTCTAGGGTTCCTTCACCAAACATCCGGTCAACTGTGACCTATTGGGACTCCTCTTTACCTAGCATTCGGTCAACCTTGACCTACTAGGACTTCTTTACCAAGTGCCCGATCAATCTTTTGACCCACTTGGGCTTTTTACCTCGTGCCAAGTGTTCGGTTAATCTTGACCCACTTGGACTTTCCACCTCATGCCAAGTGTCTGGTCCTTCATGACCCACTTGGACTTCCAATCACTAGGTGTCCAATCAACCATTGACCCACCTGAACTTTCAACTTCCTAGTTTCACTCACCAGGACTTTCTCACTGCCTAACTTCACTCACTAGGGCTTTTCACCTGACTTCACTTACTAGGACTTTTCATCACCTACTTTACTCACTAGGATTTCCATTTGCCTAGCTTCACTCACTAGGGCTTTTCACATGGCTTCACTCACTAGGATTTTCTACTTTTGTCAACCTTCCCGTTGGTCTTGCCTTTGTCTAACCTCCAATTAAGACTTTCCAATCAAATATCCAGTCAATCTTGACTTACTTGACTCTTCTTCACATCGAATTGGTCAACCTTAACCAATCTCCCTAAATAGATAATTGCATTTGCAATCTCTATGTATTGTCAAACATGAAAACTTAAACATCAAGACTCAAGCTTAAGCCAACTCAAGCTTAGTTAAACTGGTCAACCTTGACCTAGGAAAATTACACCAATAATTCTCCCTTTTTGATGTCTGACAATACGTTTAAGTTTGACTAATCCCAGAGCCTCAACTTCTTCTTCATGCCAAAGCATGAATGAGGATTTTCTTCATTCTCCCCCTTAACATAAGGGTTTCACAATATCCCCCTATGAATATAGAGAATTTTCTAACTTAAACCCTACATTCTCTCTCTTTGGCACACATCAAAAACACTTCTTCTTAAGAGTTATCTCATGTTGTTCACAATCTCACTTGTTATTCACAATATCACCATAAAGGTCTCATACCCTTCATTGTACCCAATGCTTACCCTAGAGCATACTTCCATTATAGAATGCTCATCCTAGAGCAATCACTCATTACAATGAAGATTTCTAATCTTCCATTGTTTTCCAATTCTCAACCTTGAGCATGCATAACAATGAATGTTTCCACCTTCCATTGTTCCATTGCTTACAAATAAAATGTAAAACATGCTTTTAAGGAATAACTCCCCCTCAAAACATGTTCTAATTTTCTACCATTGCACTAATAATGATTTAAAATTCCTAAACATTTAGAAATCTCAAAATTTGAAGTTTTGAGGTTCAAAATTTAACTTAAACTTACTCATCATAAACTTCATCTTAGTCTTCTTTTAACCAAACCTTTCTTGTTTTAACAAGAAAACTACCCTTAAATGCTTATCCACTTCTTAGGGTTAGGAATAGTTAACATGACTAAACACGACTTAATCAACTTAAATAAACTTTTTAAGCTGAAATCAGGGCCTTAAATGCTTAAACAAAGCTCTTAATCACTTAAGCCCAACACTAATTAATTAGAGTTGGGATTTAATCAATTACCGAGTGTTAATCGATTTCTCTAATTGAGTAACCTTCTTAATTGATCACAATGATCGATTCCATGAGCCACTGTGCTCATGGGAATTCACCTTAATTGATTGACCTAATCGATTAAGGTTGTGTAATCGATTGCCCTAATTGATTACAATTTTTGAATTTCTGACATCAATTTCGGCCTAAATTCAGAAATGTATAAATAATTCTATAAGATTTTAAAAATCATAAAAATTCATGTAGACATTATTTATGTCATATACTATCATTAAAAAAATAATTTTATAAGAAAATACATCTCATTTTCAAAGTTGACATAAAGTTAAAAACTCTTAAAAACTTTAATGTTTCTTCTAAATTTGTGTCTAACTATACAATAGTGATTCCTATCAAAAGGTAGCATTCACCAAGATTTTCCAAAATCATTTTGAAATGATTTTCAATACCAATTTTCAACCATGTTCCTTGAGCTAAATGCATATGACTTGTACACTAGCTTTTCCAATGATTGGATAACAAATAATCTATGTGTTTTGATGAATTTAAACTAAAAAAAATGTATTAAATCAACATCTTGAGTTATAGCCTTCAGCAGTTAGGACAATGTCCAGGTTTCTTTTCCAATATATATAATTGGGACCAATAAATTTGTTCTCTTTCAGTATAATAGCCAGTGGGTTGAAAGTCATCCTAAGAATCACAAAATAAACTTTTGGTCAAGACTCTAAATTTAGAATAATATTGATTCCTCAAACAATATTATTTAAATTTACCAACACCTCAAAACACCGTGAATTTTGTATGACACGTTAGTGTGGACGTATACAAATTCATCATTTGTAAGAGGAGGTTTTACCCATTAATTTTATTATCTTGACATCCTAACTTTATGACAAATAAAATTAATAGTTGGTTTTCCTTTGGTCTCACAAATAATAGCAGTGACTCCGTTGGGGAGGATACTATTAAATGCACCTAAGTGCATACCATTACTTGATACTTAGTCCATTAAATAGGATTGTGTAACGACCCGCCTTCTACTGGCTAGGCTGTAAGGTCGAACCGTCACATTATGCTGTGCTAAACTATTCCATGACCATTACTAAATCTAGGTGCGGAAGCTGTACTAATTAAAATTTTGCTAAACTATTATCTTTTCTCTATTCTACATGGGCTAAGGGGTGTAACCTAAACTATTCATGTCATTATTACCTCCCCTTATGGTCAAGGAACTTAACTAAGGGTTTCTAGCTAATATCAGGCCTCCCAATCGATCCACGGATCGATTGGAATAGTCGAATCGATCCGGTGATCGATCTAGCACGCTACTGTGCTTGGGCGGTATTCTGGATCGATCGGCTGATCGATCCAGGCTAACCAATCGATCCAGTGATCGATTCCAGAGCTCTCTGTTCGCGATGAAACTAGGCTGGATCGATCGGCTGATTGATCCAGACGCAGTCTGTTCGTGGAACAAGCTGCTAATCGATCCATTGATCGATTGAGGACCCCCAATCGATCCACCGATCGATTGGGGTTTCTGATTTTGCAGCTAAGCTCTGATTTCAGCACTTGTTCGTGCCAAAATTACTTATATCAATTCTAAACTACATGCAAAACATTCTAACATCACACAAATAGTGTTCTAAGCATGATAGGGTGCATGATTAACTAATTCATAGCAATTAACATACCAAGGTGCAAAATAATAAAATGCTAAAAGGTTTTAGTGCTTAAAATAAGCTTGCTGAGATTTCCTAAGATCTTTATTCCAAGTTCCATCCACACACATCTTCATCACATTGCCCTCCAGCTTCCGCTAGCCCATCTTTCCTTTTCCTTTATCTGCAGTATAAGGAAAAAGTATCTGTAAGCTTTCGCTTAGTAAGAAACCATCTACCTCACTAAAACATGCATACGATGCAATTCATGATTTTAAAACATGCTATTTGAAATGTGTACTGATTAAACTAAAACATGGCATGCTATTATACATTACATGGAAACCAAAAGCTAGTCATGGCATACTATCATCTAAAGCATGTGCAACAAAAGCTGTACAAAGAGCTATCCTACACAATCATAAGAGTGAGCTGAACTGAAGCATGAACTGAGCTAATTCTAGCAAATGCTAAAGCTATACTGATTTCACCTAACTATTTTGTGAGAGTTTAAAACTATATATATAATAGATGAAAATACTAATCATGCTGCTGTTTGGCCCCGACAACTGTACATGCTATGCGCGCATCCCTAACTAGACCCGGGTTTGCAAGTCCCGAATTTAGTAGGGTTACTAGGTTATCTGAACCTAGGGACGACTGTGGGAGCCCAACCCAATGGATATCTAATCCAGTACAGTACCACTGAGAAAGTAAAATACTGAACATAAGCTAATAAATTCTTGTCTTGCTTTTACTAGGTTGTCTGAACCCAGAACTAGGTTATCTAAACCTAGAGGCGACTGTGGGAGCCCACCTATTGGACATCTAGTCCTGTAAAAGCTGTAGCAAGACTATATGAGCTGTGAAATGCTTCTATTGCATTTAACTAAGCTATTAAAATGCCTAAGTTGCATTTTAACTGTGCTAGTAATTTAATTGAACACTTGGTATGCGCTAATTCGCATCCTTTGTTCCGAAAAGCTATATACTATTAACTAAAACATGGAATTCACACGGAAGCTACTTATACTGCAGGTGAGGGGTTTCTTACCTCCTGTTCGGATTTTCTTACGATTCTAATCGCTAGATTTCCGGAGGAGACAATCCTTTCGACAATCTTCTCGCGTCTATGCGTTCCTCTCGCGGAAGGAAGCGTCCTCGTGTCCAAGATGTCACTGGAAATTCCTCCTATGGCCCTAGGGACGAAATCCCTAGGTGTGCTTGTGGTTGGCGCCGAGAGAAGAAGAGGAAAAGGGGCGGCGTGAGGCTAGGGTGAGGAGGAGAAGAGTCACGATCAAAATAACTCTTCACTAAATTATTTCCCTATTTATATTAAGTGGTTAATCCGGCCAACTTAATTATAAATATAATTGATTCCCTCTTCTTTCAGCACGATCCTGCTGGGTTCACTTGGTTACTAAGGTTCACCATAAGTCATAGGACCCATAGGTCTCGGGTTCAATTCCCGTGTAAGCTATTTTCGTTTCCTATTTATTTTTGCTACCTCCACTACTCTAAAAATTTCATAAAAATATTCTAAAATTCCAGAAAAATCATAGAATATTTCTAATAATTATTTTGAGAAATTTCGGGCGTTACAATCCCCCATACCTTATAAAAAAGTTCATCCTCGAACTTAGAATAACTCTGGGTACTTCTGCCTCATACTAGCTTCTGTCTCCCAAGTTGCCTCTTCTGCTGAGTGATTTTGCCAAATGACTTTTACTAATGGTACCTCCTTGTTCCGCAATTTCTTAACTGCTCGGTCTATTATCTGAATAGGCCGACTATCATAGCTGAGGTCTTCGCGGACTGGTACCGACTGGGGCTCAATCACCTGGGTGGCATCTGGGATATGCTTCTTCAGCATAGAGACATGAAATACATTATGGATGGCTGACATCTCCTGTGGTAGCTCTAGCTCATATGCTACCTTGCCAACCCTTCTGCTGATAAGGTATGGTCCCACATATCTGGGACTTAGTTTGCCCTTCTTCCCAAAACGCATTACTCCTTTCATGGGAGCCACTCTGAGGAATACTGTATCCCCAATTGAAAACTCTAAAGGTCTGCGTCGTGTATCAGCATAGCTTTTCTGGCGGCTCTGAGCTGTCTCTATCCTCTGGCGGATCTGCTGTATAGCTGCTGTGGTGGCTGCCACTAGCTCTGTCTGGAGTTCTAGTTCTTTCTGTTCACCACTCTCATACCAGTAGATTGGAGATCTACACCTCCGCCCATAGAGAGCCTCATAAGGTGCCATGCCGATGGTGGCCTGATAGCTGTTGTTGTATGAAAATTCTGCTAAACTCAGATATTTGCACCAACTTTCCTTGAAGTCTAGGGCACATGCTCGGAGCATATCTTCGAGTACCTGATTTACTCGCTCCGTCTGTCCATCTGTCTGAGGATGGAAGGCTGTGCTGAACCTTAGCTTCGTGCCCAAAGCTGACTGTACACACTCCCAGAAGTGTGATGTGAACCTACTGTCCCTGTCTGAAATGATGGTTCGTGGGACTCCATGCAGTCTGACGATCTCCTTGAGATACAACTAAGCTAGTTGTTCCATGGAGTAGGATATCCTGATAGCTAAGAAGTGGGCTGATTTAGTCAACCTGTCGACTATTACCCAGATGGTATCGAAACCATTTGTGGTTCTGGGTAGTCCCACTATGAAATCCATAGAAATATCTTCCCACTTCCATTCTGGAATCTGAATGGGCTGTAAAACTCCTCCTGGTCTCTGATGTTCTGCCTTAACCCTCTGATAGGTTAGGCAGGTGCTGACATATCGAGCGATGTCTCTCTTCATCCCAGGCCACCAAAAATGTTTCTTCAAGTCCTGATACATTTTGGTGGAGCCAGGATGCATCGCATAGGGAGTCTTGTGAGCCTCATCTAAAATCTTTCTTCGTAGTTCCTCCTGATCTGGAACACATAGCCTGTCACCAAAACACAACACCCCGCTAGCAGACACACTGAATTCTCCACTTTCTGATTCTGCTAATCCTTGCTTGATTTTCTGAATTTCAGGATCCTGCTCCTGAGCTGTCTGGATGTCACCAAGCAAGGTAGACTCTAATGTCATAGTAGAGAGCTGTCCAACTATGAGTTCGAGACCAAAATCTGTGATCTCTTTCTGTAGGGGTGGTGACATGGCTGCTAGAGATAATAAGGCAGCACTGGACTTTCTGCTAAGTGCGTCTGCTACCCTATTTGCTTTTCCTGGGTGGTAGAGGATGTCTATGTCGTAGTCTTTGACCAGCTCTAGCCATCTGCGCTGTCGCATATTCAGATCCTTCTGAGTGAAGAAGTACTTCAGACTCTGATGATCTGTATACACTTTGCACTGAGCTCCATATAAGTACTGTCTCCAAATCTTGAGAGCGAACACCACTGCTGCAAGCTCAAGGTCATGAGTAGGGTAATTCCTCTCATAATCCTTGAGTTGTCTGGAGGCATAGGCGATCACCTTGCCATT
Source organism: Zingiber officinale (assembly GCF_018446385.1). Taxonomy (NCBI): domain Eukaryota; kingdom Viridiplantae; phylum Streptophyta; class Magnoliopsida; order Zingiberales; family Zingiberaceae; genus Zingiber; species Zingiber officinale. The sequence continues at coordinate 81,739,290 of NC_056006.1, forward strand.
TTGCATCAGCACTGCTCCTAGTCCCAACTTAGAGGCATCACTATATATATCAAAGTTGTTTGTATTTTCTGGTACTGTCAGAATAGGTGCACTGGTCAATCTCCTCTTTAGCTCGCTGAAACTGTTCTCACAGTCCTCTGTCCACTGGAATTTTTTGTTCTTTCTGGTAAGAGCTGTCAGTGGGGAGGCTATCCTGGAGAAGTCCTCTACGAATTTTCTGTAATAACCTGCTAATCCCAGAAAGCTTCTGATCTCACTAGCGTTCTTGGGTCTTTTCCAACTACTCACAGCTTCTATCTTACTGGAGTCTACCATGATACAATCCCTTGAGATGATGTGACCCAGGAAGGACACCTGATCCAACCAAAATTCACATTTCAAGAACTTGGCGTACAGCTGGTTCTACTGAAGGGTCTGCAATACTATTTCTAGGTGCTCGGCGTGTTCTTCCTGAGTTCCTGAATAGATAAGGATGTCATCGATGAATACGATAACAAACTTATCTAAGTATTCTCTGAATACCCTGTTCATGAGGTCCATGAAAGTAGCTGGAGCATTTGTCACACCAAAGGGCATGACTACGAACTCGTAGTGTCCGTATCTAGTCCTGAATGTTGTCTTGGGTATATCCCCTTCTTTAACATTCACCTGATGATAACCTGATCTGAGGTCTATTTTCGAAAACACTGCTGCTCCCTTTAGCTGATCAAACAGGTCATCAATTCTGGGAAGAGGATACCTGTTCTTGATTGTGACTTGATTCATTACCCGGTAATCTATACACAGGCGCATGCTCCCGTCCTTCTTCTTCACGAACAATACAGGCGCTCCCCATGGTGAGTGACTAGGATGTATGAAGCCTTTGTCAAGTAGCTCCTGTAGTTGTTCATGAAGTTCCTTCAGTTCTGCTGGAGCCATGCGGTAGGGTGCCTTGGAGATAGGATTTGTACCCGGACTGGTGCTAGACCTGGTAACTCCTCAGGGAAGATTGCTGGGTAGTCACATACGACTCGGACCTCTGCTAGCTGTTGGTCCTTGTCCTGTCTGGTATTGACTACATGTGCTAGAAATCCAGTACATCCTGAATCCATTAATTTCTGTGCTCTTAGAGCTGAGAGAAACTTCTTGGCCTTTCTCTTTGGTTCTCCGATGTACTCGAACTGTACTTCTGCTTCAGGTTGGAATACGACTTTCTGTTTACGGCACTCTATAAAGGCACCGTATTTGATTAGGAAGTCTATCCCAAAAATGACATCGTAATCAGTCATGTCTAGCACTATCAGATCACAAAAGAGTTCTCTGTCTGCTATAATGACTGGCACTGCTCTGAGCCAGTGAGTGGACGCCATAATTTTTCCTGAAGGTAACGTCGTCAGAAACTGACTACGGAGTACCTCTGGAGGTATTGCTAACTTCTCGGCAAATGTCCTGGATATATAAGAATGGGTTGCCCCAGTATCGAATAAGACAGTTGTACTTTGCTGTAAAATACTGATCTGACCTGTAACAACTGTCGAGGCATTTGCTACATCCTCTCTGGTGAGTGCATAGATCCTCGCATTGGTCGTAGCTGGAGGAGCTTCTAATCTGCCCTGGCTGATGTGTGGACCATCTAAAGCGGCCTGTATCTGATGTAGCTGTGCTGGCTGGCCTCCATACTGTATCGGCTGTGGTTGAGGAAGACTTGTCTTGTTCGGGCATTGCTTAGCCATATGCCCTTCTTGTCCACATTCAAAGCATCCTCGTGTGCCCTTGCGACAAACTCCTGGGTGAAATTTCCCACAAGTAGCACACTTGGGATAACTAGGTTGTTTGCTGGCTGGTCCTCCCTTTGGTAACTCCCTGGTTTGCGCTTGTTGCTGGAGTTCCCTTTCCAGTTAGAGCTGTGGCCCTATTGTTTCTGAGTACCTGAGCCTCCTTGACCTTTGATCTCTGAGAGAACTTGCTTTTGCTGCTTGATATTATTCTGGTAGTGCTCGGTGGTCAGAGCATTGCTGACTAGTTCCTCGGTGGTTTGCGGCCTATGAACGCCGCCAACCACGTTCATTGCTATTTCCGGCCTTAGCATCTTAAGTATCAACAGGACCCGTTCTTTTTCTGTGCTGACTAGTTCAGGGCATAGACGAGCCAATCTGTTGAATTTCTTCACGGCTTCCTCCACTGAAAGGTTGCCCTGGCGAAACTCTGTGAACTCGTCGTAGTGGCGGTTCGTGACCCGCATGTGAAAGAACTCCTCGAAGAATTCTTTCTCGAAGTCAGCCCATGTCATCTGGTTTACTGGGCGCTTCGCTCTAATTCTCTCCCACCACATACGTGCATCTCCTGTCAAGCAGAAGGAGGCGCACTTCACCTTCTCATGTTCTGGCCAGTCCAGAAGCTCCATCGTACTCTCTAGTGTTTTGAACCAGGCCTGAGCATCCCATGGTTCACTAGTGCCTGAGAAATTCTCTGGCTTGACTCTCTGCCACTGGATCAGATAGGCTTCTCTTCTTGCCTCTATTGCTGGGGCTACTGGTGCTGTAGGCTGGACTGGTGGAATCTCTAAGACTACTGGCGTTGCTAGGTTTGGTTCCGGGGTAACTGTGGGAGTATTCTGCTGATTAGCCTTTATTGCTGTTCAGCTAGCTGCTGCTGTAACTGAGCCACTAATGCTGTAAGGTCTAGGGGATGCACTGAACTGCCTGCCTCGTGCTGGGGCTCAGTAGCTCCCTTCTAGCTGGGCGCCCTCTTGTCATTTCTAAAGGAAGAGAGGACATACATAACTAAAGCATCATGGTTACATAGCTAATACTATCATGTTAGTTACTATCACAGATAAGCAGACTTTAGTTATCTACAAACAGGAAAGCAATAAACATAACAAAGTGAGAGGTATTCTTACTTGGAAGCTGCAGGTTCAATGCTGATGTGTGTGAAGGAAGTATGGAACTTTGCTCTGATACCACTTTGTAATGACCCGCCTTCTACTGGCTAGGCTGTAAGGCCGGGCCGTCACATTATGCTGTGCTAAACTATTCCATGACTATTACTAAATCTAGGTGCGGAAGTTGTACTAATTAAAATTTTGCTAAACTATTATCTTTTCTCTATTCTACATGGGCTAAGGGGTGTAATCTAAACTATTCATGTCATTATTACCTCCCCTTATGGTCAAGGAACTTAACTAAGGGTTTCTAGCTAATATTAGGCCTCCCAATCGATCCACGGATCGATTGGAATAGTCGAATCGATCCGGTGATCGATCCAGCACGCTACTGTGCTCGGGCAGTATTCTGGATCGATCGGCTGATCGATCCAGGCTAACCAATCGATCCAGTGATCGATTCCAGAGCTCTCTGTTCGCGATGAAACTAGGCTGGATCGATCAGCTGATCGATCCAGACGCAGTCTGTTCACGGAACAAGCTTCCAATCGATCCATTGATCGATTGAGGACCCCCAATCGATCCACCGATCGATTGGGGTTTCTGATTTTGCAGCTAAGCTCTGATTTTAGCACTGTTCGTGTCAAAATTACTTATATCAATTCTAAACTACATGCAAAACATTCTAACATCACACAAATAGTGTTCTAAGCATGATAGGGTGCATGATTAACTAATTCATAGCAATTAACATACCAAGGTGCAAAATAATAAAATGCTAAAAGGTTTTAGTGCTTAAAATAAGCTTGCTGAGATTTCCTAAGATCTTTATTCCAAGTTCCATCCACACACATCTTCATCACATTGCCCTCCAGCTTCCGCTAGCCCATCTTTCCTTTACCTTTATCTGCAGTATAAGGAAAAAGTATCTGTAAGCTTTCGCTTAGTAAGAAACCATCTACCCCACTAAAACATGCATACGATGCAATTCATGATTTTAAAACATGCTATTTGAAATGTGTATTGATTAAACTAAAACATGGCATGCTATCATACATTACATGGAAACCAAAAGCTAGTCATGGCATACTATCATCTAAAGCATGTGCAACAAAAGCTGAACAAAGAGCTATCCTACACAATCATAAGAGTGAGCTGAACTGAAGCATGAACTGAGCTAATTCTAGCAAATGCTAAAGCTATACTGATTTCACCTAACTATTTTGTGAGAGTTTAAAACTACATATATAATAGATGAAAATACTAATCATGCTACTGTTTGGACCCGGCAACTGTACGCGCTGTGCGCGCATCCCTAACTAGACCCGGGTTTACAAGTCCCGAATTTAGTAGGGTTACTAGGTTATCTGAACCTAGGGACGACTGTGGGAGCCCAACCCAATGGATATCTAATCCAGTACAGTGCCACTGAGAAAGTAAAATACTGAACATAAGCTAATAAATTCTTGTCTTGCTTTTACTAGGTTGTCTGAACCCAGAACTAGGTTATCTAAACCTAGAGGCGACTGTGGGAGCCCACCCATTGGACATCTAGTCCTGTAAAAGCTGTAGCAAGACTATATGAGCTGTGAAATGCTTCTATTGCATTTAACTAAGCTATTAAAATGCCTAAGTTGCATTTTAACTGTGCTAGTAATTTAATCGAACACTTGGTATGCGCTAATTCGCATCCTTTGTGCCGAAAAGCTATATACTACTAACTAAAACATGGAATTCACACGGAAGCTACTTATACTGCAGGTGAGGGGTTTCTTACCTCCTGTTCGGATTTTCTTATGATTCTAATCGCTAGATTTCCGGAGGAGACGATCCTTTCAACAATCTTCTCGCGTCTATGCGTTCCTCTCGCGGAGGGAAGCGTCCTCGTGCCCAAGATGTCGCTGGAATTTCCTCCTATGGCCCTAGGGACGAAATCACTAGGTGTGCTTGTGGTTGGCGCCGAGAGAAGAAGAGGAAAAGGGGTGGCGTGAGGCTAGGGTGAGGAGGAGAAGAGTCACGATCAAAATAACTCTTCACTAAATTATTTCCCTATTTATATTAAGTGGTTAATCCGGCCAACTTAATTATAAATATAATTGATTCCCTCTTCTTTCAGCACGGCCCTGCTGGGTTCACTTGGTTACTAAGGTTCACCATAAGTCATAGGACTCATAGGTCTCGGGTTCAATTCCCGTGTAATCTATTTTCGTTTCCTATTTATTTTTACTATCTCCACTACTCTAAAAATTCCATAAAAATATTCTAAAATTCCAGAAAAATCATAGAATATTTCTAATAATTATTTTGAGAAATTTCGGGCGTTACAGATTGTGCCCCTTCAGTTGGAGAAGATCACACGTTCCTAAATAATTTTTTATAACCATTCATAAAGGAAGTTTGATCTAGTGATCCGCATACAAACTCATCCATTGTGGAGGGAGGCACTCAAAGCCAACATGCAAGTTTGTTGCATCACTTACAAACCAGTAATGGAGACTGTGAAATTTATTTACTAATCACTTTCTCACTTAGTTATTTAAGGAGAGGAATTTTAAGCATGGAAGCACACATCACACACATCACAGTAAATAAAAGCAATAAATATGAAAATTAATTTTTCAACTATTATGACTTCTTCCATCACTGTCCTCCGTGTGCTGCTAACCCTAGCTACTGCCATCTTTAGCCACCGTAATCGGGTCTAGTTGTCGCATCTATCTTGCTTCTTATTTCGCTAAGTCTCTAGTCCTCAAATAGTACCACGCCTCGCAAGGATACAATCTGTGACAAAAATATAATTTTACATTTATCGATCCTATATTCCACAAGGGAATATACATGTAATCTAGATCGATAACAACAACAACAACCAAGCCTTTTCCCGATCGATAAAAAATGTAAAATCCTAAAACTAATACAGCTCCTGTTATATTTAATACATACAATCATGCACACACATAAAATGCCCTCGACATGTTCGAGGGTCCAATCACACACAATCACAATAAGCCATAATAGTTGGAGCCTGCAACCACAGAGTTAGCATATCCTACTATTATCCTGCCTAATTTATGTATGACATGTGCATAATTAAACTAAAAATCAAACATACAGAGGCAAATCCTAGCTTTGATACGAATTGTTGGTTGCTACTCGGAATATCATACCGGTTCCCGTGTACAAATATTTTGTACAAGTCATGAACATTTCCTAACAACCTATTGTGTTCTTTAGAAATTAAATTTGGAATCGCAAACAGAACTTAACATTATTGATTCCAAATTCAAATTATTTATTCTTAGAGGTTTAGACTTGGATCACAAATGATGCTTAACATTATTAATCCAAAACCACCTATGTTACAAATTTGATTAAATATTTATTTCAATGATTGGCTTCTAGGTTAAACATGGCGAGGCACTAGGCCTTCTTGGGTATGGGATCATCCACCACTTCTTAGACAAAGCCTTTCAACGAAATTCAATATTTAATCTCATTACAGTAACCCTAGGTTTAACCATTAAGAACAATTGAATCACAAGATCGAAAAACAAAAGAAACACAAAGTCGAATCATAAATCTGAATCGTAGAATCGTTAGCCTCTTGTGTTTGGTATTTCAAGATCTAAACAAAAGAATAAACTAGTTATGATGCGGAAACTAATAACTAGTTATACTTTTTGTAGCTTATAGACCTCACGATCTTCTATCATATTCCTCTTCTTATCTCGGACGTCGTGTGGGCAACGATCTACCGAGACGAGAATCCATCCAAGCCTCCTTCTTCTTGCAAGTTTCAGCCACCAACAACCTCCTTGAGATGAAGAACTTTGGCCACCACCCAAACTCCAAGGTATGCTAAGAAACAAAGCCTCCTTTCTCTCCTTCTTCTTCAAGCAAAATCTGGCCACCAGAATCTCTCCAAGACTAGATGTCGCCACCCACCAAAGAAGAAGAGAAGAGGAAGAGAGGAAGGATGAGGGTCGGCCACCACCAAGGAATAGAGAAGAGGAATAATAGATGTGTTGTTGTGTGGTGAGACATCTCTACCCTCTCTTTTATATTCCTTGCTCTAGGCAAATAAGGAAAGTTTTAAACATAATAAAAACTTCCTTATTTTCCTTGCCAATGACTAATAAGGAAAATTTAATTAAAATTTCCTCTTAATCCATCTTGTGTCCGGCCCCTACAAGTCCTCCAAATAAGGAAAGTTTTAAACACAAAATTAAAACTTCCTAATTTGTTTCCGGAAATTTTAAAAATAAAAATTTCTCTTTTAAAAATTCCCTTCATGGTTGGTTATAAAAGAAGACTTTTATAAATTAAAATCTCTCTATTAAAACATATGGATGATTATAAAAAGGAAAGTTTTCTAAAAAATTAAAATCTTCCTTTTAACTACAAATAAGGAAAGATATCAAACCTTTCTATTAATCCTTTGTAGAAACTATAAAAGGAAAAAATTTAATTTTAAAACTCTTTTAAATCATGGCTTCCACATAAGGAAAGATTTTAAAATTAAAATCCCTTTTATTTTTATTGTGGTCAGACACATACTTGGGCTCCAAGCTAGGGCCGACCACCTACTTGATCCCTTCTAACCTTGGTTTGGCCGGCCCTAGCTTGGGCTCCAAGCTAGGCTTGGTCGGCCACCTTAAGGTGGGTAAAAAGTTGGGCATAGGTGGGTATAAGACTTTATAATAAGAGATTACGACAGGGACCGAGAGGAGGAATTGGTTTTGGTCTCCTGATGAACTTGAGCTTCCCGTGTTCGCCCCGAACACCCAACTCAAGTTCATCAATAATAACTCATACCACTAAAGAGTTATTATTGAACTACCTCACCAATCCCATATTACTATATGGGCTCCTTCTTATCATGAGTGTGTTAATCTCCCTATGTTTAAGATATCAAATGTCCACTAATTAAATGAGTTACTGACAACTCACTTAATTAATATCTAGCTCCAAGAGTAGTACCACTCAACCTTGTCGTCATGTCGGACTAAGTCCACCTACAAGGTTTACATGACAATCCTTATGAGCTCCTCAAGGGGATATCATCAACCTAAATTAAAGAAATAAATACTAAATATATGTTCTTGTTATTATATCAGGATTAAGAGCACACACTTCCATAATAACAAAGGTCTTATTCTTTTATGCAGTCAGTATAAAAAGAAACTACCTTAAATGGTCCTGCTCAATACACTTAGAGTGTACTAGTGTAATTTTATAGTTAAGATAAACTAATACGAAATTACACTATGACTATTCCAATTGTTTGTTCTTATCCATCTTAGTCATGAGCTACTATTTATAATTTTTAAAGAACCGATAACATGATCTTCTGTGTGTAACACACACCATATTATCTATAATATAAATTAATTGAACAACTTCACTTAGCATATAAATGTAGACATTTGACTAATGTGATTCTTTATTTCGAAATAAATGTTTACAAAAAGCTAGGCTTTTAGTATACACTCTAACAATCTCCCACTTATACTAAAAGACTATGCTGTCATAAACGCTGTCATACATCTGATTCCCATTCCTTCAACATGCTGATCGAAAGCTTTCGCCGAAAGGGCCTTAGTGAAAGGATCTGCCAGGTTATCTACTGATGCAATCTTGGTGACAACAACTTCTCCTCGCTTTACAATGTCTCGTATCAGGTGGTACTTGCGCTCTATTTGTTTTCTCACTTTATGGGCTCGTGGTTCCTTCTAGTTTGCTATTGCACCGTTATTATCACAATAAATTGTGATGATTTTGGGAAAATCAGGAATCACATCTAAGTCCATTACGAAGTTCCTAAGCCATACAGCTTCTTTGGCTGCCTCAGAGGCTACCACATACTCGGCTTCCATGGTTGAGTCTGAAACACATTTATACTTAACATTCCTCCATGCAATGGCTCCACCTCTTAAAGTAAACAGATAGCCTGATGTAGACTTACTATTATCCCTATCTGATTGGAAGTCAGAATCCGTGTAACCTACAGGGAGCAAATCATCTGCTTGGTAAAACTAGCATATAATCTTTAGTCCTTCTTAGGTACTTCAATATATGCTTTACAGCAGTCCAATGTCCTTGTCCAGGGTTACTTTGATATCTGCTAACCATGCCCATGGCAAAACAGATATCCGACCTCATGCACAACATAGTATACATTAGGCTTCCTACTGCTGAAGCATAAGGAAATGCCTTCATCTCTTCTATCTCTTTTGATGTCTTCAGAGACATCTCTTTAGATAAAGATACTCCATGCCTAAAGGATAGAAAACCTTTCTTGGAGTCTTGCATGCTAAAACGAGCTAGGATTGTATCGATATATGAAGCTTGGGATAAACACAACATTCTTTTCTTGCGATCCCTTATTACTTTGATCCCAAGAATATGTGCGCATTCTCTCAAGTCCTTCATATCGAATTGTTTGGACAACCATACTCTTACTTCCGACAACACTTTGATATTAGCTCTGACTAACAAAATGTCATCTACGTATAGTAAAAGAAATACCACCACATTACCATTACGCTTCTTGTATACACAAGACTCATCCAGACACTGAATAAATTCATATGACTAAATTACTTCATTAAACCTGATGTTCCAAGACCTTGAAGCTTGCTTCAGTCCATAAATAGACCGATTTAGCTTACAAACTAGATGCTCTTTGCCCTTTGCTATGAACCCCTCTGGTTGCTTCATATGGATGTTCTCTTCAAGACTTCCATTAAGGAAAGCTGTCTTGACATCCATTTGTAAAACCTTATAATCCATATGAGCGGCAATAGATAAGAGTATCTGGATAGACTTAAGCATGACCACCGGCGAAAAGTTACCTCATAATCGATTCCCTCTTTCTGAATATACCCCTTCGCAACAAGCCTTGCTTTGAAGGTTTCTACCTTCCCATCTATCCCTCTTTTCCTTTTGTAGATCCACTTGCATCCCATGGCTTTCACACCATTTGGTGGTTCTACAAGCTCCTAGATCTTATTAGAATACATAGATTCTATTTCAGAATTCATCGCTCTTTGCCAAGATACTACATCTTTATCTTGGAGTGCTTCGTCATAAGTCCGGGGATCAGGTTCATGTTCACCAGGGATCAAGCCCAAAGACTCTCCCAAAAACATGAATCTCTCAGGTTGCCTCACAACCCTCCCACTACGACGAGACACTGTCTGTAACTGTGCATCATTCGTGACACGTGATGTAGTTTCTTATGATATTTCATCTTGTACTGTTGGTACTAGACTAGACATGTTCTCTCTAATTTCTTCTAGAACAATTTCACTCATGGGCTTATGGTTCATTACATAATTTTCCTCTAAAAATTGAGCATTGGTGCTAACAATGATCTTCTGATTTTTAAGATTATAAAACAAACCACCTTTCGTTCCCTAAGGATATCCTACAAACAGACAAACTTCTGTACGCGATTCCAACTTGTCAGTATCTCCCTTCAGCACATGTGCTGGACTACCCCATATCCGAATATGACTTAGACTAGGCTTACACCCATTCCACAATTCCATGGGAGTAGAGGGTACTGATTTAGAAGGTACCATATTCAGAATGTACATTGCTATTTCCAGAGCATATCCCCAAAACGAATATGATAATTCTGAATAACTCATCATCGATCTAACTATTTCCATAAGAGTTCTATTCCTTCTTTCTGTCACACCATTCTGTTGGGGTGTACCAAATGCAGACAATTGGGATTGAATCCCGACCTCTGATAAGTAATTTCTAAACTCTCCAAAGAGGTATTCGCCACTACGATAAAACCGTAGTGTCTTGATACTTTTACCATGACGTTTCTCCACATCAGCCTTGTACTCTTTGAACTTATCAAAACATTCAGACTTGCGGCGCATCAAGTAAATGTACCCATATCTCGAATAGTCATCTATGAAAGAGACAAAATATTCAAAACCACCTCTTGCCTGGATAGACATAGGACCACACAAATCATAACGAACCAGTTCTAACGCATCTTTGGTTCTATACCCCTTGGCCTTAAAAGGTCTCTTGGTCATCTTACCTTCCAAGCAAGATTCGCAAGTTGGAAAGTTTTCCAACACTAGTGAACCCAAGAGTCCATCGACTATTAGCCTTTGAAGCCTACTCAAGTTAATATGGCCAAGCCTTAGATGTTAAAGATATGTTTGGTTCATTTCCGAATATTCCTTTCTCTTATTAAAATTAGAAGATGTGTTATTAATTTCCATTTGTTGCTTTGTGGGTGTAATTGGATTTAGAGTATATAAATTGCCTACTAATGTACCAGAATAGATAATAACACTATTTTTCTTGACAACCACTTTGTCATTAAAAGAACAGTATATCCATCCAAAAATAGTTTAGAAATTGAAATTAAATTCTTTCTAAAACTTGGTACATAAAGATAATTTCTCAAAATCAAAATCCTATTCCTATCGAATGATAAGTAGACGTCTCCCACTACAACAGTCACCACTTTTGTAGCATTGCCCATGTAGACTGTTATCTCTCCCTCATATAGTCGTTGGGTTTCCTGGAACCCCTGCAATGTATTGCAGACATGATCAGTGGCTCCTGTATCTACACACCAGGTACTGGTAGAAACACCGCTAAACATGTTTCAACTATAAGAGAATAAGATATACCTCTATTGTTTTGATTCCGACGAGGACAGTCCGCCTTCCAATGTCCAGTCTGCTTATAAATAAAGCACTTGCCTTTCGACTTCTTTACTCCTGCTTTAAGTCCAATACTTAGAGATCTATTCACCTTCTTTGCTGAGCTAGCCTTTTTCTTCTTCTTCTTGTCTTTCGACTTAGAAGTAGAAACATTTTCTGCAAAGTGAATATGAGAACTATGACGAAATATACCTTCTGTTGCCTGAAGCTCTGTCAAAAGTTTCGCCAACGCATAAGCCCTTTTGTTCATGTTATAGTTCAGGCGGAACTGCTCAAAACTTCTGGATAGCGTTTGGAGAATAATATCGATCTGAGTTTCCCCATCGATTTCAGCTCCAAGGATTTGTATTTCGTTCAAATAAGCCATCATTTTTAGGATATGATCCCTTACGGGTGTCCCCTCTGACATGGTGGCCATCATTAAGTTTCTCATTGCCTCTTGCCTAGCAGCCCGATTTTGGTGTCCGAAGAGTTCCTTGAGATTGTTCATCATATCATAAGTAGTTGGTAAGTCTTGATGCTGATGTTGCAGCACATTTGACATAGAAGCCAAAATATAACACCGCGTCATCTCATCATCTGCCTTTACCCATTTCTTATGATACTCAATCTCCTCTTCACTAGAATCACTATTAGGCACATTAGGGCATACCTCTAACAGTATAAACTTATAGCCTTCAGCAATTAGGACAATGTCCAAGTTTCTTTTCCAATCTATATAATTGGGACAAGTAAGTTTGTTCTCTTTCAGTATAATAGCCAGTGGGTTGAAAGTCATCCTAAGAATCACAAAATAAACTTTTGGTCAAGACTTTAAATTTAGAATAATATTGATTCCTCAAACAATATTATTTAAATTTACTAACACCTCAAAACACCGTGAATTTTGTATGCCACGTTAGTGTGGACGTATACAAATTCATCATTTGTAAGAGGAAGTTTTACCCATTAATTTTATTATCTTGTCATCCTAACTTTATGACAAATAAAATTAATAGTTGATTTTCCTTTGGTCTCACAAATAATAGCAGTGACTCTGTTGGGGAGGATACTATTAAATGCGCCTAAGTGTATACCATTACTTGATACTTAGTCCATTAAATAGGATTGTGCCCCTTCAGTTGGAGAAGATCACATGCTCCTAAATAATTTCCTATAATCATTCATAAAAGAAGTTTGATCTAGTGATCCGCAAACAACTCATCCGTGTGGAGGGAGGCACTCAGAGCCAACACGCAAGTTTGTTGCATCACTTACAAACTAGTGATGGAGACCGTGAAATTTATTTACTAATCCCTCTCCCACTTAGTTATTTAAGGTGAGGAATTTTAAGCATACAAGCACACATCACAGTAAATAAAAGCAATAAATATGGAAATTAATTTTCCAACTATTATGACTTTTTCCATCACTGTCCTCCGTGTGCTACCAACCCTAGCTGCTGCCATCTTTAGCCACCGCAATCAGGTCTAGTCGTCGCATCTATCTTGCTTCTTATCCGCTGCGTCTCTGGTCCGTAAATAGTACCACGCCTCGCAAGGATACGATCCATGATAAAAATAGAATTTTACATTTATCGATCCTATATTCCACAAGAGAATGTACATGTAATATAGATCGATAAAAAATGTAAAATACTAAAATTAATACAGCTCCTGCTATATTTAATACATACAATCATGGACACACATAAAATGCCCTCGACATGTCTGAGAGTCCAATCACACACAATCACAATAGGCCATAATAGTTGGAGCCTGCAACCACAGAGTTAGCATATCCTACTATTATCCTGCCTAAATTATGTATGACATGTGCATAATTAAACTGAAAACCAAACACACAGAGGCAAACCCTAGCTCTGATATAAATTGTTGGTTGCTACTCAGAATATCATACCGGTTCCTGTGTACAAAAAATTTGTACAAGTCCTGAACCTTTCCTAACAACCTATTGTGTTCTTTAGAAATTAAATTTGGAATCGCAAACAGAACTTAACATTATTGATTCTAAATTCAACTTATCTGTTCTTAGAGGTTTAGACTTGGATCACAAACGATGCTTATCATTATTAATCCAAATCGACCTATATTACAAATTTGAATAAATATTTATTTCAGTGATTGGCTCCCAGGTTAAACATGGCGAGGCACTAGGCCTTCTTGGGTATGAGATCATCCACCACTTCCTAGATAAAGCCTTTCAATGAAATTCAATATTTAATCTCATTACATTAGCCCTAGGTTTAACCATTAAGAACAATTGAATCACAAGATCAAAAAACAAAAGAAACACAAAGTCGAATCATAAATCCGAAACCTAGAATCGTTAGCCTCTTGTGTTTGGTATTTCAAGATCTAAACAAAAGGGTAAACTAGTTATGATGCGGAAACTAATAACTAGTTATACCTTTTGTAGCTTATAGACCTCACGATCTTCTATCATATTTCTCTTCTTATCTCGGACGTCGTGTGGGCAATGATCTATCGAGACGAGAATCCACCCAAGCCTCCTTCTTCTCCTTGCAAGTTTTGGCCACCAACAACCTCGAGATGAAGAACTTTGGCCACCAACCAAGCTCCAAGGGACGCTAAGAAACAAAGCCTCCTTTCTCTCCTTCTTCTTCAAGCAAAATTCGGCCACTAAAATCGCTCCAAGACTAGATGCCGCCGGCCACCAAAGAAGAAGAGAAGAGGAAGGATGAGGGTCGTCCACCACTAAGGAATAGAGAAGAGGAATAATAGATGTGTTGTTGTGTGGTGAGGCACCTCTACCCTCTCTTTTATATTCCTTGGTCTTGGCAAATAAGGGAAGTTTTAAACATAATTAAAACTTCCTTATTTTCCTTGCCAATGACTAATAAGGAAAATTTAATTAAAATTTCCTCTTAATCCATCTTGTGGTCGACCCCTACAAGTCCTCCAAATAAGGAAAGTTTTAAACACAAAATTAAAACTTCCTAATTTGTTTCTGGAAATTTTTAAAATAAAAATTTCTCTTTTAAAAATTCCCTTCATGGTTGGTTATAAAAGGAAACTTTTATAAATTAAAATCTCTCTATTAAAACATGTGGATGATTACAAAAAGGAAAGTTTTCTCCAAAAATAAAATCTTCCTTTTAACTACAAATAAGGAAAGATATCAAACCTTTCTCTTAATTCTTTGTAAAAACTATAAAAGGAAAAATTTAATTTTAAAACTCTTTTAAATCATGACTTCCACATAAGCAATGATTTTAAAATTAAAATCCCTTTTATTTTTATTGTGGCCGGCCACGTACTTGATTCCGTCTAACCTTGGTTTGGCCGACCCTAGCTTGGGCTCTAAGCTAGGCTTGGCCGACCACCTTAAGGTGGGTAAGAAGTTGGGTATAGGTGGGTATAAGACTTTATAAATAAGAGGCTACGACAAGGACCGAGAGGAGGAATTAGTTTTGGTCTCCTGATGAACTTGAGCTTCCCGTGTTCGCCCCGAACCCCCAACTCAAGTTCATCAATAATAACTCATACCACTAAAGAGTTATTATTGAACTATCACACCAATCTCATATTACTATATGGGCTTCTTCTTATCATGAGTGTGTTAATCTTCCTATGTTTAAGATATCGAATGGCCACCATTTAAATGAGTTACTGACAACTCACTTAATTAATATCTAGCTCCAAGAGTAGTACCACTCAACCTTGTCGTCATGTCGGACTAAGTCCACTTGTAGGGTTTATATGACAGTTCTTATAAGCTCCTCTTGGGGACATCATCAACCTAGATTCCTAAGGCACAGTTTTCTTCTATAATCAACAACACACAGTATAAATAATATTATTTCCCAACTTATCAGGCCTATTGATTTATCAAACTAAATCACACCTTTTGATAAATTAAAGAAATAAATACTAAATATATGCGCTTGTTATTATATCAGGATTAAGAGCACACACTTCTATAATAATAAAGGTCTTGTTCTTTTATGCAGTCAGTATAAAAAGAAACTACCTTAAATGGTCATGCTCAATACACTCAGAGTGTACTAGTGTAATTTTATAGTTAAGATAAACTAATACCAAATTACACTACAACTATTCCAATTGTTTGTTCCTATCTATCTTAGCCGTGAGCTACTATTTATAATTTATTAGGAACCGATAACATGATCTTCTGTGTGTGACACCACACACCATGTTATCTACAATATAAATTAATTGAACAATTACACTTAGCATATAAATGTAAACATTTGACCAATGTGATTTTTTATTTCAAAATAAATATTTACAAAAAGCTAGACTTTTAGTATACAATCTAACAAAAATCCATGGTAATGTGTTCCAATTTCCACTCAGGAATAGGAATCCGCTGAAGTAATCCGGCAGGTCTCTGGTGCTCAGCTTTCACCTGCTGACAGACAAGACATCTAGCTACGAATTCCGTGATGTCTTTCTTCATATCATTCCACCAGTAGGAACGCCTCAAATCTCGATACATGCGGGTCCCTCCTGGGTGGATTCGAGAGAGATGAGCCTCCTGAAATAGCTCCTGTAAGACCGGATGAGACTGAGGTACGCATAATCTACCTCGGAAATATATAATACCCTCCTCATCTTGAGCGTACTCGATTTGCTACCCGGAAGTTATCTGGCTACCAATGAACTGAAAATGTTGATCACCGGCCTGGGCCTCTCGGATCCTCGTCCTGATCGACGACTAAGCAACCATGGTAACAAGAATACCCTACTCTGTCTATCCCTACTCCTCAAGGCCTAACTCGGAGAAACCCTAAAT
Organism: Zingiber officinale; assembly: GCF_018446385.1. NCBI lineage: Eukaryota > Viridiplantae > Streptophyta > Magnoliopsida > Zingiberales > Zingiberaceae > Zingiber > Zingiber officinale. The sequence goes on from NC_056006.1 coordinate 81,755,634, forward strand.
CAAGTCTGTGACTGAAGCCCGGTGGCAAGCCAAAGTCCCTCTGGACTTCCTGCTGAGTGCATCGGCAACCACATTAGCTTTCCCCGGGTGGTAGCTGTTGGTTAGTCCTAGGAAAACGTACTGGTTCCACTGAACAAAAAATTTTTGTACAAGTGTCGAACCTTTCCTTAAATAACCTATTGTGTTCTTTAGAAGTTAAATTAGGAATCGCAGACGGAACTTAACATCATTGATTCCAAATTTAACTTATCTGTTCTTGATGGTTTAGATTTGGATCGCAAGCGGAACTTAACACTATTGATCCAAATCCACCTATGTTATTAATTCCATTAAATATTAATTTCTAAAATTGGCTTCCAGGACTGCCTGGTGAGGCATATGACCTTTTTGGATATGGGAGCAACCACCATCGCCTAGACAAAGCTTTTTAAGGAAAGCTAATATTTAATTTCCTTAAATAACTCTAGGTTTAACAAAAAAGAACAATCGAATCACAAATTCAAAAAATAAAAGAAAAGAAACACAACTTCAAAATAAATCCGAAAACTCTAGAATCATATGCCTCTTGTGTTTGGTATTCCCAAAAATAACTATATAAAGAAAACTAGTATGATGCGGAAAACAATTACTAGTGATGCTGATATATGGGGATGGCTCGGACGTAATTAGGAAGGGGAAAAAAGGGAAGTTTGGTCACTTAACAAGAATAGGGTTGTGTTTTAAAGCTGGGCACGGTTCACCACAGAAGAGAGGGAGGGGGTTCGTGTTTTTGAGCCCGCCGCCACCGCACTTCTTCTTCCCCCCCCTCACCAGCGCCGACACCGGCCGCCGCCGGCCGCCATTTCCCTTCTCCTCCTTGCGACTCTGCTGTGGGACTTCTCCTCCTCGCGATGACGCCGACGGATAGACCGGCCACTCCTCTCCTCCTTCACCAGTCGCCGCCCGCCGGAACAGAGGCGCTGCCTCTCCTCTAGCCGGAGCCTCCGCCAAAGTTGGCTTCCCCTTGCCCGAACACCACTGTGGAGGTGTACACAGAGGGGTGAGGTGGCCGATCCATGTGGTGGTAACATGGATGAAGTGGCAGTCGCCGAAGGTGAAGGTGTTCCTCTCTGTAGTGGCGGGCACGGCGCTCTCATCTTCCTTCGCTTCATCATCCACGACCACGACAACCTGTTTGTCGCCGGCGAGGCCATTCACGCTCTAAGGATCTCTGTCTTTATTTTATAAGCTCATCGAAGAGAGGACCTACGCCGGACTTTCAGTGAAGTCGCATGATCTAACAGCCTTATTCTTGGTTGCTACAGAGTCTACTGTAGCTTCGTGATGGAATATGATATACGCATAGTGCCGGACATTATGACTCTCGTTACTACTATTGGGTCATTTACATGATCAGGAGCCAGCTACTCATACGATGGACGTTTACATATCTCTTGTGGTCACGACGATTAGATCAGCCCCGCGATCAGCTCACCCATCCATCCGAGGGCGCCCCCCTGGGCCAGGGTACGTTCTCGTACTCGGTATCTGTTTATTTTACTACTATTCTGTTATTATCTGGTTACTCATACATTTGTGGGATTCGCCTCGAGCACCGAGGTACTAGAGACCGGGGGAACCCGGTCGCTGGATACAGGTACAGTTGACCGGAGGAGGACTTCAGACGACTTGGTCAACGCAGCGGACAGATCATCAACCGGGTCATGGGGATGCGGTCAACCTTCCAGACACGTCATTCCGGCAGGTTCGTCTTCTCAGCTTCCAGACATGATCAACTAGTTATACCTTTCTTTGTAAGCAAATAACCTCTTGATCTTCTACCGTATTCCTCTTCTTATCCCCGACGTTGTGTGGGCAACGATCTACTGAGATGAGAATCCACCTAAGCCACCTTCTTCTCCAAGCAAGATTCGGCCACCACAATTTTCCAAGAGAAGTAGAGGTCCGGCCACCACCACCAAGCTTCAAGGGATGTAAGAAACAAAACCTCCTTTCTCTCCTTCTTCTCCTAGCTAGAACCGGCCACCATCAAGAGCTCCAAGAGAGGATAAAACCAGCCACTAAAGAAGAAGAGAAGAGGAGAAGGAGAACCTCTAGGGCCGGCCACACTAAGGAGAAAAGAGAGGAAGAAAAGAATAGAGTTAGCACCTATGAAGGCACCTCTACCCTCTCTTTTATAATTCTTGGCCTTGGCAAATAAGGAAATTTAAATAAAAACTTCCTTAATTCTTTTTCCATGAAAAGGAAAATTTATTTTAATTAAAAAACAATTTTCTTCTCATTATTATAATGGCCGGCCACAACCAAATCTCCAAGCAAATAAAATTTTAAACAAAAATTAAAACTTCCCTATTTGCTTCCGAAAATTTTATAAAAAATTTCTTCAATAATTTTTCCCTTCATGGTGGATTATAAAAAGAAAATTTTATAAATTAAAATCATCCTTTTAAACATGTGGATAATTTCCAAAAAGGAAAGTTATCTTTAAAAAATTAAAATCTCCTTTCAATCTACAAATAAGGAAAGATATCAAATCTTTTCTTAATCTCTTGTAGAAACTTATAAAAGAGATATTTAATTTTTAAACTCTCTTTTAAATCATGAACTTGGTTAAAAAAGGAAAGTTTTCGTAAAATTAAAATCCACCTTTCAATCTACAAATAAGGAAAGATTTCAAATCTTTTCTTAATCTTTTGTAGAAAGCTATAAAAGGAAATATTTAAATTTCAAACTCTTTTTTAAAACCATGATATCCACATAAGAAATAATTTTAATAAAAATCTCTTTTTATTTTCTAGTGGCCGACCACCTAAGCTTGGGACCCAAGCTTTGGCCGGCCACCTAAATTTAGCTTCACCATTAGCTTTGGTCGACCCTAGCTTGGGCTCCAAGCTAGTTTGGTCGGCCACCTTAAGGTGGGTAGAAAGGTGGGTATAGGTGGGTATAAATCTCTATATACAAGAGGCTACGATAGGGACTGAGAGGAGGAATTGGTTTTGGTCTCCTGATGAAATTAAGCTTCCCGTGTTCGCCCGAACACACAACTTAACTTCATCAATAATAATTCATACCACTAAAGAATTATTATTGAACTACCGCACCAATCCCAAATTACATTTTGGGCTCCTTCTTATTATGAGTGTGTTAATCTCCCTGTGTTTAAGATGTCGAATGTCCACTAATTAAATGAGTTACTGACAACTCACTTAATTAATATCTTAGTTCCAAGAGTAGTACCACTCAACCTTATCATCATGTCGGACTAAGCCCACCTGCAGGGTTTAACATGACAATCCTTATGAGCTCCTCTTGGGGTCATTCTCAACCTAGATTACTAGGACACAGTTTCCTTCTATAATCAACAACACACACTATAAGTAATATCATTTTCCAACTTATCGGGCTTATTGATTTATCGAACTAAATCTCACCCATTGATAAATTAAAGAAATGAATATCAAATATATATGCTTGTTATTATATTATGATTAAGAGCACACACTTCCATAATAACTGAGGTCTTTCTTCCTTTATAAAGTCAGTATAAAAAGAAATGACCTCTAATGGTCCTACTCAATACACTCTAAGTGTACTAGTGTAATTATATAGTTAAGATAAACTAACACCTAATTACACTACGACCTTCCAATGGTTTGTTCCTTTCCATCTTGGTCGTGAGCTACTGTTTATAATTTATAAGGTACTGATAACATGATCCTCTGTGTATGACTCCACACATCATGTTATCTACAATATAAATTAATTGAACAACTACATTTATCATAAATGTAGACATTTGACCAATGTGATTCTTATTTCTAGATAAATGTTTATACCAAAAGCTAGGCTTTTAGTATACATCCTAACAGTAGCTAATGGTACAATCGTAATCCTTCAGGAACTCCATCCATCTCCTCTGTCGGAGATTGAGTTCTTTCTGGGTGAAAATATATTTGAGACTCTTATGATCCATAAGAATCTCAAAGGTAATGTCGTACAGATGATGCCGCCAAATTTTCAAAGCAAAGATGATGGCGGTTAGCTCCAAATCATGTACTGGGTAGTTCTTCTCATGCTCTTTCAATTGACGAGAAGCATAGGAGACTACCCTATCATGCTGCATCAGAACAGCGCCCACACCCTGAAGAGATGCATCGGTGTAGAACACGAATCCGTCCTCTCCGGAGGGTAAAACCAAAATCGGAGCCGACACTAATCTCCGCTTCAGCTCCTGGAAGCTGGTCTCGCAGGCCTCAGACCACATGAACTTCACGTCTTTCTTGGTCAAGCATGTCAGCGGCATAGCAATCTGGGAGAAACCCTCGGTGAACCGTCTGTAATATCCTACTAGTCCCAGAGAACTACGGATCTCCTGTATTGATTTCGACTGCTCCTAACTGGTGACAGCCTCGATCTTCTGAGGGTCTACTGAAATACCTCGGCTAAAGACCACGTGTCCCAGAAAATTGATTGAAGATAGCCAGAAAGCACACTTGCTGAACTTCGCGTATAGCTGATGTCGTCAAAGAGTCTTCAAGACTGTGCGAAGATGTTGTTCATGTTCCTTGGAACGCGAATAGACCAATATGTCATCGATGAAAATGATAACAAACTGATCAAGATACTCCAGGAAGACGCGGTTCATCAAATCCATAAATACCGCTGGAGCATTGGTAAGCCTAAATGGCATTACCAAAAACTCATAATAGTCGTATCTGGTACGGAAAGTTATCTTCTGAATATCAGATTCTTTGACTCTCAGCTGATGATATCCGGATCGCAGATCAATCTTAGAATACACTGAGGTACCTCTGAGCTGATCAAACAAATCCTCAATCCGTGGTAAGGGGTACTTATTCCTGACGGTCACTACATTCAACTGTCTGTAATCAATGCATAACCTCAAAGTACCGTCCTTTTTCTTAACAAATAATACCGGAGAACTCCACGGAGAAGCACTAGGGCATATAAATCCCGTGTCTAAAAGTACCCGGAGTTGAACTTTCAGTTCGTTCAACTCTTTAAGTGACATACGATAAGGAGCTTTCGATGTTGGTGCAGTTTCCGGAATCAACTCAATAGCAAACTCCACTTGCCTTCTGGGAGGCAAACCTGATAGCTCCTCTGGAAATACATCTGGATACTCTCGGACTACTGGACGTCGGAGAGTTGAGAACTACTATCGTCTTCAGTATGAATCAAAGATAATAGAAAACCCTGACAGGCATGTGACAGCAACCTTTGAGCCTGAATCGTCGAAATAGTCGATATGTCATCGTCTCTGATGCCAGTGAAATCCCACGAGTGTTGGTTCGGAGGCCGGAATGTGACCACTCTCATCTGGCAATCAACAGTGGTATGATATGCTGACAAACAATTCATGCCAAGAATAATATCAAAGTCGACCATTTCCAGTACTAAAAGATCTACCGTAAGTATCTTGTTGCCAAAGTCTAACGGGCAACCTTTGACCTCCTAGGTGACGTCCAAAGCATCACTGGACGGTAGAGACACGGTTAGTCGCTGCGGTCTGAAGGTGGGTAATCTACCAATCTCCCTCATAAAGGTATGGGATATAAAAGAATGAGAGCTACCAGTATTTATCAACATATCGGCAGATAAAGCATAAATGGAAATCGTATCGCGGAATGTGACCGCATGAATACGTCCAGTCTCTGGCGGAGGTAGAGGTGGTAACGCTGCCAACGGCTGCTACATCTGGGCAGGAGCCTGCCACTGAGGTGGTGCTGGAGACTGTGCCAGAGGTGGATGTAAGGGCTGCGACTGATATTGTACTGGTAGCTGGGACTGCGTCTAGTACTGAACCAGTGGCTGGGGTTACAGATACTGGACTAGGGGCTGAGGCTGTAGCTGATACGGGGGTCCCACGACAGAACTCTGTGGTATCATAAGGGCACTGGGGTGCTCCTGTCCATACATGTCATAAGCAGCAGCTACAGGGGGAGCTGTCCTCTGCTGACTAGGGGCTGAGGCTGCAGCTAATACGGGGGTCCCACGACAGAACTCTGTGGTACCATAAGGGCACTGGGGTGCTCCTGTCCATACATGCCATAAGCAGCATCTACAGGGGGAGCTGTCCTCTGCTGATGATGTGAAGATTGGGCTATGTGCCCTCCTCGCTGAGTCCCTAACTGAATAAGCTGAACTCCATGACCAGAAACTCCGGAAGCAATATGCTGAGCCTTCAGCGAACAATCTCGGCTCATGTGCCCAGGCAGTTTGCAATAATAACTGACTGTCCCAGGGTGCAGGCTGATGTGGTGTGCTCTCTGGATCCACACCGGGCGCAGTGGATGTCACTGGCGGGTTGTTTTCGAGTCTGCTGAGGAGGTCGGAAATGTCTTGATGAAGACTGCCTCAACTTCTGAGGCTGACTAGAATCCCCAAAAGTACCCTGACATATCCGACTGCAACCACTCTGCTGCTGTGTAGCCTGTGGCTGCTGGATCTATCCAGATGTCTAACCCGTCTGCTTTCTTTTCTTGTCCGGGTACGCTCTCTGGTGAGCTGACTCTATCATTAGGGCTCGGTCCAGTGTCTCTATGTAAGATGCGTTCCCAAAACCGGCAACCTTTACTTGCAGATGTCCATCCAGTCCCAAATAAACTGATGCATACAGGAACTTTCCTCAGCAACTAGTTCTGGACAAAATCTAGCCAATCGGTTAAACTTTGCATTATACTCGGTCACCAAGCGGTTGTTCTGCCGCAGACTCAGAAAATCCTGCCGGCGAGTCATCTGATATGCTTGTGGGAAGTAGCGGCTCTCAAAAGCCTCTCTGAATCTAGCCCAGGTGATGTTCTGCTCACCTATGATGGAACATTGCGTAACCCACTAGGTGTTGGCCTCATCCCGTAAATGAAAGCAGCCAGCTCTGCTTTCTCCCACTCGGAGCAAGCCATGTAGAAGAAGGTCCTCTCCATGGTCTCTATCCAGGATTGGGCCACGCTCGGATCAAGCTCTCATCAGAAGAGTGTGAATCGACTCTTCATCGACTCTACCAATGCTGGGATCCGGGCTCGTGCCGCGACAATATCAGTGAGGTGTGAAGGGACGACTACAAGAACTGGCAGAACCACTGGAGCTGGTGCTACAGGTAGTACTGCTGGATAGACCGGGGAAGGTACTCCCGGTGTTGCTGCATAAGCTGGAGGATATACCGCTAGAGGTACTGCAGGGTCGATATGAGTGGTCGTGGCTGGAGGTACGGGAGGTGATGGTACCGGAAATGGAGCAATCGGTACCGCTGGTGCGGGTGCTGAGTACATTGTAGGTACTGGGGGCACAAGTGCTGCTGGTGTCGGGTACATGGTAGGTCCAGTTGGCGGTGGTGTCTGGTACGCCGTAGGCTCGACCGGAGCAAGTGCGGGGTATGTTGGTAGTACCCCTGGTGGTACCGTAATTACGGTAGGGGTGGGTATAGTGGGTGCAGCCGAGGTAGGTACCTCTAAAGGAGTCATCGGGGTCTGAGAGCCCGACGCGCCCGCAATATCCTGAGTCTGTCCCTGATCGACAGGCTCAAACCCAGTAGGGATCTCTGACGAATCTGTTGCCAGAGATTCCAAAGTCCTCTTACGTAGCCATCCAACACCACGTATCGTAGCTACTCGTGTAGATCTTCTCATATCTGTTAAGTTATAACACAAATATCACTATAAGTATAAAAAATTATAAAATTACATTTATACCTATTTACCGTCTGGAGATGTTCCATCGCTATCTAATCCCCATTTTATAATCTCAGAATTCCGTATGAGAAAATCAACAAAAATCCATACAAATATGAATAAATACCCAAGTTTACTAGCAACCTGGGCTAACCCTAAAATTCAGAACACCAAAAATAGGTATCGTAATCCTCTCTGATACCAAATAAACTGGTATCAGATAAATCTCGAAAATCCCAAAATACTAAAACCAGGCATTCTATACCTGTAACAACCTGACTCGCAGAACCAACAATACGAAAACCAAGCATCAGAAAACTTAGCTTTGATACCAAATAAATTGTCACGCCCCGGGGAAGTCCCTGCCAGAAGAAATTTCGACAGCATCTCCCCTGTACAGGTGACAATTTGAAACTTACTACATCAATCCAAATACCTCGGCCAACACGGCCGGAATAATAACAATAAAAATAAGTCAAATATCCACGCAGTTTAATAGTAAAACTAAACTAATGCAACGATAAGACAAAAAATCCTTTCAAATACCCTACTCAACTACACCCATAAAGCTCAAAACTTATATCCTACTCAACTACACCCATAAAACTCAAATCATGACACAATAAAAATAAACTCACCTCTTCTATCGTCTAGGCAGGCATGTAATGGAACAAATCCAATAAAATCCATCGACAATTAAAACAAAACCATACTATATCCATAGAAACAAAACTATTACAAGTCTAGATAGTACAATAAAAAAAAGAAACCAAACAAATATCCTCGCGAACTGCAGGGGGACTAGCGACTGGAACTCTCCAGACAGCCTCAACCTAAATAGTAATAACCACGGGGTGAGTCAACTCCTCAGCGGGTAAATACTGACATGCATAGTAAAAAATATAACAAATAACACTAATTATTAGTATAGTCTCCTGGTATAAGAAGGATAAATACAAACTGAAATAAATAGGAGAACAACTGTACTAACCAAGACCTGGAGTATGGATAATAAACCGAGAGGTATAGGTGTTGGTTTATACTCGGAATATCGTATCGGTTCCCCTATACAAAAATTTTGTACAAGTCCTGAACCATTTCTAACAACCTATTGTGTTCATTAGAAATTAAATTAGGAATCGCAAGCGGAACTTAACATTATTAATTCCAAATTTAACTTATCTGTTCTTAGAGGTTTAGACTTGGATCACAAATGATGCTTAACATTATTAATCCAAGTTCACCCATGTTACAAAGTTGATTAAATATTTATTTCTAAAATTGGCTTCCAGGTTAAACATGACGAGGCACTAGGTCTTCTTGGTTATGGGATCATCCACCACTTCCTTGACAAAGCCTTTTAAATAAATTCAATATTCAATCTCCTTATAGTAACCCTAGGTTTAATCAAAAAGAACAATCGAATCACAAGATCAAAAAAGAAAAGAAAAGAACACAAAACTCGAATCACAAATTCAAAACCTAGAATTATATGCCTCTTGTGTTTGGTATTTCAAAATTCTTACAAAGGAAAAACTAGTATAATGCGGAATATAATTACTAGTTATACCTTTCTTTGTAAGTAATAACCTCTTGATCTTCTATCATATTCCTCTTCTTATCTCGGACATTGTGTGGGCAACGATATACCGAGATGAGAACCACCAAGACTCCTTCCTTCTTGTAAGTTTCGGCCACCAACCTTCAAGCTCCAAGGGATGCAAGAGCAAAGCCTCCTTTCTCTCCTTCTTCTCCTAGCAAGAACCAACCACCAACAAGAACTCTAAGAGAGGGATGCAGCGGCCACTAAAGAAGAAGAGAAGAGGAGAAGAATAGGGCCGACCACACCAAGGAAGAGAGGAGGGGAATACTAGAAGATATGTTGTGAGGTGAGGCACCTCTACCCTCTCTTTTATATTCCTTGGTCTTGACATATAAGGAAATTTAATTATAATTAAAATTCTCTTATTCTCCTTGCCATTGGTTAATAAGAAAATTTTAATTAAAAATTCCTTATAACCCTTTACATGGCCGGCCACCTCATGTGCTCCAAATAATGTAAGTTTTAAACACAAAATTAAAACTTCCTTATTTGTTTCCGGAAATTTTTAAAGTAAAAATTTCTCTAATAATTTTTCCCTTCATGGTTGGTTATAAAAGGAAATTTTATAAATTAAAATCTCTCTATTAAAACATGTGGATAATTTCCAAAAAGGGAAATTAAAATCTTCCTTTTAACTACAAATAAGGAAAGATATCTAATCTTTCTCGTAATCTTTTGTAGACAGCTATAAAAGGAAATATTTAAATTTTAAACTTTCTTTTAAAATCATGGCTTCCACATATGGAAAGATTTTAAATAAAATCCCTTTTATTTTTATATGGTCGGCCACACCAAGCTTGGGCTCCAAGCTAGGGTCGGCCACACCAAGCTTGGGCTCCAAGCTAGGGTCGGACATCTTTACTTGGCTCAACCTTTGTCTTGGCCGGCCCAAGCTTGGACTATGAGCTTGCTTGGCTGGCCACCTAAGGTTGGGTAGGAAGGTGGGTATAAATAGGTATAACACTTTATAAATAAGAGGCTACGATAGGGATCGAGAGGAGGAATTGGTTTTGGTCTCCCGATGAAATTAATCTTGTCGTGTTCGCCCCGAACACCTAACTTAATTTCATCAATAATAATTCATACCACTAAAGAATTATTATTGAACTAACGCACCGATCCCAAATTATATTTTGGGCTCCTTCTTATCATGAGTGTGTTAGTCTCCCTGTGTTTAAGATATCGAATGTCTACTAATTAAATGAGTTACTGACAACTCACTTAATTAATATCTACCTCCAAGAGTAGTACCACTCAACCTTATCATCATGTCGGACTAAGTCCACCTGCAGGGTTTACATGACAATCCTTATGAGCTCCTCTTGGGGACATTAGCAAACTAGATTACTAGGACACAATTTCCTTCTATATCAACAACACACACTATAAATAATATCATTTCCCAACTTATCGAGCCTCTTGATTTATCGAGCTAAATCTCACCCTTTGATAAGTCAAAGAAATAAATATTAAGTACATATTTTTGTTACTATATCGGGATTAAGAGCACACACTTCCATAATAACAAAAGGTCTAGTTCTTTTATTAAGTCAGTATAAAAGAACTTTCCTTAAATGGTCCTACTCAATACACTCAGAGTGTACTAGTGTAATTTTATAGTTAAGATAAACTAATACCAAATTATACTCTGACTATTCCAATGGTTTGTTCCTTTCCATTTTAGTCGTGAGATACTGTTTATAATTTATAAGGAATTGATAACATGATCTTCTGTGTGTGACACCACACACCATGTTATTTACAATATAAATTAATTGAACAATTACACTTAGCATATAAATGTAGACATTTGACCAATGTGATTCTTTATTTCAAATATAAATGTTTACAAAAAGCTAGGCTTTTAGTATACACTCTAACAATAGGAATCTTGTATGCATGTCAAACATATGCATCCACCCAATATGCAGCATACAAGTGCAGCAAACACAAGCAATAAATGCATCAATGCGTATGATGCCAATGACATGTCCTGGTCACCCCTACTGCTAGGCAGCCATCTCACACACTATGATGAGACTGAGTGGGTAGGGCTGTGACAACCGTGCACTCTGCCATCACTGCTCCTGATGAGTGACCGAGTGGACAGGATGCTGTCGGAGTACACATACCCTCCTTACCTCAAATCATAAGTGGGGGAGCTCAATGCTCTCATCTGTCCGAGCAAGTCCAAAGAGAGATCCCTGTCCTGCTACAACGCTGCGTCACACTACCCATGAGTGGATCAACGGAGCCCTTGGCAGAGCAACCTGCTGCAACACACCCTACCTAATAAAAACCACTAACCCATGAGTGGTTGTGTGTACAGATCCATGTAACTAGCGATGTGCTCAATAATAATGGAGCCGACTATTGCATAGCATGCAATCATGCGAGATGGTGCATGACACTAAGCATGGAAATATCTTGAGCCTATCCATCTCTGCAAAATGAGTACCATAGAACAAATTGACCAAATCAATGGTCTAGGTACACAGGTCAGATAAGGTATCAAAACCTAGGTCCTGAACATAATAGAACATGGTTATGTCACTACCTCTATAAGCATATATAATCAGGTGGTAATAACATGAAATGCATAACAGGTAAACAAGCATGTAACATGTATCTGGTAGTGACAAACCGATGCAGATATGAAACATAATTATTACTACTTGTTAAAAAACTACTATGCATATCAAATGACATATCTAAAAAGATAAGTCAATGTACCCGCCTCCAATAAGAGGATTGTATCCGAAATAGATCCCTCGTCGAGACACCGTCTCGAATCAAAATCCTATATCACCAATATATACATTTTTATTTAGCTAATATTCAATGAATAGCTAAATAAAATTCTCACGACTAATTTAGGATAAAGTTCTAATCATATTACCGTCATCCTATATATAAGAATTAATCTACACATGATCATCTAACTACAATACGTATCCAAATTCCTACACCATACCTCAAGCTCTGGCATTGTTGAACACAGAATAAAATGAGTTGATTGCTGGCTGGAAACAAGGTATACCACAGCATGACCTTCTTGCCGCAAACTTCCCCACAGCACACCTCACTTGGCTGGAATCCACCCTTACTGCTCCAATTAAGAACAGAAGGTCCAGATTCATCAAGGCAACATAAAGAAAACCTAATTTGAGAAACATACTGGTAGCACTGACCTTGACACCTTCTCCGTGATCAAACCATCCAAAACCTAACCAATATAGGTGTGTCGATCTGTTGTCATCCAAGTAAATACCCCAAATCTAGATTCACCGAACATCCCTCCTCACTCACTGAAATCCTACATTGACTAGAATGGAAGGAGATCAGGAATCCAACCGAAGTATAGAATTAGATCCCAAATTCCAACTAAGTAACCCTTACCTTCTAGATCGCCGGAAATCAAAGAGAAGAACTCAGCATCTGGAAACTAGGGCATAGCGTGGAGGCGGCCGGCGCACAGGGTGAAAGCAAGGCAGCAATCGCTCTAGATCAGAGGCACGAGTAGGAAGGGAAGAGGTGGAAATCGGTCGACTCCCCCCTCACTGCGACGGTTAGGGAAAAGAAGATTAACCGGCGACCGACGCTCGGGAGAAGAGAGGAGTCGGCGTCTGCATCGGCAAGAGGAAAGGAGAGGTGGCTCTCGTCGCTGGCGGCAGAGGGGGGGAGGGCATGCGCGCGAGGGAGATGAGGAGAGGGTCGAGTTTGGGAGAGGATAAAGAGATCGGGAGAGAAGTAGTAGGAGGAGGACAGTTTTGGGGAGAAGGAAATCGTCGGGTGAGGGCTCGGCACACGGGGAAGGAAACGGCGAAAATGAAGAAAAAGGCAAAATAAAAATAAAAAATTAAACTTTGCCTCGCTTAAATGGGGTAGCCTAAACATGCTTTCCAGGGGCCCAATATTTGATCCCTTTAAACTCGTCGTACGAGCTCCGAAAAATTCTCAAAAAATTTCCTTATGGTTATTCGCCCATTTTTGGTATTTACATGGCACGAGGAGAAAAGTTCAAGTGGGTCAAAGGAATTGATCGGACACTTGGTGAAGGAGTCCTAGCAAGTCAAGGTTGACCGGATGCTAGGCATAAGATTCCATCAGGTCACGTTTGATTGGATGTTGGACTTAAGGACCCTAGACTTGGTTTAAGCAAGTCAAGGGGAGACCAATCGCTCAACCGATCGATTGAACAGTGGTTCAATCGATCAGCCGATCGATTGGTACTGTGCTGTGGCAAGCAGTGGCCCAATCGATCGGTCGATCGATTGGGAGCCTTTGTCATAGGCACAGAACGCTTCCCAATCGATCAGCTGACCGATTGGGCACCTCCAATCGATCGACCAATTGATTGGGCACCTCCAATCGATCGACCGATCGATTGGGAGCTGATTTTTCTCGCGCGATCATGAGAAAGACTGAATCGATCGGTCGATCAATTCAGACGTTTTCTATAGAGCACAGAAGAAGGTTGAATCAATCATCCAATCAATTCAGCCTCCCCAATCGATCAGCCGATCGATTGGGAGGCAATCGTTGCACAGGATAATATCATTGGTGAGCGTCTTTCTCCGCATATCTTCCTCTCCACTTCTCACGATTACTCTCAGTTGTCCACGCCAATTCTTGAAGTTTTCTTAGAGCAAAGTATTGTTGCACTTCCAAGGTCAAGAGGCATTCTACAAGGAGAAGAAGCAAGGTAGGGTTTTGTAAATCTTGTAAGATTTGCATTGTATAAGCTTGTTTTTCTTTTCTTGTTGTATTGAGAGTTTGTGTAAGGCTTCTCTGCCTTCGGTAGTTACCGTAAAGGAGTGCTTTCATTAGTGGAGTGTGTGTCGCGTGTAGATCCTTGGATTAGTCACCTCTTCTTGAAGTAGATACCAAGTAAATCTTTTGTGTTTGCATTGTAAGCTTGCTTTGAGTTCATTCCGCTGCATACCATCATCATAAAGCAAGACAACGAGCGCGCGACAAGCTATTCACCCCTTCCTCCCCCTCCTCTAGCACCAAACGACCCTAACAAGTAGTATTAGAGCGAGATCGCTCTTTACCGGAATAAGATGTCAAAGTATAAGTCTCTATGACTAAGGTGACTTGAATACCTCAAGTCGAAGGAAACAGATACTTAAGCTTCAATGAGATCTTTATTGATATAATTTTAAGATCTAATCGCTATTTGGAGATGAAATTTAAAAATTCTGACACTAATTAGAGATGATTTTTTTCCATCGCTTTGTTTAAATTTAAAATTTAAAATGTTATGATAATTAGCGACGGATATTTAATATTCCGTCTTTAATTAACGATGAAATTTTAAAATTCATTGCTAATCAGAGATGAAATTTATTATTCGGTCGCGCGTTTATATATGCAATTTAAAAATGTTATGATAATTAGCGATAGATATTTAATTATCCATCTCTAATTGATGATGATATTTAATTATTCTATCTTTAATTAGCAACGACATTTTATTATTTCATCGCTAAGTTTAGCTAAATTATGATGACACCGTTAACGAATTTAGTGGCGAAATTAAATATCCTATCACTACCGGAGACAGAATTTAATATCCATCTTTAAGATTAATGATGGATTAATAAACTTCCGTCTCTATTTTAGCAACCGACTATTTATCTTTGTCGCTAGATTAGTGATGACCTATTTAATTAATTCCGTAACTAAATTTAGAGACGAATATTAAATTCTATCTTTAATAGTGACTAAATATTTAATTTCATTGCTAAATGATGTCAGCAATCAATATCACAACAATGATAATAATCAGAAATTAATCGGTCGCTATGTTCAATTAGCGACAGATAAATCCGTCACTAATGAGCTTTTTTTTTATGGAATTTAATCAATAAAACATTTTTTTATATTTTTGATATAAAAGTTAGTATGCTATTAACTGAACTGATCCATACTTCTATGGATGTATTAAGAGGTAATATATTTTTTAGAAGAGTAAGAAGCAGATTATTATAGTAATTAGATCAACAACAAATGCAAAGCCAAACTATATGATTCTAACAACATGTGAACTTCAACTCATTTATCAACTTCAATTATCAACTAGTAGATTTGATAACTAAATCTTTAAGAGATATTCTAGAACCAAATATTGTTAAAGTTAGATTTACTAAATATTATGATTACTTGTGCTTATATATCTTAATGAACAATAACTGGCAAAATTCAAGATAGTATAAGGGCATTAAACACTACCTTTAAACCCCTATCTCATCCTCAACTTCTTTTTATAGAATTGTAAATTGAAATAAAACTTTGATTTTTGTTTATTTGATAAGAAATTAGAAAGTCACCTGCATTCGTTTAGTTAGGGCAAATGCCTTTGTTTAGTTATAATTCGTTTTAATGAAAAAAAAAACAAATTATAGATGTCTGTATGTAGTTATAATAACTATCTTTATTTGATTCTAACAGATATTTTCATTTAGTCGTAATAGATATTTGACCAACAAAAAAAATTGATCGTTACTTGTTTTATTTAATTATGTACTTCTTTTATTTACTTATACCAGCTGTATTTATTTTGATAAAAAAAATTAAGTAGAATGCAAAATAATGCAAGTACTTTAATAATAAAGTATTCGTATTTAGTTATACCAAGATCCATGCATGCTGCGAGGAAGGATCTATTGTAGCAATCTCGCTTTAGTTTAATTTTCTAATTCATATGCAAATGATAGTTCCATGCATCCTTCACATGGTCACATAAATTTTATCAGCTGCCATCTTCCAGCCAGCAAGATTTATGAAATCTATCTCAGCAGAGCTGTTTATATATATCGGCTTCAAACAGTCACTCATGCATACGTGTTTTTTCTTTTATTATTATTATTTTCTTCTATCTATTAATTTCATTTGTATATATTTTCTACAAGTCTCAAAGTTAGAATAATAATTACATATTATTATCAGCTGCTCTTCTCCAGGTAGCAAATTCATTAGGAGCACTATATCTTTCTAGCTTTTGGTCTGCACTAATGGATTTTTTTAGCTTTAACTCGCAATGGATGTCTTTGACTGCTCGTACTTCATCGGCTTTACCTTCTTTTGCTGTGCCTGCCCAAAAGGATACATCATGTCTTCTCTTCCTCGATCGTCTGGACGCAAAGAATTGCAACTTTTTTTTTCTCAACTTGCACAGGTCAATAAAGAGGAATGAATTAATGCTGCGTTCTAGTAACTCTTGAGATCTCTAGCTCCTTTTTAGAGGATCTTGATATACATGTGTTGGAGCACACAGGCAAATCAACTGCGTCAGTGCAGAAACTGTCTGGACTAACTACTCCTTAGAATGCACTACCTTGAGCATATATATCAGTAAATGTTGCATATGAAATTGACAATATCTTGTCTTTCAATCGAATAGTCTGGATATATATATATATATATAGGTGAATTCATGCAGCCATTTAATTACCTACGTAAGGCCATGGTGTTACTGACATCATCATCATCATCTCTCACTCTCTCTCTCCCCCTTGACTCCTTGTGCAGAATTGTGCTGTGGATTGTGGTGGAGGCATCATTTGGATCCTTGAATGGGGCGAGGAAAAGGCGATGGAAAGGGCCGGCTCAGGGGGACCAACTCAAGCGCATGTTGTAGTGGCAGCTCTCACTGCACGCAAACACCGCTCTGATCAGTCCCACAACTTTTTACAAATAAAAACAAGTCCAAAAACCCAATCCAAATTCTGGCAGTAGCAGTGGCAGTGGTAGTGCCAGTGCCAGTGCCAGTGCCAGGTGAAAAAGAAAAGACATGTATAACAAGGAAAGCTAAGGGAGTTGTTAGAATTTAGAAAACCATGCAGTAGGGTGGCAAAGGAAGGTGTAGGTGTATAGGTGTAGGTGCAGGAGCAAATTAAGACAATTTGCAGCAGAGATCACGGTTTCTGAAACAAAGAACATACAGCATATACTGAAAATTAACTGAAAAAAGAGAGGAATAAATTTCGACCTTCCATTCATTAAGTCTTTAAATTATAAAGTTGAACAAAAACAGATATAGATAGAGAGATGAGCTAGCTAGGGAAAGCACTGATAATGAAACTAACGTATAAACGTTTATGGAAACTCGTGTTGTCTCCGTTTCGAGAGCAAAGGATCAGCCGTTGCTAAACTCGAGAACTACTGTTTGCTGAACGCTGCTGTATAAACAAACACGGTTATGGTAACGGAGTAAACAATTTGTTTGTCGAGGATCATGCCTTTGAAACAATGTGTTAATGTAAATTAAATAACGGTGCATCGATGCTTGGTAAAACATAAAAAGGATGTTTGATAAGCTTTGGAGTGTTCAAGCTTGTTTGATAAGATAATCAAGCCGAGCTGATCCGAACTTTTAATGAATCAAACTTTTAAAATGAGTGTTCAAACTTAGCTTAGTTTATTTTTTATGAGCTTGAGCTTGTTTGAATCTTGGCTTGAGTTTAGTTCATTTAGATGTTATTAAGCTCTCAATTCAAGCTTGACTTGAGCTTGACCTTGGTTCGAGCTTGGTTTGAGTTTGGTTCAAGCTTGGTTCGTTTAGATATTATCAAACTCTCAAGTCAAACTTGTTTGATTGTTTGAAATTTTTAGTTGTTTGATTAATTATTGAACTTGATAATTTAAATTTATTTATTTTATTTTATTATTTATTTAGTATATTGAAAAGAAATTTATTAATGAATATAATTCGTGAATATTATTCATGAACATTGTTCATAAACATTAACGAGCTGAACATATATATGTGTTTAAATTTATTTATTTAATTTAACGAGTTATTTATACTTATTTATTTAATTAATCTCATGTATATTAAATAAATATAAATAAATTTTTAACAAATGAACACCAAATTTATGTTCATTTAGAGTTGTATTCAAACCTGTTGATATCAAGATCTTGGAGTTGGAATGCATTCCAAGACACAATGATTACATCGTTTGGAGGGGGCCGCGAGCCCAGGCGTGGAATAAGAAAGCAAAGGACCAGAACGTGGGCCTTGACCGTGTGGGTCCTTCCTCCTCCTTTTAATAGTTTTTTTTTCTCCTGCCTTTCTCTTACCTTTTTTCCCATTCCCTTCTCTCCACTTTTCCATCTCTTCTTCCTCCTCCTCCTCTTTTCCTCCCTCTCCTTTCCCTTCTCTCTCTCTCTCTCTCTCTCTCTCTCTCTCTCGTGATAGAAGGGCAATGATACGTCGAGCAGGGGGCGGAACCGCTGAGAACATGACAACAGTAGCTAGAGTAAGAGCAAAGTAAAAAAATCTCTGCTTTCTCAAGGAGCA
The DNA here is from genome assembly GCF_018446385.1 of Zingiber officinale. NCBI lineage: Eukaryota > Viridiplantae > Streptophyta > Magnoliopsida > Zingiberales > Zingiberaceae > Zingiber > Zingiber officinale. The sequence goes on from NC_056006.1 coordinate 81,774,235, forward strand.
AGCAAAAGCCTAGAAGACAAAAAGCTCATCATCCCTTCCAAATCCATCATTGTAGCATGCCACAAGAGCTAATTATATGTAGCGCTCGGGTCGCCGGACCATCTGGGTTTCCATATCATTCCAGAAATGGACGACACCGGCCTCCATCACGCCCATGAACTCCCGAACTATCCGCAAGAAAACCAAATCGTAGCAGTGGCCATGACCACGGATGGCGGCGGCGCAGCTAATTCCTCTGTTGCGTCTTCTACTACTACTAATCTCCCCTGGCCGCCGCTTCTGAACGTGCCGGAGCCGCCCTTCTCGATTCGCAATCACGTGCAAGAGCGCGGCTTCTTGTTTCCTAATTCGCTTCCGCCGCTTCCTCCGCCGCCGGCGTTCTACCACGACCCGTATATGGGACCGCCGGCGCCGCCGGATCCCCTGGTGGGGCTCATGGCTTCGGGGGCGGGAATCAATTACGCCGACGGGTTGGTTCGCGGGCTCGGGATGATGATGATGAGCGCGTGCTCGCCGTCTTCGTCGACGTTCCCCTTCGGCAGCGGCCTCCACGCCGAGCTGGCCGTGGCCACCGGCACTGCCAGGATGACGCCTCAGGAAATCATGGACGCCAAGGCGCTCGCAGCCTCCAAAAGCCACAGTGAGGCCGAGCGCCGCCGCCGCGAGCGCATCAACGCCCATCTCGCCCGCTTGCGGAGCTTGCTCCCCAGCACCACAAAGGTAATTACTAGCATCAAACCTTCGCATCGCACGTACTCTATTAACAGAATCAATCACTTTATACATATCAATGAAAAACTCGCCGGCAAAGTTCCACATTGAAATTGGGATCATGCTCGGGGAATCCTGGTAAATTGTTGTCGAATATTTATTGGCATGGCATGATAAAGAGAAATTAACCAGCAGTTTCTTCAGAGTACCAAAATTATAAGGCTTTTCTGGAGATTGCTACTGCCGAAGAACGGCGAAGCCTGGAGGAGACCATCATGCGCACTCCTGTCAGATAAATTAAAGAACATATTATTAAATAATTTAATTAATTAATTCTTCTCGCCATCACCATTCACCATTCACCAACCCTAACTCCATTCTCCCTTGTGGAAGCGTGCATTCGAGCACTACTACACAATTTCATATGTATTTTATTACCATTAAAATTAATTGAGTCGTGAGTTTTCGCTCCGGCGCAGACGGATAAAGCGTCGTTGCTGGCGGAGGTGATACAGCACGTCAAAGAATTGAAGCGGCAGACGTCGGAGATCGCGGAGGAGACGAGCCCGCTTCCGACAGAGACCGATGAGCTGACGGTGGACGCGGCGGACGACGCCGAGGGGCGGTTCATGGCGCGGGCGTCCTTATGCTGCGACGACCGCTCCGACCTCCTCCCGGACCTCATCAAGGCGCTCAAGGCGCTGCGGCTGCGGGCGCTCAAGGCGGAGATCACCACCCTCGGCGGCCGCATCAAGCACGTGCTCGTCGTAACCGGCGAGGACGACGGCGATGACGACGCCGCCCAGCTGCCGCATTATTCCATCGGGGCGATCCAAGAAGCGCTGAAAGCTGTCATGGAAAGAACGCCCGTCGACGAGCCGCCATCGGCCGCGGCGGCCGGGATCAAGCGGCAGAGGACGGCGCCTACCAACATGTCCGCCATACTCGATCACAGGTCGATTTAATAACTCCGTCGAGACCATATAAATCAATAACATGCAACTGTAATCATACACAGCACAGCGGCTAGCTAGTGTGTTCTATCTCGAGACTGCTATTTCATTATACATATCGGTTATCTCGATTAGACAACTATTGCTGATATTATGCAATTAAGGTTCTTGATTTTGAAACTAAGGAATAGTGGCTGTTATATTTTTGATTATTATAATACTACGGGTTGAATTATTTTTTTCCTCCCTCTGTTAATTTTTGTTCGAGTTCAAATATGACCTTGGATGAGAATGGAGAAAACAATAATCCATGCAGTAGTGAACTAATTCTACGTGATGAATATGTTAATAACAAATATATCAAATTTAATTAGGGAGGTGACAAAGGGAGAAAATGACAGTGGAAGTGGAGCTAGAGAAAGACAAATGCTGAAGCTGAAGGGAACTTAGCAAGTACAGGCTACTGTAGTTATAATTATTCTCGGCATCTATGGAGATTTATATAGAAAGGGGGAGCTTGTAGTAGGTCCACAAGCTTCTTCATGGGTTAGTTCGATGACAATAATATAAGGCCACAGAAGGCTTGCTGACTTCTCAGACTAATGGTGATAGGAAAAGTATGTACTATATTCTGTTCCGCAGACGAAAACGACCATGAACCGCTAGAGAAGGTACATAGTGGTGACCTACCTATGCTTCTGATAATTAATCTGCACAGTCAAGTGAATATTCTTTAGCTTAATTTTCTCTGTGTTTATTGCACTTCTCCATTTCTGTCATTGATATACAATATATACTATTTCTATGATGATCGTGCCTACTACTATGATTTACAAACTGTGGTATGATTTTATTATGTGAGAATGATTTTTTGCTTTTATATATTTATCTTTCATGTCATTACAGGTCAACGCTAAACTCTATGTGAGATTTGATATGTGATGAGTCATGAGTGGGTGATGTTAGATATGACAGATCCCACTTGATATATATTCACTCACTTTAGCTCTGCCACTAACGGCTGTTCTTTTATTTTTCTTATAATTAAGTTTGAGAATATTTGAGCTCAACTCATCGCCACATTCCATTGTGATGGACATTTCCTTTGTTGGCAACCTTTTTCTGGTTGAACAATTGTTTCGACTAAGAAAAACAGAGACACCAAAGAAGGTGTAGGAGTAATTCATATTCAAAGAACGATTGCTTACAAATAACTGTAACTATGCTGCTTTCAAAGAAGGGAGAAATGGGCCAAAAAATAATTTAATTGAAGCACTGAGCTAATTACAATCTGAAACAAATACATGAGAGAATGGCAATCCTAAATTTATTAGTACTTGAAAAGGAAGCAGGTGAATCCTAACTATATAAGCACTTTATAGTTCAGGCAAGTATAGATGTCAAAATCTACTCAAAAGAGGAGATGATGAAGATTAGTAATACAGCACTTGTCGCATCACAGCCCAATAATTCAACACAAATATCAAAAGAAGTTAAAGCCAAGTGTAATTAGTTCAACCCATACATCAACTACAGGCAGAGAAGAATCAACAACCATTTACTATTTGTTGCGGCCAGAAATCATGGATGACTGAGTCATTGAAGGATGTGCTACAATCGAGGAGAGGGTTAACTGACAAACTTCAAGAACTCCGCAAGAGAAGTTAGAATGACGCCAAAGAGGCCCATGGTGTAGTTATTCCGATGTTCAAGTTAGTTCGATGCTCAAGAAGTTAGAAACTAGAAGAAGTTATCTTGGGTGTATGTGTGCATACCCGTGCTCGTGAAAGCAGACTCCCTTTTATAACATCCCTCATGAGAGAGGCATGAATCCCACGTTTAGATCAAGGGGTTGTCACATAGATCCACGTGCTTTATCCCTATCCTTCAGTCTTCTCATGTTCTCTGCTTATCACGGTACGCACATTTCCCACGTTCAACATGATTAAAGGGAGAGAGTTGGTGACGACCTCCGAAGTTATCCAGAATGGATCGAGCTAAAGGGTCAGACACAATCGAGATGGAGAAGTCAAGTGTGCCAAGGTGTAGAGTCAGACGTGGTCGAATTAGAGAGGTCTGGTGTGGCCAAGGTGTATGTAGAGGTTGAATGCGATCAAATTGGAGAGGTTGGATGTGGTTGAGCTGGAGAGGTCTGGTGTAGCTAAACTGAAGAGGTCTAGCCTAACTGAGATGTAGAGATCAGACGTGGTTAAGCTGGAGAGATCTAGAATAGCTAAACTAAAGAGGTCTGGCTTGGCTAAGATGTAGAGGTCGGACGTGGCCGAGTTGCAGAAATCTAGTGTAACTGAACTAAAGAGGTCTGGCCTGGCCAAGATGTAGAGGTTAGATGTGGCTAAGCTGTAGAGGTCGGACATGATCGAGCTAGAGAGATCTAGTGTGGCCAAGATGTGGAGGTCGTACGTGGCCGAGCTGAGGATGTTAGTGTTGATCCGGGTAGTCGGCTGGAGAAGGTTGAGTTGCCTGAAACACTAAAACAAAACACCTTTCTCGACTTTCAATTCAGATTAATAAAGCAATTAAAACAGAATTAACAACTTAAAATAAATGAGTAAAAGGTCACTATTTATTTGGTTACAACCTAGATGGTTGTTAATCCAAGGCAGATGAAATCTCACTAAGAGTCTCCTTCATTGAAGGCGGAGAAGCTTTTTATATACAGTGAAAGCTCAGAAATGACTAGGAAACTGAATACAGAAGTTGTTACATCTTTTCTAAGTCCAAAGGTCTTTTTATAGAACCTGAAAAAAATTATCCGCAAGTTGAAGGCACCTTCCATAGGACTGGAAGGCGCCTTAGCAAGGCCAAAGGATAAAACTTTATCCTTTCCGCAACGACCAAAATTGCCTGGTCGAAGGCGCCTTCCATGGTTGATTGAAGGCACCTTCTGCCTGAAGGTCGCGGAGGCGCCTTCAACTCCTGTTGAAGGTGCCTCTGGCAGCTCCATAACTCCACTTTAGTTCTTTCGTTATGCCGATCGCCTGGGTGATTTCGGTCAACCGAAATAGGGCTCACCCGAACTCAATTTCCTACCTTCTCCTCGAGCAGGCTTCCACTCCGACTTCTCATCCCTCTAACATCGCACACGTCCTTCTCGTCCACCGGTGTACTCTTCCGCAGCATCTCGTCCCTCGGACTCACTGAGCCAGTCGGTTCTCTCCCGTACCGTCCTTCTCGCTAGCCACGTCTTCCACTCGACTTCTTATGCTCCTAAGCTCCTGCACACTTAGACACAGGGATCGAAAACCTAACTTGGTTGAACACACCAAAACTACCTTGGGATCCAACAATCTCCCCCTTTTTCATGTGAGCAACCCAAGTTAACTTAGGGTAAACAAATCATAAAGTAAAGATAAAATTATGGAATAAAGTTTGAAAAGATTTTCAAATTTAAAATTTGAATTGAACTACTACCTCCTCATAGACTTAACATTCTCTTCTCCCCTTTTGATCACATAAAAAATATGGTGCCAAAAAAAATCTAAGGGTAAAAAAATAAGTTTTAACAATAAAAAAAAACTTAATTTTCTAAGTGAGACTTGCAAGTAAAAAGAAATTTCTAAGTAAAATTTGTAAGTCAAGTCAAATTTGTTCTTCCCTACTTCCCCTTTTGATCACATTAAAATTGGGGTTCTTTTAACTATTAAAAAAAAAATCTAACTGAAAAATAATTTTAATGCATTTCTAAATACTTAACAGTTAGTCAATTAAATACTTTATTTCATTAATTGGCTTCTATGCTATGGCGAGACATTACGTCTTCTTGGTTATTAGAGCAATAACCACTTTCTAGACAAAATTTTTTAAGGAAATTAAATATTTAATTTTCTCACTGAAAGCCCTGAGTCTAATTAAAGTTTAACTTATAAAAAATTTTGGAACCCAATATAGGTTCCTTCCAACTACGTTAATTACAAATCTTTTAGGAATATCTTTTTGAGAAATTTTCTTAATTTGCCCCTTGTGGTAATTAAAATACCAATTCATATTGTTATATTTCCTAATATTTTTATTATATGAGCATGCACGATTTTTCAGATATTCTATCTCTATTTTTAATTTGTCATTCTCTATTTTCAAATTATCACATAATTCTAGTGGGCATGCTTTGGATAACTATATTTTCAAATCTATATTTTCTTTTTCTAACTTGCAACAGTTTTTTGATAAGAATTTAACAAATTTGAATAACTTATTAGGTGGAAGAGATCGTACTTGACTTACGTTGTCGATCTCATCATCCATAGCTCTCCCTGAACTGCTGCTTTCTTCTGATGTAGCTCTCCCTTCATAAATGCTCTCGATGCTCATTTTGGATGAGCTTGCTTCGTATTCATCTTCTTGATGACTTACCATTAACACAAGTCCTGAAATGGCTTCGACCTCTAATTTGAATGATGTTTCATCCCATGTCGTCTTAAGGGTCTTGTATTTGTTCGTTTGGACGGGCTTCTTGTCTTTACCTTTGTTCTTGTTCTTCAATTTAGGGTAGTTGTCTTTTATATGTCCTTCTTCATTGCAGTGGTAGCATCTAATTGTTCTTTTCTTTCTACCCTGCAGATGGTTAGATTTTCTAGATTTAAATAATTTTTTAAATTGTCTTACCATCATTATCATTTCGTTGTCATCAAGAGAGGATTCTGAATCTTGTACGTCCATCGTTGCCTTAAAGGCAATGTTGTGCTTTGACTCCTTCTTCGAATCTGCACATCTCGTTTCATGGACTTCAAAAGTAGAAAATAATTCTTCTAAAATAGTTGAATCTAAATCCTTAGATATGTAATAAGCATCTACTAATGATGCTCATTCAGTATTTCTAGGGAATGTGTTAAGCGCGTACCTTAGTGAATCTTGGTTACTTACCTTTTCTTTGAGATTCGTGAGTCCAGTGATAAGCTCCTTGACCCTTGAATAAAGGTGTGCAACGGTTTCGCCTTGTTCTAGTTTGATGTTGCTGATCTGGTTTCTGAGCAAATCCCGTCTTGCGAGTTTCGCCTCCGAGGTTCCTTCATGTAGTTCCAGGAACTTTTCCCAGAGCTCCTTCACAGACTCGTAGGCTCCGATCTGATTGACTTCTTGTGGTGGTAGCACGTTTAGTAGATAGAACTCTGCTTTGTCGTTTGCCACGAAATCAGCCTGCTCCTTTTTGGTCCAGTGGTATTTTTATTTACCTTCGGGTGCTACAAAACCAAAATCCATTATTAAAAATAAACTGAAATCAGTTTTGAAAAATACCTCCATCTTCTTTTTTCAGTTGGTGAAATCTCCCTCGAACTTTGGTGGGTGAATGTTTGACCCGACCATCTCGTGTGCTTCGTTTGACGGTTAGTCCTCCTGAAGTTGTTAGGCTCTGATACCACTTGTTGGTTCAGGTAGCTGGTTAGAGAGGGTTGAGTTGCCTAAAACACTAAAACAAAACATCTTTCTTAACTTTCAAGTCAAATTAATAAAGCAATTAAAACAGAATTAACAACTTAAAAGAAATGAGTAAAAGGTCACTATTTACTTGGTTATAATCTAGATGGTTATTAATCCAAGACAGATGAAAGCTCACTAAGAATCTCCTTCTCTGAAGATGGAGAAGCCTTTTACATACAGTGAAAGCTCATAAATGACTAGGAAACTGAATACAGAAGTTGTTACATCTTTCCTAGGTCCAGGGATCTTTTTATAGACCCTGGAAAAACTTATCCGTAGGCTGAAGGCGCCTTCCATAGGACTAGAAGGCGCCTCCAGAAAGGCCAAAGGATAAAACTTTATCCTTTCCGTAATGACTAAAATTGTCTGGTCGAAGGCACCTTCCATGGCTGGTTGAAGGCGCCTTCAGCCATTGAAGGTGCATTCTTCTTGAAGGTAGCGGAGGCGCCTTCAACAGGAGTTGAAGGCACCTCTAGCAGCTCCATAGCTCCACTTTAGCTCTTCCACTGCACTGATCGCTTGGGTGATTTTGGTCAACCAAAATATGACTCACCCGAACCCAATTTCTGACCTTATCCTCAAGCAGGCTTTTGCTCCGGCTTCTCATCCCTCGAACATCGTGCACATCCTTCTCGTCCACCAATGTACTCTTCTACAGCATCTCGTCCCTCAAACACACCGAGCCTGTCGGCTCTCTCCCGTGCCATCCTTCTCGCTAGCCATGTCTTCCACTAGACTTCCTGTGCTCCTAAGCTCCTGCACACTTAGACACAGGGATCAAAATATAACAAGACCTAACCTAACTTGGTTGATCATATCAAAACTACCTTGAGGTTCCAACAGTAGTAGGTCAACCCTTGGCTTTTTGAATAAGGTTAGCGAGTTAGTTCGGGCAGAGCCTTTCAAGTGAGTCTACGGAGCTGAGTTGTTGGTGCATGGAGCAACAAATTATCAAACCTGGTTTTGATAATGATAAAGGATTTAAAGTTAAGATTTATTGTTGTTCTATCAAGTTTAACTGAGTGTGCAAAAAAGTCCTAAGTGAATTTATGCAAGATGAAAGTCCTAGTTGAGGCTAGGCAAAGAAGTCTTAGTGGACACTAGGCAAGTGGAAAGTCCTAGTTACGATTAGGCAATGAAATCCTGCTCCATGGGATTGGGCAAAGTTTTAGCAGGTCAAGGACGTCAAGTGAAATCCTAGGGTCGAGGACACTAGGTTAAAGTCCTGGGGGTTGCGAACAGTAAGTGGGAAATCCTAGGATGGAGGACACTAGGTGAAAGTCCTGAAGTTTTGAATGCTGAGCAAAAGTTCAAACGGTCTAGAGGACCGATTTAACAAAAGATAAACTCACCTAAGAGGAGTAGGTGAGGACATGTTCCACATAGAGGGAACAATATAACTACCAGCAATAACCTATAGTACAATCTTCTAAACAATATAGCAAGTATGCATAACTGAATAAACTGTAGTAACCAACAATAGGCATGTAATACAGTCTACTGCAAGAATAATAAGAAATGTATAACTGAAATAAACTGTACTCACATACGAGTCTTGAGCAAATGACTGTAAACATACACAGATAAAGATAGTCAGAGCAAATAAGTATGTATCATGTATGCATGTCAATCATATGCAGTAACCAAAATGCATCATCCAATATGCAATAATTACAATAAATGTAATCTGTGCATATGATGCAATATGACATGGTCACCCCTGACGCCAGTCAGCCATCTCACACGCGATGGTGAGACCGAGTGGGTAGGGCTATGACAACTGTGCACTCTGCCATCACTACTCCTGAAGAGTGACCGAGTGGACCGGATGCTGTCGGAGTACACTTATCCTCCTACCTCAAACATAGTGAGGGAGCGCAATGCTCTCATCTCCCAGTATGCGATAACGGGGAGGGATCCCTGCCTGCTACCACGCTGCAGTCACACTACTCATGAGCGGACCAGCGGAGCCTAACAGAGCAACTGCCATACACACCCTGGGTGCTGTGACACTACCCATGTAGTGGTCACATTGTGTGCAGGCCCATGTAGCCGGCCGACGAGCTCAACAATAATGGAGTCGTCAATCGCCGAGCATGCAATCATGCGGGATGGTGCATGATGCTACAGTATATCATACTTGAACATATACTCATCCATATATATGTGCCAGAAAGATAAACGCATATATAACAATGATATAAGCAACATGAATCCAAGATCACATATCAAATATGTCTAGCAATTAATCTAGTATACAGAAGCACTAAATAAATCTATCTCTATGAACATAGATACACATGACAGAAGATAAGAGCATACAAGTCTAATGTATAACAGATAATAATAGAAGCAAATAACAGGTATCGAATAAACTAAAATCAGGGAAGTGATAAATCTACCAATTACCACTAGTTATATATATATATATATATACTACACATATCATAAGACAATATCAAAAAAATAAGTCAAAGGGTACCCGCCTCAAATAGAAGGTAGTATCAAGTCAAATTCGACGTCGAGACACTCGTCTCAAATCAGAGTCTGCGTCAAACAATATATATGTTTTTATTTAACTAAAACTTAAACGAATAGCTAAATAACATCCTTACCCATTAGCCTATTAAACTACATCCAACGGTTAATTAGGGTTAGTTACCTAATCCCTAATCATCCATTAGACTAGAAATCCAAACCTAAATCAATCCACACATGAACAACTAATCATGTAATTCAAAACATACCTAATTCACAAATAAACCTATTTCATCGACATCATGTATCAAAATCCCTATACATACCTCAAGGTCAGCCCCTTCTGTTGATCCACACAAAGAAATGGTGCTGCTAGGAAAGGTAGCTGCCACTGGAGCCCAAGAAAGTTCACAGAACAACAACCTGCTGGAATTCTTCCCCACTGATCAGATTAAGATAACATCAAGAAGTCGAGATCCCAAATTCAAACAACGACCTAATTAACAACCTAACCTTACCTCAACCGAGACCTCAATCAACCATAATGAAGAAGAGGTCCAAGACCTGATCTGGGATCGCCGACAATCTGAGGGGAAGCGAGCAAGAATCTAACAAGAAGGCTCGAAGCTAAGGCACAAGTCAGAGAAATAGGAAGAGGAAGTTCGGTCGCTTACCCTCGGAGCCCTAATTGCCTTTTCACCCCGACGATCGGTGGATCTGGCTCAATCCAGTGGCATCGACAGTCAGCGCAAGGAGACACTATGAGGTGTCGATCGGGATGATCCGAGGCTCCTTGTTCGATCTTTGGCAAGTAAGTGTCATCGACGATCGCCAAAGGTCCGTCGACTTCGATTTGTCCGTGAGAGAACAGAGAGATCGGAGCGAAAGGGAGAAATGCTTCGGCTGGATCGGAAGGGGTCTCAGCCGACTATCGGACAACCGGCACAGGCGGTTGTGATCGACGGCGACGCGAGATGGTGAAGCTTCGGTGACAAGAAGAGGCGATCGAGAAGAAGAAGGTCAGGTCGGGTGGAGAGGAGTCAACGACAATTTGGGGGAAGAAAAATCAAAAGAAAAGGAATTTATAATTAAACAATCTCCTCACTTAAATGGGTATCCCAAATAGGCTTTATCCAAACCCATCAATTCGTCCCCTCAAAACTCATTGTACGAGCTTTGAAAATTTTCCAGAAAATTTCTAAAAATTCCTGAAAAATCCCATAAGGCTATTTCTCGAATAACCTTATTATTTAAAATTTTTCGATATCTTACAACTTAATTAAATTTTTTGGCATTAATTCTTTTTTAAAATTCCAAAGTTAAACTATTTTTCTTTGAAAAACTTGAACTATTTTTAAATCTAAGTGTTGATCAAAATATTTTTAAATGCTAAGTTTTTATCAAAAATTTTAAATCTAAGTGTTTATCAAAATATTTTTAAAAGCTAAGTGTTTGTCAAAAATTTTAAATCTAAGTGCTTATCAAAATATTTTTAAAAGCTAAGTTTTTATCAAAAATTTTAAATCTAAGTGTTTATCAAAATATTTTTAAATGCTTAGTTTTTATCAAATTTTTTAAAGTAAGCTTTAATCAAAATCTTTTTTAAGTTGAGTACTTTTAACTAAGCCTTTTTCAAAAACTAAGTTTAGCTAAGCTAAGTCATTTTCAAAGCTTAAATCTAGCTAAGTTTTTTTGTAAACCCTAAGTCACTTTCAAAGCTTAAAAATTTGCTAAGTTTTTCCTTCTTCTTAATTAAAGTCTACTTTCAAAACTACGAACTTAGCCAATATTTTTTCAAGTATGAGCTATCTTTCAGGGGGAGCTAAAAAATAAAAAAAGGATAAATTTCCTATATTTACATCCTTCTCTCTGTTTTATATTATTTTTTATTTATGCCAAAGGGGGAGAGAAGATTAAAATTAAGAAAAAGAGAAAGTTAGTTAAGAAAAAGAAAAAGTTAAGTGGTTAAGGGGGAGCTATAACAAGTTGTACTAAATGCAATTTACATTTCTGAACAAGTTGTAATTTACATTTCAGCTACATTTCTTGATTGCATTTCTCTTCCTTATTATCGCTTTATTGCCTTATGTTTTTACTTAAATTTGAATTGTGTTTTCATAATCAAAAAGGGAGAGATTGTTGGTGCGGGAAGCATCACACGATCGAACCTGTGCTTTGATAATGGCAAAGGGTTCAAAGTTAAGGTTACTTGTTATCTAACAAGTTTGAATGAAATTGCAGGAAAGTCCTAAGGGTTCTTAGGCAAAAGCCCTAGCTGGGTTAGGCAGGTGAAAACCCCTAGGGGGTGGTAACCCTAGGTGCTATGAGGTGGTAATCCTAGGTGGAAAGTCTTGGCGGGTCGAAGACTTCAGACAAAAATCCTAGTCGGGGACTCTAGGTTGAAATCATGATGTCGCGAACCGGGTGGAAGTCTGGATGGGTCATGGAGCAGACGTCCTGCATGAAGACCAGAAGCTTCGGACACTGAGTAAAAGTCCAGTTGGTCTGGAGGATCAATCTGGCAACAGGTAAACTCTCCTGAGAGGAGTAGGTGAGGACACGTTCCCCGAAGAGTGAACAGTAGGCGTCGATTCGATCTAGAATTTCGACAAAACTCAAAATTAGAATCGGACAGTCAGAGGTTGTCAAACTTCAGTTTATATATATTGTTTTATGCATGGACTAACTTTATTTTGCAGAAAATAAAGGACTGGAAAAAGCTGATCCGGGTGCCAGGAAGGGGTCCAGGTGCCCGGAGTCCGGACGCCCCGAGTTGGTCCGGACGCCCAGAGTCGATCTAGGCGCCTGGAACTCAAAAGTTATCATCAAGCTGATATGGCACGCGCGGAGTGGCCGAACCACGTGGTCCAGGCGCTCAGAGGGGTTTCGGGCGCCCGGAACAACCTATAAAAGCAGCTTCGACTAGATGCTTCAGAACAACACAACGAACGACTTTCGCTTCTTCAAGTTGCTCAAAAGACAATCCGACAAAGCCGTAATTCGACTCCGATGACCAGAAGTTTTAAATTCTCTGTTCTTAATTGTCGGTATAATTTTCATTACTGCACTTAATCATTGTATTTGTAAATATACGAATTTATAATGATTGTCCACCGAAAGCACTCTTACGTGCGGGCCTTAGAGTATGAGTCACCACAAGCTCCGAATTAAGTAAAATCTTGGTGTTTGTGTTATGTCTTTTTACTTTTCCGCTATGTATTTACTTAAAGTTTTACGAAACGAATGAAATAGTCACGAGCATTATTCATCCCCAGTGCTTTTCGATTCTTCAAACATTTGGTTGCTTATTGTTGCATCACCTGTAAATTATACTATGTTAAAATTTAGTAGTTGATGTTCTACAAGAGGTTGCAAATTAAGGATAAGAAATTGGAATAAAATTTGGTATTTGTTGTTTTCTATCTGTTAGCCTGGTTTTATTAGTTTCTATTATCAGTAGCTGAAGTGACACGCTTATGCTTGCATGTCGTTGCTTTTTGGATCTAATGACCAAACAATATGACAAACTACTATTTGTGATATTTTAAAGAACGTTTGATTTTATTTATAGGAGCAGGCAAATTGTGACAATGTACTAGTGTTATATATTTGGAACATAGTTCAGTATATACATAACCATGTTTGAGTTCAAGAGTACTAGCTTGGAAAGGTCTGAAAAATTAGCTAAAGATTTAAAATGGTTCAAGGACCTAGGGCATACCATTCTTGAGCCTTCTTCTCTTGGTGCTTCTTATGCCCAGTATATGGAGGAGCTACCTAGAGGAGGGAGTCCAACCAATCACGGTTGCAGGAATTGGTTTTGTTGTAGGATACCTTGCAAGGCCTTGGATATCATTTCATTGATGTTCTGTTGTATTATAACCATCGCTCCATCATGACTTCTTCCCTCGTCTGAGTCACAGTTATTAGCAATTCTTTTGGTGTTAACCATTGTAGTATCTTTGTTTAGATTTTTCACAAACAGCGTTACGTTAATTTGTTCTGGTCAAATACCATGAACAATCAAACCATCAGTCAACAAACATACTGATGCACTCACTCATCGAGGATCGCCAAGGAAGTGAGGAGACCTAAAATACACTTGAACTGAGAATTAGATCGGTCGTAGGATGGATCCCGAGGTCACTCTGATAGTCAAGTTAAGATTTATTCGAACGGTATCTAAGTAAAACAAATGAGGAGGATAGTACCTAGTGGAGCTAGCTAGAAGTTGGAAGAAGTCCGTGTCGTTACCTCAGTGGATGCTTATATCATCTCCACGTCAATTAAAATGCTATCATTGTGCGAGCTAAAAAATTAAGACCAAATATTGACCTATGGGATAAGTAAATGCTGAAAGAAACCTCCACATCATTTACAATTTATAATTTAAGAGTTTTTTTTTCATTCCCCATATAATTGGATATATTTTTTTTTTTTAGTTCTTCTATATAGGAAGACCCGAGGAGGAGGCCGCCCTCTTGGGCCTATCCTGATCCGGCGCCGGGACGCTGTCGATGATAACGACACAGGGATAATAACCGATGGAGCATTATTAAAAATTCAGCGTCGAAGATGGTCGAAGAACAACATCGATCCTTATTGGTCGACTTTAGCTTCTGAGGCCAGGACTGGCAATGGCAAGCTGTCGTTTTCGGCGGAAATTGGAAGTGTGTGGATATGCATGCATTTCCTGCACGAGTGGATCGCTCGCTGCGCCTCATCTCTCCGTCACTTTCAGCTAGGAAGAAAACGGCACGTTGTTTAGCTGAAAGTCCACACCAGGCGGGGGCGGATCGTTAGGTAGATCGCATGCTCCGTTCACACATGGAAGACCAGTATAATCGATACCGTGGCAGGGACGATCTGGCACGTCGAGCTTTCTTCGGTGATGTGTCTGTGGAAGTAACAAGTTTATCATCCGGTCGTTGTACCTCTTTGCATGTCCTGCGCCTGAGTTTGCTCCTGATGTTTATCCTTTCATTTCGTCGCCGGTGGGTCACTGATTCGTTGACATTTTTTTCTTTTGACTTTGAAAGCTGTAGTGATATAAGGAACGGGAATCTAACAAAGGACTGCAGCAGATTTGAGAACTGTACTTTGAGAATACCAAAGCATATTAATGTAGGTGATTTTTCCGTCGTATCCCTCCTACCAATCGTAAATTTCAATTCCTATTTTTAAAATATTCGAGTCACTTTCAATTCTGTACCCCTCCTGCCAGTGGATTGAGTGACGAATATAAATCTGGTGTGATTCGGATAAGGAACAGTTGACTTGTCTTCCCACACTAGGTCCGCTAAGCTGAAGTTGATCTGATTTGCTCTCATATGAGGTTTAACATGATCCTGATGTCTAGGTGTAGATCGGACCAAGATGAGTGATCTCTCGATATTAGATACACATTATTTCTTTAGATATTATATTTATATTCCTCTTACTCAATGCTATTAGATAGGTACAAATTTATAGAAATTCAAATAACTTATGTCTATTAATAGGTTTCAGTTAAAATCTACTGATAAGTCTAAAGAACTCAAATTATAGTCCTTTATGTCATGTGAGTTTCTAAAATTATAAGTAGTTCAAAAGTGTCCTCCATTATTTATTTTAGATTTTCCATAGGTGCTCCAGTATTATGTGAACTTTTAGCTCAAAACCTTGTCAATACCACATTGGCCCTGATATGAGAACATACTGTTATGAACCGCAAGTGCACGGTTACGTCGTCAGTAATAAAAATATCGATCACAAAGGGACCGTTGATTAAGCACTAGTTGACTTCACACAGCGAATTTCCTAGACAAACGAAAGGTTGGTTGAAAAAGAGAGAGTAAGAGAAATATTAAAGAAAATGAGAGAGAGAAAGAATAAGAGATGATCTTGAAAGGGGATGAATGATAAATGCTAGGATTTCGATTTCGTTATAATGCTAGTTAATGTCCCTATGCATTATTCATCTACCTAACTTCATGCTTACACTCGTTTAAGGATTCTAACTAAAGCCCAACGCAACCCCCGCATAGGTTGCACCTGAGAGTTTGCCCAAGTTCTAACATCATTAAGTAGAGAGGTAACCTTGGAAGTCATGTTAAGAGGGAATCCCTATCACTAGGACCCCCAGTCATACGTTTCTAAATTACACGGTCACTTTCGAATAGCAGCATTGGAGCATCCACTCTAATTAGAATGCCCTAATAAGAATTAGTTCGTTTTAAGATCATATGACTCTAGAAAGTGGGTAAATAATCCTCTATCACTAAGGGCATAATATGTCCGGTTGAATAGTATCCTCTAGTTATCTAGTCTAGTAGCAATCTTAACATAGAGATAAACCTCTCACGTCTATATGTTTACATCATTCACACATTTTGTCAAGCACATAAAAGGCATAACACACAGATAAAGTAGAAAACACATCATTGCATAGGAAAATGTCTACAAATATAGTTCATACATCACATCATATCATAACTACTTCCTACATCTTAGATCTAGAGATCTACTCCATTACAAGGAAGATACAATCAAGAGATGATAAATATAGCATCTACAATTCAAAACATGGATCGAGAGAAAAAAGAATGTTTATCCTTGAAGCGTGACGGTCTTAGAGGCTTTCCCTTGCTCCAAAGGTGGACGAATCAGTGAAGATCGGTGAGGATGAAGCATAGGGCTCCCCCGAGGGGGAGAACTCTTCCCCAAGATCAAAGATAGATCAAGATTCCAAGATTTCTCAAAAAGGGGAGAAAACCCCCCTTTTGTAGCACTTGACATGGGCTAGGCATGGCCCGTGCCACGGCCGTGTGGATCCGCATGGCCAAGGTCTGTTTGGTTTCTGGAAATCTCACATGGCCGTGTGAATTCACATGGCCTGACTTTGTTTCTTCTCTAGATAAAAGACACAGCCATGTGAAATCACACGGTCAGGGTCTTCTCGGCTCTAGAAGAGTGGCATCGCCGTGCCTTTTGGTATGATCATGTGCTGCCTGGCCACGGGAGAAGGGACATAGCTATGTGGTTTCACATGACTTGAGCTTGATTTACCTCTGGTGGGGGGCACGATTGTGTGGTTTCACACGGCCTGAGCTTGCTTTACCATGGGCAAGAACTTACAGTCGTATGGTTTCACACGGTTTGTGTTGGACCGTGAAGAATCGATAGAGGGGGGTGAATATCGATAACAAAAAAAACGTCGAAAAGAGTTAAGCGCAGTGGAAAATATAAGCAAAAAAAACATGGCTAATACAGGTTCTTTTTACTTGATTCGGAGCCTGTGTCGACTCCTACTCTAAGGTCCGCACTCGTCGAGTGCTTTCGTTGGGCAATTCACTAGCAATTCAAATATAGATTATAAATTAAGTACAAGATTGCTAATAAAAAGATTACCGACAATAAAAAGAATTAGAACAAAAAAGGAAAGCTTATCGGAGATCACAGCGTCGCAGGAGCACAATGAAGCAGATTGTCAGTTCTGAGTTATATATTGAGCTCCGCCTTTGACCCTCCTTATATAGGAGGCTCGGGGCGCCCTGGTGTGACATAGCAGGCCCAACCAGCGAGCTCCACGTGTCAACGCCGTGAACTAGATAAAACTTGCCTCCGGGCACCCGAATCCCTTTCGGGCGCCCTGACCACCTTTCTCCAGAGACTCCTTCTCCTGCAATACAAAGTTAGTCCGAGGCAATGTATATCCTATAAAACAAATTGTTAGCACAGTTTATAGTTTGAATCATAAGGAGTATGAATTAGATTCCGTCTCTCCGATACCAGAATCTAGTCAAGATCTCGACTTAGAGTTCTGAAATAGTTCTAAGTCGGATCGACGCCTAAGTTCCCTTCCCGGGAATGCGTCCTCACAGTCACTCCCCCCAAGTGACTTACCTTTACTTACCTACCAGACGTCCGGTCAACCCTTCGACTCGTCTGGACTTCGTGTCAGCTATCCGGTCAGCCCGTCGACCTAGCTGGACTTCGTGCCAACTATTCGGTCAGTCCGTCGACCTAGCTGGACTTTGTGCCAAGCGTCCGGTCAGCCCGTCGACCCGCTTGGACTTCGTGCCAGCTATCCGGTCGACCCATCGACCTAGCTGGGCTTCGTGCCAGACATCCAGTCAGCCCGTCGACGTGTCTGGACTTCGCCTGCACACTCGGTCAACAACAAAACTAACTTAACCTATTTTGTCATTCATCAAAACCTGGGTTAAACCGTTAGTGCTAACCGCACCAACAGTCTGTACTTGATTTTCACAAGTTACTCCAATGTGTGTTTTTTGCTCCGTTTTCACTCTAAATTGTGTATTATCAATGAAAATAAGCAAAAAGTATATCTTCAAACCAAAGGCGTGGAAATAGAATATTATAATGAAATAGAGTGCAATAATTATAAATTATGCTAATGAAATACAAGTAGATATGCGTCAAAACATATATAAAAGTATATATAATATATGCAGAATACATCCCTACACTTAAACCTTTGCTTGTACTCAAGTAAAAATTATATCTAAACTTATGTGATTAAATAGTGCATCATAATCTCTACCAAGTCAATCTAATCCTATCAAATAATTTCATTGATGAGTAAGACACAAAAGTTGTTTGAGTATAGCCTAAGAAATAGTTCTATATACTCAGTATAATAGTGACTTAAGTTTTTCAAGTTTAAATTCCAAATTCTAGTCAAGTTGTCATAAAATTGTATTCCTTATGCTTCTAACGATATGCACTTACCTGCCACACGCTTGGTTCATCCTCCTCAATCTACCCATGGTCTCAAAGGCATGTTCGATATCAAGAGAAACATAGCAGTTATTTCCCCAGTAACCTAACTCGATGTCAAAGGGGTAATTTGCTAATCTCCACTCACGATAACTATTTTTTATATCTCTTATTCATTCATTTTTTTTTTCAAATGATTGGGATATTTTGATTTTTCCAAATGAGCTGACATGATTCGAGCCTCATCTAGTAACTAAAATATAGTTTGAGAAATCACCATAGAAACACTAGTAATAATCAAGTTCTATGAATTATGACTATTTCAAGAGTTATCTACCATTAAGACTAGGCAAAGTGTATAGAGATCATAAAATAAGGTCAATACTCAAACTTCTACAGTAAAACCATTTATCACTTCATGGTAACATAGATAGGAAAAAATAGATCACTAAACATACTAGCATCATGAGTAACCAATAAGTCACATGAAATCTAGAACAAGTGTACTAGTATTTTATATTAAGGAACAAACAATCATAATGTGATGAATAATGCAACTAGTAAAATTTTATTATGTAAAAAGAAATGTGCAAAATCTAAACTACAACCTAACACATCCTCCTAAACATAAACTTTTCATTATCCTAATAAAAACTAGAAATGAAATATGAAGGAGATTTTTGAAGTTAGAGAAGTTATCAAGTGATGAGCTTCAAATGGTTGAGACATTCATGTTCTAAAGATTCTTCCTTATATGTGATTTACACTCCTGCACAACTTAGAATCCTACAAAAAGAAATAGATATGAAAAATCAAGTAGAGGGATTAGGGTTATTGTGAAGAAATAAAAGAAACTAAAAGGAAACTAAAACTAAAATGTAAACAAGATTGAACTTGGATTGCCTCTCAAGAAGTGTTTGTTGAACGTCCTTAGCTCGACCCCTTATTAGGCTCATCTAAATCATGATCTTGTCAGAGTTAGATACCTTTAGACTTTCTGACTTATAGCCTAAAATGTGGATAAAGCTTTCATTGTGGGAATCACATCTAGAGGAATTGCTCTCTCCTTCTTATTCTCCTTAAAGATTCTTCTTGATGGTTGGAAAAGGTTCACTTAGCGTACCCATACCAAGAGCACAGTGATCAAAGTTGATGTTGAGGTCTTGTTCTGATGAAAGTGAAGTATAGGCAAAGGTGAGAGTGCCAACCTTGGAGTCTCCGACTTTCCACCACTTCCCACCCAGAGGGCTGCATACAAATATTAACATCTACTTCCTCTATAATCCCATCATCACTAAAGCATGTTCTATCAGAAGTTGCAGCAAGAACAACAGCAAGATTGGTTGAACAAGCATCAAAAGTCCTACCAACTTCCAGAGTATCATCAGAAATACTATATTCATGCAAAGTAGTAGAGGAGTCCTGTACAACTATGAATCATAAGCAGGGATGCTATCAGCTTCACAATCCATCCCCTCTAAAACATCATTCAACTAAAGCTCCAGATACTTGACTCATCAACTTTCTGTAGGGATCGAAGAAATAAGATCCCCTCTTGCATCATGAGTTCTTCTAATTCTTGTATTTTGGTGTTCATCTGACTAGGAGCAGGAATATCTGAGTCTTGGGAGTTCTCCTAGTCAGTCAACTCATAATGTTGCAACTACTTTGATCCATCTAATAGTGAATCATCTTGAAATTCTGATGAACTCTGATTTGCTTGAGAAGACTGCTCAAAATTTGGAATACAATTATAATCAAAATTTTGATAATCCATCTAATGTTGATTGAAGTGTTAAGGTGAGTCAGGGATATGCTGCTGTGATTATAACTGCTCATTCTCCTCATAAGTGTGCTAGGATTGAAAGTTCTAAGTTTGATGATCTCTCCAATTATAACTAGAAATACTAGAAACTAAATCATACATGTCATGATGTAAAGGTCGGAATAGATTCTGAAATTCTGAGAAAGATGTGACATATAGTAGCCTTTTGGAAGAAGTGACATATAGTAGCTGGATGGGATGAGTTGCCACAAACCGTCCAAATATCATCAATTGGTTTCATGGAAGGGCTAGCTTTATTTTGGAAAAGGTTTGGAAGAAGTGATATATAGCAGCTGGATGGGATGAGTTATCACAAAGTATGCAGATATCATCAATTGGTTCTATGGAAGGGCCAGCTTCATTTGGGAAAAGGTGGTATATGGAACTCGAATGGGTTTGACTATCACATACACTACAGATGTTCGACATTTGCTCATCATCAAAATTATACTTTGCATTTAAGCCTCTAGGTTGCCAAGAAAGGTACTTATCCATGGTTAAAAAAAAAATTTAGTCTCACCTGAAACAATAACACTGAACTCACAAGACATAGTGAGTAATCATCACATAACATATGGATATAGGAGATATAAAATAATCAAGTCACTCAAATAATTTTTATTTTAATTTTTTAAAATAAATAAATAAATAAATACATAATTTAAAGATAAGAAATAAAATGCATAATTAAAAAAAGAAAGAAAATGTAAAAAGTAAAAGAAAAAGAAAAATATCTAGAGTAACTCATATGCTAATCAACTAATGTTAATGTAAACAGTCCCTAGTAATGATACTAAAAACTTATAACGAATCACAAGTGCATGGCTACGCCGTCAGCAATAAAAATATCAATCTCATAGGGACTATTGATTAAGTACTAGTTAACTTCGTATAGCGAATTTCCTAGACAAACAAAAAGTTGGTTGGAAAAGAGAGAGTAAGAAAAATATTAAAGAAAATGAGAGAGAGAGAAGAAATAAGAGATGATCTTGGAAGTGGATGGATGATAGATGCTAGTATTTCAGTTTCGTTATAATGCTACTTAATGTCCCTATGCATTGTTCATCTACCTAACTCCATGCTTACACTCGTTTAGGGATTCTAACTAAAGCCCAACGCAACCCCCGCATAGGTTGCACCGGAGAGTTTACCCAAGTTCTAACACCATTAAGTAGAGAGGTAACCTAGGAAGTCTAGTTAAGAGGAAATTCCTGTCACTAGGACCCCCGATCATATGTTTCTAAATTACACAATCACTTTCTAATAGTAGCAATAGAGTATCTACTCCAATTAGAATATCTTAACAAGAATTAGTACCTATGTTAAGATCTTTTGACTCTAGAAAGTAAGTAAGTATCGATGCCCTCTGTCACTAAGGGCATAATATGTCCAGTTGAATGGATATCATCAGTCACAAAGGATCCCCCGGTTATCTAGTCTAATAGCAACCTTAACATAGAGACAAACCTCTCACATCTATATATTTACACCATTTGCACATTTTGTCAAACACATAAAAGGCATAACACGTAGATCAAGTAGTAAACACATCATTGCATAGAAAAATATCCACAAACATAGTTCATAAATCACATCACATCATAACTATTTCTTACATCCTAGATCTAGAAATCTACTCCATTACAAGGGAGACACAACTAAGAGACAATAAATATAGTATCTACAACTCAAAACATAGACTGAGAGAGAAGAGAATGTGTATCCTTGAAGCCTTGCGTCCTTAGAGGCATTCCCTTGCTCCAGAGGTGGATGGATCGGTGAAGATCGGCGAGGATGAAGCCTAGAGCTCCCCCAAGAGGGAGAACCCTTCCCCAAGATCCAAGATGGATCCAAGATTCCAAGATTTCTCAAAAAGGGGAGAAAACCCCCTTTTATAGCACTTGGCACGGGTTGGGCACGACCCGTGCCACAACCGTGTGGATCCACACTGCCAAGACTGTTTGGTTTCTAGAAATCTCACACGGCCGTGTGGATTCACATAGCCTGACTCTGCTTCTTCTCTGGATAAAATACACAACCGTGTGAAATCACACGGCCAAGGTCTTTCTCAGCTCTGGAAGAATGGCACGGTTGTGCCTTTTGGCGCGACCGTGTGCTGCCTAGCCAAAGGAGAAGGAATACGACTGTGTGGTTTCACCTGAGCTTGATTTGCCTCTTGTGGGGGGCACGGTCGTGTAGTTTCACATGGCCTGAGCTTGCTTTACAATGGGCAAGAACACACAATCATGTGGTTTCACACGACCTAAGCTTGATTTTCACAAGTTACTTTAATGTGCGTCTTTTGCTCCATTTTCGCTCCAAATTACGTCCTATTAATGAAAACAAGTAAAAAGTAGATCAACAAACCAAAGAAGTGGAAATATACATTATAATAAAATAAAGTGCAATAAACATAAATTATGCTCATAAAATACAAGTCGATGTGCGCCAAAATATGTATAAAAGTGTATATAATCTACGCACATCACATACCAAGATCAAGTTGGGTCTAGCCTCCCCATATCAGGCCCAACTTAATACTCGTTTGCTCTCAGATCAAGTTAAACATGGTCCTAATATCTAGGAGATCAGACCCAAACGTTCTAGCTGAAAACTTTTTCCTCTTTAACACTAGTAGGGAAGTCCGAAAATAATAAAGATGACACATTTAAGAGCATCTCTAATGCAAGATTTTTAAAAGATTTATAAAATTAAAAAAGCTCAACAAAAAAGTTTCAATGAGTGTGGAGGTGAGGTTTAGGGTTTTTAGTTTAATAGTATATTTGATTTTTCAAACCTACTTTTTTCTCTCTTGGAAATGGAGCCATTAATCATTAAAAAAATAATATTACATATTTAACTTTTTTAAATAATTAAAAAAATAATTTTATGAAGCATTTAATTATAATATTTCATTTCATGATGGGTTAAAATTATATTTTTTCCTTTTAAAAATAAATATATTTGATAAGTTAAAAAAATTCAAATGACTATAATTAAATTTAAATTCATAAATTAATTAAATATTAAATGAAAATTATAAATTATTTTTTTAATGAAGCATTTTAATTATAATATTTCATTTCATGATGGGTTAAAATTATATTTTTTTCCTTTTAAAAATAAATATATTTGATAAGTTAAAAAAATTCAAATGACTATAATTAAATTTAAATTCATAAATTAATTAAATATTAAATAAAAATTATAAATTAAATTAAATTATAAATTATAAATTATAAATTAATT
The DNA here is from genome assembly GCF_018446385.1 of Zingiber officinale. Classification (NCBI taxonomy): domain Eukaryota; kingdom Viridiplantae; phylum Streptophyta; class Magnoliopsida; order Zingiberales; family Zingiberaceae; genus Zingiber; species Zingiber officinale. Next base: position 81,797,608 of record NC_056006.1, read on the forward strand.
AATTTAGTAATTATAAATAAATTAAATTGAATAAAAGATCAAAATTATTTAAAATATTAAGTAAAAATTATATAGAGATATTAAATGAAAAAATAATAAATAAAAATATGTAATTTATAATGTAAGATTTATAAAAAAAATTTATAGAATTTTTTTTATCGTGGAAAGAATAATAATTTTTTTATTTTTAATGTGACATTGATTGTATATTAAAAATATTAAACTTATAAAACTTAAAATCCAAATAATCAAAGTTCTTAAAGTCCATTGAGATTTAATCAAAATCTACTGATTTATCTAAATTACTTCAATGTCTACAAAATTACAACAATTTATCAAACAACACATTTTAATTTTTAAATTTATTAAAAGGCGTATGTTACTTTACTATTTACCAAAAGGTGTACCTTTTCAAGTGCAATTCTCATTTTACACTCCTTACAATCTGACTTTTTTTACCGTTTTTCTTTTCTTTACCATTTTTCTCTCTCTTCTCTCTCTTATCTTTTTTATAGATATGCATAATATATGAATAACATTACATAAGATTTAGTCAATTTTTTAATAATATTTCAATACATTTGAAGATGTCAAAATAAACAATAGATGACATATTTGAATTCCTTGCAATCTCAAAGATCCAGTGGAACTGAAATGAGTATAATCGGAGATCTCTATGTCCATCAGTGGGTTTCGATTAAAATCCATTAATGAACCTAGAGAACTCCTATTGCACCCATTTCAGTTCCCATGGATTTCTGAGGTTTCAAGGAGTTTAAATATGGTATCCATTAGTTATTTCATCTTTTCAGAGTTGTTAACATGTAACAAGGAAGAATCATCAAAAAGACTCATGTTAGGCCTGATATGGAATCATATCAGGGCCAACGTGGGTCTGATTGATATGGAATGATATCAGGCCCACGTTGGGTCTGATATGATTTCATATCAGGCCTAACGTGGGCCTTTTTGATAATTCATCCTTTTTACATGTTGACAACTCTGAAAAATCGAAATAACTAATGGATGTCATATTTAAATTTCTTGAAACCTTAGAAATCCATAGGAACTGAAATGGGAGCAATCGGAGTTCTCTAGGTCCATCAATGAATTTTGACTGAAATCCACATAAATGTAGAGAGCTCCGATTATACTCATTTCAGTTATAGTGGATTTCTGAGATTGCAAAGAGTTTAAATATGCTATTTGATCCCATCCAGAATCTGAGTCAAACGGAGGTCGGACGATCTGTCAGTGATGTTGACGAGGGGTGACCGAGCTTCTCCGAGAGTACTGCTGAGGATGGCTGACGAAGGATTATGACGAAGAGGGTGGTACACGAGTCATGAGCACACTCAGACAACCACCTCGCATGTTAGGAGCCAAGAACCAGGGAAAAAGACCCCAGAGCAGGCCCTCCGACGCTCAAGTCAGGTCTTTTTTTCCCCAGAAAAATAGTAAAACGCAGAAAGTAGAAGACAGATGTGAAAAAGTGAGTGAGCGTACCTGCATAAGGAAAAGGACCCCCTCTTTTTATATGGCAGTGTGTATTTCTGACGTCTGACAAGTGTCAGGGAATGTCGGATGTCAGACTTTGTCTAGCGGTGGGTGATGCGTGGCCCCCTCTTATAGGTTGAAGGAATGTTCTATTAGCAGCGAGTTACAGACCGCTAGAATATTCCCTGACACACAGCAGTTATTCTCTGACAGGTGATTACGATTCTCTGACTCAGTTGTCATTTTTGCTGATCGGGCATAGGCAAAAGATCTCTTAACAACCAACAGTCGATGAGCTTGACCTGGATATATCTGAGTAGTCCGCCGTATCCTGGCCGGGTGTGATAGGTTCTTATATGTGGGTCTTCTTGAGAAAACTAGACCGGTAGAGATAGTTCCCGCTCTTCCTTCCCTGTTGCTTATGCCATCAGTCTGAGTTCCCAATCTAATCATCTCGACCAAGCCATCGATCTAAATTCCCAATATGGTCCTCCCGACCGAGCAATTGATCTGAATTCCCAATCTGATCCTCCCGACCGAACATTAACTGGTTATCAGCTTCTAACAGGTACAACCCTTCTGTTGAGTGATATGCCCCTTCGACCTCTACCTGCCACGTCCCCTGGACTTCTGACTACTACTACCCTTAACTTCTGACCGTCACATGACCTTGACTTTTGACTGCCACATCTCCTTAACCTTTGACTGCCACATCCCCTTGACTTCTGACTGTCACGTACCTTTGACTTCTAACCTCCACATCCCCTTGACTTTTGAATACCACGTCTCCTTAATCTTTGATTGTCATGCCCCCTTGACTTCTAACTGCCACGTACCCTTAACTTCTGACCTCCACATCCCCTTGACCAGACCCTACCATTATGCACCGTATCACTATCCATTGTTTATTTTGACTTCTTTAAATGTATTAAAATGTTATTAAAAAATTGACTAAATCTTATGTAATATTATTCATATGTTCTACATGCCTATAAAAAATAGAAGATATAGTAAAATGATAGAAAAAAAAATTAGATTATCAGGAAGATAAAATATAAATGGTACATGAAAAAAATACACCCTTTAGTAAATATAGTAAAAGAAAATACCTCTTTAAATAAATTTAAAAAATATAAATGCGTTCTTTTGGTAAATTGTCAAAGAATTTATAATAATGTAAAAGAATGGAGTTCAAATCTGGATTTTGACTTTAGTAGTTAAATTAAAAAAAGTTAAATTATATAAATCGGCGGTTGTAAAAAACGGAGAAACAAATTTACTTTCCACGATTAAAAAGATAAATTGCATGCATTAGTATCATCAAAATTATTTTAAAATTTCAAATGCAATTGGGATGAATTGAAAATCAACCTGCAAAAAATTAACATCGATGAAAAGAATAGAAGTGAAAGCCCATCCAAAAAATTTCAAATGATGCGTGATTTAAAAATTTTCCAAATCTAAATAATCCCGAGAGTATATTTAAAAAAAACACACTTTTTTTTTTCTCGTCTTGCCGTAATGTACACGATTACAATTCCAGGTTGAGGTTTACCAGCACTCCGAACGGCAAAGCAATTTTGATTTTTTTTATTGTTTTGAGAAAAAAAAAAAAAAGGCACGGAAGGCGGAACAGACACGCCACCAACCATTGCCATACTCCGCCAATAACTACAAGGACAGTGTGGACCCACCCGACGCGGTGGCGCCGCACGAATAGGACCGGAGATGCTTGCGCGACAGAGACAGCGACAGTGACCTTGGTCAAAGAGCGAAGTCGGCGGCGGGGCCGACGCGCCAGGCGGAGGTCGCGATTAGCGGTCGGGTGTGCCAGCCGAGGGTGAGGCAGCCTTCCGCTTCCTCCACTCGGAATCCGTCGCCGCCGGCGTAGAGGGCGAGGAGCATACTCGCTTGCTTGAAGGCGTTCGATCCCAAGTGCACGGGCTCGAACCCGGCCTGCGCCATTCGGCCTCGCCATCGCCCCAGCGTTTCGTGCCGCTCGGTCCGATCCGTGCCCTCGCTCGCCACCACGTTGCAGATCTGTCGGCCTAGGTAGGCATCCGCCATCGCCCGGTGCCGCTGCTGCTCCTCCAGCTCCCCATCGGCCCCGGAGTCACCGCCGTTTTCTAGTGAGTCGAACATGCTCGAGTAGTAGTGCAGCGCCTCCGTGAAGCGCTCCAGGAACGTCCTGCCGTTGTGGTTCGCCTCCTCCTCCACCACCGTCACGATCCGCGGCCGCAAAGCCCTCACCGTCCCTAATACCTTCTCCATCGCCCCCGGTCGCGCCAGCAGCTGATGAAGTTCCATCACTGAGTTCACGGCCACCGCCTCCTCCACTCCATCGCGGTCGCGCCTCTTGCCCTCCGGCTCGAGCAACATCTGGGGCTCGAGATCGGCGAGGCTCGAGGCTACAAAGCCGCGGAAGTGGAAGTCGATGCCGATACTCTCTGCGAGCATGGACAGCTTCCAGCCCACCTCCTGTAACGCGTCGGAGTTGTCCGGTTGCGGCGGGCCGATGCCTGTGAGGCGGAACGAAGGTGGCCCGCCGGGGCGAAGCGCCAGCGCCTGGAGCAGCGCCGGCCACTGCATCCCCTGCTTTAGCCCAAAGTCGATGACGTGCACCTGGCGGAAGCCGGTGAAAGCCTCGAGGATGGCCTGATTGGCTGTGAAGTGGGCGAACTTGAGGTAGGGCGCGCTCTCGTAGAAGTGCGAGTGGAGGAGGTCGAGGGCGACACGATCCGCCTGGGGAAGGGGACTATGTCGGTAGATTCGGCGCGCGAGAGCTTCAGCGAAGTAACCGGCCACTTTCCTCATTGGGCCGCTTTGGGAGGCAGCGAGCATAGAGATCTGCTTCAACAGGGCGTCCGCCGCCTTGAGGTTCTCCTGCTGCACCGCCTCCGCCGACGCAAGCAGGGCATGCACCAGGCGGACCCCAGTCTCCTGCGTGTCCACCACCACCACCGGAAGCGCCTCGGTTGCCGATTTCAGCGACGAGGCCACCTCCTTCGCTGACGAAGACGAGGACGAAGAAGAGCAAGTCCTCATTCGTTTCGGATCTCTCGGAGACAAGATCTTCTCAGACTGTTGCTCCGTGTCACAGACAACTCGCCCAACGGAGGCGGCCGAAACGACCGGCTTGAAGTCGTGTAGGGCGGATGCCCGCGGGGGAGCAGCGGCGGAGGGCTTCGCGGCAGTGGAGCTGTGGCCGTTGCCTCTGCTGGCTGTGGCGGTCGGGGGAAGGAGTTGAGCGCAAGGCGGTGCGTTGAGCTCAGAGAGCATGCTATCGAGCCAGGCGTAGAGATCAGAGGGATCATAGTGGACGGTGTCCGCGGCGATCTGTGGGAGATGAGAGGCGTCGTCGCTGGACATGGCGACCTCCAGCTGCGCCAGCTTCTGAGCTACGTCCGCCATGTCCGACGCCCGCACCTTGTAGCCGAGGGCCGCCAGCAGCTCGTCCACGCCGCACTCCATCTCGTCGCCTGTCCTCATCACCGGGACCATCTTCCCCTTCGCTATCTCCGGCCCCATGTTCATCGGGTCATCGCCTCCCATTCGGCCGGCGTCTTCATGCTCTCGTTTCATGCTTATTAATCACTTCCTTTCCGGATTCACTTCACTGCTCTGCTCTTCTCCTCTCCTCTCCTCTTCTCCTCTGGTGATAAGCCAGCATTTCACAGGCAGATGGCCGGGCCAGACCGACTCCGCATCTATTTATTTTAACAATAATAACAAAAGCCAGAAAGAAAACAATATTCTCATGAATTTAGTTTACATCTTTGTAGGAATATACACGTTAACGGTTGTTCTTGCCCACGGACAAAGAATAAACGATTTTGATATTATCTAAATCGTATACTCAATTTTATAATATCCAAATCATATATTGTATTAAATCAAACATTTTAAGATATGAATTTTAGCTACCGCATATTGTACATTATTTTTCTCTACTGCGATAATAAACTTAAAAACTTTAGTCAGTAGATAATAAACTTAAAAACATTAATAGTTCCAGAACAATCGTGAGCACTTTCTAATATATACAAATAGCCCATCAGAGACTAAACTAAATTATTAAATTTAAAAAATTTAAATAATTACTTTAAATCAAAATTAATATATTATTTGAAGCCTCCTAATGTATTCATACATTTATATTTGAATTAATAACATAAATTGAGAATAATAAAATTTTAAATTTATGAAGACTCGATGGAATTTATAGCAAGTTTATTATAATGCTTAGGACCATCAATGGATTCTTAAGAATCCCTTCATGGAAAATATCAAGCCTCTAAATTTTTAAATGTCGTAGATCCATGAAACTCTTATTCATTACAAATCAAAAGTAATATATTCATGAAAATCTCCTTAATATATCATACTTTCGTATCTAAATTTAATATTATAAATTGATAGCGATAAATTTTTAAATTGATAGATCATAAATTTAGAGATATACTCTCAATTTAATTTAATTTAATTTATGCTATTAAATTTAGATCCGATAAGTATAAATATATTAAAAGGGTTTCTAACAGTATATTAATCTTAATTTAAAATGATTGAGAGTTATTTGAATTTATCAGTTAATTTTAGACTAAATTAATACAGATTGATATATTATTTAAATATTATAAAATTGACTAATAATATCAAAACTGACTTACTTGCTTACATGATTTAATAAAATCTTCATTTATCTTTTATTTAATCTAAGATTAAGCCGCTTATATCAATGCTTGTATTAATCTAATATTAAGCCACTTAATTATATAGAGAGATTGTGTTAAGTAAACATAATGCTTGGCGAGTATTCTATCGATGTCATTTCTCAATCGACCTTTTTATCCGATTGTCAGTCTTGCTTTAAGGAATCTAGATATTCTGTGAAAATATGGAAAAGAAAATTGTGTAGAAGATAAAAAATTATAATCAACTGTTATTCCCTTATTCTCTGATCATTACCAGTCCACCCAACCTTCTCAGTCTCGACACGTGTGTATCTCATCTTGCTCGCCAAGATTCTGATTCGCCATCCGCTTGGACAATGTTTCAAGCAACACTCGCCTTTGTTAACACGTGGCACGTCAGTGTGGTCATATCTTTTCCGTTTCGTTTCCAAAAGACGACGAAGCTACGTCAACGATCTGTACTCGAACTGGTAGCCTGGAATTTACCCGTTAGCATACCTACTGTGTAATTGGACATCAGCAGGCCTGCACGATACACGCCGCACTGAGCCTAGATTAAATTAAAGTTTGATATTTAACTGCATTGAAACTCGATGGGATTATATATATATATATATATATATATATATATATATATATATATATATATATATATATATATATATTTTTTTTTTTTTTTGATATGTTCAGCTATATTTTATGTATGACCGTAAATGATACATAAAAATTATTTTATTTATTCTCTCTTCCCTTCAATCCTGTTTTCAAAATATCACCGAGCGAAATTTCTCAATTTCTAAATTTTCCTCGCCGCTCTCTCTCTCTCTCCTTCCTTCTCCATCATCGTCATCTTCCGTCGCAACTGACTAAAGCTCCCCAAACTGTGTGTCAAACACAAAGGCGACCTTGGTGTAAAAGCCTCCCTTTCTCCACTCTCAATCGTAAGTTTTTCTCCTCCAATGTCTATTTTTCAGCTCTGTACAATTTTTTTTTTTTTGCATCATATATATATCCTACCAAGCACAAACCCTAGTTGCTATGCTATCAGTTTTTTGCTTATATAATTTGTAGGTACTTGGTAGGTAACTTGCTTATATAGTTTTTTGTATTATCAGAAGAAAATATTTCACTTTATAGCAACTACTTGGTAAGTCGTTTCATTTTTCAAAATATTGTAGTCGCTACTTGGAATGATAGCTGCTACAACGTTGTAACAGCTAACTCGACGGTTAGCTGCTACAACGGTGTAGCAATTAACCGTCGAGGTAGCGTTATAACATTGTAGCAATTACTTGGAATGTTAGCTGCTACAACGTTGTAGCAGTTATTTGGAATGATAGCTGTTATAATGATGTAGCAGCTAACTCGATAGTTACCTACACGTTGTAGCTATTGGATCGATTATGCATGTGAGAGAGGGTGTGAATCATGTGGTTTTAAAAACTTATTTTAACATTTTTTTTAAACACGAGTGCGCGCAACAGAAATTAAAAAAATGAAGCAGCACAAGAAAATACAAGCGGATTTACTTTATTCGGAGTCTTCGACGACTCCTACCCCAAGGCCTAGGTCCCGCGGACCTATCGTCTGGTAATCCACTAAAAACCTCTTCCGATACCTCCAAAAGAGGGAATCGAATACAAAGAAGTTTAGAACAAGTGCAACACCCTACACTTGTCCTTTTGTAGTAATTAAATACACAAAATAAAATTTTACCGATACTTAGAGATTGATGTTGAAGTGCTCGTGTCGATATCGGTCTGCCAGCCGCAATTGAAACTACTCAGAGCAATTGTCAAGCCCAGCAGCTTCGCAGCAAAGTCATAGCAGGAGCCTGGAGCAGTCAGAATTTCAAAAGAACTCGTAGTAGCTCATTTAGTCGTTGTGTTTCAATGCCTCCTCGAGATAGCCTTATAAAAGGCATGGAAAGCGCCTCCAATGAGGCAAGATCGATCCCGATAAGTTCGGTGCTTATCCATGAATTCGTCCAACATTTATCCTGCAGAAGGTTCCTTCCATAGTCATGGAAGATGCCTTCTATGAACAGTACGAAGGGGCCTTCACTGTTTGAAGGCGCCTTTGGACACTATTCATTCGAAGGCAATTTTCTTCCTTTTGCCCTGCAAAGCAATGTTAGTCCAAAATACCCTGCAAGAAAAGTATTAGGACAATTTAATAATAATAAAGAGTAGTATTAATTAGTTCCTATCCTCCCAGGACCAGGAACTAGTCAAGGTCTCTGCTTAGGGAACCCAAATGGACCTAAACTAGACCGATGCCTACTGTCCCTTCAACCGGGGTGCATCCTCATTTGGTTACTCTCCTTCAGTGACTTACCTTAACTTACCAGTTTGCCAAATATCCGGTCAGCCCATCAACCTGTCTGGGCTCCGTGCTAGCTATCCAATCGACCCGTCGACCTAGTTGGACTTCGTACCAACTATCCGGTCGGCCCGTCGACCTAGCTGGATTTCGTACCAACTATTCGGTCGGTCCATCGACCTAGCTGGATTTCATACCATCTATCTTGTCGGCCCATCGTTCTAGCTGGATTTCGTACGAGCTATCTGGTCGGTCCGTCGACCAAGCTAGATTTTGTACCAGCTATCTGGTCGGCCTGTCGACTTAGCTGGATTTCCTGCACACTTAATTAAGTGGTTAGATCACAACACAACCTAACTTAACTTGTTTGTCATTTATCAAGACCCGGGTTAGACCATTAGTGCAAACTGCACCAACAATCTCCCCCTTTTTAATGTAATGACAACCTGGGTTAAGTTAGGGAAAAAAATACAAGTATGAATAGACACATGATTTGTTTTAAGTTATTCAGATTTTGATTTGTTTCAACTTAACCCCTTAACCCTCGGCCTTTGACATTCATCAAAAACATGAATAGACAGAAAAAGTTACTAGGAAAAGTTAGAAAACATATGTTTCAGGACTACTTTGAGGGAGGAGAAAAAAGAAAAAATGTATAACCATAAAAACTTGTAAAAAGAATATGTTTAAAATTAGTTTCAAAACCACTCAGTCTTTCAAAATGATAAAGAGAACAATGTATTAAAAAAATTTCAAAGTAAAGAAATGAGTTTTGGAAATAACCTGTTCAACATGAATTTGTTTCAACTTATTTTAAAAAGTAAAAATATTTTAAAGACACTTTTCAAAACGAATTTTAAAAACATTGTATGCTAGTATTTTTACAAGAGTGATAAAGTTGAAAATGCTTTTAAAATATACTAAATTTGGAAACTTTAAGGTTTGCTATGTTTTTCAAAAAAAAAAAACTTTAAAAGTTTAAAAATAAAAAATTAAAATGCTAAGTGTTGCAATATTTAAACTTGTTTTAAAGTAGTTTAACAAAATTGAAGCAGTTTTCAAAATAATTTTTCAAGACATGTAATAAAATGAAAATAAAATAAAATCTTTTTAAAAATTTTGTTGACTTATTTTTCCTCCCCTTGAGCCTAACATTATTTTAAAATAATCTAATCAGCTATAAATTGTCTTTAACTGTCTAACTGTTGGTTCCTAGCAAACTATTAGAAGATAGCAGAGTTCACTTGATTAGTCAAGTTAGGTCTTTGTATCCAGTTAGTGTTTGACTACCCTAGAATTCTTAATTTGATTGCTGTAGATTTGGTTTTTTTTTTACGCTCAAACTTATGTTGATGCACTTATATAAGCATCTTAAGTCCAGGCAAGCTGTCTATGCATCTCACCCCTTTCTAAGTTTGAAATGCACAAACAAGGTAACCCTAATGTGTTGGTGAGATGCTCAAGTCCTAAATCTATAGAAACATGCTTTTTATGGGTTCAATCTAGGCTAAGGCTAAAATTGATTTTAAAAATTCTAAAAATAAGAGAATTTTTAAAAAAAAAATAAGTAAAGAATTTTGCCCTAGAATTTGGAAATGTTTAAAATAATATTGAAAATATTTATCCTAGTCTACTAAATGCATCCCTAATTTAACAATCAGACTGAAGAACAACTAACTGAAAATAGTGAGTCGGGTCATATACAATGCATAATAATGTGACATGATCAGGTTTGATGGTTATGCATAACATCATCAGCAGGTGGTGGTAGGGGTCACTCAAGAGCGTGCAGGGCCTGAAGAATCTGTAGGACCGTTGGGCCGGCTAGAAGGGGGATTGAATAGCCTTGTAAAAATAAGAACAAAAACTCTTCTCGAACTCTTAAACTAACACTTGTAAAATAATCAAAGCAATAAACTAAGATCAGAAAAGAAAACGAGGCACCAGGTTTGACTTGGTTACAACCGGGGAGGTTGTTAATCCAAGAAAGATGATCGCACTAGAATTTCTCCTTCAGGCGGAGAAGCCTCTTACAAAGTTGAAGCGCACAACAGAAGCTAACTACAGAAAGCGTACAAGTGTTTGAAAGAAATGAGTGAGTTCTGAATTAATTGAAAGCTTCTGGACCAAGGCTATATTTATAGCCTTGGTCGGGGCGCCTGGAAGGGTTCCGGGTGCCCTGGGGGGGGAAATTTTATCCCCCAATATTCAGATCGAGTCAAAGCTCGATCTGGTCAATTTTCAAGGTCCGGGCGCCCGGAAGGGTTCTGGGCGCCCCGGAGGGCTCCGGGCGCCCCGGAGCCCAAAGTCAATAGGCATTGACTTTTTCGTTCAGAACCTCTTCTCTGGTTCAGTCTCGCCTCGGTCCGGTTCTTCCGCTCCGGATCCGGTCGCTTGGGTGATCTCGGCAATCCGGAAAAGGGCTCACCCGAACCCAACTTCCAGTCTTCTCGAGCGTGCTTCCCTCCGGCTTCTCGTCCCTCGGAATTGCCGCATGTTTCCTTCTCGTCCACCAGCGTACTCATCCGCAGTCTTCGTGCCTCGGTCGTCGACCTTCTCGCTAGCTGCGTCTCTTGCTCCCCGAGCAATCTTCCGCTCCGGCTTTCGTCCCTCGGAACCACCGCGCGCTTCCTTCTCGTCCGCCGGTGTACTCTTCCGCAGCGCCTCATCCCTCGGACGCACAATGTGCCGTCCTTCTCGCTAGCTGCATCTTTCGCTCGACTACCTGTGCTACTAAGCTCCTGCACACTTAGACACAAGGTTAGAAACACACGGGACCTAACTTAAATTGTTGATCACACCAAAATAACCTTGGGGTTCCAACAATCTCCCCATTTTTGGTGTGATCAACCCAAGTTAAGTTAGGGTTAAAATAGACATTAAATAAAATTAAATAAATTAACTTAATTTGTAATTTAAGTGAAAAAATAAAATAAGTTAATATTTTGGTTTTTGGTCTACCTCCCCCTAGACTTATACTAATCCTTCTCCCCATTTGATCATAAAAAAATGGGATTTCAAAATAATTTAAGGGTTAAACATTTAGTAAATTTGAAAGATTTCTAAGTAATTTGAGCATAGATTTCTAATTTTAAAAAAATCTTTTAACTTAACAGAAACAAAAAAAAATTCTAAGTAAAGATTATTTTTGAAATAAAATTTTCTAACTTAATCATTTGAGAATTTTTAAGAAAAATTTCCTGAGTAAAGAAAATGACTTAGTCAACTAAAAAAATTTTCAGTAAGTAAATTTCTAAATTGAAAAAAATATTTGAAAAACTTTGAAAGCATTAAGTAAGTCTAATTTTAATGCTTTGACAGAAAGTTAATTAAACATTTATTTCAATATTTTGACTTTCAGGTCGTAGCGAGGCACTAGACCTTCTTGGTTATTGGAGCAACAACCACTTCCCTAGACAAAGCCTCATAAAGAAATTCATTGTTTAATTTTCTTACTGAAAGTGCTAACTTTTATTAATATTTAGATTAAGCAAGATTTAGGAACCCAATAAAGGTTCCAGCCTACTGGGTTGATTAAAAATTTCTTAGGGGCATGCTTTCTAGAGATATTCCTAATTTGTCCCTGGTGATATCTATAATACCAATTTAAATTATTAAATCTTCTAACATTGGTTTTAGATGAACATGCATAGTTTTTCAAGTTATCTACTTGAATTTTTAAATCATCATTTTCAAGTTTCAATTTTTCATTTGCTAGTTTTAATTTATCTAATTCTTCTAAGGGACAAGACTTAGCTAGAATTACTTTTAAATTTTTATTTTCACTTTCTAATTTGCAGCAATCTTTTGTTAACAGTTTAACAAACTTAAACATTTTATCGGGAGGAAAAGATCATACCTGACTTACCTTGTCGATCTCGTTATCCGTTTCTCCCCCTGAGCTACTGCTTTCTTCCGACAAAGCTCCCCCTTCATCGATGCTTTCGATGCTCATCTCGGAGGAACTTGAATCACAATCGTCGTCTTGATGACTCGCCATCAGTGCGAGTTTAGAGAATGCTTCGACTTCCGATTCGGATGATGTATCGTCCCACGTTGCTTTTAGTGCTTTGCGCTTTTGAACAGGCTTTTTCCCTTTATCTTTATCCTTGTTCTTTAGTTTGGGGCAGTTGTCCTTGACGTGCCCTTCTTCATCACAATGGTAACAGCAGATCGTTCTTTTCTTTCTACCCTGTGGATGATTAATTTTTCTAGAATTGTATAACTTCTTAAATCGTCTTACCATCATTACCATTTCCTCGTCGTCGAGAGAAGATTCCGACTCAGGCTCATCTCTCGATGCTTTGAGGGCGATGTTGTTCTTAGGCTCCTTCGAACCTGTACATCTTGATTCGTGCACTTCAAATGTCGAGAAAAATTCTTCTAAAGAAACTTTTCTAGGTCTTTTGAAATATAAAAGGCATCTACTAGTGATGCCCATTTTGAATTTCTCGGAAAGGAATTTAAAGCGTATCTGAGCGAATCTCGGTTACTTACCTCTTCTCCGAGATTCAAAAGTCCGGTGATGAGCTCATGTATCCTTGAGTGTATGTGTGCAATTGTTTCACCTTCTTCAAGACGGAGGTTGGTGAGCTGGTTGCGAATTAAGTCCCGTCTCGCAAGCTTGGCTTCGGATGTTCCTTCATGTAGTTCAAGGAACTTCTCCCAAAGCTCCTTTGCCGAGTTGTAAGTGCCAACACGGTTGACTTCTTGTGGCGGAAGTACGCTTAGCAGATGAAATTCTGCTTTCTTGTTTGCTACGTACTCAGCCTGCTCTTTCTTTGTCCGTGAATTTTTCGCTTTGCCCTCGGGAGCTTCAAAACCGAGTTCCATTGTTAGTAATAAATCGAAATCGGTACCAAAAAAAATACCTCCATGTGTTTCTTCCAGCTTGCAAAGTCCCCCTCGAATTTTGGCGGGTGGATGTTAGATCTGACCATCTTGTTGCTTCGTTCAGCGGTTAGTCCTCCTGAAGCGTCTCGGCTCTGATACCACTTGTAGGACCGTTGGGCCGACTAGAAGGGGGGTTGAATAGCCCTGTAAAAATAAGAACAAAAACCCTTCTCGAACTCTTAAACTAACATTTGTAAAATAATTAAAGCAATAAACTAAGATCAGAAAAGAAAACGAGGCACCAGGTTTGACTTGGTTACAACCGGGGAGGTTGTTAATCCAAGAAAGATGATCGCACTAGAATTTCTCCTTCAGGCGGAGAAGCCTCTTACAAAGTTGAAGCGCACAACAGAAGCTAACTACAGAAAGCGTACAAGTGTTTGAAAGAAATGAGTGAGTTCTGAATTAATTGAAAGCTTCTGAACCAAGGCTATATTTATAGCCTTGGTCGGGGCGCCTGGAAGGGTTCCGGGTGCCCCGGGAGGGATAAATTTTATCCCCCAACGTTCAGATCGAGTCAAAGCTCGATCTGGTCAATTTTCAAGGTCCGAGCGCTCAGAAGGGTTCCGGGCGCCCCGGAGCCCAAAGTCAACAGGCGTTGACTTTTTCGTCCGGGACCTCTTCTCTGGTTCAGTCCCGCCTTGGTCCGGTTCTTCCACTCCAGATCCGGTCGCTTGAGTGATCTCGGCAATCCGGAAAAGGGCTCACCCGAACCCAACTTCCGGTCTTCTCGAGCGTGCTTCCCTCCGGCTTCTCGTCCCTCGGAATTACCGCATGTTTCCTTCTCGTCCGCCAGCGTACTCATCCGTAGTCTTCATCCCTTGGTCGTCGACCTTCTCGTTAGCTGCGTCTCTTGCTCCCCGAGCAATCTTCCTCTCCGGCTTTCGTCCCTCTGAACAACCGCGCGCTTCCTTCTCATCCGTCGGTGTACTCTTCCGCAGCGCCTCTTCCCTCGGACACACAGCGTGCCGTCCTTCTCGCTAGCTACGTCTTCCGCTCGACTACCTGTGCTCCTAAGCTCCTGCACACTTAGACACAAGGTTAGAAATACACAGAATCTCACTTAACTTGTTGATCACACCAAAACAACCTTGGGGTTCCAACAGAATCTACTCGAATCTGGTGGTCATGTCGTCTCGAAGGGAGGTAAACCTAGTAGTCATCTCTCCCCAGAGTGTGCTGAATCCATCTGAGACAGACTACCGAAGCTGCGCGGAGGACTCCTCAAGTCGAGTGAGTTGATCCTCGACGGATAGAGAAGTCAAGGGTTGAGTTGAGGTCGAAGGCTAGTCCGATGTCGGAGCATACCCAAATATCTCCTCAGTCATGAACTCTGGGCACTCCTCTCCCTCAGCTAGAATAGGAAAGTCATCCCCGACCTCAACTGGTATGGCTGGCTGCAGCCCACCTCTCCAAGCTAGAACCCCCTGAGCAGTAATGTCTATATGCACTAGAGCTAGCTGACGCTGACCAAACTCGCCATATGCGATAAGGGAGCTGCAGTACCCTGGGTCATATCTACTCCTATGGTCGAAAATATATATGATAAAATGTGACAATAGGGTATATAAATCTGACGCCTAGTGACGAAACTAGATGCATGTATGACATTATGAAACAAATGTAATGTAATGTCAATATCTAGACGCTGACAGATGGCATACAAAAAGAAGTAGTGGGAAGGTCGTATCATCGCAACGTCGCGAGATGTGATCGGCAAAATGAATGTGGTCAGAACTCGATATAGAATATAGTCCTAGACCCTGAGAGAGGGTGACCTAAAGTCAGTCATTGTAGGTAGTCACTCCTCCCCAAAAAAAATACATGTAGATACTATCTAATGTAATATGGGAGTGGGGCTCGCCAAATGGAAGATCCCTACTAGGGTAACACAAAAATGGGCATGCTGACCTCCTAAATCTTAAACTATCATATAATAAGGTAAGGGAAAAGTGAAAGTCCTTTCCACTAACTCTGGTGGAGTTGATCTTCTGCGAGTCCTTGTTGGTGAAATTCTTATTTCTTATGGTGAACATTTTTCTTACCAAGTTCACCAGGTGTTCTTCATCATTTGAGTTGGGTCAGACTCGTCTTCAGGTTCCAGCTTGGATTTGGACTTGTCCTTTGATGATCTTGTAATAAGAGCAAGACCTTTCTCAGATTTGGTATTAGTTTGTTCGTGCAATTCTAGTTCACAGAATAATTCATCTAATTTTAATGTTGACAGGTTCCTCAAAATCTTATAGGCATCCACGATGGATGCCCACAGTGCATTTCGAAGAAATGCATTTAAGGCATACCTTATCAGGTCTTAGTTCTCTAATTGGTGGCCGATTGTATGGAGTCCTTTAAGGATGTCCTTTATCCTCGCGTGTAGCTGACTGACAGTTTCACCTTCCTGCATTTTGACATTAAATAGTTTATTTAAAAATAAATCTCTCTTTGTTACCTTGGCGTCGCTGGTTCCCTTGTGCAGTTCTATTAACTTGTTCCAAAGTTCCTTTGCATTTTCATGTGAGCTGACGCGGTTCAGCTCTTCTTTTGTTAGCCCACACTGAATTGTGTTGAGAGCTTTGAAGTCGACCTGCGCCTTTTTCTTCATTTTCGGATTCTAATGTTCTGGGTCCATTGGGATTCCGGCGTTATCGACTGGAGCCTTGTAACCTCTGGTGATACTGAACCACTGGTCGAAGTCGGTCTTCAGATATACTTCCATCCGCTTCTTCTAGTACGGGAAGTCGTCACCATTGAATAGGGGAGGGTGGACGGTGTTGTATCCTTCAAGTTGTGCCATTTGACAGCTGTAGAAGAAAAACTAAAATGGAGTACCAAGACTTGGTCTTGGATTAGCAGTGTTTGAGATATATTTAAAACGATTCAAATGAAATACGAAAAATAAAAAAAAATCTAAAAATAATTCCCCCAACTTGATTGGTGGTTGCACCAATTCAGAACATAACTTGCTCTGATACCACTTATTGGATCGATTATGCACATATGAGGGGGGTGAATCACATGGTTTTCAAAACTTATTTTAACATTTTTTTGAAACACGAGTATGCACAGCGAAAATTTTAAAAAAAAAGGAAGAAGCATAAGAAAACACATGTAATTTTACTTGGTTCGGAGCCTTCGGCGACTCCTACTCCAAGATCCAGGTCCCGCGGACCTATCGTCGGGTAATCCACTAAAAACCTCTTTCGGTACCTCCGGAAGACGGAATTGAATACAAAGAAGTTTAGAACAAGTGCAACACCCTGCACTTGCTCTTTTGTAGTAATTAAATACACAAAATAAAATTTTACCGACACATAAAGATTAATGTTAAAGTGCTCGTGTCGATGTCGGTCTACTAGTCGTGATCGGAACTCCTTGGAGCAGTTGTTGGGCATAGTAGCTTCGCAGCAAAGTCGTAGTAGGAGCTCGAGCAGTCGGAATCTCAAAAGAACGCGTAGTAGCTCATTTAATCATTGTGTTTGAATGCCTCCTCAAGATAGCCTTATAAAAGGCATGGAAGGCGCCTCCAATGAGGCAAGATCGATCCCGATTAGTCCGGTGCTTATCCATGACTTCGGCCAACAACTTCGGCCAACATTTATCCTGTGGAAGGCGCCTTCCATAGCCATTAAGGTGCCTTCTATGAATAGTACGAAGGCACTTCACTGCTTGAAGGCGCCTTCAGACACTGTTCATCCGAAGGCAATTTTTTCCCTTTTGCCCTACAAAATAATATTAGTCCAAAATACCCTGCAAGACAAGTATTAGGATAATTTAATAATAATAAAGACTAGTATTAATTAGTTCCTGTCCTCCCAGGACCAGGAACTAGTCAAGGTCTCAGCTTAGAGATCCCAAATGGACATAAACTAGATCGACGCCTACTGTCCCTTCAACCGGGACGCGTCCTCACTTGGTCACTCTCCTTTAATAGCTTACCTTAACTTACCAGTTTTCCCGACATTCGGTCAGCCTGTCGATATGTCTGGGCTCCGTGCCAACTATCCGGTCTACCCATCGACCTAGCTGGACTTCGTACCAGCTATCCGGTCAGCCCGTCGACCTAACTGAATTTTATACCAACTATTCGGTCGGTCCGTCGGCCTAGCTGGATTTCATACCAGCTATCCAGTCGACCCTTCGTCCTAGCTAGATTTCATACCAGCTATCCAGTCGGCCCATCGACCTAGCTGAATTTCGTACCAGTTATCTGGTCGGCCCGTCGACCTAGCTAGATTTTGTATCAGTTATTCGATTGGCCCATCGACTTAGATTGATTTCCTACACACTTAATTAAGTGGTTAGATCACAACACAATCTAACTTAACTTGTTTGTCATTCATCAAAATTCGGGTTAGACCGTTAGTACAAACCGCACCAACAGTAGCAACTACTTCGACAGTTAACTGCTACACCTTGTAGCAGTTACAATGTTGTAGCAGCTAAGTTGTTTCATTTTAATTTGTAATTTCTTCACTTATATTCCTATTATATACCATTTATTTGTAAATATATTTATTTGATGTCTTGGGTGCTAAACTATTAATTAATTTCACAGCTAGCTGCTACAATGTTGTAGCAGCTACTCGAAATGATTGCTGCTACAACTCTATAGCAGTTAACTCGACGGTTTGTTGCTACAATATTGTAGCAGCTACTTGGTAAGCCTTTCCCCTCCACTGTCTATTTTTCAGCTCTATACAATTTATTTTTTTGCACCATATATATATCCTACCAAGCACAAGCCCTAGCTGTTATGCTACCAGTTTTTTGCTTATATAATTTGTAGGTAACTTGCTTATATAGTTTTTTATATTTTCTGAAGAAAATATTTAACTTTGTAGCAACTACTTGGTAAGTCATTTCATTGTTTAAAACAATTTAGCAGCTACTTGGAATGATAGCTGTTACAACACTGTAGCAGCTAACTCGACGATTAGCTGCTACAACGGTGTAGCAGCTATCCATCGAGGTAACTGCTACAGCATTGTAGCAATTACTTGGAATGTTAGCTGCTATAATATTGTAGCAACTACTTGGAATGATAGCTGCTACAATGTTGTAGTAGCTAACTTGATGGTTAACTACATGTTGTAGCAGCTACTTCGACAGTTAACTGCTACACCTTGTAGCAGCTACAATGCTGTAGCAGCTAAGTCATTTCATTTTAAGTTGTAATTTCCTCTCCTTTATTCCTATTATATACTATTTATCTGTGAATATCTTTATTCAACGTCTCAGGTGGTAAACTATTAATTAATTCCACAGCTAGTTGCTACAACGCTGTAGCAGCTACTCAGAATGATAGCTGCTACAACTCTGTAGCAGTTAACTCGACTGTTAGCTGCTACAACATTATAGCAGCTACTTGGTAAGTCTTTCCCCTCCATTGTCTATTTTTTAGCTCTGTACAATTTCTTTTATTGCACCATATATATATCCTACCAAGCACAAGCCCTAGCTACTATACTACTAGTTTTTTGCTTATATAATTTGTAGGTAACTTGCTTATATAGTTTTTTGTATTATCAGAAGAAAATATTTCACTTTGTAGCAACTACTTGGTAAGTCGTTTCATTGTTTAAAACATTGTAGCAGCTAACTCAACGGTTAGCTGCTATAACGGTGTAGTAGCTAACCGTCGAGATAGCTGCTACAACATTATAGCAATTACTTGGAATGTTAGCTACTACAACGTTGTAGCAGCTACTTGGAATGATAGTGGCTACAGTGCTGTAGCAGCTAACTCGATGGTTAGCTACATGTTATAGCAGCTACTTCGACAGTTAACTGCTACACCTTGTAGCAGCTACAATGCTGTAGCAGCTAACTGTCATGTAGCTACTATAACGTGTAGTAGCTAACTGTCCAAGTAGCTGCTACAATGTTGTAGCAACTCTTATGTAAGTCGTTTCATTTTAAATTGTAATTTCCTCTCCTCTATTCATATTATATACCGTTTATCATTATAGGACGTCTCGGGTGGTAAATTGTGAGTTAATTCCACAGCTAGCTGCTATAACGCTGTAGCTTCTACTCGGAATGATAGCTGCTACAATGCTATAGCAGCTACTCAGAATGATAGCTGCTACAACTCTAAAGTAGCTAACTCTACGGTTAGCTGCTACAACATTGTAGCAGCTACTTGGAGCGATAGTTGCTACAATGCTATAACAGCTAACTCGACGGTTAGCTGCTACTATGTTGTAGCAGCAAACCATCAAGGTAGCTGCTACAACCTTGTAGTAATTACTTGGAATGTTAGTTGTTACAACGGTGTAGTTGCTACTTGGAAAGATAGCTGCTACAATGCTGTAGCAGCTAACTCATGGTTAGCTGCTACAATGCTGTAGCAGCTACTTGGAATGTTAATTGCTATAACGCTATAGCAGCTATTTGGTTTCTTCTATGTGCTGCACGTAAACTGCACAGTGGCTGAGCGAGCTAAGAGGGCGAGCAGGCTTTCAGCCAGTCTTGCGAACAGAGAGGCTGAACGAGCTTTTGTCGGATGGCCAAAGCGACCGGGCGGACTAAGCGTCTGTGCAGGTGAAGCCTAGAAATCGATCGGGCAAGTGCGTTGAGCGAACCAAGGAGCCTCTTTCCTCTCCACCTTTTCTCCATTCACACATATCCAATAGAAGATTTGGCATCTATAGTTGGTACTTTCAAAGTTTTATTTCACTTTAATACTGGATCTTGATAAATATAGTTGCTATAATTATCTTTGTTTTTGCAGGTTTTAACAGCATGCTCTTTGAGTAATGAAACTAGCTTTTCCGAACTCTCAGCTAGCGATAATTTTCTTTCTACTCTGATTCTTACACTGTTAGTCCATTAATCATCTGAAAAGTATTACATAAAGTCTCCCTATGTGTAGTAACAAATTCATTAATCCATTGATCTTGCTTTCATCCCTGATCCCTAATTCTGCCATTACTGAATTGATGGGTCTCCAAAAACCTATTAATTTCAAATTACATAAGTGGCTATTGAATTATTACTAGGGATTCGGGCTTGTTAGCTGCATTGGCAATATCACAAATACACATTGCAGCACCTCACTTCTCTAGAGTTGCTGCTACAATGTGTAGTAGCTAATCCGCACTAACTGCTACTCAGTGTATCTACTACTTATGAGAAGCTACTACACGTTGTAGCAACTCACTTTAATACTGGATCTTGATAAAGTTCGACTTATAATTATCTTTGTTATACTGGATCTTGATAGGTAGATGCTACAACATAAAGTCTGTGTTGTAGCAGTTACGGACCAGCAACTGCTACAACATCAACTTGATTAAAATTGAATTTCGCTGACTCCTTCGGTTGCATTTAATGTGTTATCTAGAAATGATTTTTTTAGTTGCTACAATGGTGTTTATGACTACCACACACTAGCTGCTACAATGTGGACCCCATGTTCTTTGTTCGCGAGTTTGATCAAGACTCATGAGTCCTCTTTAATTTACCACATCATGATATGACAACATACTTATGAAATAAAATAGGAATAATATATATATAAATAATTTTATTGGGTGATTAAAAATATTGGAGAACAAATTCAAGCATGGTGTTTAACATTTACCCACAGAATAATTACAACAGATAGTTGGCAATAGCTGCTACATCATGTAGCAACTACTCAGGAGTAAGAAACAAGGTGTAGCAACTATAAAATACATTTATACCTTTCTTGACAAAATATTGTCAATAAATTTATATTTTGATTACATCATAAGTTTAATATTGAACACAGTGTTCAGAACCCCCATGAGCGCTCACATTGTTCTCATAAGTTGTACAACGTCATTTCCATATTGGTCGAGCTGCGTCCACAATCTTCTCCATGAGCGATCCCCCTTGATCAACATACAGAGTGTTGTGAATACCAAACAGCTTCTATTATTTTTCATGTCCCTCGCATCCTTTGGTTGTGGCTGGGAAAAGTTCGTCGAGGCGATCATCCTCACCCTAATCTAGGAGCATCCCTCAAGGCATTACTGAGGCTCTTCGTCGCCAACATAGAATATTAGACAAATTTAAACCACTCCATGAGCGGCCTAACCTCATCAACATACACTCATTGGTGCTAGACGCTAGTGGTCAATTTAAAGAAATTCCTTTACGAATATAGAAGCTTACACTAGATCGTGGAAGGCAACAAGACCGCTTTGTCATTCCTGATTTGGGAGCAAGATACACTTTAAGATTTATAGTGGATGCCATGAAAGAAATGACGAAGATGTTGTCGAGAAAATGTCGGCAATCCATGAATAAGCTACTCATTTCCATTGGGATATCATGAACGGAGTCACCCTCTATTATATAGGAACACAATGGTGTTATACAATTCAATCTATGAATAGGTGTATTCACGAGTCCATAATTGCCCTTCTGACAAAGCAAGATTTTACCAGTAGTCACGAGTTATGATTTATGATAGCTATGACTAGTCATATGGGTTATGACAGCTATGAGTGGTCATTCTATGGACGATGAGAGAGTAATAGACTAGATTTAGTAAGTTGCCATTAATTAATTTATGTGTCTCCATAAATTCTTTAATTCCAATTTATATAAGTGACCATTGAATTATTAATACAGATTAGGGCTTGTTAGCTGTATCAGCAGTAGCTGCTACACGTTGTAGAAGCTCACATCTCTGGAGTAGCTACTGTAATTTGTATCAGCTAAATCGCACTAACTGCAACACAGTGTAACAGCTAGTCTTGAGAAGCTGCTACACGTAGCAGCTTCTGCTGACTAGCTGCTATAGGTTGTATCCGTGATTATCTTTATTGGATGTCTCGGGTGATAAACTGATAATTAATTCCATAGCTAGCTATTACAACGCTGTAGCAGTTACTTGGAATGATAGCTGCTACAACTCTGTAGCAGCTAACTCAACGGTTAGCTGCTACAACTCTGTAACAGCTAACTCAATGGTTAGCTGCTACCACGTTGTAGCAGCTATTTGGAATAATAGCTGCTACAACTCTGTAGCAGCTACTTGGAATGATAGTTACTACAACGGTGTAGCAGTTATTGCCATCGTAGAGTATACATTATGCGCATGGAAGGAATCAAGGCCCGACGGTTGGTTATCCTTGTCTTTACTGTCTGTCTTATCTTTTCACAGGTTTTGATGAGTTGTACTATCTATAATTTGATGACCTATTTTTATGGTATTGGAAAGACGCTCTGGTTTGACTTGTCTTTATCAAGAGTTAATGATGTTAGAACTAATTTTCCTATAAATCGTCTATCAACCTAACTAACTCTTTCACGCTCTGGTTCTCTTATACATTTGCTTTATTGTAGCTGTTCAAGAAACATGTCTTGCTTTAGCAGGAAGACGAAACTCACTCTGGGTGGTGTTAAAGAACCCCCTATTGAAGCGGATTCAAGCACTATATCTTCTTCCTTTGAAAGTCCATCTCTATCAATAAACTCGTATGCTTCTCGGTTTGTATTATCCATTCTTCTTCTATTATATATTTCTTTCCTTGAATTTATGAATTTTATAAAATAATCCTAACAGGTATCTCAGTCTAGCCATGGAACATCATATTGTTTGTGGCTATATTAAGATTCTCATAGAACAACAGAACCAAGTGAGAAAGGAGTTGGAAGCTGCCCTTTTTCGAGAGAAAAAGAACCAAACTGAACTTATGTAGCTGTGATGACAACTGTCCCAAGTTAATGGAGCATTAGAGGATGCTATAAATCAAATTAATGAGTGAAATATCATTCTTTGTGAAGTTCAGCCTAACATCTCCCTAGCGATGTTGCCCTTCTACAAGAAAAAAAGAATCAAATTGAATTTGTCCAAGTGCGACGATAACTATCCCAAGTTAATGTAGCATTAGAAAATGCTATAAATCAAATGATTATAGCATTAGAGTTTCTAATAACTTTTTGGCTTAAGATCTTGTTTGTCTTATGTTATTATCTTTGTTTAGAATATTAATATTATTCTATTCATGTATATCAAACCCAACTATAGTCTCCAAGTCTTTCTTCGTTTATGCTCAACAAGATGTTACTCTATCAATCTCAGTTTTTTATTTAGATCAATTAAATGAGCTTCTACATGTTGCAGTTAATGTATAAATAGTTAGAAGCTGCTACACGTTGTAGCAACTACTATAGCACCATGTAGCAGCTAGTTGTAAGAAGTTGCTACAACGTGTAGCAGCTTCTCAAGAATAGCTGCTACTGTCACGCCCCAGGTAGTCCCTGCGCGAATAAAATTTCGGTAGCATCTCCCCTGTACGGGTGACAATTTGAAACTTATGCATTGCCCTCAGGCCATATATACCTCAGTCAACACGGCCGGAACAATAACAATAATAAAAATGCAACAACCAAGCATCCACGCAGTTTAATAGTAAACAAACTAAAGCAGTGATAAGAAAACTCAAAAATAACCCTACTCAACTACACCCATAAAGCTCAAAACACGACGAAACAAAATCCACTCACCTGTTCTGCCGTCCAGGCATGCATGTAGTAAAACAAATCCACATAAACTCATCGACAACATCCATAAAGTAAACTAATACAAGTCCAGATAGTGCAATAAGAAAATAAGAACCAAAGTCCGAAAATAACAAATCCTCGCGACCTGTAGGGGACTAGCGTTTGGAACCCTCCGGACAACCTCAACCTAAAATATAATAATAACCACGGGGTGAGTCAACTCCTCAGCGGGTAACAACTGATATGCATAATAAAGAAAATAACAACTAGCACTAATCATGCGTACAGTCTCCTGATATAAGGATGATAAATGCAACTGAAATAAACAAAAGAAAACTGTACTAACCAGGACCTGGGTATAAGTATAACAAGGTCGTCAGACCGAGAGTGTCATAAATCCTGTATGCATGTCAATCATATGAATTCATCCAAATATGCAACAAATAAATGCAGCAAACACAAACAATAAATGCATCAATGCGTATGATGCCAATGACATGTCATGGTCACCCCTACTCTCCAGTCAGTCGTCTCACACACGATGGTGAGACCGAGTGGGTACGGCTGTGACAACCGTGCACTCTGCCATCCCTACTCCTGATGAGTGACCGAGTGGACGGGATGCTATCGGAGTACACCTATCCTCCTACCCCAAAACATAAGTGGGGGAGCTCAATGCTCTCATCTCCCTGAGCAAGTCCAGAGGAGGGATCCCTGCCATCTACCACATTGCGTCCACTACCCATGAGCGGACCAACGGAGCCAAACAGAGCAAACTGTCTGTCGGCTACCACGCTGCGTCTCTAAACCAGCGGAGCCTAACAGAGCAGAACTGTCTGTCGGCTACCACGCTGAGTCACCGGACCAGCGGAGCCTAACAGCAGAACTGTCACACACCTGTTTGACATGCCACTAACCCATGAGTGGTGATGTGTGCAGATCTATGTAACTGGCGATGTGCTCAACAATAATGGAGTCAACTATCGCACAACATGTAATCATGCGAGATGGTGCATAACACTAAGCATAGAAAATATCCAGAACCTATCCATATATATAATGGTACCCTAAAACAAATTGACCAAATCAATGGTCAAGGTACACATGTCAGATAAGGTATCAAAATCTAGGTCCTGAACATAATAAAAATATAGTTTTGTCACTACCCCTATAAGCATGTATAATCAGGTAGGTACTAACATGAAGTGCATAACAAATAAACAAAATAAGCATGTAACAGATCGGGTAGTGACCAACCGAAGCAGATAAGAAACATAATCATTGCTATTTGTTAAAAACACTACTATGCATATCAAATGACATAAAGTCAAAGTACCCGCCTCCAATAGAAAGGATCGTATCCGGTCCAAATCTAACGTCGAGATACTCGTCTCGCGTCAAAGTCCTATATCACAAACATAAATATATTTTATTTAGCTACATTCCTATAAATAGCTAAATAAAATCTCTTACCCTAAATTAGGGCAAAACCCTAATCAACACAATAACATAAACCCAATTCCATTTACACATGTACAACTAATTACACAATCCAATTCATACCTAATCCAACCTAATTAAGTATCTTACCTCAACACCAAAGTCTCTTCTGTTGGTCCACAACAGGTAGTTGTTGTCGGAATAGGGGTAGCCGCTGAAAACCAGATACACCACTGTCGTAATGAATCTACAATTAGAGACTACCATCCTTAGTTAGCATAACCTTCCCCCCAACCCAAGTGATGCTCACGGCAGGATAAGAATTAGAGCACAGAATTGAAAAACCAAACCCTAAGCCCTCACCTTCAATCCCACTGGCTGGATTACTGCTACCCTCTGTCGCCTTCTTGAGCTCTCGATTTCCGATGACCTAGGGCACAGTGTCAACAGAGGCGGTGGTGCACAGGACAGAAACAAGGCAGCAATCACTCCATATCAGAGGCACGAGGAAGGGAAGCTTCGGTCGGCGCACAGGGATCCGACCTAGGGTTCGGATGCTCGATTTCCGACGGCTCCGAGTGTCCGCGAAGAGAGGGAAGGAGGCTCGGTCGCCGATGCTAGGGCAGAGGAGAAGCGACACCCGGCTATCAATGGCGTCGGAGATCGGAGCAACGTCGGCTATGGGATCTCCACGGCGAGGGGCGACGACACAGGCAAGGAAGTAGCGTCGGGGCTGGCTAGGGCACGAGCACAGAGAGGGGAGAATCGGCAGATGGGAGGAGGAGGAAAAGAAGTGTCGGCTTCTCTCTTGGTCACGATTTTAATGCACAAGGAAGGGAACCGTGTGGCGCCGGTTGTAAGGGCAGTTAGGGCAGAAGATCGAACGCGAGGGGGAGAAGGCGCGGGGACGGCTCGGCACGGGTCGACGGGGAAAGAAAACGAAGAAAGAAAAAGAATAAAAGAAATAGAAAAAGGAAAGAAAAAGGAAAAGGAAATTTAACTTTTCCTCGTTGAAATTGGGTACCTTAAATAGGTCTTCCCGGGGCCCAGTTTTTATCCCCGTAACCGAAGCCATATGATCTCCGAAAAATTTTGAAAAATTCCAGAAATTTCCCTTATGGTTATTCGCCCATATTTGATATTTTACATTCTCCCCCACTAATAAAAATTTGGTCCCCAAATTTTGTTATCTACCATCAGCAAGTACCAACAATAAATAGAATGTATAAATGCTTAACAGAAAATAACTCACACACCTTAAGTGAAAAGATGGGGGTATCGAGCTCGGATGGTATCCTCGAGCTCCCAGGTAGCCTCCTCGTCCGAATGATGCTGCCATCCGACTTTAACCAGTCGGATAGTCTTGTTCCGCAACTGACGCTCTTTCCGGTCTAGAATCCGTACCGGAACCTCCTCATAAGTGACGTCAGGCTGAACGGGAACTGAGATATCTATCAGCACATGTGTCGGGTCGGGTACGTATCTCCTCAGCATAGATACGTGGAATACGTCGTGAACTCCTGCCAAGGACGGTGGTAGTGCCAGACGATAAGCTACTGCTCCAATCCTCTCCAGGATCTGGAAAGGGCCAATATACCGCGGAGCTAGCTTACCTCTGAGGCCAAATCTCTTCACCCCTTTCGTGGGTGAAACTAATAGAAATACATGGTAGCCAGTAGAGAACTCCAGGGGTATGCGTCTTCGATCAGCATAACTCTTCTAGCGGTCCTGCGCCTCTGACATCCTCCGTCTGATAGTACGGACCAACTCGGCCTCATGCTGAGCTCTATGAGGTCCCAACAACTGGGCCTTTCCAACCTCATCCCAGAGGGTGGGCGTCCGACAAGGCCTACCATACAACACTTCAAACGGCGCCATCTAGGTAGCCGAATGAAAGCTGTTGTTGTAAGCGAACTCTACCAATGGCAAATGGTCCTCCCAACTACCTCCAAAATCCAATACACATGACCTCAGCAAGTCCTCTAGAGTCTGAATGGTCCGCTCTGACTGTCCATCTATCTACGGACTGCGGATGGAAAGCTATACTGAAACGAAGCTGAGAGCCCAAGGCCTGCTACAGACTCTGCCAGAAACCAGACGTGAACCGGGGGTCTCTATCCGAAATAATAGTCAAAGGGACACCATGTAATCTGATGATCTCCCTGCAATACAGATCTGCCAATCGATCAAGGGAATCAGTCTTCCGGATCGCTAAGAAGTGCACGGATTTGGTTAATCGATCAACGATTACCCAAATCAAATCATGGCCTCGTCGTGTCCTCGGCAAACCCACCACAAAGTCCATGGTAATGTGTTCACATTTCCACTCAGGAATAGGAATCTGCTGAAGTAATCCTGCAGGTCTCTACTACTCAGCCTTCACCTGCTGATAGGCCAGACATCTTGCTACAAATTTCGCGATGTCTTTCTTCATACCGTTCCACCAATAGGAACACCTCAAATCTCGATACATGCGGGTCCCACCTGGATGGATCGCAAATCAAGAGCGATGAGCCTCCTGAAATAGCTCTTGTAAGACCGGGTGAGACTGAGGTACGCATAATCTGCCTCGGAAGTATATAATACCCTCCTCATCTCATGTAAACTCGGTCTGCTGCCCGGAAGCTATCTGGCTGCCAATAAACTGCAAATGATGATCACCGGCCAGGGCCTCTCAGATCCTCATCCTGATCGACGACTGAGCAACCATGGTAACCAGAATACCCTGCTCTGTCTGTCCTTGCTCCTGAAGGCCCAACCCGGAGAAACCCTGAACCAAGTCTGTGACTGAAACTCGGTGGCAAGCCAAAGTCCCTCTGGACTTCCTGCTGAGTGCATCGGCAACCACATTAGCTTTCCCCAGATGATAGCTAATGGTACGATCATAATCCTTCAGGAACTCCATCTCTCTCCTCTGTCGGAGATTAAGTTCCTTCTGAGTAAAAATATATTTGAAACTATTATGATCCGTAAGAATCTTAAAGGTAATGTCGTACAGATGATGTCGCCAAATCTTCAGAGCAAAGGTGATGGTGGCTAGCTCCAAATCATGTACTGGGTAGTTCTTCTCATGCTCCTTCAACTGACGAAAAGCATAGGAGACTACCCTGCCATGCTGCATCAGAACAACGCCCAAACTCTGAAGAGACGCATCTGTGCAGAGTACAAATCCGTCCTCTCCTACGGGCAAAACCAAAACTAGAGCCGATACTAATCTATTCTTCAGCTCCTGGAAGCTGGTCTCGCAATCCTCGGTCCAAGTGAATTTCATGTCTTTCCTGGTCAGGCGTGTTAGTGGCATAGCAATACGCAAGAAACCCTCGATGAACCGTCTGTAAAATCTAGCTAGTCCAAGAAAACTGCGGATCTCCTGCACTGATTTCGGTTGCTCCCAACTGGTGATAGCCTCGATCTTCTAAGGGTCTACTGAAATACCTCTACTAGAGACCACATGTCCCAGAAAATCGACTGAGGATAGCCAGAAAGCACACATGCTGAACTTCACGTACAACTGATGTCGTCGAATAGTCTCCAAGACTGTGCGAAGATGCTGCGCATGTTCCTCCTCGGAACGCAAGTAGACCAATACATCATCGATGAAAATGATAACAAACTGATCAAGATACTCCAAGAAGACACAGTTCATCAAATCCATAAATACCGCTAGAGCATTGGTAAGCCCAAATGGCATTACCAAAAACTCATAATGATCATATCTGGTATGGAATGTTGTCTTCTGAATATCAGATTCTCTGACTCTCATCTGATGATATCTGGATCGCAGATTAATCTTAGAATACACTGATGTACCTCTGAGTTGATCAAAAAAATCCTCGATCCACGGTAAAGAGTACTTATTTCTGATGGTCACTGCATTCAGCTGTCTATAGTCAATGCACAACCTCAATGTACCATCCTTTTTCTTGACAAATAATACCGGAGAACCACATGGAGAAGCACTAAGGCGTATAAATCCCCTGTCTAAAAGCTCCTGGAGTTGAACCTTCAGTTCGTTCAACTCTTTTGGTGTCATACGATAGGAGGTTTCGATGTCAGCGCTGTTCCCGGAATCAACTCAATAGAAAACTCCACTTGCCTTTTGGGAGGCAAACCTGGTAGCTCCTCTGGAAATACATCCGGATACTCTTGGACTACTAGAACGTTGGAGAGTTGAGAACTACTGCCATCTTCAGTATGAATTAAGGATAACAGGAAACCCTGACATCCATATGACAGCAGCTTCTGTGCCTGAATCACCGAAATGGTCGATATGCCGTCATCTCTGATGCCAGTGAAATCCCACAAGGGTTGGTTCGGAGGCCGAAATGTGACCATCCTCGTCTGGCAATCAACAGTGGCATGATATACTGACAAACAATTCATGCCAATAATAATATCAAAGTCGACCATTTCCAATACTAAAAGATCTACCGTAAGTATCATGTTACCAAAATCTAACGGGCAACCTCTGACCTCCTGAGTGACGTCCAAGGTATCACCGGACAGTAGAGAGACAGTCAGTCGCTGCGATCTGAAAGTGGGTAATCTACCAATCTCCCACATAAAGGTTCGAGGAACCTTAGCAGGTTCATGAATACAACAATCATGACTAGTAAGATTTGGCTAACATTCTATACAACTTTATCATATAGGTTTACTAGCTTAAATCAATCTTACTCTATTAAGCAATAAATTACAATAGAATTAATTAGTAAACCAATTAACATGTTAGGAAGAGTTTAATTTATAGTTATTATTATTATTATTATTATTATTATTATTATTATTTCCGGTTTACTAGATTACGAACAGAAAAATTTTGTTCTTTGGTTACTTAATCTGAATCAATCTATTCTCAAGTAGCATATCCTCAATAAATAGATATACTAACTCACCATCATTTTCTATAAATCTAAACATGGATCTAGAATCACATAAACGTGTATATCGCTCCATATCTATTAAATTATAACACAAATATTACTACAAGTATAAAAATTATAAAATTTACCTTTATACCTATTAGCCATCTGGAGATGTTCCGTCGCTATCCAGCCCCCAATTTACCTAAAAATTCCAAACGAGAAACTCGACGGAAACCCGTACAAATCCAAAAATAAATACCCAAGTTAATTAGTAAACTTGGGTTAACCCAAAAATCCAAAACACCAAAAGCAGGTATCGTAACCCGCTCTGATACCAATAAATTGGTATCAGATTAATCTCAAAAATTCGTAACACGAAAAACAAACAAACAAGTATCGCCAACTTGGCTCTGATACCAAATAAATTGTCACGCCCCAGGTAGTCCCTGCCCGAATAAAATTTCGGCAGCATCTCCCCTGTACGGGTGACAATCTGAAAATTATACATTGCCCCTCAGGGCTACATATACCTCGGCCAACACAGCCGAAACAATAACAATAATAAAAATGCAACAACCAAGCATCCACGCAGTTTAATAGTAAACAAACTAAAGCAGTGATAAGAAAACTAAAAAATAACCCTACTCAACTACACCCATAAAGCTCAAAACATGACGAAACAAAATCCACTCACCTCTTCTGCCGTCCAGGCAGGCATGCAGTAAAAAAAATCCACATAAACTCATCGACAACATCCATAAAGTAAACTAATACAAGTCCAGATAGTGCAATAAGAAAATAAGAACCAAAGTCTGAAAACAACAAATCCTTGCGACCTGCAGGGGACTAGCGTCTGGAATCCTCCGGACAACCTAATAACCACGGGGTGAGTGATAAGCACAAAATCTAAGTGTCAACCATTTTCATGTCACGAGGCACATCAAATTAATAAAAATTAAGAACTCAATTAACTAAGTAAACTCGTGTAATATGGAGTCCCAAGTCGAATCTCACAAGGAAACTAATAGTAGAATGTTTTGTTCTTAGACTAGAATTATTTTTTTTTTCTTTGGAAGTTTTCTCAATATAAAATGGGATTGTTTAATATTGATTTAAATCCTAAGTTAAGAATTGAAATGCAATTAATGAATCTGATCTTCAGCAATGATTAAATCCTAACTAATGAAAACTAACATACTCTATAACTAAGAAGCTAAAAGGAATATGACAGAATTAAAATTGCAAAAATAACATATGCAGAAAATTGATACGAAACTGGAATTTGTAGGAAGGAAAGTTGCAAAAACAAAAATAAAGATTCTCAGCTAGAGAAACGAGAGGAACAGAATTTAATTGCAGAAATGAGATCTAAAGGAATAAATCTATAACTATCAGTTCAGATTTCATGAAACAAGAAATTCGACAATGAAATCTTAAGAAAACTAAAATGCAGAAACAATAAACTGCATAATCAAAATCTAAACCATCTCTAATCAAATCTACTCTTTTAACAAGCCTCTCCTTGCCGTCACACAAGGATCCTTGATGAAACCTCACTTCAGACTTGACGAAAGAGCTCTCAACCACTGAATTTAGTTCAATCTCCTGCAACACCAGAGAAAAACTTTCTGGAAAAGCTGATGAAGAAATGAACTGCAAGCATCGAAATTCTGCAGATCTGAAATCTGCATTCTCTGGATCGATGCTCTCTGATGGAGGGCGAGCCACTATCACCAAAGAATCCCTCCGATGATGGCTGAAATAGAGGAAGCACACGAACAGATCTGAGCTCCGGAGAGAAAGTCGCCGGCGCGAGCAAATGATCGAGACTTGGAAGCCAATGGATAGAAACTCCAACGCCAATGAAGCTCACTGAAAAGTAGATCTGGAAGAGGATGGGGAACACCGGCGTCGCAGCGGAGAAGAAGATGGCACTGTGGAGAAAATCGCAATGCCGAGCTCAAACTACTGTAGCTTCTCACGCGGGTTTTTAAACCTCCTCAGTTCTGATCGGACGGCTGAGAAACTTCTGAGCTAAATCAACGACTAGAACATATCAGATCTGGATCAAAGCTTCGGAATCCTCATCAATGGCTCAGATCTGCTCCTCATTAGGTCGGATGAACTAGATCTTCAATGGATGGCTCAGATCTGCTCAATCTTGGATGAACAACCCATAATGCTCCGAGACTTGATCGACTTGATTAGCCTTTGATTTGAGCCCAAGTGTGGTCCAATCTGATCAGGTCCATACCCCTTTTGATGCCTACAAAATAAGAGTCAAATATTAGCACCAAATACCATGAAAACTAGCTAATTTGCAATTAGGTTCAAAATCAAATGCAATATTGAGATATGATGCTAATGAGAGATTAAGCTATGAATAAACTAATAAAAACATGCATTATGATTTAAAATAATATAACCAAAATCATGGCTATCAAATCCCCCACACTTAATCTTGGACGTCCCGTTCAAGTCAAGAAAACTAAAAATCCTACTTAAATGGCACCCCCTAAACAAATTTCTAAACATGATTAGAAATAAAAGAAAGTAAACCATCTAAGATTATCACATTCCAAAAATCTCAAGCATTCATGGACTTCAAACTTTACTCTTGGTTAACCACATAATAATTTCCATCCATCATGAATAAATTGGAATTGATTTCACACTAAAAACCTCACAAGATAGAATTTTTGTGGCCCTCATCCTATCTCACATGTAATCACAAAAATGGAGGGCACTCATGCTACTTGTGCTTCATGAACTACCATATGCTTGCTTATCTTCTACTCTCTACCATGATCAAGGATACAAATCATGGTATAAAGGTTAATCATGGAAAGGAAAATATGAGAATATGAGTTAAGTTCACATCAAAGCATTAATTGCAAGAAAAGATAACAGAAGAAAGAATTAGCTCAAATAAAAGATAAGAAAGAAAGATTTAGCTTAAGTGGAAGACATGGATACAAAGAATGCTATATAAATGAATACTTGGCCATACTTTCTCTTCTCTTTTTTTTTTTACTTACTTGACTACACCTGTATCAATTCTGTTAAAGTTCAATGTAGCTGATTTTTTTCTTTTTCATTCTGAAAAATCTGAGCTCAAACTTCTTGTATACAAACCTAGGAAGCCATGTCATTAACTCTCTATTAGAGTATAGCATCTTCACTTCAATTCAATTCTAACACTTTCTCATCCTTGGTACAAAACCTGCACCTTCAAAAGTAATCCAATTCTGTGTAACAACTGTTCAGTTTCAAAATTCACTATCAAAGCCTTCCCAATTATCTCTTTCAACTTACAATAACTACTATTACTCATCTACATTCAGTTTCATACTCTGAAATCAGCTTTACAATTAAATTCAACACTTACAGTTGCATTTCAACAGCTTTTGAAATCAAAACTAAATCCAAAACTTCCCCCACACTTAAATCTTTGCTCGTCTCGAGCAATGGAATTCAGAAAATTCTGCAACCCCACATTAAAGCTGAACATAGTATCCAGAAAATGATTTCTGAACAGATTTTCAATATCTGTTGTGTTCATTTTTCCTCTATTAATTACCAGCATCCTCTGCAATATCAAAGAATAAAGCACAATGCCAGGTATCAACGAGTTACATTTTATCACTCATTATCACTTCTGATCTGCAGATTCAACAATAATTTCACACTAAATAAAAGGTTCCAGCAAACTGAGTTTGATTACCAGCCCTCCATATTTGCAACAACAACAACAAAAATTCAGTAACCAACCTTATATCACTGACCTTCATTCAAATTTCTGTATTAAGTAACATCAGAATTCTGTCTTGATCCTTGCATTTCTATTTTCCAGCTTCTACAGCATTTTTGCTATACTGTATCAGACATGACACAGCTCATGGGCAGCATTCCTTTCTAAACTCAAAAATCCAATCTCCAAAACAAACTCCAACAACCATACTACAAAGTTCCACAATAAAGCCAATCACTTAAATAGATTGATACACATCAATAACTTCATGAATTCC
The DNA here is from genome assembly GCF_018446385.1 of Zingiber officinale. Taxonomy (NCBI): domain Eukaryota; kingdom Viridiplantae; phylum Streptophyta; class Magnoliopsida; order Zingiberales; family Zingiberaceae; genus Zingiber; species Zingiber officinale. The sequence continues at coordinate 81,831,829 of NC_056006.1, forward strand.
ACACTTCCCCCACACTTCTACTTAATCCATCTTGGCCAAAAATTCATCATATAACAAACAAAATATCCACATCCAAAAGATTAAGAAATAAGAGAAAATAAAAATTGATATGATGATAATCAAGAAGAAAAACAAGAATTTGTGTGGAATAAAGAAACAAATAGATTTACCTTCATAAACATGATTTAATCCATTGGATTGTGGTTTTGAAAGAATCAAAGCAAGTTCTAGAGTGCAATGACACACAAGTGCAACACTCAATTAAGGCTCATCCTCACTAGGCATGAAAGTGAGGCATGAAAATGTATCAATCTAATTTACCAATCAAGTTTCCATCATTAAGTAGTAACCTTGAGAAAATTAGAAATCCACTATAGACATTAAGCTCCAAAATAGATTCTCAAATCTAGCTCACATTCCCTACTTCTAACATGTTATAGAAAACTTGTCAAGAGGGTACCATTTCTTTATTCCAAATTCAAACTTTATTCTATAAGGAAATTGTAAACAGTAAAGAATTTAATCCCATATACTAAACTTATTATTTGTAAACAAAGAATTTATTAAGCAACTAAACACGCAATAAGAAACGAATTAAAAGCTAAGTTGTGAAAGCAAAGAATTATTTGTGTGAAAGCAAAAACAAAAGCTAAATTGGAACGAACTCCCCTTTGATTTTGGTGAATTGCATCATTATTGTTCATCTTGTCCACTCTGCGTCATTTCCTCCCCCGAAGGAATTTCTTAAGTTGGTTGCTATACACTTTGAAAGGTTGACCAGTAGACACCTCCTGCATCTCAATAACACCATTAGAAAAAATATTGCTAACACAAAAAGAGTTCAATGGGTTAATTAGTTCCTTTGGTTGTCTCACTGGCTCCACAACTTCCTCTGCAATGTCCTTTGAAATTTCCTGTGATTCAATATCTAGTTCTGATGAAGGTACAATAATTGGTAGTGATTCTTGGGTGCTTGGCTCCATAGCACAAGTCCCTACACTCTCTTCATTTACATCCAATTTAGGTGATTCTTGGGGTAATGCTTCCATGCAATCCCCTACACTTATAGATCCATCCACTGAAGTTTGACCACAATTAGGTGTTATCTCAATTATTTCCCTGTTATCAATACAACCTCCAGAATGTTTAGATTCACAACCCAATTCATTAGAGCCTGAAACAATTTCATCATAATCCGCATCAATAAAATTCATAGTATCCAACCATTTGGATTTATAAACACTGAAAATAGAATGGTTCTTCTTTTGTTGCATCGTATCAAAAATGCTAAATTGAACAACTACATCATCAATCTCCATAGATAAAGTTCCAGCATGCACATCAATCTTAGTTCTGGCAGTCTTAAGGAACGGTCTTCCCAAAATAATTGGAGCTCTATTCATTAATACATCGCCTTCCATATCCAAAATGTAGAAATCAGCTGGAAATATAAGGTCACTCACTTTAACCAAAACATTCTCAATCACTCCAGTTGGATGAGCCTGACTACGGTTGGCTAACTGAATAACAACTCCCGTAGGCTGTAGAGGACCAATACCCAATGATAGAAAAACTGATTTCGGCATTACATTAATAGAAGCTCCTAAATCCAGCATAGCATCCTCAAATACATAATTTCCAATAGTACATGGCACGGTAAAAACTCCTGGATCATCACACTTCTGAGGAATAGGTCAAATAAGAGCAGAAACATTTTTTCCCATGCTAACTAATTCATTTCCCTTTAATTTCTTCTTATGCACACAATTGAGAAATTTTGCATATTTCGGAACTTGCTCTATCATGGTTAACAAGGGCACATTCACCTCCACTTTGCTGAACAAATTCACAAGTTCTTGAAATTCCCTAGCTTTCTCTTCCTCAACATGTTTCTTTTGCTGGATTCTTCTTTGAGGAAAAGGTAATGGGACAGAAATTTCAGTACCTTGCTGTTGTGATTCTTTCTCTACATTTTGAGCTGAAATTGGAGCTGATTGTGAATCATCTTGTTATGCTAAACCAAAATCTGTTGAAGTTTGTTCTGGTGTACTTCTTCCACTGATCTATACTGCTGATCCAATTGGAATATTCTTCATTGGTTTAGTTATGGTTCTTCCACTTCGAAGAGTCAACGAACTCACATTCTTTGGGTTTGGCATTGTTTGAGAAGGTAGTTTACTTGAACCTTGAGCTTGCATTTGATTTAAGTTCGTTGCTAGTTGGCTAATCTGTCTTTCAAGGTTTTGCAAAGCTGAATCTGTCCTTTGCTGATGTTGCTGCTGCTGTAAAAATAATTGCTGCTGTTGCAAAATTTGTCGCAATAAATCATCCATCTTCTGTTGTGAATCGGAATTAGAAGAGTTATTAGAACTCCCTTGAGTCAAACTTAATCTTGAAGGTGCTGGAAGTGCATTCTGAATTACATTTTGCTCTTGCTGAACACCCTGATTCTGGAATTGCCATTGCTAATTTTGATTTGGAAACTGCTGATAAGGCTGAAATTGTTGCTGGAATTGATTTGCAGGCTGGTAAGAGTGCTGGAAATTCTGATTCTGCTGCTGGAATTGATTTGCAGGCTGGTAAGAGTGCTGGAAATTCTGATTCGAAGTTGGTTGCTGATAAAATGAGTTGCTATACTTAAAATTGGGATGATCTCTCCAACCAGGATTATAAGTAGAAGAATGGGGGTCATATTTTTGAGGAAATTGAGCTCTAGAAAATGCTGCTACTGACTCATCTTGATGAAGATTTGGGCACAACTCTAAATTGTGGTCTAGACTTGAACAAATGCCACAAACTCCCTTCGATTGATATGGAAACTGTGTACTTGGCAAAATGGGAGCTTGATTAGCATTATTCAGCGCCAATTGCTTTACCAAAGATGTTAACTCCAATAATGAGCTTCTTATCTCCTTTTGTTCATTGGAAACCATTTGAACCTCTACTTCCAAATTGTTGTGAATTTTCTGCCATGTTTGAAATAAGCTCCCTAGCTTGTTCTGGAGTCTTGTTCACTAAAGCTCCCCCAGCTGCTGCATCTATCATACTTCTGTCCATAGGTAGTAAACTCTCATAGAAGTATTGGACTAGTAGCTGCTCACTGATTTGGTGTTGAGGACAACTTGAACATAATTTCTTGAATCGCTCCCAATAGTCATATAATGTCTCTCCCACCACTTGCTGAATCCCACAGATACTTTTCCTGATAATTGCAGTTCTTGAAGCTGGAAAGAATTTCTCCAAGAAAGCCTTCTTCATATCTATCCAAGAAGTGATGTATCCTGGTGGCAAATAATACAACCAATCTTTTGCTACTCCAGTCAATGAAAATGGAAAAGCCCTCAGCTTGATATCTTCTTCTGAAATTCCTTGTGGCTTCATGGTTGAGCAGACCACATGGAATTCATGCAAATGTCTATTTGGATCTTCTCCAGATAATCCTTGATATTTTGGAAGCAAATGAATCAATCCAGATCTAAGTTCGAAGTCTCTTGCCAAGTCTGGATAAGTAATGCAAGAATACTTGTAGGCTTCATCAGGAGCTGCAAGTTCCTTCAATGTTCTGCTATGATCAGCCATGGGGGTATCTGAAGATGATAAAGAACTTCCTGAGTTCTCTGAAATGTTCTCTTGAATTCTCAAAGCTCTGAAGGTCCTTTCAATTTCTGGATCAAAATCAAGTAGTTTACCACACGAAGACCTGGTCATTCCACCAAAATCAATAGTTAGAACAAAAATAGATAGAAAAAATAAACTATGCTCAATCTAAAAACAAACAAACTCTACTAGTTTCCCCGACAACGGCGCCAAAATTTGATAAGCACAAAATCTAAGTGTCAACCATTTTCATGTCACGAGGCACATCAAATTAATAAAAATTAAGAACTCAATTAACTAAGTAAACTCGTGTAATATGGAGTCCCAAGTTGAATCTCACAAGGAAACTAATAGTAGAATGTTTTGTTCTTAGACTAGAATTATTTTTTTTTTCTTTGGAAGTTTTCTCAATATAAAATGGGATTGTTTAATATTGATTTAAATCCTAAGCTAAGAATTGAAATGCAATTAATGAATCTGATCTTCAGCAATGATTAAATCCTAACTAATGAAAACTAACATACTCTATAACTAAGAAGCTAAAAGGAATATGACAGAATTAAAATTGCAGAAATAACATATGCAGAAAATTGATACGAAACTGGAATTTGCAGGAAGGAAAGTTGCAAAAACAAAAATAAAGATTCTCAGCTAAAGAAACGAGAGGAACAGAATTTAATTGCAGAAATGAGATCTAAAGGAATAAATCTATAACTATCAGTTCAAATTTCATGAAACAAGAAATTCGACAATGAAATCTTAAGAAAACTAAAATGCAAAAACAATAAACTGCATAATCAAAATCTAAACCATCTCTAATCAAATCTACTCTTTTAACAAGCCTCTCCTTGCCGTCACACAAGGATCCTTGATGAAACCTCACTTCGGACTTGACGAAAGAGCTCTCAACCACTGAATTTAGTTCAATCTCCTGCAACACCAGAGAAAAACTTTCTGGAAAAGCTGATGAAGAAATGAACTGCAAGCATCAAAATTCTGCAGATATGAAATCTGCATTCTCTGGATCGATGTTCTCTGATGGAGTGCGAGCCACTATCACAAAAGAATCCCTCCGATGATGGCTGAAACAGAGGAAGCACACGAACAGATCTGAGCTCCGGAGAGAAAGTCGTCGGCGCGAGCAGATGATCGAGACTTGGAAGCCAATGGATAGAAACTCCAACGCCAATGAAGCTCACTGAAAAGTAGATCTGGAAGAGGATGGGGAACACTGGCGTCGCAGCGGAGAAGAAGATGGCACTGTGGAGAAAATCGCGACGCCGAGCTCAAACTACTATAGCTTCTCACGCGGGTTTTTAAACCTCCTCAATTCTGATCGGACGGCTGAGAAACTTCTGAGCTAAATCAACGGCTAGAACATATCAGATCTGGATCAAAGCTTCGGAATCCTCATCAATGGCTCATATCTGCTCCTCATTAGGTCGGATGAACTAGATCTTCAATGGATGGCTCAGATCTGCTCAATCTTGGATGAATGACCCATAATGCTCCGAGACTTGATCGACTTGATTAGCCTTTGATTTGAGCCCAAGTGTGGTCCAATCTGATCGGGTCCATACCCCTTTTGATGCCTACAAAATAAGAGTCAAATATTAACACCAAATACCATGAAAACTAGCTAATTTGTAATTAGGTCCAAAATCAAATGCAATATTGAGATATGATGCTAATGAGAGATTAAGCTATGAATAAACTAATAAAAACATGCATTATGATTCAAAATAATATAACCAAAATCATGGCTATCAGTGAGTCAACTCCTCAGCGGGTAATAACTGATATGCATAATAAAGAAAATAACAACTAGCACTAATCATGCGTATAAACTCCTGATATAAGGATGATAAATGCAACTGAAATAAACAAAAGAAAACTGGACTAACCAGGACCTGGGTTAAGTATAACAAGGTCGTCAGACCGAGAGTGTCATAAATCCTGTATGCATGTCAATCATATGCATCCATCCAAATATGCAGCACATAAATGCAGCAAACACAAACAATAAATACATCAATGCGTATGATGCTAATGACATGTCCTGGTCACCCCTACTCTCCAGTCAGTCGTCTCACACACGATGGTGAGACCGAGTGGGTAAGGCTGTGACAACCGTGCACTCTGCCATCACTACTCCTGATGAGTGACCGAGTGGACGGGATGCTGTCGGAGTACACCTATTCTCCTACCCCAAATCATAAGTGGGGGAGCTCAATGCTCTCATCTCCCTGAGCAAGTCCAGAGGAGGGATCCCTACTGGCTACCACACGGCGTCCACTCCCCATGAGCGGACCAATGGAGTCAAACAGAGCAAACTGTATACCGGCTACCACGCTGCGTCTCTAAACCAGCGGAGCCTAACAGAGCAGAACTGTCTGCCGGTTACCACGCTGAGTCACAGGACCAGCGGAGCCTAACAGCAGAACTGCCACACACCTACCTGACATACCACTAACCCATGAGTGGTGATGTGTGCAGATCTATATAACTGGCGATGTGCTCAACAATAATGGAGCCAACTATCGCACAGCATGTAATCATGCGAGATGGTGCATAACACTACGCATAGAAAATATCTAGAACCTATCCATATATATAATGTGTACCCTAAAATAAATTGACCAAATCAATGGTCAAGGTACATAGGTCAGATAAAATATTAAAACCTAGGTCCTGAACATAATAAAAACATGGTTGTGTCACTACCCCTATAAGCATGTATGATCAGGTAGGTACTGACATGAAGTGCATAACAAATAAACAAAATAAGCATGTAACAGATCGGGTAGTGACCAACCGAAGCATATAAGAAATATAATCATTGTTATTTGTTAAAAACACTACTATGCATATCAAATGACATAAAGTCAAAGTACCCGCCTCCAATAGAAAGGATCGTATCCGGTCCAAATCAAACGTCGAGATACTCGTCTCGCGTCAAAGTCCTGTATCACCAACATAAATATATTTTATTTAGCTACATTCCTATAAATAGCTAAATAAAATCTCTTACCCTAAATTAGGGTAAAACCTTAATCAACACAATAACATAAACCCAATTCCATTTACACATGTACAACTAATTACACAATCCAACTCATACCTAATCCAACCTAATTAACTATCTTACCTCAACACCAAAGTCTCTTCTGTTGGTCCACAACAGGTAGTTCCTGTCGGAATAGGCGCAGTCGCTGAAAACCAGATACACCACCGTCACAATGAATCTACAATTAGAGACTACCATCCTTAGTTAGCATAACCTTCCACCCAACCCAAGTGATGCTCACGGCAGGATAAGAATCAAAACACATAATTGAAAAACCAAACCCTACGCCCTCACCTTCAATCCCACTGGCTGGATTACTGCTACCCTTTGTCGCCTTCTTGAACTCTCGATTTCCGATGACCTAGGGCACAGTGTCAACAAAGGCGGCGGTGCACAGGCAGAAACAAGGTAGCAATCGCTCCAGATCAGAGGCACGAGGAAGGGAAGCTTCGGTCGGCGCACAGGGACCCGATCTAGGCTTCGGATGCTCGATTTCCGACGGCTCCGAGTGTCCTCGAAGAGAGGGAAGGAGGCTCGGTCGCTGATGCTAGGGCAGAGGAGAAGTGGCACCCGGCTATCAATGACGTCGGAGATCGGAGCGACGTCGGCTATGGGATCTCCACGGCGAGGGGCGACGGCACAGGCAAGGAAGTAGCGTCGGGCTGGCTAGGGCATGAGCACAGAGAGGGGAGAATCGGCAGATGGGAGGAGGAGGAAAAGAAGTGTCGGCTTCTCTCTTGGTCACGGTTTTAATGCACGAAGAAGGGAATCATGCGACACCGGTTGTAAGGGCGGTTAGGGCAGAAGATCGGACGCGAGGGGGAGAAGGCACAGGGATGGCTCAGCACGGGTCGACGGGGAAAGAAAACGAAGAAAGAAAAAGAATAAAAGAAATAGAAAAAGGAAAAGGAAGTTTAACTTTTCCTCGTTAAAATTGGGTACCTTAAACAGGCCTTCCTGGGGCCCAGTTTTTATCCCCGTAACCGAAGCAATACGATCTTCGAAAAATTTCCGAAAATTTTCTAAAAATTTCGGAAAATTCCCTTAAGGTTATTCACCCATTTTTGATATTTTATAACTACACTGTGTAGTAGTTATTATAGATTAGCTACTACACATTGTAGCAACTACTCCAGAGACCTGAGTTGCCACAATGTGTGGTAGTTACTACGGATTAGCTGCTACACATTGTAGCAGCTACTCCAGGGACGTGAGTTGCCACAACGTGTGACAGTTACTGTGGATTAGCTGCTGCACATTGTAGCAGCTACTCTAGAGACGTGTACTACCACAACGTGTAGCAGTTACTACAGATTAGCGGCTACACTTTGTAGCAGCTACTCCAGAGACGTGTGCTACCACAACATGTAACAGTTGCTACGAATTTGCTACTACACATTGTAGCAGCTACTCCAGAGATGTGAGCTGCTACAAGCTGTAGCAGCTACTGGTGATGCAACTAACAAGCCCTACTCTCTATTAATAATTCAATGGTCAGTTATATATTTTAAAAATTATAAATTTATGGAGACACTTTAATTAATTAATGGTGACCTACAACATCTGGTCCATTGATCTATGACGTCCATAGAATGACCACTCATAGCCATCATTTATGACAAGTCATACCTATCATAAATCATGACTCATGAAGAATTCAAAAACCTACTTTGTCAAAAGGTCAACTATGGATGCTTGAATACAACTATTCCCAGATTGAATAGTAAGCACCTCTGTTTTCCTATATAACAGAGGTAGCCAGGCTCATTTCATGACATCCAAAGATAAATGAGTAGCTTATAAATGGATTGGCGACATTTTCCCGACACCACCTTCACCATTTCTTTTATGGTATCTAGTCTACATCTTCAAGTGTTTCTTGCTCTAAAAGCAGGAATGAGAAAGCGGCCATGTTGCCTTCCACGGTCTAGTGTAAGCTTCTATATTCGTAAAGAAATATCTTTAATACGAACATCATTGTCTAGCCCCGATCAATGTATGTGCATGAGGTTAGGCCGCTTATGGAGTGGTCTAAATTTTGTACAAAATCTTATGTTCGTGACAAAGAACCTCGGGAATGCACTGAGGAATCCTCATGGAGTAACCATAGGATTCTCGCCTAGACGAACTTCTCCCATCCTTGACCAAATGATGCGAGGGAAATGGAAAACAATAAGAGACCAATGTGAGCGGTCATGGGGGTTCAGAACACTGTGATCATTGTGTTCAATATTACACTTACGATGTAATGGAAATGTAATCTTTGGTTGACAATATTACACTTACGAAGTAATCTCTTCTATATTGACAATAAATGTATTATTCGAATTGTATTTCTTAGTTATGTTGTGATATGCTGATGCGGTAAATTAAAGTGGACTCATGAGCCATTATCAAACTCACGAACAAGGAACATGAGGTCTACGTTGTAGCAGTTAGAGTGTATTAGCTACTACACCCATGTAACAACTGATGGGGTCGGTGAAATTTAATTATAATTAAGTTGTTGTTGTAGTAATTACGGGTCGGTAACTACAACAACATATGACTTCATGTTGTAGCAGCTATCTATCCGTAGCTGCTACAATACAGAGGGAGGTATTATGTAAGACATCTCAGATTATTAATAGAATAATAGTGTAGAAATTGAAGTAGAATGAGAAATTATACCAATCCTCATTATGTTAGGAAAAAGGTGACAATGTGAATAAATCTTACCTTGTCTAAAAGATCAAAAGAGGAAGCCTTAAGAATAGAAAAGGAATGAAAATGTTTGTGAATGTTCTTTTATAATAGTTAATCTCTCATTATAGGCAAGGGAGCATATACATACGTCGCTCTACATACAAAATGTCACTTTTTGGCTATTATGATATCGATAGTGTGACAAAAGTTTTTCAAATTGATCTATAATAACTAACAAGGTTGTCAAATTCATCTGTATTAACTAATAACCGCTCGCCAACACATTGTAACCCTAGCTTCATAATTCAATGGTTGTGTTGTTAGAACCTGAAACAACAAAGATAATTATAAGATGAAATTTATCAAGATCCAGTAATAAAGTGAGCTTCTCTAACGTGTAGCAGCTTCTCAAGAGTAACTGCTTCACTCTGTAGCAGTTAGTGCAGATTAGCTGCTACAAATTGCAGCAGCTTCTCAAATATAATTACTACAACGTGTAGCAATTTCTGAAGATTAGCTGATACACTCTGTAGAAGTTAGTGTGGATTAGCTGCTACATATTATAACAACTATTTTAGAGACGTGATCTGATACAAAGTGTAGAAATCTACTGTCGATGCAACTAACAAACCATAATCTCTATTAATAATTCAATGGTCATTTATATAATTTAAAATTATATAATTTGAAATTATATAATTTATGGAGACCCTCGGACCCATTAATTAATAATTGGCAGAAAGAGGGATGGTGATGGAAGCAAGTTCAATCGAAAAATTAATTTATTATAACAAAAAGTTAGGCTTTATGTAATACATCTCAGATTATTAATGGAATAACAGCATAAGATTTAGAGTAGAAGGAAAATCATCTGTAATAAGTAATAACCGCTTACCGTGAGTCTGGAAAACCTAGCCTCATAACTCAAAGTGTAAGTTGTTAGAACCTACAATAACAAAGATAATTATACGCTGAAATTTATCTAGGTCCGGTATTAAAGTGAAATAAAACTTTGAAAGTACCAGTTATAGATGTCAAATCTTCTTCATATGATTCATCATCATTGGTATTATCTTTCTCTGTAGCAGTTGATCTGACAATCGACTCATCATCAACTTTACTATTAAAGGATAAAAATTATTGACCTCGTCATCAACTATAGTTAGCAATTGATTCCATTGAACCATATTGCCTTTGTCGTAGCCCTACATAAAAAAATTAAACATGCCCATAAATTATATTTTTCAATAATAGTGCCTATTGTTGCTACAATTGGGCAGTTACGGAAATTATACCTATTATAGCTGTTGGTGCAATTGACCTCTAGGGTTTCGATATTTAACAATATGACAAAGGGTTGACCCAAACAGAACTTGATGTTTGGAAGAGAGAAGTCTAGTCAGGACTAGATGACTAGCAAAGGTAAGTCCTAACTAAAGGTTAGGCAAAGTGGAAGTCCCGGTGAGTGAAGTCGGACGCTAGTGAGTGAAGCTAGGTGGTGGAAGTCCTGGTGAGTGAAGTCGGGCCCTAGTGAGTGAAGCTAGGTGGTGGAAGTCCCGGTGAGTGAAGCTAGGTAGTGGAAGTCCCGGTGAGTGAAGCCAGGCAATGGAAGTCCTAATGAGTGAAGCTAGGCAACCTTAGGAGGTAACCCTAGGTTATACTTGAATTCTGTTAATACTATGCTAACTTAGTGTTGTAGGAAAGCTCAGCTAGGTCAACGGGCTGACCAGGTAGCTGACACGAAGTCCAGACGGGTCGAAGGGCTGACCGGACGTCTGGCAGGTAAGTGAAGGTAAGTCACTGGAAGAGAGTGACTGTGAGGACGCATTCCCGGGAAGAGAACATTAGGCGTCGATCCGACTTAGACCCATTTCAGATCTCTAAGTCGAAATCGTGACTAGATTCCGGTCTTGAGGAGACAGAATCTAACAAATACTTTACTTGTTAATGTTGAACTGTGCTAACACTTTATTTTGCAGGATTATATTATTTTCATTTTACCTCAGACTAACTCTTTTGTACAAGAGAAGGGATTTCTGGAAAAGAGTGGTCCGAGCGCCCGGAAGGGATCTGGGCACCCTGAATGCAAAATATATCCGCAACGTCATTTCTCCACATGGAGCGTCTTGGTTGGCTTGATTACATCATATTCATCATATATTTATATTACAGTAAGTGTATAACTCAACAAACATTTGACTCACTTGAGCTGACTCAGTTTCAACAATACCTCTGCCACCACATCATCTTTATTTTTCTTAAAATATGACTTCGCTTGCTGAACAGATATATAGAGACAGGTTTTCTGTGTGAGTAATTATATGTGATATATGAATAAAAGACAAAATATTAAACCAACCTAAACCATACCTTAATGATTTTGGATTTTTGTTTAATGAGCGTATACAATAGTTTAGTTGATAAAGATGTGGCAGCTATATCAGTAGATGAGATAGGGGCTTCTTGTACTTTAACAGGAGGCTCAATATTTTCCTCTCCTTTGCCCTTGGCCATCTCTGTCTCATGCTCATCTTGGAAAGTGACTTTTTTAATCCTTTTGGCCAAGGGCACTCCCTTATCTCTTTTGTAGGTGGCGGTGTGATTCTCTTTATAGCACTCCTCTTTGACCTTGTTATTGGATGATTGGAAGGTAATGCCACAATATCCTTGGTAAGCAACTGACTCTGAAGATCTTTGATTTTTCTATCTTGCTCTACTATAATTTGATCTTTTCCATCTATAATTCTATCCTTCTTATCAATTGTTTTATCCTTGGAAGTTATTGAAGTTTCTGAATCATTGGCACAGATTTTATTCTCAACAATTAACTGACTAATTTTGGCCTCCATCTGGGTAATGAGCTGGTCCTTGCCCTTAACCACAAACTCTAAATGAACAATTTCAGCCTCTCTTGTTTCACAATTTGTACAAGTCTCTTTCTCCTGAATACATTCTGTAGTAGATTGCTCAAGAACTTGTTTAGGAATTTCCTGACCTTCAGTTGTCTATTCTAGAATTGCTCAGGAACTTGTTGGGGATTTTCCTGACCTTCGGCTGCCTGTTTAGGAAATTGCTCGAGAACTTGTTCAGTTTTTTCATCAAAAACTGATTGTATAAATCCCTAAGCAATTTGCTGATCTATATGTTAGTAATAGCCCTAGTACCAATTATAAGATGATTGTAAAGGGCTCATTTTTGTATCATATTTTATTATTAATAAAAAGATAAAGTTTGTTATTATATTTATTTCAGTTCAGTGCCGATTGAATAAATATAATAATGTCCTTGGGTAGTAGGTTCTTATCAACAGCATATCAATTAGCTGAATTGATAGTGAGATTATAGATATACATAGAACACTACTCTTAACTATTCCTAGTCAAGCATTAATATACAAGAACAATATTAATGCGTTGAGACTAGCATGTAGGTCAACGGATGGCGTAATCTCACAAGTCATGGATATGAGATATGAGGTTGACACATGAGTATGTATTAGAGAATATATAATGAATGACCCGCCATGAGAATGTTTCATAGATCGTTATATGAGTGTCATAAATATTCTCATGTGACTATTCATATGAATGGTCCTTAGACCTGAAGTCACTATGGTTCCCTACATAAGGAGTTGTGTACTTTGGTATTGACAAACGTCACCTGTAACAAGGTGGACAATAAAGTCGATCACTGGGTATGCAATGAATTATGTAGAGGGATGTGAGTGATGTAGATGGGATCTATCCCTTCCATATGATGGAAGCGATATCTGTGGGCTCCTTGATTAGTAGGACACAAGAAAGCATGGTCATGCGCAAATGAGTCAATATGAGATATTGAGCTTATTTGATTAAGTGTATATACTTAGAGATCAAGAAACATAAAGGATAAGAGGATAACACGGTCTATACCTCATTGATCAATCTAGATATCAAGGATAGAGGTACCAAGTCATACAATATAATAGCCACAGAAAGGTTAAGTCGGATCTCAACATTCTCGTCACTTAAGTAGCAATGATGCCTTGCTAGTTGTCACTCATTGCTTATGTATCTAAAAGTTGATTTGGATACATTGCCAACGTTACGAGAACATATTGGGTCACACACAAAAAATAAGTTAATTAGAGATGGATTCATATGATGGATCATTGGATTAAATCTAATCCAAATTAGACTCATTGAGTTAGACTCAATTGGATCCAATTATTGGATTGAGTCTAATTTGAATTAGATTCATGGAGCCAATTTTGATTGATGTCCATGGAGCCAATTTGGATTGATATGGTTCAATGAGTTAGACTCATTGGGTGATGGTTCAATGAGTTAGACTCATTGGGTGAACTTGAGTTCACCAAGGAAGATGAATAGTTATCAAGGAAGAAGAATAGTCAATTTTGAACCATAGGATTGAATGGTCAATTTTAAGCCATTGGATTGGAAGATGAAAGGGCAAAATCCTTTGGTATTCATGAGATGGATATAAATATGATTTATGGATGATAAATCTTATTAGATGAAAAACTTTTCTTCTTCTTCTTCCTTCTTCCTCATCTTGGATGAAAATCAACCTTGTGGTTGCTAGCACAACCAAAGGTCGTTTCTTTCTCCACTTTGTGAGTTTGTGAGATAAACAAGAAGCTTGTTCGTGTGGATACCGTTAGAGGTACGAATGCTTGATCGTGCTAAGATCCTAGCTATCGGGAGATCGTGTGCACACACCAAAGGTATAACTATCATGAAACTTAGTATAGGATGCTTGTTTATTCTTCCCTTCGCATGGATCCTCTTGATAAGGAACTAGATGTTTTCCGCTGTGCTTTCGAGTGTTTAGCACCCTAGTTCCTTACACTATATGCTCTACAACATCTTCTAGGGAATCGTTTGAGAGTAGATGTGTCTCTAGGTCCGATGGACTTAAATCAACAATTATTTTGGTAGCAGGTAATTATGTGACCCTAGACTTTATTGTCTCCACACGAGATCCTAACCACTTCCATCTGCATATTCTTGGAAGGACATGTTATCTGTAAGGATCCATTATTCTGACATGTTCATACATCCACATCTGTAATATAATACAAATGGTTAAATATGAAATTTTCTGCATAAATCTTATGAGTATATCATTAAATTGAAGCACTTATAGCAAGGAGATGTGCACACCCTTTGAGCATGGGAGCTTAATTTCCCTTAAGGCCCTCTAGTTTCGGCTTCTGTAAAAGCATCACATCAATGCCCCCCAACTATGGGCTCATATAGTCATATACAGCCTTACACCAATTATACCTACCTAAATTAGCAAAATCATCTACACAATCTATTAGTAATTGTATGTGTAATCTAGATATACTGCTAGTCGTAGTAAATATAATAGAAACAAAGAAATACAATATTAAAAATTGGCAAAAGAGAGTATCAGATTCAGCAGATGAAGGTTGTTTGCAGAGGCTGATCATCTTGTTCTCTAACTCCTTCTGTGTACACTCCACATTACTGAAGTGTTGAAGAAATAGTGGGGTGGTGGTAGCATGCTGTTGCAAATTTACTATCGCCTTGGTCTGGGAGTCCTAGAATCAATGAAACATCTTTCCTTGTGAAGCTGATCTCCTTATTATGAAAGATGAAACATCTGGCTTTAACGTCCCAATTGTCAAACATATTTTGTATAAGACTTTGGATATTTGCAATTTTAGGCATGACTATTGCCCAAGCAAATGGGCTTCCATTGATCAACTCCATCTGTCGGTCGTTTATGTATAGTGATGATAAAAACCCTTGAAGTGAGGGTAATTACTTTTCCAATGCACTTTCTTATGATATACACGAGAAGCAAAAGTTCTCTGGCTCACCATTTAATTCTGTCAAACAAATACATAAGATCTTAGTGTTAGTGAGAGCCCTAGAGCCGATCATGTGATGATTGTTGTATGGACTCGATGTATCATATTCCTATATATTTATAAAGGTATTTCTTTATGGTTATTATACTTACTTGTATTGGTGTCAAATAACTAAGTATAATAACGTCCTTGAGTGGAAGGTTCTTATCTATATCAATCGATTGGTTGAATTGATAGTGAGATGATATAGAGAATACTACTCTTAATCATTCCTAGTCAAGTATTAACATTCAGGGACAATGTTAATGTGCTGAGACTAGCATGTAGGTCAACTCGATGACTTGATCTCACAAGTCATGGATATTAGATATCAAGTTGACACATGGGTATGCATTGGAGAATGTATACTGAATGACCCGCTATGAGAAAGTATCATGGATCGTTATATGAGTGTCATATACTTTCTCATGTGACTATTAGTATGACTATCAGTCCTTGGACCTGAAGTCACCATGGTTCCCTACATAAGGAGTTGCATACTTTGGTTTCGTCAAACGTCACCCGTAAATGGGTGGACTATAAAGGCGACTACTGGGTATGTAACAAATTATGCGAAGGGATGTGAGTGATGTAAATGGGATCTATCCCTCCTATATGATGGGAGTGACATCATGATTCTTGATAGAGTGAAACCACTAAGCGCATGACTATGCCCAAATGAGTCAATATGAGATATTGAGCTCATTTGATTATAGTGAGTCTACTTGGAGTTCAAGACATAGATTGATTAGAGGATGATACGGTCTATGCCTCAATTGATCAATCTAGATGTCTAGGATAGAAGGACATTGTCACATATTGTGAGAGTCACAATTAGTAGTCACAATGGTGATATTGGATCTCAACATTCTTGTAACTTGGGTAGTAATGATGTGTTGCTAGATACCGCTCATTACTTATGTTTCTAAATGGATTTAGGAGCATTGTCAACGTTACAAGAACCTATAGGGTCACACACAAAGGGAAGTTAGATGGAGATTAGGTTCATATGATGGACCAAGAGGATTAGGTTCATGTGATGAGCCAAATTGGATTAAGAGTAATCCAAATTAGACTAATTGAGTTGGACTCAATTTGATTCATGTGTCGAATGAGTCTAATATAGATTATGATTCATTGAGTCAATTTAAACCAATGAATAGAGATTCATTAAATTAAATTGATTTGAGTCAAAGGTTAGATTTGATCAACCATGGGAGATAAGAGGTCAAGTTTGACTTGACTTGAGAGGGAAGATGAAGGGTCAAGTTTGACTTGACTAAATGCCACATCATGGTGACTTGGCATGGGCCGGCCAATGATGGTGTTCCACATCATCAAGGCTACATCATTGTGTGCCACCTCATGAGGAAGACCAAGAGCCATGACTCTTGGTATTATATGGAGGTTTAAAACCTCTAATAAGTTGTCGGCCACATTATGTGGTGTGTGAAGCAATTGTGTGCTCATTGATTCTCCCTTCATCTTCTTCCTCTCTTCTTCTTCTCTCCCTCTCCTCCATTGCCGAAATCTCTCAAGGGTGATAGCACACTCTAAGTAGTTCTCTCCACCTTTTGTCCGTGTGGATACGTGTAGAGGAGTGTACACTTGACACTCTACGAGATCCGGCAACTGTTTGGACAAGCGGGATAAGCGAAGGGCATCGCTACAAGGGTAAAACTTTTTTTTCATGTAGATCTAAGGTAGATCTAGTGTAGACAACCATGTACATGAATTTTTATTTATCTTCGCACGGATCCGTGGCTAGCTTCGAGGTTTCCGCAACACAAAAAGTGATTTTTGCGGCTCGAAATTGATAACACTTAGTGATACTCAATTGCCTTCATTACAATGCAGTTAGTTTTCACCCATACTATGATACATTACACTGTTATTTTGTAATTGTAATATGATACATTACAATATCTATAATTTCTCCTAGGTAGTATAATGTGATTAGTAGCTGCTACAACATGAGTACTGATCACCTTGTAGCAGTTAGGGTCAAGTAGCTACTACAATAATAAGAAGCCAATAGGGATTGTAGGGTTTAACCACGTTGTATAATCATTACGGTTTAACTACATTGTAGCAACTACGCGATGGTAGTTGCGACAACAAAGATAAACTTTTTTTAAACACTCTATTCCCTCAAACAAAATCTTCAATCCTCAGCCCTAAAATCATTAAACCCTGTTGTAGCAGCTAGGAGACGAATCAAACCCCTAAAAATTCAAACCCCTAAACAAAACTAGAAGAATCAAAACTTTAAACCTAACACTATACTTACGATGGAGGCAAAGATTTGGATGAGAAACAAGTCGTCGTAGTGAGATTGATTGACGAAGACACTGTGTGGGCACTAATCTACTATGATTGAAATTCTTTCAAAATATTTGTCACACGGCGAGTTTCAAAGTAGAACTTTAGCCAATGAGGGTAAAAAGGTAATTGCACAGTATATTTGTGCATAATAATTATAAAATTATAATTGGTAAGAAAAGATTATTTGGAGATCAGCAGCGGCTACTAGGCGTTATAGCAGCTATTATAGAGTAGCTGCTATAATGTGTAGCAGTTAATCTGTAGCAATTGCTACACAGTGTAGCAGCTACTCTTGAGAAGCTACTACAATGTGTAGCAGCCTCTGATGACTAGCTACGTCAACGTCCTGTAGTAGCTGCTACAATGTGTAGCAGCTTCTAACTATTTATACATTAACTAATACAACATGTAGAACCTCATTTAATTGATCTAAATAAAAAATTGAGATTGTTATGATCTATTAATGGTTAAAATGCAAAGTAACATCTTTTTTAGCGTAAACGAAGAAAGATCTAGTACAACGTTGTAGTAGCTAACATTCCAAGTTAGCTACTACAAGTTGTAGCAGTTATATGGACAGTTAGTTGCTACAAGGTGTAGCAGTTATTTATCGAAGTAGCTGCTACAACATGTAGCAGTAAAGCAAAGGCATAAAATAATTTTTCCCAAGTTAATATACAGCTATAAAAATATTTTTAGGGGTAATATCTGCTAAAAAATGTAGTTACTAAAAAAATAACTTGCGAAGTGGCTGCTACACATTGTAGCAGCTACATGGACAGTTAGCTGCTACAAGGTGTAGCAGTTAACTATCGAAATATCTGCTACAACTTGTAGCAGCATTCAATGTTCAAGTGGCTGCAGGCATTGGCCTTGCATGTCGTAGAATAAATCCTTCCTTCCTTCTACAGCTATCATTCCAAGTTAGCTGCTACAAGTTGTAGCAGCTATATGAACAGTTAGCTACAAAGTAGCTGCTACAACGTTTAGCAGCAATGCAAAGGCGCTACATCAGCAAAAATAATTTCAAATAATTTTTTACCAAGTTGATATACATCAACTTAAATATTTTTAGGGGTAATATCTACTAAAAAATGTAGCTGCTACAAAAATGACTTACCAAGTGGCTGCTACACATTGTAGCAGTTACATGGACAGTTAACTGCTACAAGGTGTAGCAGTTAACTATTGAAGTAGCTACTACAACATGTAGTAGCTACCTTTCCAAGTGATTGCAGCCGTTTGTAGCAGGCGTCGTCCTTGCATGTTATAGAATTAATCCTTCTAATATATGTTCGGATCACGGTGGGGAATAACAAATTAAAATGAAATGAATTACCATTGGTTATGAAATGGAAGGAATTAAAGACATCATCTTTATGATAGAGAATGGAGAGAGGTGGTAAGCACAACAGCAGCTCTCAGAGGTGGTGCTGCCAGTGAAGGAAGAGATGAGAGCGGCGAGCCAAGTAGCTTGCAGCGCCTTTGCTTTACTTTCCCTGCAAGAGCGTGAGATCCGACGGATGACGGAGAAGGATGGAGAGAGAGAGAGTGGCGAGGGAAATTTAGAAATTAGAAAAT
Source organism: Zingiber officinale (assembly GCF_018446385.1). Lineage (NCBI taxonomy): Eukaryota > Viridiplantae > Streptophyta > Magnoliopsida > Zingiberales > Zingiberaceae > Zingiber > Zingiber officinale. The sequence goes on from NC_056006.1 coordinate 81,850,965, forward strand.
TTCGCTCGGTGATGTTTTGAAAAGAAGGCCGAAGGGGAGAGAGAAAAAATGGAATTTTTTTTTTTTGCAAAGAAATCGAGTTAGCAACGCCACGTCTGTGCGTATCTCACGTTCGCGAACAAAGTGTTGCTTAGCATATCAAATCTCTCTCTCTCTCTTGTTGGTTGCTACTCGAAAAATCTAGAGGTTCCACTGTACAAAAATTTTGTACAAAGGTCTGAACCTTTTCCTAGCTACCATGTGTTCTTTTAAATTAAATTTTGGATCGCCTGCGGAACTTAACACGTTTGATCCAAAACTTAATCTATTTATTCTTTTAGGTTTTGACTTGGATCTCCTGCGGAACTTAACACGTTCGACCCAAATCACCTTAAGTTATTAATTCCATTAAATATTAATTTCCATAATCGGTTCCCAGTACTGACGTGGCGAGGCACACGGCCTTCTTGGATATGGGAGCAACCACCACCGACTAGACAAAACCTTTTATAGAAATCTAATATTTAATTTCCTAAAATAACTTTAGGTTAACCGAAAAGAACAATCAAATCACAAGGAAAAGAAAAACAAAAGAACACAACATCAAAAAACATATTCGAAATTCTAGAATCGTTAGCCTCTTGTATTTGGTATTATTTCCATAAATAACTAGTATGATGCGGAAAGAGAAATTACTAGTTATACCTTGTAGAAAAACCTCTTGATCTTCTACCGTATTCCTCTTCTAACCTCGGACGTTGTGTGGGCAACGATCTTCCGAGATGAGAAACCACCAAGCACCTTCTTCTCCTCCTAGCTAGGTTCGGCCAACACAAAGAAGCTTCACCAAGGACGAAGAACAAAACACCAACCAAGCTCCAAGGGATACAAGCTTTCTCTCCTTCTTCTTCTTCTTCTCCAAGTAGTATCCGGCCACCACAAGAGCTCCAAGCCAATAGAGAAGGTTCGGCCACCACCAAGAGGAAGAGAGGAAGAGAGGTTGGCCGACCACAACACCAAGGAAAAGAGGGAGAGAAATAATAGAGGTTGTTCACCATGAAGCCTTCTCTACCCCCTCTTTTATAATCCTTGGTCTTGGCAAATAAGGAAATTTAATTAAAAACTTCCTTAATTCTTTTGCCATGAAAAGGAAAATTTTATTTAATTAAAACAATTTTCCTTTTCTCAATTTACATGGCCGCACCAAAGCTACAAACAAGGAGAGTTTTAATTAATTAAAACTTCCTAATTTGTCTCCAGAAATTTATAAAATTTCTTCAATAATTTAATCCCTTCATGATTGGTTTATAAAAAGGAAATTTAATAAATTAAAATCTTTCTTTTAAACATGTGGATAAAAGAAAGTTATCTCTAAAATTAAAATCTCTTTTAATCTACAAATAAGGAAAGATATCAAATCTTTTCTCAATCTTTTGTAGAAACTAATAAAAGAGAATTATTAATTTTAAACTTTCTTTAAATCATGAACATGGTTAAAAGGAAAGTTTTCTTAAAATTTAAAATCCTCCTTTAATCAACAAATAAGGAAAGATTTCAAATTTTAAACTCTCTTTTAAACATGTAGATGATTTACAAATAAGGAAAGTTTTTACCAAAAATTAAAACTATCCTTTTAATCTACAAATAAGGAAAGAGATTAATCTCTTCTCTTAATCTTTTGTAGAAAGTTATAAAAGGAAATTTTTAATTTTTAAACTCTCTTTTAAAATCATGATATCCACATAAGAAATCATTTTAATAAAAATCCTTTTAATATTCTAGTGGCCGGCCACCTAAGCTTGGGACCCAAGCTTTGGCCGGCCACCTACTTGACTCATCCACTTGGTCTTGGCTGGCCTTGGGTTCCAAGCTAGCTTGGCCGGCCCCATTGGATGGGTAAGAAGGTGGGTATGCGGTGGGTATAAATCTCTATATACTAGAGGCTACGATATGGACCGAGAGGAGGAATTGGTTTTGGTCTCCCGATGAAATTAAACATCCCGTGTTCGCCCCGAACACACAACTTAATTTCATCAATAATAATTCATTCCACTAAAGAACTATTATTGAACTACCGCACCAATCCCAAATTACATTTTGGGCTCCTTCTTATTATGAGTGTGTTAGTCTCCCTGTGTTTAAGATAACAAATGTCCACTAATTAAGTAAGTTACTGACAACTCACTTAATTAATATCTAGCTCCAAGAGTAGTACCACTCAACTTCATCGTCATGTCGGACTATGTCCACCTGCAGGGTTTAACATGACAATCCTTATGAGCTCCTCTTGGGGACATTCTCAACCTAGATCACTAGGACACAGTTTCCTTCTATAATCAACAAAACACTATATCAGTGATATCATTTCCCAACTTATCGGGCTTATTGATTCATCGAACTAAATCTCACCCATTGATAAATTAAAGAAATAAATATCAAATATATGTGCTTGTTATTATATTAGGATTAAGAGCACACACTTCCATAATAACTGAGGTCTTTGTTTCTTTATAAAGTCAGTATAAAAGAAATGACCTCTAATGGTCCTACTCAATACACTCTAAGTGTACTAGTGTAATTATATAGTTAAGATAAACTAATACCTAATTACACTACGACCTTCCAATGGTTTGTTCCTTTCCATTATGGTCGTGAGCTACTGTTTATAATTTATAAGGTACTGATAACATGATCCTCTGTGTGTGACACCACACACCATGTTATCTACAATATAAATTAATTGAACAACTTCATTATCATAAATGTAGACATTTGACCAATGTGATTCTTATTTCTAGATAAATGTTTATACCAAAAGCTAGGCTTTTAGTATACACTCTAACATCTCTCTCTCTCTCTCTCTCTCTCTCTCTCTATATATATATATATATATATATATATATATATATATATATATATATATATATATATATATAAAGTTTTTTTTAACGTACACATCCTCACCTAGCACACTCTTGAACGACCATCATAGGTCCAGTGCCCACCCGAGCACCCCAATTCCCAAAAGTGAATAGGGGTGCCCGGACCTGAAGTTCACCCAGGAGTGTGCAGGGTAAGGGTATGCAAGGTATCAAATCTAACACACACACAACACACGCACAAGAATTTTATCCTCCTTGTCGTATGGTGCTCACCTTGTAAGCATCAAATATATTTTTTTTCTTTATTTTTTATAGAGCTTAGAGTTTAGAATTTAGTATTTAGTTTTTAGAGTTTAGGGTTTAAGTTATAGTATTAAAGCTAAAGAAATTTTTAAAAAATATATTAAAAAATGCACTTGGTACTCACTGTAGGTGCAGCGGGGCCGGCAAGAGGGGGCTGAACTGTCTGTAAAATGAAAGTATACTCTCCTCAGATTTTTCAACTCAAGATAAATAGCAACAATTAAAGTAAAGGCAGAATTAAAATAAGGGACAAGAAATTAACTTGGTTACAACCAAGACGGTTGTTAATCCAAGGCGGTTGAACAACTCTACTAGAATGTCTCCTTCACTGTAGGCGGAGAAGCATTTTTACACACTAAACGAGTTCACAAGTTGCTAGGAATTGAATGCTTGATTGAATTATCATTTCCTAGCTCCAGGGGCCTTTAAATAGCTCTTGGAAATTCTATCTCGAAGGTCCAAGGCGCCTCTAACAAAGGTCCAAGGTGCCTCTAACCAAGTTAAGCGGATAAAACTCTATCCGCACTCAAGTGGTCGAGTTGACCAGCTTAGAGGCACCTCAAGCAGTGTTGAAGGCGCCTCCATTGTTTAAGGTGCCTTCAACACTTGTTGGAAGCGCCTCCAAGGTTGAGGTCAGCGCAGGTGCCTTTAGTACTCCATTGAGGGTGTCGTAAGCTAGCGTTCCAACTCCTTTAGCCTTCATTTTAGCTTCCGATGCTCCGATAAATTGGGTGATTGCGGCCAACCGGAATAGGGTTCACCCGAACCCAATTCCTGGCCTTTTCCTCGAGCAATATTCCGTCCCGACTTTACGTCTCTCGAACATCGCGCACGTTCTTCTCGCCCACCGGTGTACTCTTCCGCAGCTCTCTCGTCCTTCGGACGCATCGAGCCCGTCGGCTCCCTTCCCGTGCTATCCTTCTCGCTATCTGCGTCTTCCACTCGACTTCCTGCGCTCCTAAGCTCCTGCACACTTAGACACAGGGATCAAAAATAAACAGGACCTAACTAACTTGGTTGATCACATCAAAACCACCACGGGGTCCAACAATCTCCCCCATTTTGATGTGTACCAATCCAAGTTCAAGTTAGGAAAAAAAAATAACCAAATAGTAATTTTAAGAAAATTACTAAACTAACATTTTATGTACAAAAATTGCAATAATAGAATTTGCAACATAAGTTAGAAATTTTTTTTATAATTTTCCTAACTCCCCCTAAACTTAAACTTGTATAACTATCTCCCCCTTTGATCACAATAAAAAGAGAAAAATATTCTAAGTTAACAATTATCTAAGTAAGAGAAAAATTCAAGTATTTTAAGTACAATATCAGACTAAAATATTTTAAGTACCAAAAAAAAATTTAAACATTTGCCAAGTAATAACAAATCTTTTCAGAAAAATTTAGTTAAGATAATTTCAAAAAAAAAATCTAATTGAGAATTTTTCTAAGAAACATTTTTCTAGAAAAAAATGTTTTTGAAGAATTTCAAAAAAATGTTTAAAAACTTTTCAAAGTATTATTTATTTTAAATTTTAATACTTTTATCATAAAGTTAATTAAACATTTTATTTTCCATATTTTGGCTTCCAGGTCGTGGCGAGGCACTAAGCTTTCTTGGTTATTGGAGCAACAACCACTTCCTTAGTCAAAGCCTCATAAAGAAATTTTAATATTTAATTTTCTTCTGAAAGCCTTAACTTAAAGAGATTTTAATCCAATAAAGATTTTGGAACCCAGTATAGATTCCTTGCTACAAGGTTAGTTAAAAACTTAGGGGGTATATAGCCTTTAGGTATTCTTCTAAGTTGACCCTGATATTTTCTTATATACCAATTTAATTTTCCATAAACCTTAATTTTTTATTTTTGAAAGACATTAGCATTTAAACATCCATCAGATTTTAACTTTTCAATTTGGAGTTTCAATTTCTCATTTTCAGATTTCAAATTATCTAACATTTTATTTAAGTTAGCAATTTCTTTTTCTGATTCAGCTAAGTCTTTAGAAAGACCTTAATAAATTGAAATGACTATTTAGGGTTTAGAGCACGTCCCTTACTTACCTTATTTTGTGATACTTCTCCTTCATCATAGCTTTCCTCTTCTGATGTTCCTCCCCCTTCATCTATCCTCATTTCTGAACTTGACTCTTCTTCTAGCTAGTGGTTCGTTATCAGCGCTAGTCCTGAGAAGGCTTCGACTTCAGATTCAGAGGGCATTGAATCATCCCACGTGGCCTTCAGGATTTTGAGCTTGGAGGAATTTGACTTGTACTTTACCTTGTCTTTTGTCTTTTGTTTTGTTTTTGGGCAAGCATCCTTGATATGCCCTTCTTCATTGCAACTATAGCACCGGACCGTTCTTCTATTGCGCTGATGCTTTCTCGACTGTGATCGAAATTTATTAGTTTTAAGAAATTTATTGAAACATTTTACCAGTAGCACCGCTTCGGTTTCGTCAATCGATGCTTTGGAGTCGGGATTGTCTTTTTCGGCTTGTAGGGCAATGTTGAGGTTCGATTTTTCTACTTGTTGAGGCTCTGCAAGTCGAGACTCGTGAAGTTCGAAGGTAGAGAATAAACTTTCTAAACTACTTACCTCAAAGTCCTTATACATATAATAAGCATCTACTAAGTACGCCCACTTTGGAGTCCTTGGGAAGGCGTTGAGTGCATAACGGATGGAATCTCGGTTTAATACCGATTCGCTGAGATTTGTAAGTTGGGTTATCAGCTCCTTGATTCTCGCTTGGAGTTGCACTACCTTCTCGCCAGTGTTCATCTTGAGATTCGTCAGCTGAGTCCGGAGGATGTCACGCCTCGCTAGCTTTGCTTCTGAGGTGCCTTCGTGGAGCTCCAGGAATTTATCCCAGAGACCTTTGACAGAGTCGTAGCTTCCGATCCGACTTATCTCCTAGGGCGGCAGAACACTGAGCAGGTGAAATTTCACCTTTCCATTGGCCACGAAATTGACCTACTCCTTCTTCGTCAAGTTGCATTCTTCTTTGTCTTTTGGCGCTGTATATCCATATTTCATTATTAAAAAGAATATCGAATTCGGTCTTAAAAAATACCTCCATTTTACGTTTCCATGTAGCGAAGTCTCCGTCGAACTTCGGGGGATGAATGTTCGCTCTGTCCATCGTCTTGATCTTTGTACTTCAGTTGGCGGTTAGTCATTCTGAGGCGGTCAGGCTCTGATACCACTTGTAGGTGCAGCGGGGCCGATAAGAGGGGGTGAATTACCTGCAAAATGAAAGTATACCCTCCTCGGATTTTCAACTCAAGATAAATAGCAACAATTAAAGTAAAGGCGGAATTAAAATAAGAGACAAGAAATTAACTTGGTTACAACCAAGACGGTTGTTAATCCAAGACGGTTGAACAGATCCACTAGAATGTCTCTTTCACTGTAGGCGGAGAAGCCTTTTTACACACTAAACGAGTTCACAAGTTGGTAGGAATTGAATTCTTGATTGAATTATCATTTCCTAGCTCCAGGGGCCTTTAAATAGATCCTAGAAATTCTATCTCGAAGGTCCAAGGCGCCTCTAACAAAGGTCCAAGGCGCCTCTAACAAAGTCAAGCGGATAAAACTCTATCCGTGCTCAAATGGTCGAGTTGACCAGCTTGGAGGCCCCTCAAGCAGTGTTGAAGGTGCCTCCATTGTTTAAGGTTTCAACACTTGTTAGAGGCACCTCCAAGGTTGAGGTCAGCGCGGGCGCCTTTAGTACTCCATTGAGGGTGCCTCAAGCTAGCGTTCCAGCTCCTTTAGCCTTCATTTTAGCTTCCGATGCTCCGATAACTTGGGATGGATCATTGGGAGGCTGTCATGGCAATCCTTAAGTACTTAAGAAGAATTAAAAACTTGTTCTTGGTATATGGTGAATGTGATATGGTTATACGCAGGTATACTGATGTCAACTTCTAGATGGATAAAGATGACTCCAAATCCCAATCTGTATACATATTCACCTTAAATGTGTTGGAACCTCCAAGGTTGTTTTTGGTTTGATCAACCAAGTTACGTTAGGTCCTGTTTTGGTTTGATCCTTGTGTCTAAGTGTGCAGGAGCTTAGGAGTACATGAAGTCGAGCGGAAGACGCAGCTAGTGAGAAGGACAGCACGGGAGAGAGACGACGGGCTCGGTGCGTCTGAGGGACAAGGGATCGCGAAAGAGTACATTGGTGGATAAGAAGAACGCACGCGATGTTCAAGGGACGAGAAGTCGGAGCAGAAGCCTACTCAAGGAGAAGGCCGAAAATTGGGTTCGGGTGAGCCCTATTCCGGTGGCCAAAATCACCCAAGCGAGCGGAGCCGGAGCAAAAAACTCAGGCCGAGGCAAGTAGAACCAGAGCAGAGGGCCCGGACAAAAAAAAAGTCAACTATGTTGACTTTAGTGGTCCGGGCGCTCGGATCCATTCCGAGCACCCGGAGTCCGGGCGCCCGGAACTCAACTTTTATCAAGATCGATGTATACGTTGACCGACCCATCGGGGATAGAATTCTATCCCACTCCAGACGCCCAGAACCCTTCCAGGCGCCCAGAACAGAGGTATAAATATAGCCCTGATTTTAGTAGTTAGAACAACTTGTAATTTCTTTCTTTCTGTTCTACTATTAATTGTGAGTGGTTAGCATTGTAAGAGACTACTCTGCCCAAAGAAGATCTTCATAAAGTGCACTTCATTTTCTTTAGATTAGCAATCTTCTGATTGCAAACCAAGTAATTCTCTTTATGTCTTTGTCTGTTTAATTAGTCTCTTAACTTTTATTACAAGTGTTCTTAATTAAGTTATAAGTCGAGAAAGGGTTGAGTTTGTTTATGCAGGGTAATTCACTCCTCCCCTCTTGTCGGCCACCAAGGGGCCAACAAAATGTAGGTATAATAAATTGGAAATTTTTCAAATAAGAAATTGTTGTTGATTCTATTACTGAGGCAAAATACATTACAACTTCAGAAGCGGTCAAAAAAGTGATCTGGATCAAAAAGTTCATCACTGAACTTAGAGTGGTTCTGAGTATTGTCAAAGTATTACTAGTTTACTACAACAATAATGGATCCATTGCATAGGCCCCAGGTCTCATCAACGATTGTAATATGTACTTTGTCGTTATCACTTGATCAAAGAGATCATAAGTAGGAAAAAATACAAATTGAGAAAATTCCCACCGAAATAAATCTAGCATATCCTTTAACAAAACCTCTACCTCAAAATAAGTTTGAGAGACATGTAGAAGTCTATGGTATTAGATACCAAGGCATTGGCTTTAGGCTAAGTGAAAGTATGTTATATTTGGGAGATGTCCTAAATACAATTGCCTTTATTATCTTATGTATTTGATAAATAAAATTTACAATTTAGGTCTACATTCTGTATGTCTATGATTTGAACTTAAGCTCAATTAATGAAATATACAATATAAAGCATAGCATGAGAGAAATTGTTATTGGATTACAATTAATGGGTATCTCAACATGTGTAATTATATATGTATTGAAATCTTTCCTAGTTATGAATTGATGAAACTGGACGTCGTCAATTCTATGAGACTAGCACATATTATACTCTTTAGTTTATCCAAGCAGTCAATCCTTGTTGGCTGGAAACATAGGGAGGTTAAGAGTTAACATGTGGATGCTAGTTAAGGGTAACTAATTCATCAAATTTGATCTGCTATGAGACTTCATATAGTTCTTTACATATCAATAAAGATCTCATTATAGCTCGAGTGTAAATTTCTTTAGACTTAAGGTATTCAAGTCATCTTGGTCATAGAGGCTTATACTTTGACATCTTAGCAAACATCTCCTAAGAGATATAGTTTTGTGATGATTGGGTATAAGTCAATATGTCTGAAGGTATTTAAATAGCCCACAGAGGATTCACCATTCCTTTTATAAGGAGGCGTATACCCTATGACTTCTTATTAGGATTATTACTCATAAGTCTTTAGCTAAAACAAACATGTCAATAGGATGGTCTTCTTAGACATATGTTTTTGAGTAATTTGAATCCATAAAATAAGGGTTAGGTGTGACATAGTCAGTCTAGTAAAATTGATACATAGACCATGCCCTGAGCCAAGTGAGTACAAGATAAGTGAAAAGAATAAAAATACTGATAATTGTAATTGCTGAAGCATTAAGAATATGTTATGAAGTCATCTGTCATTTCTAGTTAATGGGATTTAATATACTACTAGGTGTCCCTCATGATCTATTCATAATTAATGGTTAATTATGAATGATTAACATAACCAAAAATTTATTAGATCACACGTACTACGAGTATTTCTTAAAAACATAAAAATAAGTAAGAGAATAAGATTCTCAAAGCGAGAGAGATTAAGTCTAATTAGACCAGGAAGAGGGAAAATATGGAAAGAATTTGTCGCATTGGAAATACTTATGGGTCACACCTCATGCAGGCGAGTTGGGCCTACTCATGTGACATGGATTTGGGTTTTTGTTCACACCTCTTTTAGGCAAGTCGAGCCTACATATATGATATGGGCTTGGGCTTATTCCTCAAGCCTTAATGAAGAGGTATATAAAGACCTCTCCATGGAACAAAAGGTTAAAAGTTTTATTTGCTCCCTCTTGTTGTGTGCCGCCACCTCCCTTTGGTGTCGCCCACCTCCAAGAGTCGTCGTCCAACCCAAGTGCCACCCAAATTGTTGGTAGGCCTTCTCCTTATGTTGTTGGTTTTACCTTGTGTGTCGCTGACTTCTCTTATGCGTCGTCGATTTCTCCTCTTGTGTCACCGATCTCTCTCCTCTTTGTGTCGTCTCTTTTATTTTGATAGTACCAAACAAAGACGCAACTTGTGGCTTGTGAAGTCGTCTTGAAGATATCTCGTCGTGGATACTAATATAAGCAAGTCTTGTGAGGCTTACTAGGTGATTTCCTTTTCATCTAAACTTCATCGGAAATGTATAATTTCTAAACAACCTTTTTTATTTATGTACGTTTATATCTTGCACATATATGATCTTGTTTATTTAGGATGCACAGAAAATTTTAAGTAAATTATTTCACTTCCGCTATGTATGTGTCAGAGAGAGATACGTTGGGCACCTACTTATCTTATGGGTTTCACCTTGTGAGCAACAAGTATATTTTGTTTTTCTTTATTTTTTTTAGAGCTTAGATTTTAGTCTTTAGGGTTTATGGTTTGGGTTATAGTATTAAAGCTAAAGAAATTTAAAAATATATATATATATATATAAATGATGCCCACAAGGTGAGCGACAAAAGGTAAATAAGGTATCAAGATTATATATATATATATAAATGTTAGTCTACATACACAATGGTACACACCTTATGAGCACCAAGTATATTTATTTTTTTTAGAGCTTAGGGTTTAGAATTTAGGATTTTGTCTTTAGAGGTCGGGTTATAGTATAAAAACATTAGAAATTTAAAAAATTATATAAAAAAATTACACATGGTACTAGACCTGACCACGGTTCGGAACCGACGGTTCGACGGTTCGGAACCGCCGGTTCGACGGTTCCAGGCAGGTCGACCCTTAACCTTAACCGCCCAAGACGGTTACGGTTCACGGTTCAGAACCGCCGGTTCACGGTTCAGAATCGCCGGTTCACGGTTCGGCTCACGGTTCATCACGGTTCGTCACGGTTCAAGATTAATATGTTAAAAAAATTAAAAATTAAAAATTAAACATTAAACATTAAACATTAAACATTAAAAATTAGAAATTAAAATTTATTAAACAAAGGGCTTGCACTTATTTAAGTTGCCTACGTATCCCTTTAGGGGAATCAAAGCCCACGTAGTTCTTTTACATTTTTTATCCTTTTACATTTTCATTCACTTCCATTTCCTGTTCCTGTCGTATTTGTTCCTTCAGTATCAAAATCTTCAACTTCGTCATCTGAAAGTTGCATTCCTTGGATTCTTTTCTCCGCTCTGGTCCAATCGTCCAGTAATGCTTGGGCTTCCAATGAGTCGGGAGACAAAGTTGATCGTCGTTCATCTAATATGTTGCCGCCGGCACTGAACGTCTGCTCCACAGCAACAGTTGACACTGGACAAGCTAAAATTTCTTTTGCGATCACGGAGAGAACGGGAAAGCTTTGAGCCTTCTGTGACCACCACTTTAAGATATCGAAGTTTTCGCTATCTGCTTCATTAAAATCAAAAGAAGTCGTAAAATAATTCTCAAGTTCCTGTGTGGAACTTGAGGATCCCCGTGGACGTTTTGTCCGTTCTTTTAATAAGAGTTGTGCTTTTGTAAGTTTTAAATTACTACTAGTAGTTTGTTGAATTTCAGAAATATTAATTTGTGTTCCATATTTTGCATAATATTGATTATAAATATCATATAAATAAATTCTAACATTATATATAATATTAGCTGAATCAGGGGAAGAAGAATCTTTAATTGGAATTAAAGCATCATAATATAAAGTTAACATTTCTTGTAAAACTTCTAATTTAAATCTAGGATCTAAAGCAAATGCAATTAAATAAATTTCAGAAATTAAATAAAAATATTTTTCCCATTTAGTTTTCATAGCTAAGATGCAAGGAGATAAAGATTCATTATTAATATGTTCATTTAAAACTAATACTATATTAGAAAAATTTTCTAAAACTAATTGAGCAGTGGGATAATAAACACCGGAAAGTTGTTCGGTTGCATCATTAAATACTTTTAAATTTTCACAAATACTACTACAAATATTCCATTGTTGTGAAAATAAATATATATTAGTATTAGTGTTTTGTGCAAAAAATGAACATAATAATTCTTTATATTGAAATGAATCTTGTAATAATTGGTATGTTGAATTCCAACGTGTTGGTACATCACGTGGAAATTTTTTAGGTCTCATTCCATTAATTTTACAAACATACCTCATTGTTTCATTATAGATGGATGAGACCATAAATAAGAAATTGCAATTCTAATTGGTTTAATATAACTTTCTAAAATTTTTAAACCATCTTGAACACATAAATTTAAAACATGGCATACACAACGAATATGAAAAAATAAACCTCCAATAATAGGTTGACAAACAAATTTTAGATCATCTATACAAGCGGTATTAGAACTAGCATTATCTAATGATATTGAAAATATTTTATGAGTTAAACCATATTCTTCTAAAATTAAACATAATAATTGTGCAATATTATGAGCATTATGTGATTCATCAAAAACTCTATAAGCTAATAATCTTTTTTGGAGGTTCCAAGAGTTATCGATCCAATGGCAAGTCACACCCATATACGAATGTGTTTGCCAATGATCACTCCAAATATCGGAACATAAAGAAATTTTATTATCTAATTTACTAAATTCATCAATTAAATTCTTTTTTCCTTGTTTTACTAATTTTTTAATTGTACGAGTAAGTGTAGTCCTAGGAACACGTTTAGCACATGGATTAAGAGATTCTTTACAAAAATCTTCAAATGTGCATTTAGATCCAAAACTAAAAGAAAGATGTTCTACGGAAACAAATTTAGCTAATGATTCTCTTAATTTATTATCCGAATATAAAATAAACCGAATCGGTACTACCGCTAGTTGAAGAAAATCTTGATAATTGTGTTTGAGAACGGTCGAGTCCATATTCCGTCGGGTGCTTCATTTCTACATGTCGTTTCAACGACCCATAGCCGCCGCCGGCTTGGAATTTGTAGGAAGCATTGCAGTTCTTACATTTTGCACGCATTTCTCCCGACGGAAGAGTGACCTTCTCAAAATGTTTAGTAAAATAGAAGACTTTAGAGGAGGAAGTTCCGAACCTTAGAAGTAATTGCATCGGTACTTCCTTGTGTTTCGGTGTCGGATTCGGAAGATGCTCGATCTCATCATCGGTAGATTGAATGTTGGGGTCCTCCTCCATGGATTCATTATTTGCTTTCCCTTCCGAGCTCGAGATGATGCACCTCCGCGGCCTCCTTCCATTGTAATTGAAAACGAAAGCGCATAGAGATTAGAGAATACGAAAATGAGATTAAGAGTAGAGAAGATGTGTGTGAAAAATGATGAAATGAGCTCTCTATTTATAGAGTTTTGATGGTAACGGACACTAAATCATAGCCATTGATCAAAAAACGGTCAAATGATCCTAACCGTTGAAAAAAAATACCTAAAAAACCCTCCCAACGGCTATGAACCGCCGGTTAACCGGCAGTTCAAGCCGTTTAAAAAAAAAAAAAAAATTTGCGGCTGAACCGCCGGTTCAACCCGCCGGTTTTTACATCTAATGAACCGGAACTGACCCGGCAACTTGCCAGGCCGGTTCCGGTTCGGCCCGGTGAACCGGGTCAACAGGCAACCGGCCCGTTGCCCCGGTTATGGGTCCGGGCCAGACTCGGCCCGGGGTCGGGTCTACATGGTACTCATAAGGTGTGCACTGTTGGGTGTGTAGAATAACAATCCTATATATATATTGATCCGGCTGTAAGAATGGGGGGCCCACCCTCTGAAGGGTCCCAGCCTAAGGACGGATGGAAGGCTGGTCAAGCGGGTAATGGTCCGAGCGGAGCTAGAAATAACCCATCCATGGGCTTGGGTTTCCGACGCCAAGGCAGGAGGATCGAAGGGCCGAGCGGGAATCCGCTCGGCTGGGACCACAGGGCCGCGCGGGTTGTCCGTTCGGCCAAGATAAGGGCGAGGGTACAAAGGTGGCCGAGCGGCCTATGCGCTCGGCTCGGGATATGGGATATCAGCAGAAGCATGTCTGATGATTAGGCCGTACACAAGATCGCACGATGGAGGATCTTGCCGTCACATCATGGAAAGGTTGATACAGTAGCAGTATGGCCTCATGGACGTCTTCCTGACAGATCCATATCTGGGCATGGCCCTTCTGACAGACCCATACCTGGGCATGGTCAAAAGCAGGTGGTTGCTTTGATTGGCGCGCCCAGGCTTCTTTGAGAGGTCTATATAAGGTCTCCATTTCTTCACCGGAGGTACACGAGTCTTCTACTTCAAAGCCACTTCTTTGCTATTTCCTCGCCTGACTTGAGCGTCGGAGGGCCGTCGCCGGGACACCCCTCCCGGCTCGGTTTTGTTGCAGGTTCGCCGGAGCACCTGAGGATCTAGTAGGGAGCGCCACGTCCCCAGCGTTCGTTGACCCCTGGTTCGGACAGGATCAATTTGGCGCCGTCTGTGGGAACGCTCCTGCATCTGAACAGAGACAATGGACGAGGCTGAAAGAATACACAATGTGGCACTCTCACAAGAAGAGTTGGACGCTCTGGTCTAGATGAGGGCCGCCAAACTTGTGGAGCAAAAACAAAAAGCATCAGCCGAACGGCCGGAGCAACAAGCAACATCTGCGTCTGGTGGCCGAGCGGAAGCACCTCAAGCCACCGTCGCATTCCATCGGGCCTTATTTCACACCCCTGAAGCCGCACCAGCTCGAAGAGATAGAGGCTCTTCTTCAGACGAAATGCCAAGGCGGGATGACAGAAAAGGGAAAGCTCTCCGGGTGGACTCATCTCCCGAGCGGATTAATCGCCAATTCTCGGAGGCTATTCTACTAGACCCTTTACCCAAGCACTACGTGCCTCCGACGATCGGCGAGTACAACGAAACAACGGACCCGGATGATCATCTGGGTAAGTTTGATAACACAGCTACACTCCATCAATATACAGATGGAGTAAAGTGCCGCGTCTTCCTTACAACTCTCTCGGGATCGGCTCAACGGTGGTTTCGGAGGCTGCCGGACGGATCCATCACTAGCTTCAAGGACTTCCGAACGGCCTTCCTCCACCACTTCGCCAGCAGTCGGCGTTATCAGAAGACAAGTGTCAGCTTGTTTGCCATCAAGCAAGAGCCAAGAGAATCGCTTCGAGCTTACATCCAGCGATTCAACCAAGTGGCGATGGATATCCCGACGGCCACATCGGAGACGATGATGAATGCCTTCACGCAGGGCCTTGTGGATGGGGACTTCTTCCGGTCGCTCATCCGAAAGCCGCCCCGAGATTATGATCATATGCTACATCGGGCTAACGAATACATAAACGTGGAAGAAGCACAAGCCGCCCGAAAAAAGGAAACTCCTACCGAGCGGGCACCTATTCATGCCGAGCGGAAACAGCACGCCGCTCAGCAGCCACCTAGAGGACCAAGAGCCGAAGCAGTCCGATCCCCCCACGCCAGGTCACACGTACAAGAAGTGGTTGCCGCTCGGCCAAAGGCAAAGAAGAGGTGGACCCCTATGTTCTGCTCCTTCCACCAGACGAATACGCACAACACGAAGGATTGTCGAAGTCTTCCCTTCGTGGCCAATCCCGTTCCCAGGAAAGCCGAACGACGGTCACCTCCTATCGACAGGAGACAAAGGACCTATGAAGCCGATCGGACACGCACCGAGAGGCGTCATCAACAGACGCCCGATCGGCACCGATCTCCGAGACAGGAGAATCGACGGGCGTCCAGAGAACGGTCCCGACCGTCCACTCGAGAAGAAGAAAACAGAATACTTCCCGGCGAGATCAACGTTATTGCAGGCGGGCCGACGAGGAGACTCCAACCGAGCCGAAGGCGGGCGTCCGACTACCGCAGATCCACGCAATGCAGTAGCCAAGACGGGCAAGTGGACGGAAATCACTGGCCCGAGACTTAGAAGGTTGAAGTGTTCCACGACGCTGCCTTGCTCATTAAAGCGGTAATAGCAAATTACACTATTCACCGCATATTTGTTGACACAGGAGCTCGGTCAACATCATATTCAAGAAGGCTTTCGATCAACTGCAAATTGAGCCGAGCTGCTGACCATGACGACCCCCCTCTACGGATTTACGGGCAATGAAGTTCAGCCGGTCGGACAGATCCGGTTGGCTACCTCGCTGGGAGAGGAGCCGCTCAGGAGGACCAGGACAAAAAATTTCGTG